>NC_064645.1:52321307-52931664 GCF_023864345.2 Schistocerca serialis cubense | reverse complement strand
ACCACTGATTCCCTTTCGTGTCCCTCGACTCTTATAACTGCCATCTGGTTTCTGTACAAATTGTAAATAGCCTTTCGTTCCCTGTATCTTACCCCTGCCACCTTTAGAATTTGAGAGAGTATTCCAGTGAACATTGTCAAAAGCTTTCTCTAAGTATACAAATGCTAGAAACGTAGGTTTGCCTTTCCTTAATCTTTCTTCTAAGATAAGTTGTAAGGTCAGTATTGCCTCATGTGTTCCAACATTTCTACGAAATCCAAACTGATCTTCGCCGAGGTAGGCTTCTACCAGGCTTTCCATTCGTCTGTAAAGAATACGCGTTAGTATTTGGCAGCTGTGATTTATTAATTTCACATTTATTAATTTCACATTTATTAATTTTCACATCTGTCAACACCTGCTTACTTTGGTATTTGGGATTATTATATTCTTCTTGAAGTCTGAGGGTATTTCGCCTGTCTCATACATCTTGCTCACCAGATGGTAGAGTTTAGTCAGGACTGACTCTCCCAAGGCCGTCAGTAGTTCTAATGGAATGTTGTCTACTCCCGGGGCCTTGTTTCGACTTAGGTCTTTCAGTGCACTGTCAAACTCTTCACGTAGTATCGTATCTGCCATGCCATCTTCATCTACATCCTCTTCCATTTCCATAATATTGTCCTCAAGTGCATCGCCCTTGTATAGACCCTCTATATACTCCTTACACCTTTCTGCTTTCCCTTCTTTGCTTAGAACTGGTTTTCCATCGAGCTTTCTCCAAAGGTCTCTTTAATTTTCCTGTAGGCAGTATCTATCTTGCCCCTAGTGAGACAAGCCTCTACATCCTTACATTTGTCCTCTAGCCATCCCTGCTTAGCCACTTTGCACTTCCTGTCGATCTCATTTTTGAGACGTTTGTATTCCTTTTTGCCTGCTTCATTTACTGCATTTCTATATTTTCTCCTTTCATCAATTAAGTTCAATATTTCTTCTGTTACCCAAGGATTTCTAGCAGTCCTCGTCTTTTTACCTACTTTATCCTCTGCTGCCTTCACTACTTCATCCCTCAAAGCTATCCATTCTTCTTCTACTGTATTTCTTTCCCCCATTCCTGTCAATTGTTCCCGTATGCTCTCCTTGAAACTCTGTACAACCTCTGGTTCTTTCAGTTTATCCAGGTCCCATCCCCTTAAATTCCCACCTTTTTGCATTTCCTTCAGTTTTACTCTACAGTTCATAACCAATAGATTGTGGTCAGAGTCCACATATGCCCCTGGAAATGTCTTACAATTTAAAACCTGGTTCCTAAATCTCTGTCTTACCATTATATAATCTATCTGAAACCTGTCAGTATCTCCAGGCTTCTTCCATGTATACAACCTTCTTTTATGATTCTTGAACCAAGTGTTAGCTATGATTAAGTTATGCTCTGTGCAAAATTCTACCAGACGGCTTCCTCTTTCATTTTTTAGCCCCAATCCATATTCACCTACTATGTTTCCTTCTCTCCCTTTTCCCACTACTGAATTCCAGTCACCCATGACTACGAAATTTTCGTCTCCCTTCACTACCTGAATAATTTCTTTTATCTCATCATACAGTTCATCAATTTCTTCATCATCTGCAGAGCTAGTTGGCATATAAACTTGTACTACTGTGGTAGGCGTGAGCTTCGTGTCTGTCTTGGCCACAATAATGCGTTCACTATGCTGTTTGTAGCAGCTTACCCGAACTCCTATTTTTTTATTCATTATTAAACCTACTCCTGTATTACCCCTATTTGATTTTGGATTTATAACCCTGTAATCACTTGACCAAAAGTCTTGTTCCTCCTGCCACCGAACTTCACTAATTCCCACTATATCTAACTTTAACCTATCCATTTCCCTTTTTAAATTTTCTAACCTACCTGCCCGATTAAGGGATCTGACATTCCACGCTCCGATCCGTAGAACGCCAGTTTTCTTTTTCCTGATAACGACGTCCTCCTGAGTAGTCCCCGCCCGGAGATCCGAATGGGGGACTATTTTACCTCCGGAATACTTTACCCAAGAGGACGCAATCATCATTTAACCATACAGTAAAGCTGCATGCCCTCGGGAAAAATTACGGCCGTAGATTCCCCTTGCTTTCAGCCGTTCGCAGTACCAGCACAGCAAGGCCGTTTTGGTTAGTGTTACGAGGCCAGATCAGTCAATCATCCAGACTGTTGCCCCTGCAACTACTGAAAAGGCTGCTGCCCCTCTTCAGGAACCACACGTTTGTCTGGCCTCTCAACAGATACCCCTCCGTTGTGGTTGCACCTACGGTATGGCTATCTGTATCGTTGAGGCAGACAAGCCTCCCCACCAACGGCAAGGTCCATGGTTCGTGGGGGGGGGGGGGGGGGGGGGTTATCGATGCTATCCTATTTATAACGAATTTATTATCGATGCTATCCTATTTATAAATTCGTTACCAGTTACCACTCAAATATTCGTAGACAGATACCACGCGTACACATTTAAAAGAAGAGGGCTTTCAACTATCGCGTAAAAATTTCGAGTAAATCTATTGAGAATTTTCGGGATTTTTGCTAGTAACGTTTAGCGTTTGTCCGTCCGAACTTTGGTTAGAGTATCGTGTGAAAATCTGAAGTAAAACGGTGAAGAGATTTTTGGTAACCAAGTTGAACGACGACTTGCCTTTACACAGTAGTGCAGATGGGAGCCATTAACCGCAACTTGACGCTCAGCACACCCACACAATGCACCCCGTTTCTCCTGACTGAGTGTAGCAGCAGCGAACCGGCCCTGCACACCGACGACGTTTCGCGGCCCTCTGCCCCGCGGCCCGCTCGCTGCACCGCTCCCTCCTGGCTCACCCCGCCGCAACTGCCACCGCACCGCCGCCGACTCCGAGACTTCGGTGGAGCTGCTTGCTGTAGTCCAGGGCGTTACGGGGCGCGAATGACGTCAGAAGCCGTGTACGTGCCCTAACGCGGTGATCGTCAAGCCAGTGACTTTTAAAATCCAAAACTTCACTTCGTCGCCAATCGCAGTTCCTACTGTCACTCTTGTACACTGACGACGCCCTACGTGGTGCAGCTCAAAAGTCTGCGCGGACGCAGGTGCTTCCCCCGGCAAATGGTATCAGACCAGTATACACCTAAATAAGACAAATATACTGATTTATTGAGTAACACAAGCGTACAACTTTCGTCTGATAGTTGTAGAAGTAGCCCTAGCCTCTGTCAGTACCCACATTACAGACTAAGTGCAAACTGGTGAACATGATTACCTTCTTCCCAGCATATACGAGGGGCGTTTGAAAAGTCCGTGCAAAGTCCGAGAGATGGCACCACCGGCGCGTATCGCGGTCATGTTTAGTTAGTAGCATCTTTGGAAAGAACGCACACCAAGTTTCAGGCATATTGGTCTATTTATTTGTGTTTGGCATTCGTGTGAATCAAGGAAGTCGAGTTATTGTCAAAAATTGGACGAAAAAGAATTTCGTGTGGTGATTAAACATTATTTTATGAAAGGCAAAACGCCTCAGGAGACTAAAGAGAAGCTTGGTAAACATTATGGTGACTCTGCACCTTCGATTTGAACAGTTCACAAGTGGTTTCAAAATTTTCGGAGTGGCTATATGGGCACAAGTGATGCTGAACGTTCTGGGCGCCCTGTGGAGGTTACGACTCCAGAAATCATTGATAAAATCCATGATATAGTGATGGATGACAGAGAGTTAAGGTGCGTGAAATTGCTAGTGCTGTGGGCATCTCGAATGAACGGGTGCATAATATTTTGCATAAACATTTGGACATGAGAAAGTTATGCGCAAGATGGGTTCCACGATTGCTTACGCCTGACCAAAAACGGAATCGTGTGAAATGTTGCAAGGATTATTTGCACCTATTCAGGAAGAATCCGCAGGACTTTAAGCGTCGTTTCGTCACTGTGGATGAGACATGGATACATTTCTATACTCGTGAGACCAAACAACAATCTAAACAATGGATTACCAAGGGAGAATCTGCACCAAAAAAGACGAAGACCATTCCTTCGGCCAGAAACGCTACGGCGAATGTCTTTTGGGATTCGCAAGGGATAATCCTCATAGACTATCTGCAAAACGTAACAACTATTACAGGTGCATATTATTCGTCGTTATTGGACCGCCTGCAAAACCGAGCTGCAATAAAAACACCGGTTATTGGACCACAAAAATGTTCTTTTCCATCATGACAATGCACCAGCACACACCTCAGCAGTTGTGGTCGCAAAATTAATGGAAATAGGATTCCAACTCGTTTCACATCCCCCCTATTTTCCAGACTTGGCTCCCTCGGACTACTGTTTGTTCCCCAATTTGAAGAAATGGCTGGCGGGACAAAGATTTTATTCAAACGAAGAGGTGATTGCAGCAACTAATACCTACTTCGCTGGCTTGGACAATTCCTATTATTCGGAAGGGATCAACAAATTAGAACAGCGTTGGACGAAGTGTATAAGTCTAAAAGGAGACTGTGTCGAAAAATATAAAAGGTTTACTCCAAACACGTCAGTAGTTTTTATTTTTGCACGGACTTTTCAAACGCCCCTCGTACACTAGTCCGTGACAATGTCTTGCGTTGTCGATGGGGGACTGGTTTCCCGTCGGGCTCGCCGTAATCTTGAGCGACAGTTCCTTTGGTGAACAGGTCGTTGTTTTGGCCCATCCAAACCGCTCGAAGTTGGAACATGTGTTTTACATTTTATGGTGTTGTCACTAGCAGCTTGGAAAATAAGTTCACCCAGACGGAGCCCTACCTGCCTGTGTAAGCCTTATACATCTGAGGTACAGCAGGTTTTCCAGAGGTTGCCCGTTAGCGAGAGTTCCTCCTCAACAGCCACGCATCTTATCAGCGCACAGCACACTTCGAGACTGAGGTTTTTTTTTTATAGATCTTCGCTGTCCAGGCATTTGGACCGAGGTCCTCGTTTCCTGTGACACACAACGTTCCACTGCTGTGCCGCACGGCAGCCACTGAAGCGTGCCCAGAGCTTACAGTTGCAGAGAACTGGCGGCACTTAACGAGTCCCCAGCTCAGGAACCCTGGGGTCGCCAAGCCCCTACCCAGCAGATGTATGCTGAGCCCTGAGGGCTACCTACGAGAGAGGTCGTCACCTTAAAAGGAGCTTTGTTGTACGCGAGCAGTCACATGAAAGGAATACTGCATAGTTTCATATCACCACTTAAACTAGGGTATAAACTGCGATCCGCCACTTAGTAGGCAGTTTCAGTTCCATCGAACTGAGGAGCTGAGGAACAACGACCTGTTCACCAAAGGAACTGTCGCTCAAGATTACGGCGAGCCCGACGGGAAACCAGTCCCCCATCGACAACGCAAGACATTGTCACGGACTAGTGTACGAGGGGCGTTTGAAAAGTCCGTGCAAAAATAAAAACTACTGACGTGTTTGGAGTAAACCTTTTATATTTTTCGACACAGGAAACGAGGACCTCGGTCCAAATGCCTGGACAGCGAAGACCTATAAAAAAAAAAAAACCTCAGTCTCGAAGTGTGCTGTGCGCTGATAAGATGCGTGGCTGTTGAAGAGGAACTCTCGCTAACGGGCAACCTCTGGAAAACCTGCTGTACCTCAGATGTATAAGGTTTACACAGGCAGGTAGGGCTCCGTCTGGGTGAACTTATTTTCCAAGCTGCTAGTGACAACACCATAAAATGTAAAACACATGTTCCAACTTCGAGCGGTTTGGATGGGCCATTGGGCAGTATTAACGCCGAAAATCAAAAGACGCCTCATGTGGCTAGTGCACCTGGGTCAGCTCTGATCGTCAACAACAGTAATGACAGTAATGGGGCACATCCTGTGGTAGGTAACGTTTTTGCTGTCCTAAAAAGTGTGGACGGTTTTCTTTTTTTTGGGGGGGGGGGGGGGGGAATTGTCGCTGTTTTACATCCAAAAAGCTCTCGAGGGGCTTGCAGAGCAACTCAAATCCATCGAAATGCTGCAGAATGGGATTCTCCTGCTCGTGATTATGAAGCTGGAGACGTAAGCTGCTGAATGCCAAGCAACGTGAAGGGTAACCCTTCAACAGTGAGCTGCACACTGTGATAAATAGCGTTAAAGATGTTGTAGCATGCCAGGGCATTATGGATACAAAAGACCTGAATGGAAGAGTACAAGGGTGACTGAAGTCCAGAACTTCATGAAAAGTGTTGATGGTGAGCTTCAAAAGTTAGCGTCATTTATCCTGACATTCAGTCTGATAAAGTTGCCTGAGTAAATCGCAGAAGGGTTCCTCCGCCTTAAGGTACGACCTTATGTCCCAAACCCAATGCGCTGCTTCATGTGTGAACACTTCTGTCACAAAATTATAGGATGTAGTGGTCGATGTGACAATGCACCACACGAACAAAGTGTCTAATGCAGTGCCCCTCCCTGGTGTGTTAATTTCTTCTAGCTCGTCCAGTATGGAGCAGCGAATGTCCTGTCTTCGTTGAAGTAAAGAAGATCGAGAGAATTGAAGTCACCCAACATGTCTCATCCTCTGACATGAAGAAGGAATGTAAGGCTACTCAGCCACCAAGTTTTGTCATGTCTTTTGCCTCGACATTGAAGCAGCCTGTTCATAAGGTCAGTGTCGGCACTCATATCGTGACTGTTGAGCAGGGCACACCTACCTACACTTGTAAATGCAGCTGCCAGCCTGCATGCCGCCGGTCCCGCAGCCCAGTCTTCATATCGCTGAAACATTGAGGGTTGCCAAACGTAATGTCAGCGTAGATAGCAAAACCTCACGAAAGACATCGGAAGTGATCCTGCAGGATGTTTCTGTTTCATCTGCCTTGCCACCATCCCCGAAATTCAAGCCGGGGACGAAGATCAAATGGCCAAAGCAATTCACCTCGGAGCCATCGGCCCATGTGACCTTGTTACTGTCTAATGGATCTGACAACGATCATACCATCGCTGGTATGGACATTAACGTTTGCCTGAAGGAACGCCCCCCTCCCATTCGCAGCGCCCCCCCCCCCTCCCACCCTCATTGCCGTCTCGCCACCACGATGGAACAAGAAAGGGAAAGACAGAGTAAAACCTCACCATTGAAACGGCTTCCACACTGAAATGGAAATTGAATGGTGTCAGGATACATGAGAAGAAAGTATGTCTGAGAACTCATGGTAAACCAATGTGTCTTTGTCTTCAGTAGACACTTATGAAATTCTCTGCCACTCATGAGCTATGCGGCTGCATTCTCAACAAAAAGGACGGCCTAAGTCGAGTGAGAGCTAAAGGAGAAGTAGCTATTTTCGTCAACAACGCCTACCAGTCTTCACTTCACTCCCTCGAAACTGGCCTGCAAACAGCTCCTATATCGGTCAATGTTCTTCGTCAGTTTGCATCGATGCTGGTCGTACGTTGTGTTCCAAAAATGAACAGCATAGAGACAGAAGTGATGACACTTTCTCCAGGACCTGACCATCATTTTGCAGAACAATGCTCAATCACGTACAGTGCAAGCTGTTCATGATTTCTTTGACTGATGGGGCTGCTAACTGCTGTACCACCTTGTGCACTCACCTGACTTAAGCCCTCGTGAGTTCAACTCGATTTCTCACCTGAAGGAAACACTTCACCATATTCGCTTCAGAACTGCTACAGATTCGTAGGGCAATAGATCGCGCCGCTCGAACTGTCAACACAACTGCCACTGCTAAAAGTGCCCTACGATTTCCACTTCACTGGCAATGGGTTATACACAATGCTGGTGACTACTTTGTAGATCAGTAAATCTTTGAAACAGGTATCTAGTTTGTACGAGCTGTAAATAAATAGTTGCCACTATTAAAGTTCCAACCTCGTATATTCATATATTGTTGTTGTTGTGGTCTTCAGTCCTGAGACTGGTTTGAGGCAGCTCTCCATGCTACTCTATCCTGTCCAAGCTTCTTCATCTCCCAGTACCTACTGCAACCTACATCCTTCTGAATCTGCTTAGTGTATTCATCTCTTGGTCTCCCTCTACGATTTTTACCCTCCACGCTGCCCTCCAATGCTAAATTTGTGATCCCTTGATGCCTCAAAACATGTCCTACCAACCGATCCCTTCTTCTAGTCAAGTTGTGCCACAAACTTCTCTTCTCCCCAATCCTATTCAATACCTCCTCATTAGTTACGTGATCTACCCACCTTATCTTCAGCATTCTTCTGTAGCACCACATTTCGAAAGCTTCTATTCTCTTCTTGTCCAAACTGGTTATCGTCCATGTTTCACTTCCATACATGGCTACACTCCATACAAATACTTTCAGAAACGACTTCCTGACGCTTAAATCTATACTCGATGTTAACAAATTTCTATTCTTCAGAAACGATTTCCTTGCCATTGCCAGTCTACATTTTATATCCTCTCTACTTCGACCATCATCAGTTATTTTACTCCCTAAATAGCAAAACTCCTTTACTAATCATTTCTCATTTCCTAATCTAATCCCCTCAGCATCACCCGATTTAATTTGACTACATTCCATTATCCTCGTTTTGCTTTTGTTGCTGTTCATCTTATATCCTCCTTTCAAGACACTGTCCATTCCGTTCAACTGCTCTTCCAAGTCCTTTGCTGTCTCTGACAGAATTACAATGTCATCGGCGAACCTCAAAGTTTTACTTCTTCTCCATGAATTTTAATACCTACTCCGAATTTTTCTTTTGTTTCCTTTACTGCTTGCTCAATATACAGATTGAATAATATCGGGGAGAGGCTACAACCCTGTCTCACTCCTTTCCCAACCACTGCTTCCCTTTCATGCCCCTCGACTCTTATAACTGCCATCTGGTTTCTGTACAAATTGTAAATAGCCTTTCGCTCCCTGTCTTTTACCCCTGCCACCTTCAGAATTTGAAACAGAGTATTCCAGTTAACGTTGTCAAAAGCTTTCTCTAAGTCTACAAATGCTAGAAACGTAGGTTTGCCTTTTCTTAATCTTTCTTCTAATATAAGTCGTAAGGTTAGTATTGCCTCACGTGTTCCAACATTTCACATCCTTACATTTGTACTCTATCCATCCCTGCTTAGCCATTTTGCACTTCCTGTCGATCTCATTTTTGAGACGTTTGTATTCCTTTTTGCCTGCTTTATTTACTGCATTTTTATATTTTCTCCTTTCATCAATTAAATTCAATATTTCTTCTGTTACCCAAGGATTTCTATTAGCCCTCGTCTTTTTACCTACTTGATCCTCTGCTGCCTTCACTACTTCATCCCTCAGAGCTACCCATTCTTCTTCTACTGTATTTCTTTCCCCCATTCCTGTCAATTGTTCCCTTATGCTCTCCCTGAAACTCTCTACAACCTCTGGTTCTTTCAGTTTATCCAAGTCCCATCTCCTTAAATTCCCGCCTTTTTGCAGTTTCTTCAGTTTCAATCTGCAGTTCATAACCAATAGATTGTGGTCAGAATCCACATCTGCCCCTGGAAATGTCTTACAATTTAAAACCTGGTTCCTAAATCTCTGTCTTACCATTATGTAATCTATCTGATACCTTTTAGAATCTCCAGGATTCTTCCAGGTATACAACCTTCTTTCATGATTCTTGAACCAAGTGTTAGCTATGATTAAGTTATGCTCTGTGCAAAATTCTACAAGGCGGCTTCCTCTTTCATTTCTTCCCCCCAATCCGTATTCACCTACTATGTTTCCTTCTCCCCCTTTTCCTACTGACGAATTCCAGTCACCCATGACTATTAAATTTTCGTCTCCCTTCACTACCTGAATAATTTCTTTTATATCGTCATACATTTCATCAATTTCTTCATCATCTGCAGAGCTAGTTAGCATATAAACTTGTACTACTGTAGTAGGCATGGGCTTTGTGTCTATCTTGGCCACAATAATGCGTTCACTATGCTGTTTGTAGTAGCTTACCCGCACTCCTATTTTTTTATTCATTATTAAACCTACTCCTGCATTACCCTTATTTGATTTTGTATTTATAACCCTGTAATCACCTGACCAAAAGTCTTGTTCCTCCTGCCACCGAACTTCACTAATTCGCACTATATCTAACTTTAACCCATCCATTTCCCTTTTTAAATTTTCTAACCTACCTGCCCGATTAAGGGATCTGACATTCCACGCTCCGATCCGTAGAATGCCAGTTTTCTTTCTCCTGATGACGACGTCCTCTTGAGTAGTCCCCGCCCGGAGATCCGAATGGGGGGACTATTTTACCTCCGGAATATTTTACCTAAGAGGACTCCATCATCATTTAATCATACAGTAAAGCTGCATGTCCTCGGTAAAAATTACGGCTGTAGTTTCCCCTTGCTTTCAGCCGTTCGCAGTACCAGCACAGCAAGGCCGTTTTGGTTAATGTTACAACGCCAGATCAGTCAATCATCCAGACTGTTGCCCCTGCAACTACTGAAAAGGCTGCTGCCCCTCTTCAGGACCCACATGTTTGTCTGGCCTCTCAACAGATACCCCTCCGTTGTGGTTGCACCTACGGTACGGCCATCTGTATCGCTGAGCCAGACAAGCCTCCCCACCAACGGCAAGGTCCATGGTTCATGGGGGGATTCATATATTATATTTGAACATATATATTCATATATTATATATGTTAAAAATATACAGACTATTTCCATCTATGTCCATCCGTACGTTCATTAGAGCATCGTGTAAAAATCTGAGTTAAATTGGTCAACTATTTTTTGAAGTTTTTGGTAACAACGTCAAACTGTGGCTTGTCTTTCGATAGTACGTAGTATAAATTACACATACACAAGGTCACAGTTTTGGCTCACTCACGAGAGAACGTCAGGCAGTTGCTGAAAAGCCAGAACTTGTAGACGGGTGAAAATTAACTTCAGTCATCCTTCGAAAATGTATTTACAAAGTTTCAGGAACCAGCATCAAGTGAAGACTCTACGAAAATACCAAAACCTTATGTGTATCACTCTTTTAGCGAGAACAATATTTCACTAATTACAGCACCCACAGAAGGACTTTAGCAGTCATTTTTCTAGCGCTATATACCCTAACCGAACGGTAAGAAATTCTAATAAACACTTACGTCCGCACCAGTTCTCCGCAAACCACCTGACGATCCACTGCGGGGCATACTTCTGATGCCACTAACTGATCCCCCATTCCCTGTTCCACTCGCGAACGTCAGGAGGGAAGAATGAATTGACCGAGCGGCTCTAGGCGCTACAGTCTGGGACCGTGCGACCACTACGGTCACAGGTTCGAATCCTGCCTCGGGCATGGATGTGTGTGTTGTCCTTAGGTTAGTTAGGCTTAAGTAGTTCTAAGTTCTATGGGACTGATGACCTCCGAAGTTAAGTCTCATAGTGCTCAGAGCCATTTGAACCATTTTGAAGAATGAATGTCTATAAGCTCCGTATTAGCCCTACTGTCTCGAATTTTCTCATCGTGGTCATTTGGGGAAATTTATGTGGGAGGAAGTACTATGTTGTCCGACTCTTCGCAGAAACTACTGTCTCGACTCATCTCTCTCTCAGTTCTACCCGGTAAGGATTCCAGAATGACGTACAGTACTGAAGAATAGGTCAGACGAACGCCTTGTAAGCCACTTCCTTCGTGGGTGAGTTACAATTCCTTGAGATTCTTCATATGAATCTCAGTATGGCATGTACTTTACCTAATGTTTGTTTTGTGTCATCATTCCACTTAAGGTCTCTCTGTAAATTTATTTACTTATTTTATTCATTTATTTACTTAACTTGATCTGATTATGGCCATCAGACTATGTCTTACATCGGACCAGGATTTGACACATACTGCACCTTTCCTACGAAATAAAAGTTTTCATTTGAAGAATATTATTAAAATGATTTGAGTGTCTGAGGTGAGTAAATAATACTGACTGTGAACCAATAAAGTTAATTCTGGCCTTGCTTACAGTACTGCCACTGCAATAGTGATAACAGTGACAATAATAATAATATTAATGTCACTAAATGAACAGTGAACAAGTACTGAAAAATCGAAACATCTGGAGACCCATCAGGCTAGAAAAAGAAAAGTATAACATCGATGTCACATGCCTTCCCTGATGACCTCGCGATCCTTTCTCGTGATGTTCAAACAGCAATCCATCAGACCGAAGTCCTCAAGGAATGTGCCGAGAAACTTGGACTCCAAAATTCTTTTTCTAAAACTGAATTCATGGCTACAAAACACATCAAAACACAAAAATTAATCACAAAATAGGTCACAGTAAACAAGGTCAACCATTTCAAGTACTTAAGAGAAATTATTGAGCCTACAGGTACAGAAAGCTTGGCAAAAAAGACACGGGAACTCACAATGCGGAAAGCCTATGGGAAAGTTGCATAAACATCATCACAAAAGTTCGACACTACATGACTGTTATCTAACCTGAAGCACTCTATGCAGCAGGACTCTGAACCATAATTACAAAGGAGACCTCGAAAATATCAAAAAGATTGAAAGAAAAATCACCCGGAAAGTCCTTGGCCCAAACTCACAGACGAAGGATACCATCTAAAGTCACGCACAGTCACAGAAAAATACTCAGCATCGAAACCGATTTCCGCAAACGATGACTGGAATTCTACGGACACATAATGAGACCAGATGACAACCAACTAGCAAAGAAAATTTTTATGTCCTTACAGAAACTGAAAACGACAACAGTCTGGATAAACAGGTCCAAATTGATCTAAAAAATGCCGAAATCTCACGGAAAGACATCGAATATCGAAACGTCTTCAGACATAAGGTCTACAGCTGGAAAATTTCATCAGAAGAGAAACCCAAGGTACCTAGAAGAAAGTGGTCAGATGAACCTCGAGACAAGCATAGCAAGAAAAATAACAGCCACAGGTCATAATTTGCTTTATGTGACCCTCTATAGGTCTAAGCAATCTAAAGAAATAAATAATGACAATAATAATGACAACAATAACAATAATGATAGTTCTAACTGTAAAAATAATTTGTAGGTGTACAAGATAGGTCTTTTGTGATTTAAGGCGTTCTGGGGAACGGAAATTTAAGGAGACTGTGCCAGCTAAGAATACTGGAAAAAGAGGAAGACATCGTTGGGAAGAAGGATATACAAGGATAACTAGTGCGTTCAGGGACAATGGTAATCCTTATTGTTGCTTTAATAGATATGTCAGTAACTGTCTTCTGAAGCTGGAGACGTTACTGAGTTCTCTGACATAAAGCTGGAGCTTATTCCAGAGTCGGGTTTCAGCTACTGGCCGTACTGGCCGAGCAATGAAGAGCGACAGAAAGGATTTTGGTCTCATGGGAACGGGTGTTTCAGCCATGTTGTTCAGACAAGAGCGGTAAAATCGAGGATATACGAGAGAACGTGTTCGTTGATAAGACAATAGAGAAGTCAGTTACTCCTAGATAATTTACAGGGGGTACTGTTTCCAGTAATTTGACATCAACAGAGTAATTTTACAGTATGTCTAGTATGTTACATTTATTTACGTTCAAGTTAAAATGACAGAGCCAGCAACATTCATCACTTGTCTGTAGAGAATTTTGCCGACCGCGGTGGGCGAGCGGTTCTAGGTGCTGCAGTCTGGAACCGCGCGACCGCTACGGTCGCAGGTTCGAATCCTGCCTCGGGCATGGATTTGTGGGATGTCCTTAGGTTAGTTAGGTTGAAGTACTTCTAAGTTCTAGTGGACTGATAACCTCAGAAGTTAAGTTCCATAGTGCTCAGAGCCATTTGTAGGGAATTTTGCAGATCGGTGCTGTCTTTTGGCGTTGCTACACCCTTGCAGACAACAGCATCATCTGCTTACTGTGTTAAAGAGTTTACAACGCTTATTGCTAGATCAGTTGTAGTTGTTGGCTAAATTTCCGTGGGTTTTTGAGAGCTGCACGGGTTAGCCAGGCAGCTGTGGGCATGGCTGACGTCGGTGCAGATTTTGCTTGTTATATATTAATGTTGATTTAATTGGTGAGCAGCTGATGCTGGCAGCTTTTGAGTTGGCTAGCGAGGCTAAAGGTTGACGTTGGTTGGCCTCATGGCAGATGAGAGCTGAAGGTAGCTACTGCTGACATTTACGATTTGTGTTAAGGCTGCAGTAGTAGGTGTTAGGTCCCACGGAGATCGTATTTCATCGATTACGAAAATGAGTTTGCGTCGGAAGCCGTGGATGTTGATAGTTTTAGAACGCGGTGAAACGAGTATATTGTTCAGCCCTGCATATCTGTTCAAATGGTTCAAATGGCTCTGAGCAATATGGGACTTGACGTGTGAGGTCATCAGTCCCCTAGAACTTGGAACTACTTAAACCTAACTAACCTAAGGACATCACACACATCCATGCTCAAGGTAGGATTGGAACCTGTGACCGTAGCGGTCGCGCGGTTCCAGACTGAAGCGCCTAAAACCGCTCGGCCACACCGGCCGGCCTGCATATCTGTATTAGTGTGTGTCCTAGTGGCTCAGACGGGTTGTTGTTATCCACCCCCTCATTGGTTGTTGAAACAAATGATTGTTAAGGTATTGCATTTGGGATAATTGCTCAGCCCTCCACACAATAGGTAGCCGCGGTGGCCGAGCGGTTCTAGGCGCTACAGTCTGGAACCGCGCGACCGCTACGGTCGCAGGTTCGAATCCTGCCTCGGGCATGGATGTGTGTGATGTCCTTACGTTAGTTAGGTTTAAGTAGTTCTAAGTTCTAGGAGACTGATGACCTCAGAAGTTAAGACCCATGGTTCTCAGAGCCAGCCTTCACAGAGTAACTGCAGATGGCATCGAGCTCGGGTTACGCTGTCAAGAGCTAGGTGTTGAGTTCTGGCAGCAGGGAAGTCTTCAGTCCAGTGCAAATGATGGTACTACAGTGGGTAAAATGCTGAGCTGAGCAGATCACACAGTGGCCTGGGTATGCTGACGCGGACGTGCAAATTATGTGGTTGTGTGGTGTCTGTTCTTTCAGGCAGGTCTGAAAGAACAGAGACCACGCTAAATCCGCAGCTCTAGTACATATTATGTCAAGTGATGGTGGAGGGGGGATAAAGTAAAGGAAGGGGAATGAGGTACAGATGTCAGCTGCATGGGGACCTTGTGCGGAATCAGCGGCCATGACTGAAAATGTTTGCCGAACCGGCGATCTGCTGCTTACTAGGCAGTTGCGTTAACCACTACACGAGCCACACAGAGCGTTTATCGGAATTGCGCGGAGCATCTCGGTATGCCTCCCTGTCGACCCGCATTCCCGCCCAGTGCCGCCTATCCGCAGTCCCTGCCCATGTCCGCACAGTGCAGTGTGGCTGCACAGGTAAGTTGGGCCTCGTGTTGGAATCTCAACACAGCGAGCTGGTGACGGCGTTTACTTCCTGTTAGCCTGGCTACGGGCAGGTGGCACTAGTCGGGGATGTGAGCCGGCCGGGAGGAGTATCGAGACAGGAGCGATAAACACTATGTCCGTGTAGCGCAGTGGTTAACACAACTGCCTAGTAACCGGGAGACCCTGGGTTCGAATCCCAGACCGGGACACATTTTCACTCATCACCGCTGATTCCAGGTAAAGTCTCGAAGCAGTTAACAATAGTTCCTTCCCTTTCCTTTCCTTTCTCCCCCTAACACCTTCAGTGTACATAAGAATGTTTCGACTCGCAGTTTACCCCTTGTGCCATTTCTCTGGCGCGTTGCGTATCCGGCACTATCGATAGCGACTTGTATTTTGTTTCCGTCTGGTTCGGCCTGCTCAGGCGCTGAGGCGGCTGCTGCCCTCTGGAACGTTTTTCGCGGGGGGCCGCGTGCGCTCGGCTCGGCAGTTGGATTCGCACCGAGCTGGCGGTATTCTGCCTTCCGCCCCGGCACGGAGGTGTGGTCTCGTTGTTGGCGGGCCTCGTTGATTTGGCCGTTGGGCGGTGTGGCGTGTTGATGATGTGCTGTAGTGGACAACTGGTGGATCCCCGCACGCGATCGCTCGAGGTTCTCCGCCTCTGAAGAGGGTGCCACGATATCGCTTGGGTTTCCGCACCCAGGAGTTGTAGGGACTGCAGGGCAGACTCTGTCCGGTCTGCGTGGCGGGGTTCGTTTCACCTTACTTCAGCTTACTTCAGCTGTTGTTTATATTTTCTGCGTGATTCCGTTTTAGCCGAAGTCTGGGTGTCGAGTTTTCTGCTGGTGCGTACCCGGTCGTCGTCCCTGTTTTCCCACCCAGGGGGCAGTCGTATCTGTGGGTGGGAATTATTTAGCGGTGTGCGTTTTGCGTGGACCCGGTGTGCTCACGCGCCCTGAATCTGAGTTGAAATTACTGTGGTCAGGCTGGCTCGGTTGCTGGAGTGTGTGTTGTTGCTTTTCTGGCTTGCTGGGGGCTGCGCGCACGCCTGTTCCGTTTGTGATGTGGCAGCAGTCTGATATGTTTATGTCTGCTTGTTAAGTTGCTAGCAATTGCTTTTAGCCTTGTGCTCACTCATTTTTATTTAAATTTCTGGGCATTGTCAATTGTCTGTTCTTTTACCTTTATTTATTTGTAGTGTCAATTAAGCCTAAGACGATGTCCAAGGTGCTAGCAATTGATTTTAGTCTCGTGTGTACTTAATCCTACTTAAATTCTTGGGCATTGGCCTTTGCTTGTCTTTTACTCTTATTTATTTCTTGTGTCAGTTAGCCCTAACATGATGTCAGACCTTGGTATCTATCAACCCTATTTTGGCTACTAGCGCTCAGGTGCAATATTGCCGGGCCTATCCCGGATTTGTCATTAATTGAGAACCTTTTATACTGTATTTTTAGTAGTAGGTTTGGCAAGTGCACTTGCGTATGGTATTTATTGTGTTCCCCCCCCCCCCCTCCCCCTCCTTCTTCCTCCTTTGTGTGAACTGATTTTGGCAAGATTGCTAGGTGGCTTGTGTTATTACCTATGTAAGTTTGCCCGCTGCTGTAGTCGTAACATGTTTTGACCGGCAAGCGGCCCATATTGGCGAGCTTTTGAATGTGTTTTGTGCTATTGATGTTGGGCTTTGCCGTACATATATTTAGTCATGTACGTGTTGTTGTGTTAAGGATTTTAGGGCATTTTTAATTGAGATACCTGTTGGAAATTTTATCACTCTTTTAAAGAAGGTATAGCAAGGAGTAACTTCAACTGAAAAGTTAATTGTAAATTATACATTTGTGCTTCACATTTAAAAATTTAACTGTATTAGGTGAAACTATGTAGTTTAATGCACAATGATTATTTGTTAATGTACCAAACTGTAAAGAGTTTTGAAGTTTCTCTATTTACCTGTGGTATAAAAAAATTTTCATTACCTCATATTGTAAGCAGCTTGATTTGTTTGTCTGACTGTAATTTGTAAGCCACAGTGTAATTTATTACAATTAATTAATTGTTTTGGGAAAATAAACCTTGAATTGTATGTCCCCTTTTCATTAACCGAATTCAATCCAAATCGTCTGCTCACCCCTGCCAACTACGAACAGAGCAAAAATAAAAGCCACCGGTTGCCGCGACGCGACTGCGTGACGTAGCCTTGGCCTGGCCGTTAATAGCGACGGTGAATGTGTTTCCCTCTGGTGATTACGTCGTCGCCTCCTGCTACCAGCAGAGGCAGCAGGCAGGAAGACGGATAGCCGGGCCCGTCCCGCGCTGTTTGCTGACACCTGGCCCCGAGCTGCCGCCCTTCCTTCTGTTTGGGCAGCCACCACCCACCCACCCCGCCCGCCTGCCCCGACACTCGAGCCACGCCACGTCTGCGTACCGCTCAGCTCTTCCGCTCGCCGCGCTACGTGGCACTGTGTCAGCACAGCGTCACCACGGCACGTTCCATCACTGTCGTCGTCTCTCTTACTAAATGGCCGAAAAGGTCACTCGGTCACCCGGTCCCCGTCCCAGGTCGCCCATCTAACATATTCCTGGAGCAACACAAGTATAACATTGATACTTCATACAGTTACGATAGTAGCACTCCGTCTTCAGCCCACAAGTGGCCCATCGGGACCATCCCACCGCCGTGTCATCCTCAAGCTGAGCAAGCGGATAGCAGGGGCGTATGGTCAGCACACCGCCCTCCCGGTCGTTATGATGGTTTTCTTTGACCAGACCCGCTACTATTTCCTCGAGTTGCTCCTCAATTGGCAGCACGAGGCTGAGTGCACCCCAAAAAATGGCAACAGCGCATGGCGGCTGGATGGTCATCCATCCAATTGTCGGCCACGCCCGACAGCGCTTAACATCGGCGATCTCACGGGAACCGGTGTATCCACTGTGGCAAGGCCATTGCCATAGAGTTACTGTACTGTTTGGAAAAAGTGAAACGCAACGACCGTGAGATATGACCACAATGAAATTTAGTCCACCGGTTAGTGACATGACACCACACAAATCATTAGCATTACAGACCTGTGCGTGCACTGCCACTGTGAAAGTTCAGTACAGAACAACACAACCACGTGCTGCAGCCAGAGCCGATAGACGTCGGGGCACGGAACCAAGGAGCGCCTGATTATGCTGCCACGTGGTTTGTAGGAGCGTCCACAAAGCGTCAACTGTGTCTGCAGGAGGATCTCAACGAACAAGTTGCCGACCGGCCGTATTCCACACACTGCGATGTGCGACACGTCAGGCAAAGGGGCAGGCCAGAGAAGCAGTGGTACCCTTCGTTCTTCCAAGAAAGCTTGCACACTCCTTGTCACTTGCGGTCGGGCTGCTGAAACAAGGCATGTGGAATGGCCTGCAGGAGGGACAGTTCTTCTGATTGTAAGACTTTCCTGATGTAGGGAGGCGAGATCGCATGTTATAGGGGATGCCGCCCCAAACCATCATCTTCCGCTATGCCACTGAACAGTACACCCTGTTCGACTGCGTTCACCGCTACGGCGTCGAACGCGTATGGGCCCGTTACTGTAGGACAAAGTGAACAGCGACTCTTCGACATCAGGTGCCATTTTACCACTCATCACGACACTTTGGCGTTCACGTGCCCATTCCAGTCTCCTGCGTCGGTGGGTGCTTGTCATTGGAAGCCGACGCAATGTCCTGCGTGCCTCCAGTCCAGCCCGCAGAAGATGGTGTCAAAACATCGACTCAGACAAGTCCACACCTGTTGCAGTGCTCCAACGTCTCGCCAAAGCTATGGTCGAAGCTGTCCTGTCCGTTACGGCCAAGCGGACAAGAGGGCGGTCACGTCGCGCTGTGGTCGCGCTGCGTCGTGCAGTAGCCTGTCGGCGCTGTGGACGGCCCTCTTCTCCCCACTGGTACCACCTGCGCCTCACTGTTTCAGCAGCGTCCCCTACACGAGCCACAATGACTCGGAGCGACAGACCCGCCTATCAGAGACCAATCACTCTATCCAGTGCGAACGCACTCGCAAGCCGATATTCCACCCTGTGACGTCGCCGAGACGTAATGGCCCTTGGTTGCACGCTCCCACTTCGTATGACGGCTCCCCACCGACTGAGACATACGTAACACTGACCTGTCTGGCCACACAAAAGAGGGCGCTGTTGAGCCTACGTGCTAGTCACGTGTCCGCCACTTAAGTAACTTGCCATGGTTATGGCTTTGTACACGCACGACGCGTCACGCACGCTCGCACAGAACGGTTTCAGATGTCGTTGTGAGAGGAGTGTTTTCATGCGAAGGGTGTGGCGGATCGCCGTCCGGCGGGGACAGCTCAGGCGACTGAATCGACCCCGACGGCGGCCCCATGCGGCCCCCCACTTATGACGAACCAGCTTCCGACCAGTCACTACGACCAGGCTTACTCTTCCACTGATGACTCGCGCTCTTGTGGCCGAGCGTTCATTATTATGAACAAGCTCGCTCACGGGGGCTCTTACCCCGGTCGGTATGACGACGAGGCGGCCATACTGACCTTGTGTAATATCCGAAAGGCTACTGCACTACGGAGCTCGGGGCAGCAAGAGTCGGGTGTGCCACCGAGAGCCTCGCCGGTCGCACTGCAGGATTTTGCGGTCCCGGCGACGGCGGCCTCGAAGGGAGTTGCGCCGCTGGACTCGACCACCCGAGAAGTCGATGTTCCCCCGGTTACCCCACTAGCCCCGATGACACGAGAAGAAGCCGTTGCTTCGCTAGTCGACGCGCCGTCCTGCGCTGGTGGCATCCCTGCGGTCTGGACGGGCGCAGAGACGGCTCAAGAGGCCATCGAGATGGAGACCATTGA
The DNA here is from genome assembly GCF_023864345.2 of Schistocerca serialis cubense. Lineage (NCBI taxonomy): Eukaryota > Metazoa > Arthropoda > Insecta > Orthoptera > Acrididae > Schistocerca > Schistocerca serialis. The sequence continues at coordinate 52,911,533 of NC_064645.1, read as the reverse complement.
CCTTCCGGACGCGAACCTCGCCGAGGCGGAGCGCCGCGACACCGACTCTGACCAAGCCCGAGCGCCGAGGAACCGCCCGGCTGTGACGCGTGACGATTCGGACACTCACTCCTCGACCTCCGACTCCGCGAGGCCGCGGAAGAGGGCACCCAGAGCCTCCCGCGCTGCCGCCGCAGCGGCTGGGAGGACTGCAGCGGACTCTTCCAGAGTGCCGCCGAGGCGCGTCCTCCGAAGAGACCGCAGCGGCCCACTGCTGTGTCCCAGCAGCCTGACGGGGACGGCTTTGTCGCCCCACCTCGGCGGCACACCGCCACGGCTGCCGTACTGCGGCCGCCGCAGCCGCTGCCGACCACTAGCACGTTTGCGGGGGCAAACGTCGACGAGATGGAGGCCGGCAGGGCGCCTCTGGTGCCGCCCCAGAAGAAGCCGCCGCCCCCGCCGCCTATCGTCGTCCAATGGGACGGCGTCTATAAGGAACTCCAACAGAAGCTCGACAGGGTGGCCACGTCCACTACTATCAAGACTGCCGGCCGTGACCTGTACAAGGTCACGGTCGCGACACACGAGGAGTACCGGGCAGTAATGGACGCCATCTGCAAGGACGGCCTCCATTGCTACACCCACCGCTCCGAGCCGCTCAAACTTCTCAAGGTGGTATTTCGCCACCTTCCCCTCAAGTTTGGCGCGGACTACCTCCGTGAGGAACTGGAGGATATGGGCTTCGGCGTCAGGTCCACGGGCTGGATGAAGTCTCCCAGTACCCGCCGCGACATGCCGCTGTACCGGGTTGTCCTCGTCTACAACCTGGAAAATCGGAAGACTTTCGAGGTGCAGCAGGTCGGCCGCGTCGAGGTTGAGGTCGAATCACTCCGGGCCAAAGGCAAAAGGGCTCCGTGTTTCTCCTGGCAGCGGATGGACCACGTCTCCAGATACTGCTCCATGCCTCCCCGCTGCGTCAAGTGCGCGGGGCAGCACGAGAGCAAATCTTGCGGCCTTGCCCGCGAGGACGAGCAGACTTGCTGCAACTGCGGCGGACCGCATGTTGCCTGTTGTAGAGGCTGTTCGGCTTTCAAGAGGGGCCGCAGCCAGCAGCGAGGCAAGGGTGCTCCTTCTCGTAAGGTGCACTCTTCCACCAGCTTCGCTGCCGCCACCGAGAGCGGCTTACCTGCTCCCTCCCAGCGCTCTGACCACCCCGTCGGAGAGAGAGACAGGAGCCGACTGCGCCGTCCACCGCTTCGCCCGACAGGGCGGCTACCCCGGCGGCCGCACCTGACGGGCGGGTTGCCCACCCGCACAGGCGTCGCCGACGCGTGGGGCGTGCCACCCTCGCCGCTGCGCGACAGACTGCCACCGACACTCCGCCGCGGCAGCGGCAAGCAGCTCGAGCTGCGCCGCAGTTGCGGCCGGAAACAGTCGCTCCCCGACACTCCACACTTCCAGAGCGGCCCCAGTCAGCCGCCCCTTCGCCTCCACTGCACCAGAAGCAGCTGAGCTCCGATCACTTCTGCGGTCGTTGAGCCAGCTGCTCGAGCAACTCGCGGTGCTCGTCACCACGGTCACGGCGGCCCTCCAGGTCAGCGTCGCTCCTCAACCCCGCCACGGATAACCACCACGTCCACAGCAAGGGGAATTCAGGGCGCTCTTGCGCGATGAGGCACTGGATGTTTCCCTCGTGTGCGAGACCTTCCTGAAGCCTGGGATACATGTCAAGGTGGCCAACTATCGGTGCTACCGCACGGACAGGTTGACCCGTGGCGGAGGGACGGCTGTTTACACCGAGCCATCCCTGAAATACCACGAAGTGCAGCTCCCGCCCCTCGCCGCTGTGGAAGCCACTGGGGTGACTGTTACCACTACGGCCGGGGTCATCACCTTCGTTGCGGCCTACAGGCCGCCGAGGGGACTGCTCCAGGAGGCTGACTTCGATGCTCCACTGGCGTTGCGCGCGGGATTAGCCGAGCGGTCATAGACGCTGCAGTCGTGGACTGTGCGGCTAGTCCTGGCGGAGGATCGAGTCCTCCTTCGGGCATGGGTGTATGTGTTTGTGCTTAGGATAATTTAGGTTAAGTAGTGTGTAAGGTTAGGGACTGATGACATTAGCAGTTAAGCCCCATAAGATTTCACACACATTTGAACATTTTTGAACTGGCGTTGCGCAGGAAGATTTTCCTTGCAGGTGACCTTAACGCCAAACAAGCGCAATGGAACTCCCGCATCACCAACGCCAGTGGCCGCCGCCCCCTTCGCGCCACGCAACGGCATGGGGCGGTTGTGCTCGGGCCTTAAGACCACACCGTCTCTCCCCACCGAGGCCAGCCCGACGTGCTCCACATCGCTGTACTGAAAGGTGTCGGGCATTTCACGTCTGCCACCGTCCGATGCGCCCTCTCGCCTGACCACCTCCCGGTCGTCTTCGACACGGATGTGATCGGCGCGTCCTCGCCGGCTGCCCGCCCCAACTCCCGCGGCATCGATGAAGCCCGTTTCCGGGGAGAGGTCTCAGACCACCTCGAGGGAGCGCCTAATGCGGACGTGGGAGGAGCCGACGGGGCGCTGGCCTTTTTCACGCGCCACACACTCGCAGCCGCAGAGGTGGTCACCCCCAGGCGGCCACGACGGCCGCGAGAGATGTCGCGCCAACTCCCGCCGCATGTCCTGGAGGCGATCACCCACTAGAACCGCCTCTTTCGGGAGTGGCAGCTCACGCGGCTGCCGGAGACGAAACGCCGCCTCAAATGGGCGCGGCGCGAGATCCGGGCCGCCATCGACGAGCACAAGAACCGGGTCTGGGCGGGCCTTGTGGCCACCCTCACGACGACGGACGGCAGCGGATGGCGGACCGCTAAGCGCTTCCTTCGTCGACACCGGCGCGTTCCGCTTCTCCGAGTGGGTGCTAACGTTGTCTGCGAGCCCGACGCAAAGGCCAGCGTCCTCGCCGACACGTTTGCAGGCAATTTTCAACCCGCCGAGGGCGAGGTTTAGGTCGCTTTAGGTCGACCAGGTCCGCCTCGTGGAGGACCGCCTGCCGGTTTTCCTCGCCGCGCGGGCCGACGACAACGAGATCGAAGAGAGATCGGCGGAGGAAGTCGATTTGCAGCTCCGTCGCCTCAATCCCAAGAAGGCGGGTGGCTCGGACGGAGTCACCAACTGCCTGTTGAGGATGCTGCCGCCGGAGGTGCACCAGACTCTGGCGGACATCTTCAATAGCATACTCCGCTCTGGGTTGTGGTTGCCGTTCCAAAGAGCGGGAAGGACCCCCGCCAGGCAGCGAATTACCGGCCGATCAGCTTGCTCCCGTCTCTCTCGAAAGTTTTTGAGAGGCTGTACGTGCGGCGGCTGCTACGCCACGTCACGGACCAGCAGCTCATCCCTGAGGAGCAGTTCGGGTTCCGGAGCGGCCATTCCACCAGCCAGCAGCTGTTGCGCCTCGTGGAGCAGGCGATGCGAGCGCTGGAGACGCGGGAGTACCTCGGGGCGGTGTTTCTCGACGTCTCCAAGGCCTTCGACTGTGTGTGGCATGACGTCCTCGTGCATAAACTTTTTGTACAGGGGGTACCGACGTCACACGCGGTCCTGCTGCGCTCCTATCTCTCAGGACGAACATTCCACGTCCGAGCAGACGGAGGCATCTCCACCGATCGGCAGATTCGCGCGGGAGTGCCGCAGGGGTCGATTCTCGGCCCCCCGCTGTACTCCCTCTACACAGCCAACGCTCTGCGGGTGGCTCGCGTGGAGTTAGCACTTTATGCTGACGACACGGCGTTGTTCACCCGTAGCATGAACGTGGCCGAGATGCGCCGTCGCCACCAGCTCGGATGTGACGTCCTGGGTGCCTGCTCCACTAAATGGCGTTTAAAATGTAACGCTGCGAAGAGCCAGGCCGTCGTCTTCAGCAGAAAGAGGCTGCTTCCGGACTTACAGCAGATCACGATCATGGGAGGCCCCATCCCACGGTTGGGGACCGGCAGATACCTCGGGGTGACGCTCGATCGGCACCCGACGTGGCTGCCTCACGTCCGTGACGTCAGGGGCAAGCAGTGGGGCACCTTCGTGCGCTGTACCCACTGCTCAACCCTTCCTCCACGCTCCCCCCACGCCACGGCCTCACTCTGTACCTGGCCCCGGTTCGGCCGGTACTAGAGTACGCTGCCGTGGTGTGGGGCAACGCTGCCGACACGCACATCGCTACGCTCCAGCGCGTCCAAAACAGGGCGCTGCACCTTGCCCTCCACAAGCAGCCTCGCTACCCAACGAGGCTGCTTCACGAGGAAGCAGGCGCCCCGCCACTGCGGGATCGCTTCCGGCACGTCGTCAGAGTGTTGTACGACAGTGCAGAACACTCTGGCAGTCACCTGATTCGTGGGCTGGGCCGCCAGGTCCACCACAGGCCGACAACACGTTGGTACGACCTCCTGCGGGAGTAGCCAAACTCCCGCGGTGTCGATGACGCCACTTAGAGCGTCTCCATAGTCAGAGACGCTCCCAGAGGGAAGCTCAAGCAGATAGGTAACTCCGTTCAACCCTGAGGTCACAGCAGGAACAGCAGGTACGCTGCTTACACTGCCCCCACACCTGGCAGATGTTGCCAGTGTTTTACAGCAGCAGTAGCAGCATGGCTTTGTACATGTACTCCTATCGCAGCGTGTTGCAGACCGTTGCTTCTGAGTGTTTCGCATTTTACGAACAGTAGTGTACGAACCGTATTTGAAAATTTTAATAATATGTTCACCATGAAGTATAATCTTACGGTAATAGTTTAAAGAAATATGTCAAGTATTAACGTCAGAAATTGTAAATACAGGGTGACCATTAATAAAACCGACAAACTGCAGGGACGGATTCCTGACTGTAAATGGAGGAAAACAGGTCCTACGAACATGCGTCGCCGACGGGTGCAAGTCCCTCTGACGACGTGCCGTGTGGTCGTTGTGTGCTGCAGAATGGTCCGGTATTCATGCCAAGGACAAGACGAGAGGGTGTATGTGTATGGCAAAGCAGTACGCCTGTACCAAAACAAGTACTCACTCAGACACCAACCACAGGACACAACATTTCATTTTTGGGCGTTTGTGTGATCATGGGTCCTTTCAGGGAGACGAAGGTGCAGGGAGGCGGTGGGCTGTGCGTACACCAGATTTGGAGGACCTGGTTCTACAGACTTTGAGACGAACCCTAGTACAAGCTCCGGGCAACTGACTCACCAACATGCCGTAAGCCAACGTACGATGATGTGTCTGTCTGAAAGGAGCCATGCCTAAGAAGGGCTTGAAATGTTGTGTGATATTTTAGTCTGTGACCGGTACTTGTTTTGGTACAGCCGTGCTCTTTCCCGACGTTTGCATCTGCTTGGCCATACACAGACATCATTTCGACTTGTTCCTGACATGAATACCGTACAATTCTGCTGTTTACAGTACGCTGCGTTAATCCCACAGTCTGTGACACCCAAGGAAGACACGGCATATGGTCAGAGGAACCTTCATTCGTTAGCGCCACCTACCGTGCAGCATTTCTAGTCAGCAACCCGTCCCCGCAGTTTATCGCTTCAACTAATGTTGATTCTGTAGCCTGGACGACTGTTTGCCTATCTCGTTGGCAGCGCGGTGCCGCGGTCTGCTTCGCCGTACGCACCTCCCTGGACGATTACATCTTACCAATGACTGTGCCTATACCGCGTTCTGAAAAGTAGTCTCAACGTTTTTGGGCGATATGGATGTTGTTTGCCATGCCCTAAATACTAATTTCAAAGCTAATATATTTATTCTTGCACCTTAAATACCATGAAATTTTTAATTTATTCTGTATCGAATTTTGGAGCTACGCTTCGTACAAATGCCCTAAAAGACACTGTAATATAGTTGATTTTCTTTATTAAAAGCTACAGTCAGTCTGGAATAATACTGCGACCAGAAATATTGTTACGTCCTTTCTACAATCCCCTGGCCAAGTGCTTAACGAGCAGTGAAGTTTCCAGTAGTAGAATATGATTATATGAATATACCTACTGCCACTATTGCAATAATATACACCGTTTTTAGAACAAAGTGAGCTTTACATTAATTAAATAATATGATTCTTCAATTTCTCCAGGCGCATTTCATGACGAAATAAATCTCAGGTGAAAAGCCTGTTGTGAGTATACAGAGGACACAATATTTTGGCAATCGAACTTGTTGCCATCATCAAGTGTGCCGATGTACTGCCAAAGGACGGCAGGCGTGAGGTATGTATCAGCTTCCCCCTTCCTCTCCCTCGGGCGCTCCGTCCACCGTCAGCGCCGGGGTTCGACCCCCGGCTTGTGACCCAGCGTCTGGGTTCCCCAAGGCCGGAAAAGACCTGCGGCTACCGCAAAACCACAGGCCCATCAGTCTGTTGCCCGCAGTTTCGAAGGTCTTCGAGAGGCTGTATGTCAGGAGGCTATGGCGACACGTCGGTGAGGAAGGCCGGCTCCCTGACGAGCAGTTCGGCTTCAGGAGGGGCCACTCCACACAGCAGCTGGTAGAGCAGGCGATGGGGGCGCTGGAGCGTCGCGAGTATCATGGGGCAGTACTCCTCGACGTTTCCAGAGCCTACGACAGCGTGTGGCACGACGGCCTTCAGTATAAACTACTTACACAGGGGCTACCTGTGTCGCACGCCCGCCTGCTCAAATCCTACCTGACTGGGCGCACCTCCCACTTGCGCGCCGACGACGGGATGTCGACAGCACGCCCCATAGCGGCTGGGGTACCGCAAGGGTCCGTCATCGGCCCCTCGCTCTACTCACTGTACACCGCCGACGTTCCGAGGAGGCAGGGCGTGCATGTTGCGCTCTACGTGGACGATACGGCGCTCTACGACAGAAGCATCAACGCCAGGCTGATGCGTCACCACCTGAAATCGGCTTGCACAGTCCTCGGAGCTTTGGTCACCAAATGGCGGCTCAGTTTTAACGCAGCCAAAAGTCAGGCGGTGATCTTCATTAGGAAGAAGATTCCTGCCGACTTACAGCCACTCAGCATCATGGAAGACCCCATCCCATGGTCGAACACCGGACGCTACCTAGGCGTCACTCTGGACCGGGACCTGACGTGGAAGGCGCACATCAGGGAAATGAGGGGTAAAGCGCTTGGCAGATTGCGCTCGTTATACCCCTTACTCAAACCAGCAACGACCCTGCCCCCACACTGCGGCATTACTCTGTACCTGACACTAATCAGGCCTGTGTTGGAGTACGCTGCTGTGGTGCGCGGCAACGCGGCCGACTCGGTCCAGAACGAGGCGCTTAGGTTAGCGCTTCACCTGCCACGAGACTTCAGCACCAGAGAACTCCACACAGTAGCGGGAGTACCGCTGCTCAAACACAGATTCCGGCAGGCGGCGCGTCTTCTTTATGCGGCCGCGCGGATGTCGGAGAACGACCTCGTCCGCAACTTGGGCAGCCAAGTGCACTGCCGCCCGACCACAAGGTGGCCAGACGTGTTGCTGGAGTGAAGGCAAGCCGCAACATAAGCCAGATGAAGTAAAAGAAGAAAAGCAACCGTGAGGAAGATTCCGACGAGAGGACAACTTCCAACACACCCAGGCAGAAGTAGGAAAGTAGAAGATGTCTGTATAGAATCTATGAAGAACGCTGTGGAAGAGGCAGTAATGGAAAATAATGCCAACAGAGATTTGACTGCAGCGTTCGATGGTACCTGGCATAAACGGGGACACACATCTCTTCATGGTGTAGTATCTGCAACCAGTATGTATACAGGGAAAGTTTTAGATGTAGCAGTAATATCAAAGTATTGTAGATGTCCACAAAAATATAAAGGTACACATGAAAATAATTGCAAAGCTAACTATAGTGGCAGTAGTGGAGGAATGGAAGTGGCTGGTGTTGCCAGTATATTCTAGCGTTCTGAGGCGTGTGATAAAGTGCGATATGTTAATTACAGAAATTATTCAGATTGTGAAGGGAGACGAAAATTTAATAGTCATGGGTGACTGGAATTCGAGTGTAGGAAAAGGGAGAGAAGGAAACATAGTAGGTGAATATGGATTGGGGGACAGAAATGAAAGAGGAAGCCGCCTGGTCGAATTTTGCACAGAGCACAACATAATCATAACTAACACTTGGTTTAAGAATCATGAAAGAAGGTTGTATACATGGAAGAACCCTGGAGATACTAAAAGGTATCAGATAGATTATATAATCGTAAGACAGAGATTTAGGAACCAGGTTTTAAATTGTAAGACATTTCCAGGGGCAGATGTGGACTCTGACCACAATCTATTGGTTATGACCTGTAGATTAAAACTGAAGAAACTGCAAAAAGGTGGGAATTTAAGGAGATGGGACCTGGATAAACTGAAAAAAACCAGAGGTTGTACAGAGTTTCAAGGAGAGCATAATGGAGCAATTGACAGGAATGGGGGAAATAAATACAGTAGAAGAAGAATGGGTAGCTTTGAGGGATGAAGTAGTGAAGGCAGCAGAGGACCAAGTAGGTAAAAAGACGAGGGCTAGTAGAAATCCTTGGGTAACAGAAGAAATATTGAATTTAATTGATGAAAGGAGAAAATATAAAAATGCAGTAAGTGAAACAGGCAAAAAGGAATACAAACGTCTCAAAAATGAGATCGACAGGAAGTGCAAAATGGCTAAGCAGGGATGGCTAGAGGACAAATGTAAGGATGTAGAGGCTTATCTCACTAGAGGTAAGATAGATACTGCCTACAGGAAAATTAAAGAGACCTTTGGAGATAAGAGAACGACTTGTATGAATATCAAGAGCTCAGATGGAAACCCAGTTCTAAGCAAAGCAGGGAAAGCAGAATGGTGGAAGGAGTATATAGAGGGTCTATACAAGGGCGATGTACTTGAGGACAATATTATGGAAATGGAAGAGGATGTAGATGAAGATGAAATGGGAGATATGATACTGCGAGAAGAGTTTGACAGAGCACTGAAAGACCTGAGTCGAAACAAGGCCCCCGGAGTAGACAATATTCCATTGGAACTACTGACGGCCGTGGGAGAGCCAGTCCTGACAAAACTCTACCATCTGGTGAGCAAGATGTATCAGACAGGTGAAATACCCTCAGACTTCAAGAAGAATATAATAATTCCAATCCCAAAGAAAGCAGGTGTTGACAGATGTGAAAATTACCGAACTATCAGTTTAATAAGTCACAACTGCAAAATACTAACACGAATTCTTTACAGACGAATGGAAAAACTAGTAGAAGCCAACCTCGGGGAAGATCAGTTTGGATTCCGTAGAAACACTGGAACACGTGAGGCAATACTGACCTTACGACTTATCTTAGAATAAAGATTAAGGAAAGGCAAACCTACGTTTCTAGCATTTGTAGACTTTGAGAAAGCTTTTGACAATGTTGACTGGAATACTCTCTTTCAAATTCTAAAGGTGGCAGGGGTAAAATACAGGGAGCAAAAGGCTATTTACAATTTGTACAGAAACCAGATGGCAGTTATAAGAGTCGAGGGACATGAAAGGGAAGCAGTGGTTGGGAAGGGAGTAAGACAGGGTTGTAGCCTCTCCCCGATGTTGTTCAATCTATATATTGAGCAAGCAGTAAAGGAAACAAAAGGAAAATTCGGAGTAGGTATTAAAATTCATGGAGAAGAAATAAAAACTTTGAGGTTCGCCGATGACATTGTAATTCTGTCAGAGACAGCAAAGGACTTGGAACAGCAGTTGCATGGAATGGATAGCGTCTTGAAAGGAGGATATAAGATGAACATCAACAAAAGCAAAACGAGGATAATGGAATGTAGTCTAATTAAGTCGGGTGATGCTGAGGGAATTAGATTAGGAAATGAGGCACTTAAAGTAGTAAAGGAGTTTTGCTATTTGGGGAGCAAAATAACTGATGATGGTCGAAGTAGAGAGGATATAAAATGTAGGCTGGCAATAGCAAGGAAAGCGTTTCTGAAGAAGAGAAATTTGTTAACATCCAGTATTGATTTAAGTGTCAGGAAGTCGTTTCTGAAAGTATTTGTATGGAGTGTAGCCATGTATGGAAGTGAAACATGGACGATAAATAGTTTTGACAAGAAGAGAATAGAAGCTTTCGAAATGTGGTGCTACAGAAGAATGCTGAAGATTAGATGGGTAGATCACATAACTAATGAGGAAGTATTGAATAGGATTGGGGAGAAGAGAAGTTTGTGGCACAACTTGACCAGAAGAAGGGATCGGTTGGTAGGACATGTTCTGAGGCATCAAGGGATCACCAATTTAGTATTGGAGTGCAGCGTGGAGGGTAAAAATCGTAGAGGGAGACCAAGAGATGAATACACTAAGCAGATTCAGAAGGATGTAGGTTGCAGTAGGTACTGGGAGATGAAAAAGCTTGCACAGGATAGAGTAGCATGGAGAGCTGCATCAAACCAGTCTCAGGACTGAAGACCACAACAACATGTTAATTACCTTGGTGACGGTGATTCTAAAAGTTTCAAACATGTTCAAGGACTGAACCCCTATGGTGATGATGTTGTAGTGCAGAAATTTGAGTGTATTGGACACGTACAGAAGCGAATGGGAACAAGACTTCGGCGACTGAAAGCTTCGTACAAAAAACAAGAACTCAGTGATGGTAAAGGGTTGGATGGGAAGGGAAGGTTAACTGACAGTGTAATTGACAAAATACAGAACTATTATGGAATGGCTATTAGGCAAAATACACAAAGTGTCGACGAAATGAAGAAGGCTGTTTGGGCTCCTTTTTTTTCATACTTCTTCAACCGATGAAAATCCCCAACATAGCTTGTGTCCCAAAGAAGAAGACAGTTGGTGTAAATATAACAAAGGATTGCTAACTGGTGAAGTGTACACTCATAAGTATAGTCTGCCTCATGCAATAATGGAGGTGATAAAACCTATTTTCAGAGACTTAGCAGCACCTGAACTGTTGAAAAAGCGTATTCACGGAAAAACTCAAAACCCCAATGAAAGTGTAAATAGTGTTATATGGTCGAGAATCCCCAAGACTGTATTTGTTGGAATAGAAACACTTCACTTTGGTGTGTATGATGCTGTTGCGACTTTCAATGATGGCAACATTGTAAGGTGCAAGGTATTTAGAAATATGGGAATGAAGATAGGTTCTAACATGGTACGAGCGATGCTTGCTTTAGACAAGGAACGCCTTCGGGCTGCAGACAGGGCTGTAAAGAGTCTAGAAATACAAGCAAGAGTAAACAGGAGGAGGAACAAGAGGAAGCTGGAGGAGGAGTTTGCAGAGGATGAAGATAATCCATCCTATGGACCTGGAATGCACTAAAAAGTTAATCCAATCTTTGTCGCTCGATTCCCAAAACTTTTATTTTCTCATACTAATTACATGTTTTCTAAGGATCTTCCAAACATATTTGTTTCAAACATTTCAGTAAATGTTAAAAAGTACCTTCTGCATAATTTAACACAGCCTTTTTCCAAAAAAACTGTATATTTTTGAATATATAAATAAAAAATTGCAAAAAATGTTGTGAATTTTCATTACAGTTGAAAAAAAATCATCTTTAATAACTGAATTAAAATTTTGTAAAATCCCTGTGTTAAGTTGTAGCCCATATTCCAATAAATAATCTGTAAAACGTTCAACTTCCTACCTCAAATACTTTGTGAGGAAAGATGTAATTTATGAACGTTATTTCAACATTGCAAGTATAGGGCGTTCCGGAGCCCCTTAACCAAGCTTGGAAACCAGCCATTGCCCGGATTAAGGAGAAGATAGAAATATCCCAGACTGTACTGACTTAGAGGGCAGGGGGAGGAACCTCCGAATTGTTGCCGGCAAACCTCCCTGGGCTCGGACACACGAGGGAACACCCAGACGCTTCACTTCGCTTCGCAAATTCACGGAGCTTCATGCTCTGGTGAGTTGTAGGGTGGGCGGATCACTCTTTTCCTACTTCTCTTCAGGGGTGCTGAATGTGGTCTTCTCGTTGGAATCTTCTTCACGGTTGCGTTGCTGCTAGTAGGTCTTCTTGCTCATGTTGCGGTGTTTGGTGACACCAGCAGCAGGTCCGGCCATCTCGCAGTCGGGCGCCAATGCACCCAGATCGCCAGGCACGGCGGCGACTGTCTCTCCTACGTGGTCCCTGAAGTGGTCCCAGTCGAGGTTGCGGCACTGCTTGTGGCCCTCCGGTGGTGCGACTCTGTCAGTGGCGAGATCGAAGATCACAGGAAGGTGATCGGACGATAGCACCACGCGTGTGGTCGTGACAGCGTCGTGCGCGGCACCCTTGACGATGGCGACGTCCAAGACGTCCGTGCGGCCGCGTTTGGGACAATGTGTGGGGTCAAAGGGCCCCGCCACTATCGCGTCGCGTTGTTGGGCCGCTCGCAGCAGCCTCCTGCCGCTAGTGGTCGTCACCCGGGAGCTCCGCTCTGGGTTTTTGGCGTTGAAGTCACCGCTGTAGAACAAGTTGCCGCGCATCGACAACAGCGAGAAGTCTCGCGGTAGCAGCAGCCGTCCTGGTTGTCGATACGCGGCCACAAACTTCACCTGACCCGCTGAGGTGTTGACCACAACACAAGTAGCCTCGACTGTGGTCAATTCAGGCAGCTGGAAAGGATGGTGGCGTAGCGACGTCTTCACATACACCGCTGTTCCACCGCCCACCGTCTCTCGGCAACACCGACTCAAAGGAAGGCCTCGGCGCTTGTTGGTGACGTCACGTCAGCTAGGCACGCCGAACGCCGGGTCTGTTGAAGGCAGAGACGCCTGGGCGTGCTTATCACTATAAATCTCTTGTTTTTGGACAAAATGTTTGGTATTGTTTTGGATTCTGCAGTTTTATTTAGATGAAAGATTTTCTTACTATCGTAAAGCTACAAACGAAGATCATAGTTCTGTATTACCGAATCCTATCGAAACAAACGTAGATCAATATGAGAAGATGTCTTGCCCCATTCCAAGCTTCGGAAATTTTACATTCAAGTAACTATATTTACTTGATCTATTTTGTTATCGAAACTTACCCCAACCCCCTTACAATGAACTCGTTTCTTTTATTTATTTAGTTTCGTTTGACATCGTCACTGGAAATGTGAACTAATTTACAAGTGTAAATGTCCAACTGTTGCCAGTCATTAGATTACTCTAAACAGGAAACAAAATAGATTCATACATCGAAAATACTGCTGAGCTTAATCTTTTTTAAACATGCACATTAGAAAAGATAAATATTCCCCTCTTGCAACAGAAAGGAGGAACTTCATAAGATAAGAAAAATTTATTTGATAAAACAAGTATATCTTATTAACATTTAATGCTCCTCACCCCATAGTCAACCAAGATACCTAAAGAAGAGCACCAATATGTTCACAGTTTCTTGTAAAAGCAACCCAGTACAAACGTAACTTCCTCAGATTTACAAATAAGGTAAAGAAGAACGAATTCTGTTACTAATGGACCATGAAGTTGTTTTGTATGTCAATCCTTAAAACAGGTGGAAATTTAAGTTCAGGAGTACACTATTTGTTAAGAAGTGTAATGAATTGCACAATTAATTGATTTCAGAACAATGTGTGTTAGTCAAATACCGCAAATAGTTTCACATTTTCCTGTGTCAGAGAGGGAGACACCACCATTATGAGTATGCGTGCAACAGACCTGGCATTCGGTGTGCCTAGCTGACGTGACGTCACGAACAAGCGCCGAGGCCTTCCTTTGAGTCTGTGTTGCTCTCGGTCGGTGCGGTAGCACCGGAAGTTCGGCGCCCGCACCTGCACTCTTGGTTTCAGCCAGGTTTCGGTGACGAGGCAGACGTCCACGGCCTCGTCACGCAGAAACTGCCGAAACTAGCCGGCTCGGTCCCGAATGCTGTTTGCATTCCAAATGCAGACGGTGAGCCCCAGTACTGGCGTATTAGCCACGATGTGGGGCAGGGGCTGCACGTGTGGTGGTGGCCCGGTTGGTCGCAGGCAGGGCAGATACTATCATCTGCGGAAGCTGCAGTTATTAGCTGCTCGACTTCTCGCGGCATTTCACGCAGCTGTGCAGCTTCGCTGGGCGCAGCTGGCGGCTCTGCCGCCTGCGGCGGTGGAGGCGGGGCTGGCTTGGCGGGCGTCGAAGCGGCGGGGGCGTTGTTTTGAAGTCCTCCGCGTCTATAGTCGGTCGGTAAACTGAAGAGCGAGCGAGAGAGTCCCCACTCTGCCAACCCACCTGCGTCACAGGGCGCTTCCACAGGCTGTTTCACAACGTAGTACCTGCCCTGCCGCGGCGCGCGCTTTAAATCTGTGGCGACGCCGTGTAGAGATACATCCCGGCAGTGTTCATTTTGAGACAAATGCATTAAGACCATAATGAATGCAAAAAACGATAGCTTCTTCCGAAACACAACATTATAGAGTAAATAATATTAAGATAAGAATGGAAGTCAGGATTATACAACAAACATAGGACCGAATGCCTGTTCATGTGAATGTATTGTATGTTCCTCTGTTGCTATTCGTAAAACGAACCCTATATAATGCAATCAATCTGTAGAATTAAGGCTTGTTCTTACTCTGTGTTTCTACTAAAACGTAGAAGTTTTCTTGGAAGGACTTGCAACACAAAGGGTGTTTAAAAAGTAAGCAGAAATTTATAATTTTGTGTGTTGTATTAGTCCGATTTGCACTACTTTTTTGTCACTGTCTTCGTAAACATGTCTCAGAAGTACGTGTACAATGTTATGCATATTGGGTATTTACTGTTGTCGGCCTTCAAAAAGGTTATATGTGTTTTGGTAGTATCAATGATTATTTGTTTTGTATAAAAACAGATTAGGGAATCAGTATTAAATTTTGTTATAGGAGTGGAATAAAGTGTTTGAAATTTTTAGAAATGTTAAATATTGCTTTTGGGGAGCCTGTATATGAGTGAACCACGGGCATACAAGTGGTATAAACATTTAAAAGCAGGCCTTAAAGGACAGCAGTTTTACAAGCACGGATGAGATTAAAAATGCACAGTTAAGAGACCTATAAACTATCCCAAAGAAACAGTTCCTAAAGAATTTCAGGAACTGGAAAAAGCACTGGCACAAGTATGTAGTATGTAATAGGGAATATTTTGAAGACGAAAACATTGCTGTAGATTAACAAATAAAATTCTTACCAAAAAATAAAAATTAATATGTGAACGCACCTGGTATGTCAAGCTTTTTTCTTAGAAGTCCAGAATCGATGTACATTTTTCGAAGAAAATTTCAGCAGCGTTTAGAATAACTACTGCGCGCATATTTCAAGCAATATGTCTCAGTTCAGGTGAATAGAGACCGAAGTAGAGATTTAGTGTTCCATAAGCATCAAAGGTTTTGCGTGATTTTGAAACTGTCTATAACGGCCGGTTTCCTCCCAAGATTATTAGTTTTCCTTCGTGGCGATTCCACTAAACCATGCGGTCTATTTTCACGTTCGTTCCTTATTCGTCCTACTGGACGAGGCTGACGTTTGCATAAATTGCCCTTTGATTGGGACTGGTCACCTCTTTAATGCATGCTGTAATAACATTACAGACGATCGAACGCTCGTTACTCCGCAAATACCTCTTCTTCCTCGTACTCTGCAGATTTTCTTGGAATCCTAGACAATTATCCATCACTTCCGGATATCGAAGTATATCAGTAAGTACACAAAGTTAACTGACTGACACTGGCAACTAAGATCCAACGAACAGAAACGACGTATATCACTGCAAGCCGGTCTACACCGCTAGGCAGGTAACGGGCAACACATTTTGGGTGCCCCTGTAGGCAGGCGATAGCGTTCTTCCGGGAAAGGCCGCTTCGCCCAACAAAACCGCTGCTCGCTCTTGAGTTTACAGACAGACTATACCGCATCGATTTTCTACCCTGGCTGGCGCGGACTCTGCTGCTGGCGCTATGCGTGCCGGCACAGGCTGTTCCCTCCGCCGTCCGCGGCCCATTGACGTCTGAGGGGGTGGGGGGGGGGGCGTGCAGGTGGTCTCTGGGCCGATCTCGTCGTCGGTGCCGCCGGTGTAGCGGCGGCAGCCGCCGCAAAACTTGTGCCCGCTTGCATAGGCCTGGAGGGCGCAGACCGCCCCCTGGCTGCTGCTCTCTTGAAGGCCTCGCAGCCCCTGTAGTTAGCAACGCGCGCCTCTTTGCAGTTGCAGCAGGTCGGGGCGTCCTTTCTGGGGAGCGGACACTCCCTGCTGGCATGGTTTCCCGCGCATTTCACGCAGCGCGGCTTCATCTGGCAGTACTTTGCGATGTGGTCGATGCCCTGGCAGTTGAAACACTGTGGAGGTCCTCTTCTGCGCCGTAATTTCTCCAGACTTCGGCACTGCCCACCCGCTTTTCCTGGAAGATCTGCCTGTGAACAGGGTTGTCGTCCACGACAGCGAGGAAGAGCGGAATGTCACTGTTATCTGTGGGTGATTTCATCTGCGATGTGCTGCGGATGACGTAGCCCTTCTCTTCGAGTAGTCGTCGTAGGTAGACCGGATCCATGTTGAATGGCAGTTTCCGGAAAACCACCTTCAGTGTCTTCACTGGTTCGGACGAATACGTGAAGGAATGGAGTCCCCCACGCTTCGTCAGGTCCATCACAAAAAAAATCGCTCTGACCACTATGGGACTCCACTGCTGAGGTCATAAGTCCCCTAGAACTTAGAACTACTTAAACCTAACTAACCTAAGGACATGACACACATCCATGCCCGAGGCAGGATTCGAACCTATGACTGTGGCGGTCGCGCGGTTCCAGACTGTAGCGCCTAGAACCGCTCGGCCACTCCGGCCGGCCAGGTCCATCACACCTCGGTAATCGTCTGCGGTGTGTGTGATGACGTGGTACAGGTCTCGGCCTGCCGTCCGCGTTGTGAAGTTGCCCTTCACCACCTGTTTTATATTCGTCTCGAAGTCTTTGAAGGCACCCTCCCACTGGATGACAACCGGTGGGGAAGGGGGCGCCCTCTTCTGCTGTTCTGTGTCGGTCACCTCCTCTGTTGCGTCAGGGAGGCTGCTGTAGTGGTTGGCGGTGTTTACTCCGCGCGCTGCTGGTGCTGCTACAAGAAAATGGCCCTGACTTACATTAACCTATGCGTTTCACAAATCGCTTACCTCACAAAAATCTTGGTTACTCGAACTACTGCAATACAGCGACCGCCACTACTGCCAGCTAAATAAAAGCTTCAAACTATAGAAGGCACCAACTACTGATAGGCATAGTTAGCAAATGAAAGATTTTGATAGAGAACAAACAATTTATTTACCTTAATAGCCATAATATATATAGCAGTTCATGACATCCAGTCTTACAAATTTCAAAACCCCGCCATCTCTCTCCCCACATCCACCACTGCTGGCGGCTCACCTCCAACTGCGCAACGCTACATGCTGTTCACATGCAGCTGCCCAACACTACAATGGCAGACAACAATGCAAACCAGCCACAGACTGCACACAGCACAGCCAGTGATTTTCATACAGAGTGCTACGTGGCGATACCAATATAAAAACCTAAAAGCCTACTTACTCCCGAACCGTCTGCTGCCAGCCGCTTCAACGGACGCAGGAAGGCGCGCCGATCTCCCGTCTCTCGGCGTCGCAGCTCGCACCGGACAGACCGACGTCGTGGGTTGACTCCTGTTGCTCTCGGGCCGGCCGCGAACCCACTACCCCTCGCTATATGGCGCGGCCCACTGGACCCACGTAGCGACCTCACATGCGCCGACGCTCCAGGCGGACAAGCCATCTTGTATCTCAGTGCGCGAGCAACCAACCGATCGATCCAACCGCCAATGTCCATTGCCTGAGCAAACTCGAGCAGACTGGCGGCCTAAAACATACTAGCACTCCGGACGACAGACACTAACCGCCTCACCAATGCCGACGAGAGACAGACCAACTTGGCTGACCAACTGACCAGACTCGCCCAGACTGACAGACTGAGCAGACTCAGACTCACCTCCTGCCGAGCTGATAGCGCCACCTAAATACACTTGAACAGGCAACCTTTTCCACTTTCCCACCAGAGGGAGACACCAAAGCTGCGACTGCCGGCCGGCTGCGATGGTCGTGCGGTTCTAGGCGCTGCAGTCCGGAACCGCGGGACTGCTACGGTCACAGGTTCGAATCCTGCATCGGGCATGGATGTGTGTGATGTCCTTAGGTTAGTTAGGTTTAAGTAGTTCTAAGTTCTAGGGGACTGATGACCTAAGATGTTAAGTCCCATAGTGCTCAGAGCCTTTTTTTTTTTTTTTTTTTTTTTTTTTGCGGCTGCCACAGCGGCGCTACTGCCAGAAACGGAGGGCGACTGCTTTACACCATGCGCTGCGGCGCGCTCTTCAAAACAGCAAATTTTACAACGGCTCAGTCAGCATGACGTTTCCGGCAGGTGCGCTCCACGGCCGGGTTTCCTTCTCGGTTTCTCGACTTTTGGGCTCCAGGGATGAGCCCCATCAGAAATTGGATGTGTTTGTCTGCCTCCGTTGCAGCTGTTGCGCCCCCATTTTTGCGGTCGCTCGGTGCGCCGTTGCTGGTGTATGCCACAGGTCGTCCGGCAGCGGCTTCTGTGGTCTTGGTGGAGGCGGGGGAGCATGTTTTCGGCCCTCCCACGTCCAAAACAAGCGCTGTGGTCAACGATGGCAAGCCGTGGTTGACGGTCAGAACGCGCCATCGCGTTTTCTTGGCGGGCGGGAAGTGCCCGGCGCCACTCACCTCGCCAGCCGAGGCTGGGACCACCTTGTGGTCGGGCGCCAGTGCACTTGGTCGCCTAAGTTGCACACGAGGTCGTTCTCCGACATCCGCATAAAAAAGATGCGCCGCTTGCCGGTATCTTTCTGTAAGCAGCAGTACCCCCGCTACTCTGTGGAGTTCTCCGGTGCTGAAGTCTCGTGGAAGGTGAAGCGCTAATCTAAGCGCCTCGTTCTGGACCGAGTCGGCCGCGTTGCCGCGCACCACAGCAGCGTACTCTAACACAGGCCTGATTAGTGTCAGGTACAGAGTAATGCCGCAGTGTGGGGGCAGGGTCGCCGCTGGGTTGAGTAAGGGGTATAACAAGCGCAATCTGCCAAGCGCTTTACCCCTCATTTCCCTGATGTGCGCCTCCCACGTCAGGCGCCGGTCCAGAGTGACGCCTAGGTAGCGTCCGGTGTTCGACCACGGGATAGGGTCTCCCAAGTTGCTGATCGGCTACAAGTTCTTCCTAGTGGAGATCACCGCCTGACTTTTGGCTGCGTTAAAACTGAGTCGCCATTTGGTGGCCCAAGCTCGAAGGACTGTGCAAGCCGGGTGCAGGTGGTGACGCATCAGCCTGGCGTTGATGTTTCTGCCGTAGAACGCCGTATCATCTGCGTAGAGCCCAACACGCACGCCCTGCCTCTTCGGAACGTCGGTGGTGTATACTGAGTAGAGCAAGGGGCCGATGACGGACCCTCGCGGTACCCCAGCTGCAATGGGACGCGCTGTCGACGTCCCGTCGTCTGCGCGCACTTGGAAGGTGTGTCCAGTCAAACAGGATACGAGCAGTCGGGCGTGCGAAACCGATAGCCCTTGTATAAGTAGTTTATACTGAAGGCCGCACTGCCACACGCTGTCGAAGGCTCGGGAAACGTCCAGGAGTACCGCCCCAAGATACTCGCGACGCTCCAGCGCCCCCATCGCCTGCTCTACCAGTCGAAGTAGCTGCTGCTGTGTGGAGTGGCCCTTCCTGAAGCTCGTCAGGTAGCAGGCCTTCCTCCCCGACGTGTCGCAACAGCCTATTAACGTACAGCCTCTCGAAAATCTTCGAGACTGAGAGCAACAGGCTGATGGGTCTGTGGTTTTGTGGCAGCCGCAGGTCTTTTCCGATCTTGGGGACCGCTACAACTTCCGCATGTTTCCATGCGGGTGGGAAGCTGCAGGTCCCGAGCACGGAGTTGAAAATCTTCGTTAGTTGCCGCGCGGCGCTTGGCGGCAGCATCTTCGGCAGCTCGCGGCTGATGTTGTCGCACCCTCCTGCCTTCCTTGTCTGCAGGCGAGCGAGCTGTCGCGCGACCTCATCCTCCGTCACTTCTGCGATGACGTCGCCCACCTCTCCGTGCACCAGGTGCAAAGGGAGGTGCCGCTCTACCAAACGCACGTGCTCTTCGTCCACGACGTCCTACACCGGCGTGAAATTGGCTGCGAATGCGTCAGCCGTAACGCGCCAGCTCTGGTGTCAGGCTCGGTGATGACGTCACCTTCGACGTGAAGCGGCGGGACTGGCTGGCGTTGTTGCAGGAAGCTTTTGGTCATCCTCCAGGCTGTTCCGTCCTCTATCCTGAGAGTGGCAATTCTGCCGGCCCAGTTGCGGTTGCGGTGGTTTGCAATCGCGTACTTAATTTCGAGACGCATGTGGTTGATGGTGGCTTTCGTTGCCGCCTGTCGCATAATCTGCCACTCTCGGAACAAACGGTTCTTCTCCCGGATGGCCTGGAGGACGTCTGGTGGGAGCTGCTTCGACTGTTCCCGTGGACGTCTTCGTTCACGCGGCGTGGCTGTTGCTGCAGCTTCGTGCGTCAGACGCGTGAATGCGGCAATGCCCCAGACGCTGGGCCACAAGCCGGGCGTCGAACCCCGGCCCGCGGCGCGGACGGTGGAGGGAGCGACAGAGGGAGGGGGAGGGGGAATCTGATATACACTACTGGCCATTAAAATTTCTGCACCACGGAGATGAGGTGCTACAGACGCAACAAGAAAAAGATGCTGTAATATGGAAATGATTAGCTTTTCAGAGCATTCACACAACGTAGGCGCCGGTGGCGACACCTTCAACGTGCTCACATGAGGAAAGTTTCCAACCGATTTCTCATACACAAACAGCAGTTGACCGACGTTACCTGGTGAAACGTTGTTGTGATGCCTCGTGTAAGGAGGAAAAACGCCTACCATCACGTTTCCGACTTTGATAAAGGTCGGATTGTAGCCTATCGCCATGGCGGTTTATCGTATCGCGACATTCCTGCTCGCATTGGTCGAGATCCAATGACTATTAGCAGAAAATGGAGTCGGTGGGTTCAGGAGGGTAATACGGAACGCCGTGCTGGATCCCAACGGCCTCGTATCACTAGCAGTCGAGATGACAGGCATCTTATCCGCATGGCTGTACAGCATCGTGCAGCCACGTCTCGATCCCTGAGTCAACAGGTGGGGACGTTTGCAAGACAACAATCATCTGCACGAACAGTTCGACGACGTTTGCAGCAGCATGAACTACCAGCTCAGAGACCATGGCTGCGGTTACCCTTGACGCTGCATCACAGACAGAAGCGCCTGCAATGGTGTACTCGACGACGAACCTGGGTGCACGAATGGCAAAACGTCATTTTTTCGGATGAATCCAGGTTCTGTTTACAGCATCAAGATGGTCGCATCCGTGTTTCGCGACATCGCGGTGAATGCACATTGGAAGCGTGTATTCGTCATCGCCATACTGGCGTATCACCCGGCGTGATGGTATGGGGTGCCACTGGTAATACGTCTCGGTCGCCTCTTTTTCGCATTGACGGCACTTTGAACAGTGGACGTTACATTTCAGATGTGTTACGACCCGTGGCTCTACCCTTCATTCGATCCCTGCGAAACCCTACATTTAAGCAGGATAATGCACGACCGCATGTTGCAGTTCCTGTATGGGCCTTTCTGGATACAGAAAATGTTCGACTGCTGCCATGGCCAGCACATTCTCCAGATCTCTCAACAACTGTAAACGTCTGGTGAATGGTGGCCGAGCAACTGGCTCGTCAGAATAAACCAGTCAGTACTTTTGATGAACTGTGGTACCGTGTTGAAGCTGCATGGGCAGCTGTACCTGTACACGCCATCCAAGCTCTGTTTGACTCAATGCCCAGGTGTATCAAGGCCGTTATTACGGCCAGAGGTGGTTGTTCTGGGTACTGATTTCTCGGGATGTATGCACCCAAATTGCGTGAAAATGTAATCACATGTCAGTTCCAGTATAATATATTTGTCCAATGAATACCCGTTTATGATCTGCATTTCTTCTTGGTGCAGCAATTTTAATGGCCAGTAGTGTAACACATGCGTCACGTTTCGTATTCGTAGCATTGTTTTTGGCTGAGAAAAAAAGTGCGGTGCATTACTTTGTGGGCAACCCACGTAGACAGTCGTTTTTCCCACCCTCTATTTGCGTGTGGAACAGGATAGGAAATGACTAGCAGTGATACAGCGTCTTCTCCGCCATACACCGTAAGGTGGCTCGCGGAATATTTGTTTGGATGTAGATGTATTTCACGTTGCACCCTGTTAAGTATCCGCGCTGTTGTTACGAGCAAAAGTCTGTGGATCCAAACTGCCATGAACGTAGTTACGATAGCGCCATGATACGTTTGTCCGTATTGGCAGCTTATAACCGTAACTGGCGAGCCTAATAATTTTGTTCGTCATGTTCCTGGCTCTCTTGCTTATTTCTTCAATGTGTGCTCCTTCATTTTGTCTTTCGTCGAAGAAGACGTCCAAGTACCTGGAGAGGTGTTTTTCTCTTTATGGACGTGTCGCTTAACATCATGATTAGGTGTCTTAGAAGACTGCCGTGAAACAGCACGTACATGGTCGTTTGAGGCGCAATAGTTTGACTCCTTGACAGCACCGATGTAACTGTTGAAGGTTTATGTTACATCCATCTTCCGTGTTGCTTCTGAATCCTTCCTTCACAAAAATCGTCAGGTCGCCGGCCTCTTCATTACCCTGTAGCTTTCCTAGTACCGGGTCGAGTACTAGATCCTACAAAACCGGGACGCTTATGGATCCCTGTGGGGAGCCTTTTGAAATCCTTTATTAGGGTGTCTCCAAGGCACGACAGTGTTGCTTCTCTGTTTGCACAGTAGTTCTTAAAGCAGCTGTGTAACGCTCGTGGGCAGTGCGAGTTCTTCAGGCGGCCAAAAAGTGCTATTTCAACAGCTGAGATTTTCTTATTGAATGATACAATGGCTGCTATAGGTTTTTAACCGCGTGTCATGACCTGAGTTGCGACCGCAATTCCAGGTATTTTTCCGCTTCTGCGTAAGCATGGGATACCGAATTGCTTTTCCTCAGTTACTTTGCGAATTTCATACGTGACGTCCTAACTTCTTATACAGTGTAGTTGCGCTATTTTTAGACAACTTGTGTCCGTCTATGGATAATATATATGAAAACAGCAGTGTGGCCATATAGTTGCTGAAACTCGAATCTTACTCTACGATGCGATATGATAAACTCCTCATACAACTGCTCACTGTCGTATTCTGTATTTATTCTACAAACAATTCTAAGCGTTAAGTACTCCGGTAGGTGGGGGTCGGTAGGCAGGTTCTTCGATCCCACCTGAATACGGTCTGCAGCTTAGGGTATGGGAAGCCATCGGCTGTTTTGGGTCTTGCTGTATGTCTCAGGTTTGAAGGTCCTTACATCTTGGCTAAACGGAGTGCATCTGCAAATCCTTCATGGATTTTTTGTGGCTTTATGCCCATTTTACTCTGCGTTAAACTTCTGCATCGCTGTGTATCCTGTCTCAATGGTTGTGTTACGAATTCTTGTTTCTGCTGATTCACGACCTTAAGGTGCAAGGACTTTTCTTCTGTGGCATTTGATAATTCTCTTTGCTGGTAATTCTGTTCCTTTACCGATAATTGGCTGCAAGGTTTCTTCGCCGTTACCTTCCTCATAACTAAGTTCATCGTGCATGACTGCCCTTTTTAGAGATCTCCACTGCCTGCTGTAGTGTTCATTATCATTGGATCTACAGCCTCAGACAGCTTAAAACACTTCTCATCATTCTCCAGAACTGCCGTATTTCACTTCTTCCCATGGTGATTCCTACTGACTAGTTTATTAAACTGCGGCCTACACATTATCACCACTAAATTGTGATCTGAGTCCGTATCTGCACCTGGGTATGCCTTACGCTACAATATCTGATTTCGGGATCTCTGTCTGACCACGCTGTAATCCAGCTCGAAGCTCCCTGTATCTCCAGGCCTTCTCCAAGTATCCTCTTCTCTCGTGATTTTTGAACAGAGTATTCCATATTACCAGCCGACATTTAGTGCAGAACTCAATTAGACTTCCTGATATGGCTTATTTTCACCTCTCTTTACATAGAGCATTTTCTGTTCAATGTCCTGATATACTTTCTCTGTGTTTTAACCTTCTGCTTGTGATGTCGTGATTTATGAGTGAACTATTCTTGTTGACGTTGGTTTGCTATCGATTCTAATGAGAACAGCGCTTCACTGAATTGTTCTCAGTCACTCACTCTCTACCCTATCTTCCTGTTCATAAGAAATTGCACTCCCATTATACCATTTTCGGCTGCTGTTGATATTATCCTAAATTCGTCTAACCAGAAATCCTAATCGTCATTCTATTTCACTTCACTCACCCCCACTATATCTACGCCGAGTCTTTGCATTTTTCGTTTCAGATTTTTCAGCTTTGCTACGATGTTCAGACTGCTGGACATTCCACGCTCCAACTGGTTGTATGTTACTCTTTCGTTGGTCATCAAATCTTTTTCCCATGGTTATAACCCCCTTGGAATTCTCCTCCCGCAGGATCCGAATGGAAACTAATGCAGACTATATTGCCAGTGGAGAGATGGTCATGTCATTTTTTTCAATTACATGCCACAAGTCCCGTGGAAACGGGCAGTGTGTCTTTGATGCAGCGGTTTCACTGCCTACTGCGTTGTCAGGTCTTTGATCATTGCTGAGCATTGCCCCTCTTATGAGCAGTATCCCACTCCAAGTGCAAGAGGATGCCCTGAGACTGTATCTGAACCACTGCCCTCTTTGACAAGGCTATTGGCATAACGAGGGTGACTTGCTATCATGGAATTCTTCGACTGCCATTACTGATGATTTTCATTCAAGGTTTAAGCAGTGGCTGCCTACTCTAGACCACAGGACATTTGTTTCAAAAATCATAACTTTCTGAAAAATGTCGTTTGCCGTAAAATATGCCGCGTTTAAATGGTTATGGTGTATGGAACGTTCTCCGATGGAGCTCAAATAGCCAATCTCGGTTTGATTCGCCAATTTAGACCTGCAGATTGTCAGAGGAGTGTGAGTAGAAGACCCATAACGGTAACACATGGAACCCAGCAGTTTTCTTGCGATTTTTTAGGAAAATGAGACAGTAAATAAGAGAAAGCAGTATCTGAGGTGATGTTTTCCCTGTAGATCAGCTGAAAAGTTTCGTACCATAAAAAGAACAATGCTCGTCGCCACAAGACATCCAACATTACATGAACCCGGATTACAATTTTTTACATTACGCAAATACGACCTGGAACGGCTCCCTTCTGGGAAGTAACGATTTCCCTGAGATGGGTCGAGGCTCATGTTTATTCATGAACAATGTTTTCGGAACGAAGCGTTCGCGGACTGGCGCCAGTGGTAATTGTGACGCTGACCTTATCTTGAGCGATGGCGTGTGGGCGGCTCCCGGTTAAAACCGCCAGCATACCGCGAAACGTCGGGGGCGTTTCTGACGTATACCTGCGCATCTCGCTAATACACGACTGACATTTAAAACTGCGACACCGACAAGGGTAGCAAGCAACGAAATTTTACTCATTGCGCAATACAACACAGCAGGAAGAACGCACGATTAAATTCGACGGTAATTTGTGAGCATGTCGGGTGCGAAATTTACTGCGCAGGTGTATCATATCTCTTGCAGCAACAACGTCTCTGACACATCTGGGCATCGAGTAAAACTCAGTCACAGACAGAGCTCTGTCACTCCATGCTGCTTCAAGCCTGTGCCAGATTCGACCAATCGCGGTGGCTGGTGAGCGGCTGTGCGTCAGGCTCTCAGCAATGCATGACCTGATGTTTACAGTTGCTACGTCATCTGGAGAAACAGTCTAACGCCTTCTGTGTTGAGGTAGATCGAGAAAGCACATGTGGTCTTGGGTTATCTCGAAAGACGATGTGACGCTAACCACGAAGATAGGGCACAGCCACCAGCATTAACGTCTCAGACAGACGTAGTCGCTGCTATCCAGATTACCGCTGCGCGGAACAGAAGTGATTGTGCTGTGTATTCAGTGGCATCCCATAGCATCACGTCAATTGATGGAACCAGATGTGTCTTCCGTTAGAAAGCGCTAGTAGCAAAGATGGCGACTAAGCAATAGAAATCCTTCTGTATTCTAATGTTTGTAAGGAGTGAATCTGTTGTTACAGTGCAGTGTGCGTCCCATATTAAGTTCCACTGTAAACCTCCGACTGATAATAACATCCGTAGACGGCATCATCAGATACCAGCTGTATTTGCAAAGGGAAGAGTACGGGAAGACCGAGAGTGACTGAAGAACATGTTGAACGAGTCAAAGAGTCTTTCACGTGTAGGCCCAAGAAATCAGTTCAGAAGATTAACCAAGAATTAGCAGTTCCAGTGACATCTGTGTGGAGACTTAAGGAGACCCTTACAACTGCTTCAAGTCCTTGTCGTTTGCAGTTGTTGCAAGATCTAAAGCTTGCAGACTACAGTTCATGTGCCAGCTTTACAAACGAAAAGTTGCCGAATGACGATGAAGGTTTTTCTAAATCGTGTCGTCTTCAGTGATGACATTTCACTTATGTGGAAATGTGAACACACTTAATTTGCGCATCTGGGTGGTCAGCAGCTCCCGTCGAGATAGTACAGCTGCAACCAGACTCCCATAAATTAAATGTTTTCGGTGCCACATCGCTGCAGAAAGCGAAGCAACTGTCACTGATGTTTCTCACCTTGATGTGTCACAACTACAACTCCTCAACTGGAAGAAGATGAACCACAGAACTTTATTTGGCAGCAAGATGGTGCGCCACATGACTGGCATAACTCAGAACGCAACTGATCAAACGATGTTGTAACCGATTGCTTGACTGGCCGCAAGGGGCTTGATGACACAGTTTGTCTCGCACGGCCTCCACGTTCACACGATCTGATGCCTGCCGATTTTTACCTTTTTGGAGTTCATAAAGGATCGTGCGTATGTTCCTCCGCTACCGGTTAATCTACCCGACTTAACAAACAGGACTGAAACAGTTGTTGTGACTCCATACACACTATTCAAAGTTTGAGGAGAGCTCGGCTATCAACTCTATGTTTGCCTTGTGAACGAATAGTGCTCACATTGAACATTTGTAACAATAACTGTTTGAGTTGTCCTTTCACTTGATGTGTTACTTAAAATTGTAATTTCGATGTAATAAATGCTACACTGCCGCAAAACCCCGATTTCATTTTCAATCACGTGGTGTTGTCGCCACGTTGACAGTCGGTGCTGCTGCACATGGAGCCGTTCTGCTCCTGTGGAGACTCATTTTGCAACAAGAGATTACATTTCTTGAGTCGACATACGTGACGTAGGTGCACGAGTCTGCACTGATGCTATTTCTGTCCACTTAGGCGCCCGTCATGTGTGAATGTTGAAATCCTACACGGCGTCAAGTTTGGCCCTGATGAAGCCATTCATTCTATATTCACTTGAAAGTCATACGATCTCGACTGCTACTAACAGCAATATAGCAGAATAGAGCTCCTCACTATCGATAGACCACAATCTGCCTCTGTCAATTTCTGACCCATGCTGGTGGATGTTTCTCCCTCCAACGAAGCATAACTCAATCTCCTCACAGACAATCAACACCTGAATATAATATCTGAACTGAAAACTCACTGTGAAATGTTTCCTTGTAAGGAGAACGCAGGTAGCGTTACCATTGCCTCCTATTGGCGATTTTGCTGAATTTCTGCTTATCCAAGAATACATGATACCAAAAATAAATCGCTCTGAGCACTATTGCACTTAACATCTGAGGTCATCAGTCCCCTAGAACATAGAACTACTTAAACCTAACTAACCTAAGAACATCACACACATCCATGCCCGAGGCAGGATTCAAACCTGCGACCGTAGCAGCAGCGCGGTTCCAGACTGAAGCGCCTAGAACCGTTCGGCCACTGCGGCCGGCTTCCTGATACCAATTTGACGTTTTTTGCGTACCGCTATCGTGGTGCTGTACATATGTCTGCTTCACACTGTACTACACCTCACCTGCGTTTTGAGTTTTTCTGCAGGTTATTCATTCCTGCGGCCGCTGTGATCTAGCGGTTCTAGGCGCTTCAGTCCGGAACCGCGCTGCTGCTGCGGTCGCAGATTCGAATCCTGCCTCGGGCATGGCTATGTGTGATGTCCTTAGGTTAGTTAGTTTAAGTAGTTCTAAGTCTAGGGGACTGATGGCCTCAGATATTAAGTCCCACAGTGCTCAGAGCCATTATTCATTACTTGTTACGCTGGCTATCGCCGCACTTCGCTGCTTAGACTGATTAGCTGATGTGTGGTATCTGTAAAATAGTAGCAATAGACATTATAGTTCCACTTGAAAATGCACTGAATAAAGATGTCCTCTTCACAAATGAATAGGACCGAAACGAAGTAACAATATTCCACGATCCGACTGCCCACAGGAACTATTCATCACAGACATGCATACTTAACACAACAGAAATTGCCTAGGCGTCTGAAATTATCTACTACTGATCACTGTGGCCTTTTAATGTAACGTAGCCGCGGAATATTATACTGAGATGATGAAACATCTCGTACCGTGAAGCTCTCGGCTCAGACTCATTTTCTGCGAACTGAAATGGTCACTGAAATGAAGGAATTTTTTGCTGAGCCTTACAATTCGTACGACACGCGTAATTATTACCATCAAACTAATAAGAGAGCTGAAGACACAAAATCGTACCTTTCATGACGTCTTATGGAAGGCTTTAGTACAAAGCCTCATTGTTACTCGATATCACTACACTGAGGCATCACACTAAGTTGCCAGTGGTATCAACATTGAAGGGGGTCCACCAATTAGCTAGTCACCCAGCCAGCTCAGAGTATTGTAATCCATCACAATGGTGACTGGTTTGCCAAATAAGAACAACCGTAACTTTCTGATGGTCCAAACTGCGAGGCACTCTTTCTCAACTGTAGAATAGTTCCCCTCAGTCTTGGAGAGTACTCTGCAAACATACTAGGTCATGTTTTCAGTACTATACTGAATCTGTAGTAGAACTGCGTGCAGTCCAAAACCACAAGCATCTGAATGAAGTTCTGTTTCAGCATTCTCGTCATACAATGCTAGAAGTCCTGATGGTGTCAGTAGCTACTTATTTACAAGAAAAGGTATGTCTTGCGTATTTTTGCAGGAAAATTTCGCGTCTCACTGTAGTAGTTCTTGCCTTGGTGCAAAAGTCCTTTACGAACTGCAGGTAGTACAAGCAGATACCTAGAAAACTTCTCACATCATGAACGTGCTGAAGAGCTGGTCAGTTCCCATATGCCCTCATATCCAGCAGAATGACATCACATTTCTCAGCTGTCGTAGCTGGACGAGGGAATTCTGGGTACTCTGGACTACTTTATCTGCTGGGCACAAGCGTTGAAGAGAGTGACGGTCACTCAGAGAATCAGAACAGACTAGGAATTTAGCACTCGAAGCACATCTCATCTGCTGCAGCACCCACAAGATCGCATATAATTCTGCGTCGAACACAGTACAGTCTTGAGGCAGTCAATCCTTGAGAACTGATCAGGAAAAACAACAGAACAACTAATGGAGTCCCTTTGTAACGACCAATCCGTAAAAAGTTGTGGTGCTCAGTTCAAATTCCATAAAATAATATATTAAAAACGTATGCAAGAGAGCAGTCTCTCCTGTATTACACCGTATCTAAAATTACTCTGAGCCTCTGCAGCAACCATTGTGGCAGATAGTTAAAACCCTGCATTTGGGGTCTAACATGCTCTGCACAAGTGACTCCAGTGCAGGCTGCACTTGCATCGCACGTGGCATTGTTGCTCACGAACAAATGGAGAAAAAGCGTTGCAGAGGTGGACATGCAACAGTGTGGTACCCAAATGAAGAAGGAGCTGCGAGGAATTTAAATGCCTGACGCTCTATGAGGAGCTTCCGCAGGATGATCAAGACAAAGCCTCACTGGTATGTACACTGTACAGCCATAGTCTTGCTATGAATGCACAAAAGCCCTGTAGACCTGAAACAGGCGCGCCCTCTCTGCTCCCTAAGACCTGTGGTTAAAGAACTTCACACGATATTCAGTGCCTTCTGGATTCTGACTTTCAGGTCTCTCAGTTGTTATAACCAGGACAATTTGAGTCAATTATGAGGCCCAGAAACCTCATTGAGTCTTGAAAATGTAGAATGGTACCCTCATATGCAAGTCAGTTACATTAAAAATATGACAAGAACGATTGAAATGAACACACACACTTATCTGTTAAAAACTGAAAACCAATCTTTGCAGCCCACTTCTCCAACGACTGCATTGTAAGTTGCAACTGGCGAGTTGCTGTTGCAACACTGGAGGAGAAAGAGAAAACAGAAAAATCGTCCACAAATAATGAGCACTGTATGGGACTCTGTACCTAGATGTGATACTTCTTATGGCTATGGCAAAGAGCACAACACTTAAAGCACTGCCTTGAGGGACACCGTTCTCCTGCTCAAAACGATCCGACAGTGTGTCACTAATGTGTAATCTAAAAATTCGCCAAGTCAGAAAAGACCGTAAGAAGACAGTAAGGCGGCCATGAAAGGCCCTTTAATGGAGTTTCAAGAGAATACTGGGTCTACAAGTAGTGTCGCACCCATTACCCATATCAAAGAATACACCGAGACAGTGATGTTGACATAGGAAAGGCTGAAACTTCCTGGCGGCTTAAAACTGTGTGCTGGACCGAGACTCGAACACGGGACCGTTGCCTTTCGCGCGCGAGTGCTCTACCAACTGAGCTACCCAGTCACGGCTCACGACCCGTCCTCACAGCTTCATTTCTGCCAGTACCTCGGCTCCTACCTTCCAAACTTCAACGAAGCTCTTCTGGAAACCTTCGCAGAAGAGCTTCTGTGAAGTTTGGAAGGTAGGAGCCGAGGTACTGGCAGAACTGAAGCTGTGAGGACGGGTCGCGAGTCGTGATTGGGTAGCTCAGTTGGTAGAACACTCGCTCGCGAAAGACAAAGGTCCCGAGTTCGAGTCTCGGTCCAGCACACAGTTTTAATCTGCCAGGAAGTTTCATATCAGCGCACACTCCGCTGCAGAGTGAAAGGCTACTCAGTATCCGCTTCTAGTAGGATTAGGTTGCATCAGTGGACCGATATCTCTGGAATCCACACAGGGAGAGACTAAGGAGTTGCCTGGTCTCGAACATCCAGACTAGATGACGGTTAACCATTCGCTCCAGGGTCTTTCCTACATAGCTCATTAAGGGTTGCTCCAGTAGCTATTAGAACATGTGTGGTCCTTTCTTGGTTTGAGGAGAGGTATCAAAGTCGCCTCCCTCCACGAGTGAGGGAAGTTGTCTGCCTGCCTTATAAAATTCAAACATTCGAGGGGGATTCCCTTTGGCTCTCCTAACAAATGTCGAAGCTTGCAGTGCCGGATTCCGTCGTGACTGGGTGCAGTATCACGAGTGTCACACAGTGTCGGTTCCAGCACATGGAGAAAAGGCAGTTGTGTGGCTAAAAGTTGTGGGATCTCGTCCAACTTGCTCCTCTCTAGTCGCACAGTAGTGGCGAAACGCCAGATCGTGGCTGGCATCGGCAGTAATAGCTGCAAAATGCTGTGCCGTCGTCTAAACAATATCTCTGAGCGTTGTTTGAAGAAAATCTCTTCCAGCGCTACTGTTACTGGTAAACGAAAGTGTTTGCTGGAAATCCTCCTGATGGCTTCTCATACTTTTAGGAAGAAGTGGAACGGTTGACAGAGTCCAGGAACGCATCTCGTGACGTTTTCTTGCTCTCCTTAATTAAGAGTCGATTCTTGGCTCTCGTTACTCGAAAGGCTGTGACATTGTCTGCTGTTGGATGGCATTTAGATGTCGAAGAGCTGCGCGCCTGTCCCGGATTGCTGAACGGCACTCATCGGTCCACCAAGCTTCAGGTCACGTCCTAAGCTGAGCTGAGGACTCTGGGATGGATAACTAAGCAGCATGATGCGGTCCACCCATTTGTGGATGCTATTGCGGTGTTCGTACGCAGTCAACTACGTGAACAGCGTCCAGTCACCCCGGCTGACCAACCATTTTGGTGGCTACTGTTTATGCAATCTTCCATCCAGTACGTTGATCCACATTGGGGAATGGTCACTGGAATGAAGATCGTCAGTTGCTTCCCACTGTGCTGAGTCTATAAGGGATGAACAGCAGAAAAAGAGGTCAGGGGCTCAAAATGACCCAGTAGCAGCAGAGAAATGGGTGGTACTGCCTGTGTTGAGGATGCAAGTTCCTGAGACATCAGAAGGTTCCCTAAGACTCGACTCATGCGGCAGGCATAGTTCGATCGCCATAATACATTATGGGCACCGAAATCACACAGTAGGAGAAATGTGTGGAGAAGCTTTACAATAAGGCCTATGAGAGCATCAGTCACCCTGCAGACGGAAATACAGGAAGCATATAGTAATCATCTGAGCCATATGAAAATCAGTGGCCATTGTTTGTAGATCAGTATCGAAGGAGAGAGCAGAGGAGTGTTTTGTGTTATTGACAAACACAGCAATCCCTCTCTTGGCCCTTTCTGCAGTCAGGTCATCCTTTCTGTGGAGGGTATAGTCCATAACACATGGGCATTAGCAGCTTTGAAATGTGATCCCTATAAACACAAGCACTGGGGGTGCGCCAATGCCAGTAGTTTCAGCTCCTCCACATGAGCCCTGAACCCAATTATGTTCCACTGTAGTATGGAAGCCATTTATCGCAAGGGTTGCATTTTCACCCTGTCTTTTCGCCGGGGTGGAGAGCCTTTTAACAGGTCGAGGTTCGTCCTTTGGGCAAGATGGTTGCCCTGGGCAGAATTCAATTGGCATCAGCTCTGAAGCAGAAGTAATAGAACAGTCAAGTGAAATGACATCGACATGGTCTGATGGTCTGCCACCTGTTTTCTCCTGCATTGAAAGCCTCCAATTTGCTCTTTTTGTTTGGAATAGAATTTTAGGAGCTACTGCAGCAGCGGTGAAGGTACTGCTGGATTTCTTACCAGGTTCTGCCTTTGAAAGTACTGGGAGTTTTGCAATGGTGGCGACTGTAGCTTTATCTGGGAGGCCTATGGGCTCTGAAGCAGCTGCAGCTTGATAAGTGCGCTGACAAATGCAGATACTAGTGCTGACACTAGAAACCTCCATTTGTGCAGAAGGCTGTCGAAAAAGGTTTTTTAAGGGGCAAAGCAAAAGCTGTAGTCAATTTGGGCGTTTGCATGGCCTTATGAATCTTCTTGACCTCACAACACAGGATGCATTTCGATGTTTTATTCTCCTGTATCTTCATTTCTTCAAGGAAGACACTGAAGTCCCTACTGAAGACAGTGTGATCCCAGAGCAGTTTACACACTTTGGAGGAGACAAGCAACCAACTTCTTTGTAGGCGGCCTTGCCACATTTGTCACAAGTAACTTCGCCCTTACATCCTAATGCGGTGCCCCCAAAGTGCATTAGGGCATTGGGTTGGGGACATAGGGCCTTATGCTTATGCGAAGAAAATATGCCTAGGTATGCTCTGGGATTTTCGTGCTATTGAAGGTAAGAGTGAAGGAGTCAGATTTTACGAGATCCCCATCCATGGATTTCATATATTTGGCACATCAAGGATCTCTTCTTGAACGCACTCATATTTCAGTTCTTTCTTGGGAATGTGAACCAGAACTCTAAATGACACAAACCGGTTGTGGAGATCAGATTCTATAGTATATTCCCTGAAGCATTTAGTTTTCTGGAGGCTAGTTGCACGTTGGGAACTAGCACATTCAACCAACAGTGTTTTGTATACAATTTCTTGACTGTTTTCAGTGTACCAGGGATGCCATCTATACCCTTCCGAACACAAGAAAGCAAAACCTTGTCAAAGTTGCCCTCTCTTGGTATCACAATCAAAACCACGTTCTGACCAGCAACATGCGTTCCATTACTGTACACTGAAGAACTCTGTATAATTCCTGAGTCAGGAGGATTGACTACACGATCCCGTTTGTTAGACTGGGTATTGGTGCCTACTAGCGACGTACCCATTCAGCTGGAGGGAGAAGAGGATATTTCAAGGGTTCCATCTCGGTCCCAAAAGCAGCTACAGAAATAAAACTCCTCTAGACAGAACCTCAAGTGCCTAGGTAAGCCTTATACAGCTGAGGTGTGGCAGGTTCCCCAGAGGTTGCCCGCTGCCGCCTGTTGCACATCAAAACTCCTCCATCTCATAGGTGCGCAGCACACCTTGAGACTGAGAGATTTTTATAGAGGTTTTTACCATCCTCTCCATCTGGATGGTCAAGTAAACATCCCCGTTCCCTGTGACACATAACATTCCACTGCCGCACTGCACAGTGGACGCTGAAGCATGCCCAGAGCTTATGGTGACAGGCGAATAGTGGCGCTTACCAGTCCCCAGCTCTGGAACCCCAGTGTAGCCAAGCCTTTCTCCAGCAACCGAATGTTGAGCGCCTGAGGTCGACACGAAGGACCCACAATATCAATATGAATGTAGACCCACAGCTGATCAGGAGTGGGCCAGCGGGCAAAAGTTCGTGAGGTGCTGTCTGATGTTCAGCATACTGAACCCATACACAAGCTTCTCAATCACTGAATGAATGCTGGGCCAGTAGACAAAATACCTCATAGCATTTTCAAGTGGGTTACGTCCCAGTGGCCATGGTGCAGAAGTGCAAGAATCCGGGACTGCACGCCTTGTAGGATGGCAACATGGATTTCATTCCAATCCATCAACCACCGCCAACCAATTCCGTTGCGTCGATTTCTGGGCCAGGACAAATGGGTAAGTGCAACGGTGCATCTGCCTTGGCATGACGAACAGTGGGACAGTAATGAATCTCATAGAGATACGCACTCAAAATAAAGCCCACTGCTGAAGGCTTTGTGCGGTTTTGTGAGGAAGCTGAGAACAGAGACCGAAAAGAGTCACAATTGGTTCATGGTCGGTGATGAGATGGAATTTCTTTCCATAAAGGAAAATATGTACCTTGTGTACTGCATAGACAATTGCCAATGCTTCCTTTTCTATTTGAGAATAACTGCATTCAGCAGCTGTAAACGTCTTTGAGCTATATGCCAGACGTTGTTCAGATCCATCAGCTCCCCATTGAGACAAAACTGCCCCAAGTCTGTACTCGGAAACGTATACGGCAAGAACCAGCAGTTTACCCTGAGTAAAGGTACCAATTAACAGGGAGCACATTATTAACGACTTGATGTGGGCAAACGCCTTGTCGCAGTCCACCGACCAAGCAAAGAGGGCACCCTTCTTCCTCGAGTTTTTTAAAAGATGAATCACTTCCGGCGCTTTGGGAATAAATTTTCAATAGTATCGGACTTTTCCCAAATATTCTTGAATCTTTTTTAAGGTTTCACGGCTTAGGAAGTTTGGTAACAGCCATTAGATGATGCTGCATAGGACGGAAGCCATCCTTTGAAAGAAGAAGTATCACTCTTCTTAGACCTGAAAAAACTATGACTTCCCAGGTTGCAATTGAGGCCTAGCTCTCGTAATTTAGTGAAAAGAGTCTGAAGGTTGTGGAGATGAGAAAACAGCGGGGGCACTCGTGATACCAAAAGCCAAGTGCGTTTAACTATATAACCCAAACAGGAAGAGGAATCCAGATGAAGCTTCAGATACACTTCCGCCAAATCAATTTCTGACAAACATTCGCCACCCGGCAGTTTCGAAAGGATTTTGTCGGTCTGCAGAATCGGATAAGAATCCACAACCAACTGAGTGTTGATGGTTGATCTGAAAGCCCCTGAAGGTAGTCCAATGGCTAGGGGTGACCAGTTCAGTGATACCAAGACATTACAACCTATCAAGTTTCTCCTTCACTGCCTCTCTCAGGGCGAAGGGGTGAGGCCGAGCGTGATAAAATTTAGGTAATTCCATAAATTCGAGTGTGAAAACAGGATACCAAACTCACAGCAGAGGTCGCCCAGTTCCTGGAATGGAATAGATTTGGAAACAAGAAGTCTGCTTCTTGAATTTGAAATCGGAAGACCAAAAAAGTTCTCCGACGTTGCGCTATCTTGTGCAAATACAGCGATCGTCCTCGAGACGAGCTGATAATAGGCGTCGATTGTGAACTTGAATGAAACGATTTGTGGAGGAGACAGCAGGTCGACAGAGATGATTATGTGTTTCCAGGTTCCTAAGGGACACAGAGGACCTGATGTCGACCTGGTAATGGAGTGGTTGTCGCTGAATCAACAGCACAATGTAAATCTGGCTGAGGACGTCGACCTCTTAGCTATGGACTCTAATAATATTATGCACTTCCATGAACTACACAACTGTGTACAAAGCCCGGCTGCATGAGAAGCTACAAAAACCCGCAGTCACATGACCTTGTTTACGGCAAGTAACACACACAGCGTGCACGCAGAGGCCGTGCAAACGAAACAGTCAGGACGCGACGGGAAACTAGTGGAAGACAGCGTCTGATTGCGGTTGCAATGAATTAGAAGGACATATCTAGTGCGTCAGGGAATGCCGCCGATGTTGTGCCAACGAGCCCACTGATGCAATGTCCATGACATCCTCAAACTATTTAGATGCAGCTTGTGACACTTTGGAAACTTTAAAGACAACTGAAACCTCCATAACAGTTGGATCTTCTAAACGAAAACCTCCAGGTGGGCCTTTCTGTGAAGGGCTGAATAAAAAACGATGTCGTGAATCGTAGAATAGGCATAAGGATGTTGGTTGGTTGGCTGGCTTATTGATTAAAGTGACCAAAACAATGAGGTCATCAGTCCCTGCTACCAAGAACCGGGAAGTCAACTAAACTACACACCAAAGAGGTGCCTAGTGTGTGAAACCCAAGGAAAGAAAATCCCAACATCTACCAAAAGTAAACAAAGCCTAGAGAATGGAATAAGAGAGAAGAAAAGGGGGAAAGGAAGAGAGGTGGACGATGTGCCCAATCCAGGGAGCAGTTGAAGGTCCCCAAAGGCAGAAGTTGCTATGTAGGACATACCTCTCACCAGGCACCAGGCACCAATACTCAGAAAGACTAGCAATGCAGACAGGACATGAGAATCAAATTTTCACTCTACAGCAGAGTGTGCGCTGTTATGAAACTTCCTGGCAGATTAAAACTGTGTGCCGGACCGAGACTCGAACTCGGGGCCTTTGCCTTTCGCGGGCAAGTGCTCTACCGACTGAGCTACCCAAGCACGACTCACGCCCCGTCCTCACAGCTTTACTTCTGCCAGTACCTCGTCTCCTACCTTCCAAACTTTACAGAAGCTCTCCTGCGAACCTTGCAGAACTAGCACTCCTGAAAGAAAGGATATTGCGGAGACATGGCTTAGCCACAGCCTGGGGGATGTTTCTAGAATGAAATTTTCACTCTACAACGGAGTGTGCGCTGACATGAAACTTCCTGGCAGATCAAAACTGTGTGTCGGACCGAGACTCGAGACGAGGTACTGGCAGAAGTAAAGCTGTGAGGACAGGGCGTGAGTCGTGCTTGGGTAGCTCAGTCGGTAGAGCACTTGCCCGCGAAAGGCAAAGGCCCCGAGTTCGACTCTCGGTCCGGCACACAGTTTTAATCTGCCAGGAAGTTTCAGGACATGAGAAGCACATGAAGAGGAAGAATACCAAGTTAAACAGAACCCACAAAACAAGGAAGAAGAGCAAAAGAGCAGGTAGGGCAAGGGGTCAGTCAGACCAACAAGCCCAGACAGTTGCTGCTCATTCAGAAGAGAGGAAACTGCAGGGCATCCTGTCCATCCCTCAGATGGCCTACAAGGCTGAGGTGCCCTCCCTTTGAATGAATGGTAAAAATCCCCTTCATGAATAAACCGTAAAACAAGTTCAACCACTGAGGCATCGTCCGCTGACACCAGTCAGGAAGACTAAGAGCCCACAGTAGGGCAGGTAGATTAGGAGACTCCAGCAAAATATGGACCACCATCAAACAAGCAATGCAAGACCGTGGAGTGGATCCTTGCAATGGAGGAGATGATCATGAGTCAGTCAAGTATGGGCGATGTGGAGACAGCAAACGACGATGGAGTCCTTGCAAGAGGCCCAAATGGAGGACGCCCACAAATTTCTGGTCTCCTTGATCGCCCATAGATTGTTTGGCAAATTCAGAGTTGGCCATTCCAAGAACTTGACAGAATGATAGTGGTCAAATCTCCAATTCCGGACTACCGATGTAAAGAGGCAGCTTGCCAGTAGCTAATTTGGCCAGCCTGCCAGTGAATTCATTCCCTGGGATCCCAACATGACCCTTCATCCAAATGAAGACCACTGAGCATCCATATCGTTTGGGGGCAAAAAGGAAATCCTGGATAGTTAGGGCCAAGGGATGGGGACAGTGGTCAAAAGATTCTAAACTGCTCAAAGAGTCGTTACAGATGAGGAAGTACTCATTGATGCAGGAATGGTTGTGCTCAACAGTATTAGAAATGTCTACCAACACCACAGTGTAAGCACTGCAGCCATCGCGCAAGGATTGGAGTTCATAACATCCCACATGAATGGAAGCAAAGCCAGCATGACCAGTACCCATAAAGCCAACAGTATAGACTACTCCTGAACCACAAAAGGTGCCGAGAAGGGAGAGTAATTGGTGCTGGAGGGACTCAGCATGAGCTGCGTCCTTCAAACCATATAACAGGTCTAGATAGAGCTTTGAGTGAGGTATGCACCACGGAGGTGCACATGAGCAGACCCATAGAAAAGGTGGTAGAGGAGAAAAATGGAGTTCAGAAAAAGGAACTGGATGTGGATGGTGATCATAGCCTCAAACCATAGGCCACCACTGTGGGAAGTGGATTTCTCTAAGTGGAAAGAGGAGAGGGCAGTTCCAGTGCTCTTAGGAGCAACAGATGTGTAACATATAAATGATCAACTTCATTGATGCAGAACCCAAAGTGGTGAAATCTCAGCCTCCACTAGGAGGCTGATCATGAGACTAGCTGAAAGGCAGCTGCTGCCAGTCATATCCCAGAATGACATATCGAGTCTAGCATTTGCAACATTGAAGGTGATGCTGAGCTATATGCAAGACTCCCACAATCTAGACGGGACTGGCCAAAATTGTGTAGAGATGTATCAGAGCAGAGCAATCTGCACCCCAGTTTGTGTTGTGAGGCTTCAAACAGTACTGAGCTGCGACCAACATATTTGCTTTAGGTACAAAGATGGGGAAGTCACATCAACCTGGCGTCAAGGACCAATCCCAAAAAATGATGAGACTTCACTGCAATGACGGATTTTCCATCAAGTTTCATATCCAGATGGGGATGAACTGTATGGTGATGACAGAAATGCATAACGCAGGTCTCAACAGACGAAAAATGGAAGCTGTGAGTGAGAGACCAAGATTGCGCTCTGTGTACTGCTCCCTACAGTGTGCATTCAGCAATGCCCATCGCAGGCAAACAAAAACAAACGCAAAAATCATCATCATCAGTCGCCAGATCATTAACAGCCACTAAAAAGAGAGGAACACTCAAAACAGAATCCTGCATAACCTCATTCTCTTGCAGATGGGAGGTGCTACAGAAGGCGCCAACCTGTACCTGAAAA
This sequence comes from Schistocerca serialis cubense, assembly GCF_023864345.2. Classification (NCBI taxonomy): domain Eukaryota; kingdom Metazoa; phylum Arthropoda; class Insecta; order Orthoptera; family Acrididae; genus Schistocerca; species Schistocerca serialis. The sequence continues at coordinate 52,871,961 of NC_064645.1, read as the reverse complement.
GTGCGACCTGAAAGAAAGTTCTGGATACAAAAATGTGGCAAGGATTTGGTACACCATGAGGTATCATGAGCTTGATGCAAATTAACGAAGAGTTGACACTGGCAAAAGCCATTTGGATAGCAGACTCCAGGTGGACTAAATTATCTGAAACAGAGCGGTCTTGGCGAAAACCACCCTGTGCTGAAGCCAAGAGATCCCGCAATTCAAAGATCCAGTACAACCTTCGACTCACCATACGTTCAAGTGATTCGCAGGGGATATTGGTTAAACCGACTGGACGAGAGGCGATTTGCCCTATTTCAAAACTGGAATAACAACACTTCCTCTCCATTGGCGGTTAAAAAGGGCGAAGTATAAGACTTTTGCTGTCCACTGATAAGTGTTGAATCCCTTGGTTATTCACCCCAGTCCAGTCCAGGAGCCATGTCAGGCCAGAGAACAAGGGCGCTGACGAACTCTCGTTTGTTAAATAAGGCTCCAAGAGGCGGGGAACGAAAGATAAAGGAAGTCGTTCCAGATGGTGTTTTGGAAGACAGAACATGGGCAGATAGTGGACCAATACTGAAGCGTGGGCGTAATGCTGAGCAAAATGCTCAGCGATTGAGTCTGGGCTGGTGAGGACGGCACCATTCTGAGAATTTCCCAGATCATCTGTAACGGGACAGTGGCCAAAAATCTGCCTGATCTTTTCCAATACCAGCGAAAAGGGATTATGCGGTCCTATTGCAGCGACATATCGTTCCCAACGAATCCGTTTCTGGCGTTTAAGAAGATAATGAGCACAGACACGAAGCCATTTAAAGACCAAGAGGTGATCAAGATAGGATGACGTTTGCAGCGTTGGAGGGAACAATGGCGATTTTTAATACCTGCAGCAACTTTAGGGAGAACCTGAGGAAGAAGGAATGGATGAAGGAGCAGCCAAAAGGATGGTGTCAGCCAAACTCCATACAGACTCGTCAGTGGTGTTGTGTGGTGGAGCGGTTGGGATGGCAGCCGAGGAAAAGGCATCCCAATCAGCGTTAGTAAAGGCCCACGTGAGAGGGCATATAGCAAGTGATGATGGAGAAAAGTTGAGATGATCAGAAAATGATCGCTGTCGCACGAATATTCATAAGCTCCCCATTGAACAGAGGGGATGAATCTAAGGCTACAAGTCCTGCCAGCAGGTCTTCAACAATCTTGCCTCAGTCAGTGATCACAGTATGATCCTGCAGAGGGATATGGGCATTAAAATCCCCGAGAGAAGGAACAGGGAAGGAGCTGTCGAAGGAGGACAAGAAGAGCAGGCAGCATAGGAGACTGGTCTGGGGGGATGTTACCACCGAGTCTAAATGTATCCGAACAGCCATCACTTCCAGTGCAGTATGAAGAGGAACCCATTAAATAACAATGTTCATGCAGATCAACATTAAGACACCACTAGAGACTTACAGAGGGCTGACCTGGTTCCAGCAGAAGGCTTGGAAACCACGAAGAATCGGCGAATGAGTACCCAAAAAACGAGAATCCTGCAAAGCAACATAATCTACTAAGTAAGAGAAGGAAGAGACTACAATTTTGGAAGGTAACAACACTAACTATTATAGTTCCATTTGGAGGAGAGTAGCAGAATAGGCTGGATGGACGTTGAACGCAGCAGAATCGTTCACTGGTAAGGATGGAGTGACATGCATGAATGTAAGACTTCGATTGTGAGAGAGAGATGACGACACCCTCTAGGATGTTTCTGGGGGGGGGGGGGGGGGGGAGGGGATAACTTGCCCTGAGACTTACACATCTTCTTCTTATCCTTCAGAGGGTGACAGGAGGTATGGCCATGAAAAGAGCATGACACAGAGACATCAGCATCCAAAAGAGAATGGGCAGCCTTCAAGCCCACCTGGAGACGTGAGGGAAGGAGATTGTTAGAGGGAGTCTCATCCCTGGTGGGTGCCAGAGAAGAGGGTTTGTTCTCTGGTAGAAGAGAAGAAGCTGTACCATCAGGGTAGGGCACCAGAACCACCAGGGAGCTGTGGCCGAGTGGCTCTAGGCGCTTCAGTCCAGAACCACGCTGCTGCTGTGGTCGCAGGTTTGAATCCTGCCTCGGGCATGGATGTGTGTGATGTCCTTAGATTAGTTAGGTTTAAGTAGTTCTAAGTCTAGGGGACTGATGACCACAGAAGTTAAGTCCCATAGTGCTAAGAGCCAGAACATCGATGGAATGGGTACACATCACATCACCACAACGACAGAAGGCCAAGGTCCAGGCTTCAGCAGGAAAGTTGATGGTGACCGTGTTTTCTGATGTGGAGGGTGTTCAAATGGCTCTGAGCACTATGGGACTCAACTGCTGAGGTCATTAGTCCCCTAGAACTTAGAACTAGTTAAACCTAACCAACCTAAGGACATCACAAACATCCATGCCCGAGGCAGGATTCGAACCTGCGACCGTAGCGGTCTTGCGGTTCCAGACTGCAGCACCTTTAACCACACGGCCACTTCGGCCGGCGTGGAGGGTGTGATACACGAGGAATTTATGCCGAAAGGCATGACAATCAACTCTGCTTCGTATTGCCGAAAATTACACTGGTTACATAAGACGATTAAAGAAAAGCGGCGGGGAAAATTGTCGCCAGTGTGATTTTGTCGCACGATAAGGCAACAGCGCACTCGAGCAACTGTATCGAGGTGGTGATAACGATGCATCCAGAATAGAAAAGTTTGTTACCAGCTCTGGGAAATGTTTACAGTCTGTTGAGAACTATGTGGTTCAAAATGGTTCAAATGGCTCTGAGCACTATGGGACTTAACATCTATGGTCATCAGTCCCCTAGAACTTAGAACTACTTAAACCTAATGACATCACATAACACCCAGTCATCACGAACTATGTGGAAAAGTGAATTTCTGTTGTACGTTGTCGTAACCGTGTTCCTATACGTACATGGTGCAATAAATGGCCATAATTTGTAACTTACTTTCTACTTGGCCCTCGTATTTTGTTCAGTCAATTTTTTCACGCGAATGAAACAACCGAATGAAACTAAGCTCTGTGGTCACGTCATTCACTCCCCAGGTCTGAATGGATTAACCAACTGACACATGTCTCTGACAGATAAGGCAGTTACCTGAATCTTTCCACTTAGCCTCCAGGTTTGAATGATTTCATTTACATACTTCATAAGCTTTCACAGCTGTGCATAAAGCATGGTTAGGGTTGCCAAATAATGTATCTTATTTCAAGGAGAGGTGAGTCATGTTTCTAAAAGTAAAGTATTCAAAATTTATGTACTTACTTATTACGCACAAATTTTTCGTACTTCTGGCTTTAAAATGGATTTTTGGTTGCTTTTAAAAGATTAATAACTGTTGCTACCTTATAAATCCATGTTCACATAAAACAACAATTACTTTTTATTTGATTTATTGGTGCACTATCTCTATCTCTGTCTTCCTGCTGGACTGCATCCATCACCAGTAATTCTATTCCGGTAAATGTTGAGGTGACGTGAACAGAAAGCATGCACAATACCTTTTCTTAATTGTATGGCGATTTATAACTTTTAAACATTTACTGTTATTTGTCGTTAATTTCTAGTGAATTTCATTGACTAAAACGACTAATTTAACAGTTACGTAAAGATATAAGAGACTGAATAGGGAGTTTACATTCGGCTGCTCCCGCAGACTGGTTTCGCTCAAAAGAATGAATGACTATTTCAACAGACACGTAAAACTACAATAGAATGGAACTATTGTGTTCCAACAACCGACAGAATCGATTGTTTTGATGCGGTTGTTTGCATACTACAGCTGTCTGTACGGTAAGTGAGCGACTTTTCGGCGGTATCAAGCAGTGCTGTTCTGTCCGACTAAGCTACTGCTGTGTTATGTTACGCTGTGGTTTGTTAATCTTCATTTTCCATATCACTGCTGTAGCAACACTTTCGTCATCATGATCTGTTCTTCTCAATTCATAATTTAAACATCGTTTCTGTAACTTTTTCTTGTCTTCTCTTCAGAGGGCAATCGTGCCATGTAATACAAATGTAATAGAAGTCTTTGGATAAAGTTTCCAAAAATCGTGCACAGAGGTGACTATAGTGAATCGGCTTCTCTAACAAAGAAATTTGAAATTGTACTTCTACAAATTTGGTTAAATGGCCTTGCGTACCACTAGGCGCTTCCCACACAATGTTATGAAATTTGTGTCGAAGCAGATCAATGTTTTCAGAGTAGTAAACCTCATCCACTTAGCACGATTGGTTAGTAATTTTGTCTACTTTCTTCTGGCTTAAGCAGCTCACCATTTATGACATCAAAGATTTCGTCATATTCTAAGATAGTTCTCATTATGATTCTCCAAGCTTCCCAATTCTCTCCGCCAGTGAGTTTTTCAATTTGCTGTATTTCGTCAGCCACTACACAGCTACAACTTCAAGTTATCGTAGAAATCAGCTACAACTGTCTCACTTTGTGAAAACTTTGTGAACCATGCACGTTTGCTACCATGTTAACAAAACACCAAATGCCATTTTGAAATGAAACATTTACTTAAAAAATCACAAAAAAGTACGACAATGCCACAATGCCAATCAGTGAATAACAAAAGCATCCCTTACATCACAGACACCCATTACACACAATTGAGAAACCAAAGAAAAAAACTATGATGATCTACGAGAGACTACTCCCAGATGGTCCATTGATAGTGACCAGGCCAAATATCTCACGAAATAAGCATCAAACGAAAAAACTACAAAGACGAAACTTGTCTGGCTTGAAGGGGGAAACCAGATGGCGCTATGGTTGACCCGCTAGATGCCGCTGCCATAGGTCAAACGGATATCAACTGCGTTTTTTTAAAATTAGGAACCCCCTTTTTTGTTACATCTACATCTACATCTACATCTACATTGATACTCCGCAAGCCACCCAACGGTGTGTGGCGGAGGGCACTTTACGTGCCACTGTCATTACCTCCCTTTCCTGTTCCAGTCGCGTATGGTTCGCGGGAAGAACGACTGTCTGAAAGCCTCCGTGCGCGTTCTAATCTCTCTAATTTTACATTCGTGATCTCCTCGGGAGGTATAAGTAGGGGGAAGCAATATTTTCGATACCTCATCCAGAAACGCACCCTCTCGAAACCTGGCGAGCAAGCTACACCGCGATGCAGAGCGCCTCTCTTGCAGAGTCTGCCACTTGAGTTTATTAAACATCTCCGTAACGCTATCACGGTTACCAAATAACCCGGTGACGAAACGCGCCGCTCTTCTTTGGATCTTCTCTATCTCCTCCGTCAACCCGACCTGGTACGGATCCCACACTGATGAGCAATACTCAAGTATAGGTCGAACGAGTGTTTTGTAAGCCACCTCCTTTGTTGATGGACTACATTTTCTAAGCACTCTCCCAATGAATCTCAACCTGGTACCCGCCTTACCAACAATTAATTTTATATGATCATTCCACTTCAAATCGTTCCGTACGCATACTCCCAGATATTTTACAGAAGTAACTGCTACCAGTGTTTGTTCCGCTATCATATAATCATACAATAAAGGGTCCTTCTTTCTATGTATTCGCAATACATTACATTTGTCTATGTTAATCATATTCGTGTTGTGCGTAAAGAAATATGAATGTTTTAGTTGGACCACTTTTTTCGCTTTGTGGTAGATGGTGCTATAGTAGTCACAAACGTATAAGTACGTGGTATCACGTAACATTCCGCAAGTGCGGACGGTATTTGCTTCGTGATACATTACCCGTGTTTAAATGGACCGTTTACCAATTGCGGAAAAGGTCGATATCGTGTTGATGTGTGGTTATTGTGATCAAAATGCCCAACGGGTGTGTATTATGTATGCTGTTCGGTATCCTGGACGACATCATCCAAGTGTCCGGACCGTTCGCCGGATAGTTACGTTATTTAAGGAAACAGGAAAAGTTCAACCACATGTGAAACGTCAACGACGACCTGCAACAAATGATGATGCCCAGGTAAGTGCTTTAGGTGCTGTCGGGGATAATCCGCACATCAGTAGCAGACAAACTGCGCGAGAATCGGAAATCTCAAAAACGTCTGTGTTGAGAATGCTACATCAACATCGATTGCACCCGTACCATATTTCTATGCACCAGGAATTGCGTTGCGACGACTTTAAACGTCGTGTACAGTTTTTCCACTGGGCACAAGAGAAATTACGGAACGATGACAGATTTTTTGCACGCGCTCTATTTACCGACGAAGCATCATTCACCATCAGCGGTAACGCAAAACCGGCATAATATGCACTATTGGGCAACGGAAAATCCACGATGGCTGCGACAAGTGGAACATCAGCGATCTTGGCGGGTTAACGTATGGTGCGGCATTATGGGAGGAAGGATAATTGTCCCCCATTTTATCGACGACAATCTAAATAGCGCAATGTATGCTCATTTCCTACGTAATGTTCTACCAATGTTACTACAAGATGTTTCACTGCATGACAGAATGACGGTGTACTTCCAACATGATGGATGTCCGGCACATAGCTCGCTTGGGGTTGAAGCGGTATTGAATAGCGTATTTCATGACAGGTGGATTGGTCGTCGAAGCACCATACCATGGCCCGCACGTTCACCGGATCCGACGTCCCCGGATTTCTCTCTGTGGGGAAAGTTGAAAGTTGCTATCGTGATCCACCGACAACGCCTGACAACATGCGTCAGCGCATTGTCAATGCATGTGCGAACATTTCAGAAGGCGAAATACTCGCTGTTGAGATGAATGTCTTACACGTATGTCCATATGCATTGAGTTTGACGTACATCATTTTGAGCATTTATTGCATTAATGTGGTATTTACAGGTAATCACGCTGTAACAGCATGCGTTCTCAGAAATGATAAGTTCACAAAGGTGCATGTATCACATTGGAACAACCAAAATAAAATGTTCAAACGTACCTACGTTCTGTATTTTAATTTAAAAAGCCTACCTGTTACCAACTGTTCGTCTAAAATTGTGAGCCATATGTTTGTGACTATTACAGCGCCATCTATCACAAATCGAAAAAAGTGGTCCAACTAAAACATTCATATTTCCTTACGTACTACCCTAATATGTAAAAAAAAAAAGGTGGGGTTCCTATTTAAAAACAATGCAGTTGATATCCGTTTGACCTATGGCAGCGCCATCTAGCAGGCCAACTATAGCGCCATCTGGCTTCCCCCTTCAAGCCAGACAAGTTTCGTTCTTTGTAGTTTTTTCGTCTGACGCTTATTTCGTGAGATATTTGGCCCGGTCACGATCAATGGACCACCCTGTATATACACTAATACTTTCACAGTGTCCATGTATAGTCTGGCATATTTCCATAAAGTAGGGATGCCAAACATTCACCTTATGCCCACATCCACATCCATTATGGCAGTGCCTGTAAGTTTACTGGTGGGTGTGGCTATGCCAGACAGTGTGGTTCCATTGAGTCTCTGCTTGTAATCTAGATATTCCTTAGGAAAGATCCCCACCCTGTTCGTCACAAGCTGAAACTTTGCGCCATAAGGATGTGCATATCTAGTGATGTGAATGTCTGATGTGAATGTCCTCCTGATGCATTGACTCAGTAAGTTTCTGAAGATGTTTCTATATGAAACGTAGGGAATCCAGGAAGTGGAGTGTTATCTTTGGCGTGATTCGCTTATCAAGGAGAACACTAACCTCATCTCCTCTCAAACGGAAATCGCACAAGTGCTCCACAAGGAAGTGCGTATCCTACCCACTCAAATTTGAAAGAAAATGGATATTTGTCATGCATGCGCCACAGAAGTTCCCCGCCAGATGACAATGGTCGCTCAGCATAAGCATCAAACTCAATGTGCGCATGTGTGGCATCGTCAGCACCGGTTAAAGAGAAAAGAGAAAATCTTACAAGTAATGCACGCAAGCATAAATTCATATTGAGACAATATCAGTTACGTATGTGTGATAGGAGCTTATGTCTGTGTGGAGCTTCTCGTGTCCGTCGGCTGTGGTAATTTAATATATTATTATTGTTGTTATTATTTTTGGGCCTTAATAAAAATGATATTTCATTTAATTTTGATTTACGATTAAATGCTTTCCTGAAGTTCTCCTTTTTAACAATATTAATCTCAAATTATTTGTTACGTTAATGAATGTTAGACTCGCTGAATCTTAAAACATGAGCATATAAGTTGAACAATCTAATAAACTTTTCATATTAATTCTCTCGGCTAGTCAGTTCACTTTAAAGCAAGAAATCTTTAGTTATTAATTACAACTGCGCCCACACACGCGCGAGAGTATTTTTCTTACCTCCGTTAACCATTGTATTGTAGTCGGAGTCCTGGCTCTGGCTCTCGGCTATGGTACTGAAAATAAGAATCTTAAAGCTACGTATTTCTGCAACTTCGTGCGGCTGTGGAGAAAAACTAATATTATGTTAATAGCGGGCGAGTTTTCCGCTCCAGCTAATTTTTCATAAGTTAATATCGCCACGTAATGGCGTCGTTGGCTACATCAGCCGCTGCGATTGTTGAACTGTAAATTACTTGAATGCAGGTTAATTCAAGAGAGGCGGACATGAAATCGGGATCATCTCTAACAAATTAAAAGTGCACAATAATATTAAATGAATATATTATATGCTTAACTCATACAAATATGCTTACATTTTCCAGCACTCGCAAGATGTCCGTCTATACGCAATCAAGACAAGAGAAGAAGTGAAGACGACTAAAAAATTAACAAAAGAGCATATCTTGTCACCTCTTTAGATCATTTTGTCATAAATTATTCTTTGGAATCGAAACTTACGTAGAGAAATTATTATTTTACGGCTACATGATAAAAATATATTATTCAATTTTTAAATGTCTCTTCTTTATAAATACTGTTTTTTAAGTCTTTTCGTAATATAGCACTGGGGACGCTATATTGCTCCCCGAAATGTTTATGTCATTAACAATGTTCGTGTTTTTTTACATAAATATTTCCTCTTTCATGTCCACAGTGTCCACACGCAGATTTTTCTTTCACAGTCTACATATGTCACATCGTAGGTTTAAACCGTTGTAATTACTGAGGTGTGTTGCACACAAATTGTAATACAGATGAAGTTATCTACATAGCAATATAATATACAATTGGTTACGTATACAGTCATATACAAAAGGACATAGAATACAATTATTTCATTTTGGCTGCTTCTTTTTAGGGTTGCAACTTTTGCAGTGTTCAAAGGTATACAATCACTAGTTAGTCCTGAATATCTGAAGTCCCAGGGGCGTCAACTGTTCGCTCCCCATTTGGCGAGGCCGTAGGGAAACCCTGGGGAAAACCTCGGCGGAGCGACAGAGTATCTGCTTTGGTCACTTTCACTTAATTGTTTCTGGGATGTCATTGGAGTACAGGATGTGCATACATAACAAATATATATTGTTGCACTATGCAAAGAAATGAGGTCATTATAACAATTGAGTGCGGTGTCGTTGATGATCCACGCCGCGACGTTTAGCACGCGACGGCGTCGGTTGGTGTGTTCGGTGCTCGGCGTTCGCGGCGGCTGCGGAGAGGTCAATGCCAGCTCGACGCCAGCGTGTCTCTCGCCGTCGCGGAGCGTCAGAATCGGCTGCACGGTTGGCGATGCGCTTCTGTCTCGCCCGGGCGTGGCGGAGTGGGATGATATTCGCCCCCCGCGCTTGTTGGCAGGAGTCAGCTCTGCTACGCATCTCCGACGTAGTACATGAAACATACACACAACCAACATAATATTTGTTTCCCGCTGCAGATGGTTACGCTAGTGGGAAAGAAGCATCTATTAGTGCGGCAGTTAAGTTTTCGCCAGTTTCCGAGTGTCACGCTAGCACTGTCTTGCAGAATACATGACATGGACCTTCTCCCGTGAATGAAATTTTGATGCGCCACTGTTTCCATTACACGTCAGTTTTTGTCTTGATAAAATTATTTGTTTTCGCCGCACTCGCAGGCACTGGTGAGTGTCCCAGTACGAGCTTAGCACAAACATTCGCCGTTTCTGCGGTCGCTGTTTTGCAACAGTCCACGCATCGCATTCCAATCTCGTATTATTGTGCTCACTGAAACTACAGTCTGTCCCAAAAATATTGACTGTGGGTTCACTTCACGTTAACAGTTCACATTTATAAGCAAATTCACAGTTTTTCGTGCGTAATATTGGCGTTTGGCGTCTTCACCGCTGTTGAACGTTCAATACTAGCACTTCACTGTCCATATCACAGTTTCACCTTCACAGTTTTTCACACTGTTTAAAGTAACTGTTTCAGATGGTTCAGATGGCTCTGAGCACTATGGGACTTAACTTCTGAGGTCATCAGTCCCCTAGAACTTAGAACTACTTAAACCTAACTAGCCTAAGGACATCACACACATCCATTCCCGAGGCAGGATTCGAACCTGCGACCGTAGCGGTCGCGTGGTTCCAGACTGTAGCGCCTAGAACCGCTCGGCCACTTCGGCCGGCGTAACTGTTTCGATTAGTTCACAAACACTAATGTATTTCATTCAACCTGAACTGGATTTTGGCTCGTGCTGGATTTTACCAGTCTCTCGCACTAATTATCTCTTTTCATTTTCCACTTAGAGTCGTACTTGCTTTCACATTTTTTGACTATACAATTGTATTTCCGTCTCATCTGAGGTAAGTCCCCATGTCATGTCTGCCCACTCATTGCGTACTTGCCCTCCAGAGCCAGGCTCGACTTTACAAAACTTTGCCTCTCGCATTATTGTACACATTGTATAATCTAGGCCTGGCGTGCAAGTTCCTAGACTAGTGTTAGATTTGTGGCTTTTGTTTACACTATAAATTCGTGCAAATCTCTGCCTTAGCAGATGGCAATATATTTTAACAGTGCTTAGCGGTAGTCGCGTTTACTGATTTGCTTTGTACCTTGTCCACAACACATGAGGTACCTTGGGTGATGTACACCCTGCACTCATGTTGTTTAGTAAATTATGATTGAGCATATTTCAAGATTTCCATATACATGGAACAACATATACTCTATAATATTGAATTTCATAGGTTTCATTACTACTAGAGTTCAAAAATATTCATGACACACTAATGAAAAATTCTTTCATCATTAAATGCTGTTGAATTTTTTCTTTTTAATATTTTTTAAAGCATTTTTAAACATGAAATTTGTAAAATATTCTTAAACCTACGTTCATTTTTTTTTTCAAAATGCAATTACTTAAAAGTACTGTTATTCCTTAACATCTACAAAATTGAATCGCACTAATCTTGTGTGCCTCATTGTCTTTAAATGTTACACTAAAATCTGAACATTTACTAACAAAAAATTACACTATAAACTTAACCTACTACTCATATATGTAAACGTTGCTCTACTGTGCGAACTTCTTTAAGTCTTTGTATGTATTTTTCTTGTTTCCTTCGTAATTGCCTCCTTCTTTGACCACGGGATGGTGTAGTTTGCGTGGCAGAAAGTATCGTGAGGTACCACTTCGATGTTATAGGTGTAGCCCTCGATAACACAACACCGGATTTTTCCGAAAACACATTCTCATAATCTGTAAGTAGCTGAGTCAATTCGTTTTGTTGTGCTTCAGTCAAATGTTCTGACTCCCTGACTTTCACGGCTATCAGTTTCCTTTTTTCCTCTCTGTCTTCAGTAATAAACTCTTTAAAACATGCTTGTCTTGCTCTTAAGTCAGAATATAAATTCATTACCTGTATTCCTTCGAATCTCGACTGAAAGCTCCGGCAATATTTACCGTGCACTTCCCGTATCCTCAACAACGGCAAAATTACACGTCTACCCTCATTCATAAGGCTTACTTCCCCGCACAAGAGGTCGATTTTTGCGTCCCTCTGGCTTAAAAATTCCATCCCCAGGATGCAAGCAACACCTAATCCTTCAACTACTAGGAATGAGCTTTTCATTGCTTCATTTCGTACCGTAAACTCGACTCGCACCTGGTGCTTTATGATATGAGATTGTGCACCTATTGCACCTGTAACACGACAATTCTTCACTGGCAATACTGGTATTCTATTATTTTGACTCAAGTACTTGTAAAAATTTGCGCTCATGACATTGGTTGACGCACCGGTATCGACTATTATCTGTATTGGTGCTCCGTACATGTCTGCTTGCAATATAGCCTGCACAACACTTTTGTCGGTTCGGTTACATTTCTGCGGTGTGTTTACAAGTTCCTTTTCTATTTTTATTCCCTCATTGTATCTCAGCATACAAAGTTTATGGCTGTCATCCGTGAATGTGCCCTCACTACACCATCCTGCAGCCAACAACGGAGAGCGTATTGTGGCTGTCTTTAGTTTAACGGATGAGCATTAGTGGGTTGACAGTTGTCTGTCACTTCCACTAACCTCACATTGTGGTTCTGGTTGTTGTTGTTGCTACCGTTGGGTTGGTCGCCCTGCCTCGCCGATGGCGTATTTTGATACTGTGTATGGCCCTGGTTTTGCGGTGGTCGGTTGTAACTTCCTGACATGTTCTGTGACGGACCTGGGTTGGCGTTCCATTGTGGCATTGGGTTTTGTTGCCACTGTGGTGTCGGTTCATTACAACCACGCCGCTGGTTTCGGCTGTTCCGCCATTGCGGATTGCCGTTACCATTATATCCATTACTCATGCGTCCATCATGATGTCTCTTTCGATTTCGACGATTATAACCGTTGCCGTTATAACCATTGCCATTGTTTGTGCTTCGATTCTGTTGCCGATGCTCTTGCCCATTCCCGTTACCATTTGGTACTAAGTTACTACCGTTACTGTGGCTGCTATTGTAATCGGCTTTTTGTTGATTACAGCCTGCATGGTTCCACTTGTTTTCGGTTTTCATATCTTCGATCAAGGGCGATGTACTTGAGGACAATATTATGGAAATGGAAGAGGATGTAGATGAAGATGAAATGGGAGATATGATACTGCGTGAAGAGTTTGACAGAGCACTGAAAGACCTGAGTCGAAACAAGGCCCCCGGAGTAGACAATATTCCATTGGAACTACTGACGGCCATGGGAGAGCCAGTCCTGACAAAACTCTACCATCTGGTGAGCAAGATGTATGAAACAGGCGAAATACCCTCAGACTTCAAGAAGAATATAATAATTCCAATCCCAAAGAAAGCAGGTGTTGACAGATGTGAAAATTACCGAACTATCAGCTTAATAAGTCACAGCTGCAAAATACTAACACGAATTCTTTACAGACGAATGGAAAAACTAGTAGAAGCCAACCTCGGGGAAGATCAGTTTGGATTCCGTAGAAACACTGGAACACGTGAGGCAATACTGACCTTACGACTTATCTTAGAAGAAAGATTAAGGAAAGGCAAACCTACGTTTCTAGCATTTGTAGACTTAGAGAAAGCTTTTGACAATGTTGACTGGAATACTCTCTTTCAAATTCTAAAGGTGGCAGGGGTAAAATACAGGGAGCGAAAGGCTATTTACAATTTGTACAGAAACCAGATGGCAGTTATAAGAGTCGAGGGACATGAAAGGGAAGCAGTGGTTGGGAAGGGAGTAAGACAGGGTTGTAGCCTCTCCCCGATGTTGTTCAATCTGTATATTGAGCAAGCAGTAAAGGAAACAAAAGAAAAATTCGGAGTAGGTATTAAAATTCATGGAGAAGAAATAAAAACTTTGAGGTTCGCCGATGACATTGTAATTCTGTCAGAGACAGCAAAGGACTTGGAAGAGCAGTTGAATGGAATGGACAGTGTCTTGAAAGGAGGATATAAGATGAACATCAACAAAAGCAAAACAAGGATAATGGAATGTAGTCTAATTAAGTCAGGTGACAGGTGATGCTGAGGGAATTAGATTAGGAAATGAGGCACTTAAAGTAGTAAAGGAGTTTTGCTATTTGGGGAGCAAAATAACTGATGATGGTCGAAGTAGAGAGGATATAAAATGTAGGCTGGCAATGGCAAGGAAATCATTTCTGAAGAAGAGAAATTTGTTAACATCCAGTATTGATTTAAGTGTCAGGAAGTCATTTCTGAAAGTATTCGTATGGAGTGTAGCCATGTATGGAAGTGAAACATGGACGATAAATAGTTTGGACAAGAAGAGAATAGAAGCTTTCGAAATGTGGTGCTACAGAAGAATGCTGAAGATTAGATGGGTAGATCACATAACTAATGAGGAAGTATTGAATAGGATTGGGGAGAAGAGAAGTTTGTGGCACAACTTGACCAGAAGAAGGGATCGGTTGGTAGGACATGTTCTGAGGCATCAAGGGATCACCAATTTAGTATTGGAGGGCAGCGTGGAGGGTAAAAATCGTAGAGGCAGACCAAGAGATGAATACACTAAGCAGATTCAGAAGGATGTAGGTTGCAGTAGGTACTGGGAGATGAAAAAGCTTGCACAGGATAGAGTAGCATGGAGAGCTGCATCAAACCAGTCTCAGGACTGAAGACCACAACAACAACAACAACATCTTCGATCAATAAGTCAACAGAATCCATTATTTCCATGAATTGTTCTATATCGTATTCTGGCACATTGATGACATATCTTTTAATTTCACTGGGAAACTTCATTTTTATTAATCTGATTATGTCACGATCGGACATTGGCTCGCCCCAGTGCCTGGTTTTGTTTATATACTTTTCGAAATATTTGCGTAACGTTGGCTCGCCCCAGTGCATGGTTTTGTTTATATACTTTTCGAAATATTTGCGTAACGTTCCCATCTTAGGATTGTACATTTCTGGACTGTACAACTCCTTTCGTAGTCTTTCTTGGACGCTATCGGACCAGAATTTTTGCAAGAAAGCACCTTCAAACTGTTGCATCGTTAGACATATTTCGGACATGTCGGTCGCTCACAGTGCCGCGTCACCTTGAATAAAGGAGACCACGAACTGTATTCTTTGTCTTTCCGTCCATGTCCTGGGAAACACATTCCTGAAGCTCTTAATAAATACCACAGGGTGGACATTTCGTTTTTCGCTATTGAAGGGTTGGAATGTCCTGTGTTTTATTACATTGTCCTCTTTTTTGCACATCTAATTGCTACAATCTGGGACATTCATCACTTCGTGATGTGCGCTGCACGGTATCGCATGTTGTTCGTGCTCATAATTCGCATTAGGTTGCGGTTGCGCACTCGCACCCTGCCTACCGTCAGCGTTATTATAGTAATCAGTACGCGGAGTCGGATTCATTATCTGTCCGCCACTGTTTACATTGCTTTCCAACACAGACAGTCTCCGCGCGACCTCCTGTTGCCAATTTGGCAACTCCGCTGTCACACGGGATTTGATCTGTGTTAATTCGGCACGTAGTGCGGCAGCGCTAGCGTCAATATTTACACTCGCGGCCGCAGTCGCTTGTTCTACAGCTGTTTTTACGTCGCTTTCAGTCTTTGCAGATATCTCGCGATCCTTTATTTCTAGCCATTCATTTAATTCTTTTTCTACTTTTTGAGCTTGCACTTCCATATATGCGTCAATACTTTTCCGTGCATCTATCTCCACATTATCCACGCGGTTGGTTAAAGCCTGGACATGGTCTTCAAGCCTAGCCTGCGATATCTGTAATTTTTGCATCTCGCCGGCTAAGCTTTGCACAAGATCGGGGATTTCTTTGCAAGCGTCACGCATCTCGGTAAGTTCGCTTTGGATACTATCTAGCTTCGCTTCACTGCGCTGCTCTTGCTCAATGAGCTTTTGCGTTAATTTTTTCTCCTGCTCATGTAGCATCTGAGCCAGTTTTTCGTCTCTTTGTTTTTCCCTCTGTTCTGACATTCTTTCTTTTTCCCTATCTCTTTCTTCTAACCTGCGCAGAAATTCTGCAAATGGGTCTGCAATCAGTGAGCATACTGGTGTCCCGCTTAATCTAGCACTCGATTGGCCCCCCTGCCCAGGCAGTGGAGTTGTTACTCTATTCCCATCCTGCTGTGAAGCGTCATTCACCGTCCACAGATCCTCGCCCCCCGCTCCGGAAATTATGTTATCCGAAGCGGTGGCTTGGGATTCGTTTGCGTATTGCAAATGACCCTCACTTTCCATATTAACAAAATTTTGTCGTCTGGTACGGATGCTTTAGCTTGTCCTATTTTACCCATAATAAATTCACTTTAAGCCACTGACAAATCTTTAACACTGATACACACACGAATAATTATCCCCCCTCCCCCAAAAAAAAATAAACATATAAATACACAAAACGAATAATTATCCCCTCCAAAAATAAACACATAAATACGCAAAACACCGAAGGTATCTCATGTGCACATGGGTTCGATATTCCGCACAGAGCTACACAGGATGCTTGCACAATAAGCCTTACCTTTATTTTTCTTTCTCGTAATCCCTTTTCTTTTCTACACTTTTTCTTCTCCAGCTCTCCTCAGGGTGTGGTTTTGTTGTTGTACATGTAAAGGAATTCATATAGGCATTAATATTTTACAACAATTATACACGTACATAATTTCATTCATTACAATAGAGTCAGATTTAGTAAATTTCGTATTTTCTTTGATCGGGCCCCAAAGGTGCGGCGCCAATCTCGTGTCCGTCGGCCGTCGTAATTTAATATATTATTATTGTTGTTGTTATTTTTTGATCGTTGCCGACTTACGTGGTGGGCCTTAATAAAAATGATATTTCATTTAATTTTGATTTACGATTAAATGCTTTCCTGAAGTTCTCCTTTTTAACAATATTAATCTCAAATTATTTGTTACGTTAATGAATGTTAGACTCGCTGAATCTTAAAACATGAGCATATAAGTTGAACAATCTAATAAACTTTTCATATTAATTCTCCCGGCTAGTCAGTTCACTTTAAAGCAAGAAATCTTTAGTTATTAATTACAATTGCGCCCACACACGCGCGAGAGTATTTTTCTTACCTCCGTTAACCATTGTATTGTAGTCGGAGTCCTGGCTCTGGCTCTCGGCTATGGTACTGGAAATAAGCATCTTAAAGCTACGTATTTCTGCAACTTCGTGCGGCTGTGGAGAAAAATTAATATTATGTTAATAGCGGGCGAGTTTTCCGCTCCAGCTAATTTTTCATAAGTTAATATCGCCACGTAATGGCGTCGTTGGCTGCATCGGCCGCTGCGATTGTTGAACTGTAAATTACTTGAATGCAGGTTAATTCAAGGAAGGCGGACATGAAATCGGGATCACCTCTTACAAATTAAAAGTGCACAATAATATTAAATGAATATATTATATGCTTAACTCATACAAATATGCTTACATTTTCCAGCACTCGCAAGATGTCCGTCTATACGCAATCAAGACAAGAGAAGAAGTGAAGACGACTAAAAAATTAACAAAAGAGCGTATCTTGTCACCTCTTTAGATCATTTTGTCATAAATTATTTCTTTGGAATCGAAACTTACGTAGAGAAATTATTATTTTACGGCTACATGATAAAAATATATTATTCAATTTTTAAATGTCTCTTCTTTATAAATACTGTTTTTTAAGTCTTTTCGTAATATAGCACTGGGGACGCTATAAGCTTTAGCCATCTACCCCTCTACACATCTCTATAATGATATCCAGGTCTTCTAGAATACAGAAACGAACGACATATCTTAGCCATCGAGTGTGTGTGTGTGTGTGTGTGTGTAATATTCTTATGTGAAATACTTATATATTCAAGGGTCCAGGGAGCTCATGCTAGGGAACTGTTAAGTCTGTGTAATTATATACATACTAATTATATACATACGAATACTACTTACATATGCAAGGGTCCTGGGAGATCATCACGAGGGACCAAACCGACCCCAGTTATTTATATAAAAAACACGACTTTTAAGTAATCTGCGCACGAAGATATAAGTTATGTTTGTAGTTATCTTTTTGTACTCACCTTGACTTGTCGCTGCAGGTGGTGTGGCAGGTGCTTTTTCTGGTCCCAGAGCTGCTACCTCGTTGAAAAATTGTGCAAGAAAGGGAAAGCTTTATGTTATATAATAATCTTATTATTTATTCACACGTACAGAGAAAGAAAGAGAGAGGGACAGTGAGACATCTACTTACGTTCACAAAATTCGCCTTTTGATGGTTCTGGACAAGTACCAAGTGACTCCACTAGCTCCTTGAATTCAGTGTCGTTTAGTGAGAGTAACGGTACATCGCCATCTCCTTCTGCACAACAGGCATATCTCCCTGCTGCATCACGCTCCTGCCCAGTGCTGTGTTTCATCTCTGCACATGTTATCTCGGCGAGGACTGTAAACCAAGTGATATCTCCTAGCAAAGCACCTCTTATATATAGACTGCTGGATCACGCTTATGAGGTGGCAAGACTGAGCCTGAAGAGATAATTTGTGAAGCTACCAGCGGCAGTTACCATATTAAGTTATCTTATCCCCCCATCCCACTGCCATGTAGGCAGCCATGGAAGTGACCAAGGAATACTATAATGATGTGTGGTGCCTCTGCCAGGAAATTATCTTCTCCACCTTCCCACACGCAGGATCTCAAATACAGGTCACTGATATGCAGCAGGTAGTCGTGGATGCCACTATTTTGCCTCTGGTAGCATTGATTAAAAGACTGCTATCATGTGCTGACATATCATTGCAGGTAGCGAATGGATTGGGACCGCTGTTGCACCATTCAAAGGACCATTACATCTTAACTGTCTTCACTATTATATACAGGATTTGACAAAAATGTACAGCACAAATTGGAGGACACATTCCTCACGCGTGGATGAAGAAACTATGTTATATGAACGTTGGTCTGGAAAGCTTTGTTTCCATGTTGCACTCATTTTCTCTCACTCATTGATCATGGAAAACACACAAGAACAGACCGTTGCAAGCACTAGAGTTACTACATAGAGATAATCACAGACATGGCCCGTGCAGTTCCAGTGTGGAAAAATGCCGAGATGGCAGATGCCCATTTGATGTATAAATTAGCTGATGGCAGTAGTGCTCACTCTCAGCGTTTGTCCTGGGAGAGATTTCCATGCCAAAGATGTCTCAAAAGGAAAACGTTTGATCGTCGTCTTCGGGAACATGAGGCAGTCAAGCCTGATACTCGCGACAGGGGAGGCCAAGAAGGACGAGGACACTGCAGTGGGAGGCGGCAACTCGTCATGACGGCGCTTGTGTCAGTACAAGACATGTAGCTGCGACACTGAATACTCATTGCATGACTGGTGAGTGTTACGCGAGGGCCAGCTGTATCCATACCGTTTACAGCGTGTGTGGGCATTATCAGCTGCTCACATTCCTGCACTGGCACTCTTCTCTAAATGGTTTATTCAGCAAAGTGTCAACCCTATTTTTGTGCAACGGTGCTGTTCACGGATAAGGCGTCATTTCAACAAGATCAGATTGTAAATTTTCACAATTGGCGTTTATGAGAAGAGGTCAATCCTCACACAACTGTTGAAGCAAGTTATCAACAAAAATTTTCTGTCAATGTTTGGGCTGGCATTGTTGGTGACTATTTGATAGGGCCTCACATTCTTCCACCCAGATGTAGCAGACAAACTTATCATACTTCTGTTGTGAATATTCTACCTGAACTGTTAGCAGATATGCCTTTAACTGTGCAGCAAAGCATGTACTTCATGCCGATGGAGTACCTTCTCATTTTAGTGTTAATGTCTGTCAGCTTCCAACTGATAGATTCGGTGGCAGATGGGTAGGTAGAAATGGACCAATTGCCTGGCCTGAACCCAATTATCAAAGCCTCAGGACTTTTATTTGTGGGGGCATTTCAAAGCTCTTGTATATGGAACCCCAGTACAAGATGTTCAGAGTCTCCGTGCGCATATTACAAGTATGAAAGGCTGCAAAACCAGATGCAATAAGTTACTTTAATTTACGTCTATGGTCACAATCTTTTTTGTTTAACAGATTACCGGTTTCGGTCTTTAATGACCATCATCAGATCTGCAGCAAAAATGGGAAAAATATTAATACACTCGCAAACTGTATACAGCTTAAGAACAATACATGGAGCATATTGAAAAGTAGTACTGACAAAATTCACATTTGTGCGCTTTAAATATGAAGAGGCATACCTGTTTCATAAGAACAAAGTCCTAATATACTGCAGCCATAGTGGCATCATCAAATGTTAAATGCGGAATCAGCACCAGCATCGTCAAATACATACAAATCACATCACATGCATGCAATCAGGATACTTTTTCACAGTCTTTAACAAAATCTATGCTATCTTTGCGATAAAAGTTACGAAGCAAAGTCATCATAATTTTGTATGACTTACCAAGATCATCCCACACTTTCCCATGCTGGAAGCGTATTAACTACGCCACCGTTTGTCTTGGGACATGTTACTTTACTGAATGGTTCAGGTGAAGCTACGATTGTGGAAAGTGTCGTCAAAACACGTCCAGCATGGGTCGATGTGATGAATGCGACATCTATAAATATAAATTGTCTGCACTTGCCATAAAAGCCTTGTACATCCGCAATGATGTTCGCTCTTCAAATTACTATCATGGAATGCATTGGGTGTGAAGCAGCACCTCTACATTTATGCTAGTCACTGTATGGTCCCTGAATGGGTTAAGTAACTTTACCACACAATCGTGCAACGATAGTGTAGGTAGTGCATATGCTGCGGTGTGTGAGGGCAAATTATCTGATGAATCAAATTCAACATGAATGTCTATACATACTGATTTAATATTCTCATTTTGCTTCAAGCAATCGATCATGAAACTGGCGCAAATTAATTTAACCCGTGAGAAGGCGCGCTATGAGGATTTCTCTCACACCAAAATTCATTTCGATAATTGTGCATGTTATTAACACGATAGTGCGGCGAGCGTCTCAGTACCTTTCTAAGCATTCATCCCCTCCCCTGCATAATTTACGATCTATCTCCATGTGGATGGGAGTCACAGAGCATTCTCACAGTCTTAGGATAAAATTAAAGACTAAAATGCCTCCCCGCACTGTCTTTGTCCAGCCCGCCCTACAGCACCATTACCAATGTAATCTACAGCTGAATGGAAGTAGACAGCTACATTCCACGTATCATGAGTGAAAGAAGCTATATGAGTCCTCACCCATCCAAGTACACAAGACTTCTCCAGATGCTTCCATGTCGAGAATGTTAGCATCCCTTATCGGTGTATAGTAACAGATTTGAAAGTGTTGTGATGTAATAGCAGATGGTTAAGAAGAACAAGAAACGAGTGATTTTTATGCATGATGGAGCTTCAGATGGATGGAGTTCGAAGCATTTTATGTAAATCAACTACCCTATCAACCCTAAAGTATGGAGAGTCCAGGATCAGTACCTGGAAGGTATTGGTAAGACAGAACATAAACACACACACTCCTAAGGCTACGTTCCGCATTTAAAACAGGCTATAATGTTGGATCACTTGAGTTTCCGACCTATCAGCCGTGTGGAATGCAGCGCTGTTAATATTCCAATGTAAGAAATATATTTCCCGCGCATGACATACATCCTTCTTGCAGGTTTCTCTACAATAAACTATGGAATCGAACCGTAAAACGAGAAAACTACTTGCTTAAACAGTGGCTCTCTGTGATACATGCACAATATAGCTTTCCAGAGATTTATAGCATCCACTGTCCACATCCGATGACGCTTCAGAAATTATACTATGCCCTCATCAGTCCTATATAAAATGATCGTTAGTAATGGAGAATACCTCTTACAAGGAAACAGATAAATGCATAGCAGCGATGTCCGCCATGTGAAATTACAAGTCATGCCGCCACTAATTCTGTAATCAGCGCATCTGTCAACCAGATGTATACACAGGGGATTGCAGTGTCTCACAAGCACCTATCGCTAACTTAGTCATGAAACTGAAGTTTCGATTTTACACTTAACATGCGACAGGGGAGTGGAGTACATCGCATAAATCTTGGTTGGTTTAGAGGAATGTGTCACGTTTCATCATACATGAAATGGAAGTTCTCTGATGACCGAGAGGTTTACTGTTAACAATCGCAAGTAGACACTGCTCTAAGACCCACACAGAACAAGCGGATGTATACAAGTTGAACGCAGGCTATGTCACACAACTAATACATCCTGAAGGAACATCAGGGAAAAAATGGTCAAATGACCTGCAGCAACTTCTCCTTCCCTCTCTCTCTCTCTCTAGAATGCATATGCATCAGTCTACCATTAAATCGTACCTCGTTACAACTCCATCTCAACCGACCAATTCATCAACTCTATGTCATCCTTTAACGCAGATGCAAGTAAGTTTAGAGGCAGATGGTCCTCTGCCTTCCTGAAAACGTCAGATACAGTAGTCAACTCGCATGTGTCACTGTTACCTCAATGGACATGCTGTAGAATGCTACCTCGACCGAAAAAGTGACTGTTTCCCTGATTCCCTACGCTCCCATGTCGATGGTTTCTCGGATACCTCTTGCTGTCGCATGCTTGTTCCCATGTACAAATTGTTCTGAGCCAAGCAGAAGACACACGGATACTTCCATTAATACCATCAATATACAGGGTGGTCGGAAGTTCCCGTTACAGACTTGTAGAGGGGAGTGAGTACATCGTATTTTGAGTAGGAACCCATGTCCGCAAATGTCATCCAACGAGACTACAGAGACTCAAAGTTATACGCGCGGGCGTCTGTAAATGTACGTATACGCAGGGTGATTCTGTGATGATGTTACAGACTTTCTAGGATGATGCATAACGATAAATGTACTAATTTGAAATAAGGATCCCTGTACCGGAAACGAACGAGTCGGAAGTTATAAATGAAACCGTTCTCATACCTCTGACAGTTGAATACATGTACCGGTTCTTGTGTTGCGAAGAGTGTAGGGCTGGTAACTTTCAGTGGTGGTAGTGTGGACAAAAATGAGAAAAAACGTCCAATAAATGTGGGCTCTAAATTCCATACCTGAGGAGCTATGACCATTGGTTCATCTTCACTGATAAGAAATACATCCCCTCTACTGAGCAAGTGTTCATAGCTGTTAAGGTACACACTTTAGAGCCCACGTTTATTGGACATTTTTTCTCGTTTCGAGATACGAGAGTGCCAGAAATATGATTCACATGTGGCTGTAATCATTGGAGGACTTCTCCATAGGATCCAACGCAGGTATGTGGTTGAATGGAAAGACTTGATTCCAAATCATAGACATCATTTCTAGCAGACAGCCTAACAACAGAATCTGAAAAGCTAGTGTACATCCCATACGATCTCAATCAGCACACCATCTACTATTGTTTGTGATCCTTCTCAATTAGTCATCGCCTATAACTCAGTGGATATATTGCAGAACCTCTGACACTGCATCGTGACAGAATACGTTACAAATACTGGAGAAATATCTAGTGGCGGCGGTGTGAGGGGGTTGTAAATAGCGGTTTCATACAACGTTCCTTAGCCGAATCACTTTCAAAATTCAGTGATTTTATGGCGAGGTTTCATCGTGGGCTGCATGTAACTGGACTGCTCGTCTGATAATATACACTCCTACAATCACCGTCTCGGTATCTGTCTGGAAAAACCATGGGATTCGTAGGTAATGCCATACATGGATTTATAAAGCTGGTATATCTTTTAATATGGATGCTTGTGTGCTCATGTAGAATCAAGACCACTTGTGACAGTAACATACAGTAGTTGCTGAGATCGGGTTTTTTAAACATCTGGCGGCTTATAAGACGAATAAACCTCTCTTTCTAAGACACAGTGGTAGCACTTATGAGACATGTCCACCCATCGTTGATTTTTGGTCAGTGTTATTTCATATCGCCAGCGATCAGTTATTGACAAAGTATTATTCTTAGTAGCAGGGGGTGCGTGACAGGTTCACCTTGAGCATCAGGCTTATAAAGTATGTGTTTGTGTTCCGACATGTGCAAAGGAAATGACTATGTCTATTCATAAGGAAGGTATGGATTTGACATCGAGTACTGAGATAGCAAAGGGAAGAGTATGTCACGTCATAAGAATGGTATTGATACATCTCTTTCCAGAGCCACAACTGTCAACAGGGTGTATTTCCGATACTTTGCTCATTGTCGAATGTCATTTAACTGAGACCACGACTGTAACATTTAGTTGTAAGTAAAGGGTGAAATATACTTGTGACCGAAATCTTAGGACAATCATTTTACCTGTACGTGCTTGGCGTGCAGCGCCGGTAACCTGTGCGAGAATGATTCACGTTTCCCGTTAACGATAGGAGCTGTCTGAATGGAGTGGCCTGTTGGAGTGTAGGAATGTAGATGACATAAGGGGACCACACCCTGCCTATCTAACCCATGTTAATTTAGGCAAGTATTTGATGCAGGACCTTAATATTTTTACTGTATGCTACATGGTGCTAATAGAGTCAAATGTACTAAAATCTACTTTATCCAATTTTAGTTTTTAAGAAATACTTTTTTTAAATTTATTAACAAAAAATATTAAGTTTTTCTACAGAAAATATTTTTTGTGAACTTCCTAACGAAGGAATATTAATGAATGTAGCAGCAGAGGCGGCTTTTTATGTTATGCAGAGTCTCTGAGAATTTCATTCACTTATCGTTGATAGTTTCTGATATAATGGGGTATATGTATTGAAAACTTTAGTTTGCAGGAAATTAACTTTAAAGAAAAAACTTTTGAAATTTGTTACTTACAGTTAATTAAAACTGTCCTGCTGCATATGATGGCTCTTCTTTGGCCACTAGCAGGACTTCCTGCTTCTTTGTCACCTTCCTGGATGTTTGTCTTGCTTTCTTGGCCATATGAGATGCAGACCTGTCTGCATCGGCTATCCTCATTTTATCGCGATGTTGCAGCCCAGTGATTGTACTTTCACCAGGGTTAATTCCCAGCTTTTTCAGTACCGAACACTTTCCAGTATTACCACAACTGAATCTACTAACAGCATCATGAACTCCTAGTTTCATTGTATGCATGTCTACAAATACAGTTTTAGTAAGGCAGTTCCCAATTATGCTGTTGAAATATTAATTTGGGTTCTGTGTCTGCCCATGCAGACATTTCCTTAGAGGGTCAGGATGAGCCAAGTCTCTGAAAATAGGTTTAATTGCTGTAATAACAGTAGCAGGACAATAAGATTCTCCAGTTGTCTGAGCCCTATTGTATTTGCACCACGAATTTTCTCCTGATGGACACAATCCATGACATGGCTTATCATCAGTAGAGGACTTATGGAAAAATATGGCCCAAACATCTCTCTTCATTGCCTCCAGATTTTCTTTGTTGTCTGCTCGTAGTATACCTGCAAGTTTTCTATTTCAGTTTCAGTTAACCGACCCTGTCTGGTCAACACTTTTCCATCTTCTAATTTTTTTCCTCTCATATCAACAGTTAGTTTTCTCTGCCTTGTTCCCAAACGTATTTGAACATGGCCTACACATTCTATCTTGTTAATAATGGCATCTCCATGTGGCTTAGAGTTGACCACACTAAAAACATAAGTATAACAACTACTCACAGTCACACTTGAACAAAACCAACCACATGTTGTTTACAAACAGCAGAAACAAAAGAATACTGACTGTTGCATTTCAAGGATAGCCAACACACTCAAGAGTAAAAAAAATCCCTAACGTGCAATGTAGCAGATATAAAGATCTAAAATATATGCAGAAAAGTGGGTGACAGAAAAGTGGGTGTGGCACATAAACACACACGGTAGGAAAATGCTCTTTAAATTTTTTTCACCTAAATCCTTTTCAGAGTACTTAAATAAAACCTTAATCTATCGAAATATGATGAAAACCGAAAATCGATATTTTTTGCAACCTGAACCGCGGTGTGGTCCCCTTTTCCGTGTTGTCCTCTAAGCGACCGAATGGCGAACTAATACTTAGTATGTGTTGGATAGCTTTCATGGTCGTATGGAAATTTGAGAAGATTGAATATGGAGGTGTGTTTGTGCTTGACCGTTATTCCCTCCCATGTCAATAGTTTGGTTGACTGCTTCTGCACAGTTCGTGCCTTTACTTAGTTATTGTGGTGCATCCAGCTTCTGGAAGACCCGTTTGCCAGTTCTCTAGACATGAGAAACACCATAGTTGACCTTGTAAATTATAGGGATGATTTGGAATCTGCTACGACATTGGTATTTGCAAGTGAAAATATCAGTTTTCTCTTCTTTTTCTGGAATCTGTCTTCACAGACGTGACAAGTTTCTAGTTAGTCAGTGGTTTACAGCACACTCCATCTAACTAAAGTTTCCGGTTTGTTGAGAAATAATTTCCAGGGGGAAACGAGTCCAAATTTGTAGAACAATTCTAAGAGTAACTTTGGTCCACTGAGGATGCTCTGGTCACCCACCGGGGTTGGGTGACCACTGACCTCGTAGGGAAATATGTAGTGCTGCAAGGAGTGTATATGGTGCTGTCTGCCTTCATGGTATTTGCACAAATGATGGAATGATGTAAAAGGGCTGATTTTGTATAGTACAGTTTACGAATTGTATGTCTATTACATCAGCATGGTATGCAGTGACATATTGCTGGGTTGGAGATCTATTTCACTCTCTAATATTCAAGCTCCTATCCTCAGTGGGAGACCAGTGTAATTGAGTAAGAGTCTTTCTGTATTTGACGATCTGTAGGCCACCTTGCAGGGTTTAATAGTCGATGCAGTATGGTGATCTCTACAAAATACAATCATAATGCTCTATTCATTTACAAGACGTCCTTTGTGTTGGGATGTAGGAGTGTCTACAAACTGATTCAAACAGATGGTGGCAAGGTATGTACGGAAAGTTCTGAGAAAGCAAGTGTTTAAAGACAAACTGAAGTAGATCATCCATCTCTAGTGAGAATGACGTCACTCATCCACCAGATGCCCAGAGGCATCTCGCATATGGGACTGACGTGACCGTGCCTTGGAGTTCTGTGACATCAGTATAACACTTGAAGAATGCTGTCTGTATACCCACAAATAGACCCAACTCTCCCCTGCTCACTGAAGGCGGCAGCGGCATGAGAGCGATGGCTCACACTGGCTTGCGTCCAGCGGCGGCTCACAGTGGCGTCATCGCATGTGACCTGTTGAAGCAACTCCGCTCTGCAAATAGGTCTTCGCTCCCATCTGGTCACATCAGCAATGGTGCCTAGATGATCACATATTTCGAGAGGAATTTTTCAGGTGTCAAGTATGAAAGGGATGCCACTGTCTCATGCATGAGGGACGTTAATGGGCACATGTGTGTGGCTTGGCAGCTGATGGCCACGTCCCTTTGCAGGGGCTGCTAGTGCATCTCGACTTCTGGGAGCATGTACGGTCTAGTGGACAGGGGCTGGTGAACGGTGCCTGCGCACATTGTTTGCATGTCTGTTGCATTAATTTGCAAGCAAGTCTGTAGGCTATGCTATGCATTATTTGGACAGTTTACAAGTTGGTTTCGTGTCTGCACAACAGTGTTCTGCATTATTTATGAGGAGTTTCATCGTCTGTGTGCTGTGTACTGAAATTATTTCGGGAATTTAAGAGTTGTTTGCGTGTCTGCAGAGCTTTATTTCAGTAATTTACGAGTAATTTACAGGTCTGTAGGCTGCGTGACATGACCCCAAGCATGTCAGAGCGTTTGTTTTGTATCAATGTGATAAATATGCTATCTAAAATCCATCCCTAAATAAACTGTTCCAAAATAAATAAAGTACACTCCCTCCTCTCTCCAGCAGCCCAGTGCAGGCCGAGTCATTTCCCCCTCCAGGCAGTCATCTTGGCTTATGGCATGAAACGGACTACAGCGCCCTTTGGTGGTGGTACTGTGTACTAGGTCAGGTGGACTCTGGACCCCATGATGACTACACTGTTTCCTACCATTTCCCCCAACCCCAGACCACCATCTTGGATTACGTGACAGAATGGATGACAGAGCCCTATGGTGGTAATACTGTGTACTATATCAGTTCAACTCTGGACCCTATGGCGACTGCACTTGATGGTGGTACTGCCTCTAATTGTTTAAGTAAATAGTGTATGCAAAATAAATACTTATGTCCAGCACAGGTCAAGTTCTCTTCCCACCATTTCCTAGGATGAGGTGGCAGTCGGATAACTTGGGTTAGTGGAGGTTGTAAGAAGGCTGTTTAGGTTTTTTTATTGGTAACGCCACGTAGCGCTCTGTATGAAAATCACTGGCTGTGCTGTGTGCAGTCTGTAGCTGGTTTGCATTGTTGTTAGCTATTGTAGTGTTGGGCAGCTGGATGTTAACAGCGCGTAGCGTTGCGCAGTTGGAGGTGAGCCGCCATCAGTGGTGGATGTGGGTAGTGAGATGGCGGATTTTTGAAAGCGGATGATCTGGACGTGTGTCCATCAGAAACAGTAGATTTGTGAGAATGGATGTCATGAACTGCTATATATATTATGACTTTTGGACAATATTAAGGTAAATACATTGTTTGTTCTCTATCAAAATCTTTCATTTGCTAACTATGCCTATCAGTAGTTAGTGCCTTCAGTAGTTAGAATCTTTTATTTAGCTGGCAGTAGTGGCACTCACTGTATTGCAGTAGTTCGAGTAATGAAGATTTTTGTGAGGTAAGTGATTCATGAAAGGTATGGGTTAATGTTAGTCAGGGCCATTCTTTTGTAGGGATTTTTGAAAGTCAGATTGCGTTGCGCTAAAAAAAAAAAATATTGTGTGTCAGTTTAAGCACAGTGATTCACTAATTTTTCTAAAGGGACGTTTCAAGGTAGCCCAACTGTCCTTTCTTTCCTGCCATTTTCTTAGGTTATTAGAGATAGCCCTACTGACCTATCTTCCCTCGAAAATTCAAACTTCCTGCCAGTTCCTAGGAAGAGGTGGCAGTTGATCGATTTAGGTTAGTGGAGGTAGCCCAAGTGACCTATTTTCTCGCCATTTTCTTAGGTTAGTAGAGGTGTGTTGCATTGTCCTAATGGAATTTGAACTTCCCACTTTTTCTAGTGGATGGGAGGTGAGGGGGGGAGGGAGGGGATTTAACAGGTGGGAGAGGTTAATTAACTGATCAATTTAATTAAGTACTCAATCAAATTGATAAGAATGAGAGAGGTGTATTCCAATAGCTCAGACCTGAAAGTGTACCTGTAGCAGTAAGGGGGGAGGGGTTTGGGGAGGGGGAACAATAGGTTAAGTGCCTGTCAGTCAAAAGATAGGATCCTTTTAGCAGAACAATAGGTTAAGTACCTGTCAGTCAAAGAAGAACAATAAGTTAAGTACCTGTAAATCAAAGGAGAACAACAGGTTTGCCTCTGAGTGCATACTTGCCCCTGATGTAGGCAACCCACACTAACAAAATACACCTGTAAGAACTTCGTCCCACTGCTTACAGATTGTGGAAGAAAGATAACTTGTATGTCCCTGCCCTGGATTTCCATATCATTCAGTGTTCTCTGCAAGGAAAAGATCAAACTCGGCTATAAGTTCACGAAACATCATAAATGGACCATTATGTAATGAATAGAATCTTTCAACGTGTCCACGTAGGGGAAGTCCACGATTTGTTACATTCTTTACAACTGCAAGCACCATTTTCAACATACTGCCCCAGTACATTTTTTCTGTCTCAACATATGATTCGAAATGGTAATCTATTGTTCCAAGTGACTTTCTTATTGCTATGAGTGACAACTCGGAATTTTTATGTTCAAGTGAATTCTCATGATGAGATAAAACATTTGAAATATTTTTCCAATCTGCAATACCATTAGTAGCAATTGTGGCTTTACCTCCAAAAAATTTACATGCTGTACAAAAAACAACACCGGTGCTACAGGAGTATACTAGAAAATCACACAAAGTTTTATCCACCATTTAAAAGTTTACGCAAAAATACGTTTTTGTCCGAATATCTGGTTTTATCGCTTACTGATCTTGAATTAGAAAAATCACCGTTACAATTTTGATTAATGCCACTTTGTAAGGGGATGTCGATTGTTGATTCACTGACACAACATTCTGCAGGATCATCACTAACGAGGTGATTTCTTTTTGTAATGTCTGACCCGACACTTTGTTTTTCGTGAAACTCGAAATCATGAACAATTTACTTTTCTTTATTTTTAACTTTTGTTTCGTCGTATTTTCTCTTTTTACAACAGCTGCAGTGCCAGAAATACCATCTGTACTACTTAAACTCGAAGTCGAGCCAGCAGCATTTTTTGCGAAAAATTTATCTACTTTCCAAGCGTTTTTAGAACATTGGCTTCTCGTTCTCGCTTTCCTTCAACAATAACCGAAATGCCGTCCCTCTTAATTTTTCACATTTGTTTTTTTCACCGTTATTCATGTTATGGCACTTACAAAATTGTCAACCAACAGTCAAAACAAAACAAAAATTTGTAAAGGGAAAGAAAGACTATACCAGTTGCAATCGTACAAAACCGCACATGAACACAAAGATTTTACTTTAAACACGGCACACGAGCACAAATATTTTTCCTTTAAACACGGAGCGATAAACTGACCAACTCGGACTATTCGACATAACTGTGCTATGAAAGTACAACAATGCAGACTAATTTAATTTCATTGTCACCTGTTCCTCTGTTGTCAGTGAACAGTGGAAGCACACCTGCCGGCTGGAATTCGTCTTGTAAAGAAAACAGGACAGTCCCTTTTTTGGCTTTTGTTTCCCGCGTCGCCGGAATTTTAGTTGGGATGCAAATGTGTTCTGAATATTCCCGACACTGTCTTTCTAATTTAAAAATCAAATAATTTTTGCAATTTCTTGGAGTGAGGTGTGATGGATCGACTCTTATCACACTTATTACTATAACATTTTAGTGGTTTCTGTGAGCATAGAAGACAGACTACGAAGTTTAAGTAGTCTTGTTGGTAGTTGATGTGGTGTGTTGTCATTTATGTGAACACTGCTGTTATGTCTAGTCGCAAATGCACCTTTTGTTCCAACATAAAAAAATAATCTTTCCTTGAAGAAAAAAGGGTTTGATAAGAAGTTTAATACAAAATTTGCAATGCCACGTACTATTTGGTTGCACAGAGTGGGAACTTTGATATCGTGCGGGCTCCATCAAATAAAGGAGACAAACGAAAGTTTGTTTCTTCTTCTTTTTTCGCCAAAAAAGCAACCAATGAAAGAAAGAAATAAAATTTTTAAACTGTTGTGAAGTGTATTTCACACATTATTAGATATTCTGCTTATGCTCTTTTCGAATAAACATGTGTTTAAAAATATATCAACACGTTTTGTCAAATGGGTGTCATTAAATCAAAGCTCAGATCACAGAGCTTTCACATTAATTACAGTAATGGTGGATTTACTTGATACTTCCCCGTAATTTCTACAAGAAATTTAAGTAGAACCAGATTTTACATACTGAGGCCTACACATGTTACAGTATTTAAGATACTGCTGATTAGTTTATCCCGGTATTTTCATGGGGAAAATATGGTAGGTTTAAGTAGAAGCCGACAACATTCCGGAATAATAATGTTTCAGACATTGCATTGTATACTGCCGTCCTGACAGCTTATTTCAAAATATTTTGAACAATCATGTTGATGATACCAGACAGAAACCCAGTGTTAAATTTCCATTCAGTCACCAAGTAAACTATGTATATTTCCAAGCTTGTATTGTCGAATTTCGTTCTTAAGACTTATTTAAACTAGCAAGTTGTCTAACAATATTAAAAGTTTTTGTCGTTTGTAATCGCAGTTATTTTAAAGCGTAAAAGGTTAAAACGAGTACAGAGCAAAAAATGCTGCCCCTAAGGTGCTGCCCCTAGGCTCGTTCCTAGTGGGCCTGTATGTAAATCCGCCACTGCGTGTATTGTGATCACGAAATGGACTCAGTTTTCGCGTACAGTATCTTTGATGACTATTTAGTTTGGGGATCGTACTATTATTCTCGTATTGCTTTCAACGTTAATTTACTGCATTTGGTAATGTTTTTGTCTGTCTGCAGTTACAGACATAAGAATAGAACCCTTTTACCAAATTATTCTTTTATCTATTATTTTATATCTCTGTGTATGTTATTAACTCGCAGTTCTGGCCAATGCATAAACTGATTGCAGGATCACAGCTACAGTTTATTATTTGCAGCGAACTAGCTGCAGGACATGAAACCACATGTATGCAGCTCGACCCTATGACTACATCAAGCTATTCTTTTTAAACAGAGCTGTGCATAATCCAAGTGCCTAAGTTACAAGCAATATCTGACAAGGTCGCAACTGATTTGTTCACATGGGCTGCTGTATAGAAGAGCAACTAGTCAGCAGTAACTGTAAGGTACAGACACTAGATCAGGATACGAAAGACATAGAAAACTGCAACAGAGTGAAGAAAGGAGTAATAACTGTGAAGAGATTCTGAGACAGAAGAAATTAACGAAAGTAAGGCCAGGTGGATGGCAAGAACCAAGGACATGTTGTAGATCTAGTTCCCATCTGCAGCGTTCTGAAAAACTGGTGTCCAGGGGAAGAATCCAGATGGCGTGTGTAGTGACACAGTCACCGAGGTTACGACTGTCATTGTCATGTTGTAGAGCATGCTCTGCAGCAGAATATTGTGTGTTCCTGGTATACAAGCTCTGAATTTGCCCATTCATCATTACTGACAATGTGATAGTCATGCCAATGTAAAAGACCGAACAGAATTTACATAGCTGCTGGTATATGACATGTATCATTCCACAGGCAGCTCTCATTTTGATAGCATATGTTTTGCCAGTTACATGGTTGGTATAGGTGATGGTTCAAGGGTGCGTAGGGTAAGCCATGCAATGGGGATGGTCACTGGGTAGAAGCCATAGGGTAGGGAGATGGGTGCAGAAGGAGCATAGAGCCTGACAAGGATATTGCGGAGACTGGGAGGGCGATGAAAAGCTATTCTATGTGTGATGGGCAAAATCTCAGACATAATGGGTCTCATTTCAGGGCATGATTTTAGGAAGTCATGGTCTTGTCGAAGTATATGATTAATACATTTAAGAGAAGGATAATACTGAGTGACAAGTGATGTGCTCCAAAGTTGTTTTTTGGAGGGATCAGCAGTACCAGGATTGGATTTGACAGACTGGGAAATCTGCTTTTGAAACTTACAAAAGTATTTAGTTTTGCTGTCCTTGCGTTTGTAGCATCTTCTCCTTTTTCTCTATTCTTTGTTCTTTGGTGCTGGAGAAGTTAGAGACAAATTTTGCACAGGAGGTTTAGCTCGACTATAGCACCTTCCTTTCAAACAGTATGACATAAATAAGAGAAAGTGACAGGTCATACTAGGTAGCCATCTTCCTCTCAATGTATTCTATCAAACCACATAGATAGTCTCATACCACATATACCTTCTCTAGTACCAAGCTATTAGACAACCTCCACTTCAGTTAATACATCATAGTAACTTCAAGGCTCCAAGCCTACAGTCACACATTTAGATCTGCTCTAGCAGTCAGATTGTACGTATTGATGAATAGCAGTGTCCTGGAGCCACTTAAATGAGGTAGTTCCAGCGGCTGTTGCTGTAGCTGTGATCGTGCAAAATGGTCCAATAAACACAGAAGACCTTCTGCGGGTTATTGTGGTGGGGCACACAGTAGTTTTTTGAAACCTGCATGTTCTGCTCCAGCATTTCCACTAGTACTGCATCAGACGCACATTGCTCTATTGGGACAAAAAAATAGGTAAGTTTGGCACATATGTACAATATAATAATAATTTTTAACAGTTCTGATAACAAATGGGCAATTATTTACTCTTCTTGTTATCAGCGACGTCTGCTCCTGTTTTATGATTATCATGTTTCATGGTTATCCTTTCATGGTACAGACCTCAAATTACCGATGAAACTCTGACTATTTGGATAGTAAAAAAACGGGAGATGAGGGGCAACTTGATTTCTATTGGCCCAGGGCGTCACCACATGTCTGGTGGATGGGGTCCAGTGACCTCAGCATACTAGGACAATGGATCCTTTGTTCCAGAAGGGGCACTGTGGTTTGGTGACCTCAGTACATTTCTGGGAGGAAGGGAGGGAAGGGGGAAAGGGGTATTTTGAGGTAAGGAAACCAATGGATCCTTTCTTCCACTACCAGTCGTGCCTAATGGGGCAGCAATTTTCAACCTAGTTCATCATGGGATGTGGCAATGGTTCAGATCCATGGAAAATGCTCCCTTCTGATTGTGAGAGCACAGCTGCCCTCGCCACTACATCACAACCATGGGCCAGACCACTCTCTTCCTTCCCAAGCCCAGTAGATAACTCTTCAGCAGACGAATCTCTGGTCAAGTAGCTATAAAATATCGCATCAGACAGCTCACTTTAAGATTATGGGCGGGCAATTCATTGAAAGGTTGCATCAGCACAACACAGGTGTATAGCAAAAATACTACCCACACAGTCTTGTAGGTAGGCTTTTGTACAGCATAATATTATGACACTGTTATTACTATATGTATCACAGTATACTGAGAGATACTGATAAACAACTCCTTAACAAAGACATATATGATCATGCAACAAGAGGAAAGGAAAATAATTGCACAACGCAGCGAAATCTCAAACTGACAGTGAGTGTACCAGAACAAGCAAGCAAACAAAAATTTTAACAGGCTACCATACTTAATTAACAAAATAGATGAAATTAAAATTTAAAAAAAAAAAACACTTAAAATGTATCTCACAGAGAAATGCATATATGATGAACCAGAATTCCACCAGGAAACCTTCTAAGGTTGTTCAGGAATACATTGCAAGAATTTTGGTAAGTATGAGTGAAGGGCTGGCGCTGGGACATTGGGTTCATTGTTCTTCTTATTTAAACAAGCAGGTGTCATTCCATGTCAAGTCACCCAGGTCTTGACACCAACCATGTCAGATTTTGATGAAACTTGGTACAATTACTTTTTTTATCATCCTGAAAGCACTTGTAAAATTTTTTTGCTGTATCTCTTCCAGTTTTTTTAAATAAATTTTTAAAGTTTTTAGATTTGGCGTTGTTTCAGCAGTCGGAAATCGTAACTTAAATGTGTCCTCACAACTAAAAAAATTTGTGTATTAAAGAATACTCAAGCTATCAGTATGAAATTTTGGAATAAGTTTGTGTATTATATATAAATGTTAAAAAAAATTACCATAAAGATATATTAAAATCTTCCAAATGAAAAAAAATTTACAAGTTTTTTATTTATTTTTTTAGCTAACGGATGTTTAGTTTTACAAAAACTGCAATATCTAGAGTCTCAGACCTGATAGAAAGCTCAAATTTGTTTTAAAACACTCTTAACTGTATAGGCTATTAGATAAAAGAAAAATTATGTTGGCTTTTTAACCTGTTTAATAGTTATCTAATTTTTAAAATAATATTAATTATATTTTTAAAATAAAAAGTACCGAGTCACTTAGACACTGAAAATAAGTTTCTGTCTTCTTGGAATAACAATGTACGCTTGGATTTTGTTTTGTTACTCCTGTGTTTTGAAGTAAAAAATTTTTACAATGTTAAATAGTGCTTTGATAGTATTTTATTAAGTTTATTCGAACTTTCAGTAAGTACTGTCACTTAGTTTACAGAGCTTCTTTTCCAATATCCTATAAAAGTAACCAGAACAGTAATCAAAATGTGAAATCAATATGTCAGATATTCAAACCTGTAGCTTAGGGTTATTTAAAAAATCTAACTATTTCCAAACAACCTACACACCTTCAAAAAAGTTACATCCGGTATCTGAATTGAGTGAGGAAGAAAAAGATTTGATCCACTTACTATCTGGAATTAATCTGTGTGAATTTAAGAATATATGTTCATACCACAGCTACTACTTTTTAAATGTTTTTTAAAAGTATCAAACAATATGTGTAGACCCACTAAAAAAACACAAAAAGCCCATCAAAAAATCGTTGAGAAGTGTAGGCTTGGATCTTTCTAAACAATTACTGACAAAAAATATTAGCATAAAACCTGGGCAAAAGCTTTGCTCAACATGCCGTAACTTTTGTGAGGAAAAATTAAGAGTTGAAGTCAATGAAAGTGAAACAGATGATGAAGTCATGGTTGAATTAGAATCATTGGAATCCAGAAATGAATCCCTCGTACAAACAAACATTGCTCTTGATAATTTAGGTTTAACAGCGATAAAGCTTCATGGCTTGTCAGCACAAAGTAAAGGGTCTTATTTTAAAAGGAAGGTTAGCAGTATTGAAAAGACCGCAAAAAAGGCGGTTTCAAAAGCATTAAAATATGATGCACCAAGTTCTGATGATGACGAAGAGGATACAAGTGTGGTTGAGAAAGCAAAGGATTTAGATGTAATGATTTCTCTTATGAAAGAGAAGATTTCATCTGTTGGGAGGTCTAGAAAAATCCAACCTTGGCTCCAGATTCATGGAGTCAAAATAAAGTGATGAAAGAATTTAATGTAAGTGAGTACATGGTGCGACAAGCTAGAAAGCTAAAATCTGAAAAGGGTATTCTGGAAACTCCTGGTCCAAAATAAGATAAAACTCTTTCTGAAAATACAGTAAGACTTGTAACAGATTTTTATGAAAAGGATGAAAGTTCCAGGGTGCTACCTGGAACAAAAGACAAAGTAAGTGTTCAAAAAAATGTGTACATGCAAAAAAGACTCATTTTGTGTAACTTGAGAGAACTCTATTATTCTTTCAAATGGGAGAAACCCAAGGTGGAAGTAGGATTTTCAAAATTTTGTTTCTTGAGACCTAAATGGTGTATCCTTGCTGGTGCTGCAGGCACACACACTGTATGTGTATGCAGTATCCACCAGAATGTTAAACTATTACTGGATGCTGTGAAAATTGAAGAATCTTATAAAGACCTAATTAAGATGCTTGTGTGCAACACGGAAAACCAAAACTGCATGCTACATCATTGCGACAGCTGTCCTGCAAATACTGCACTAACTGAGTACTTAACTGAAAAAGTAAGTGAAGATTATGATTTAGAAGACGAAATTGTAATCAGTCAGTGGGTTAACACAGACAGGGCAGAAATGATCAAACAGTCTATCAGTGTTGAGGACTACATTTCTTTATTGGTTAGGTCATTGAAAAAGCTCACCCCGCACTCGTTTATAGCAAAATCCCAATCAGCAGCCTTTACAAGATTGAAAGAAGACCCACCACCCAGAACAGCAATTATTGTGATGGATTTCAGTGAAAATTATTCCTTTGTTATACAAAATGAGATCCAAAGTTACCACTGGAATAGAGGTGGTTGTACTCTACATCCAGTTGGAGTTTTTCTGAGAAATGAGGAAAACAATGTTTTTGTTTCCAACCACTGTCTTATTAGTGATGACCAAGAACATGACACTGGTTTTGTTAACTTTGTACAAAAAGAAATTACAAAGTGGCTGTCATTACGTCATACTGACATTGACTCAGTTCACTACTTTACAGATGGTTGTGCTGGGCAGTACAAAAATAGAAACAGTTTTAAAAATTTCACTGAACACTTGAGAAACGTTAATTTGAAGGCCCAACACTCATGGGAAGTCAATTTGTGATGGCCTAGGAGGAATTATTAAAAGAATTTTAAGGAAAGCCAGTCTACAGATTTCAGATGAAGAACAATCGATGTGTACAAGTTTCGTGAAAAAAATATTGAAAACATTCATTTTAACTTTATTGACAAAAAATAAGCTGATTTGCTACGCTTAAAACTAGAAAAACGTTTTTCAGCAACCCGAACCATTCCTGGAACAAGAAGTTTTCATAACTTCAAACCACTTCCAACAAATAACCTGGAAATTAGAAGGACTACAGGTAGTGTAAAACCCTCCTTAGTCTTTTCTTTCCATTCTTCTTCTGATTGGGTTCGTGTTGAACCATCCATAAATAGCTATGTGGCTGCAAATTATGATGGTAATTGGTACTTTGGACTGGTAAAAACAATATTCAATGATGAAGAAGATGCAGAAATTCTATTTCTACATCCTTCAGGACCAGCTGCATCATTTTATTGGCCTGAAAGAGAAGATTCTTACATAGTGCCTTTGGAGCACAGTCTGTGTAGTAGACGCACCTCACTCAAGCGACACTGGAAAAATGTATTACTTCAAAAAAGACTGTATCAGAAGAACTGAAAGCTCTTGGATGAAATGGAAAAACAGTTTGAATCAGCATTAATGTTTATTAAAAAGACAAAATTACTCAAAAAATTCAACGTTTCAAGCAATCAGTTGGGTTATACATAAGTGTTGTAAGTACACTATCTTTGTACATAATTCTAATGTAATCAACTATAATTAATAAACGTGTTAAAAAGCCATCATTATTTTTGTTTTATCAAGTAGCCTATATGTTTAAGAGTAAATTAAAACAAATTTGAGCATTCTATCAGGTCTGAGACTCTAGATATTGCAATTCTTATAAAACAAAACATCTGTTAAAAAAAAGAAAAAATACATATATATATATTTTTAAAATATTAATATATTTTAATAGTATCATTTTTATCTTCAAATATGTATAATAAATAAACTTGCTGCAAAAATTCATGATGTTATCTAAAAGAGTTTTTAAGATAAGCAATTATAAAGTTTTGAATACAAATTAAATTTACCATTTCCGAAGGTTCGGAAAACGCAAAACATAAAAACTTTAAAAATTTATAAAAAAAAACTATAAGAGATACAGCAAAAAAAATTTGCAGGTGTTGTCAGGATGGTATTAGAACCATTTGAGCCAAATTTCATGAAAATCTAAGGAGGTGGGTGTAAAATTTATTTTTTATTGCGTGATTTGATATGGAATGACCCGCAGGCCACTTGCCCTAGCATACCTTAATGGTCCTTATGTGAACAAACCATTCACTTGGGTTCTTAGTTTTGCTGATACAGGATCTAATTAATTGCACATGGCTGTCATTTCAGCTAACATAATTTATGATCCACAATGGCAGCTGAGCAGTGAACCTGCATTTACGTTTACCCAGGTGTTCGAATGTTTTTGGCCTATTCTCAGTTACTATAATTTATGACCCAAAAATTTCAGCCTGCGATCCCCCCACTCATGTAGTGCATTCCTATCGGTAAATAGTTCTCATAATATGCAAAGATCAGCACATTCCTCAAACTGGGGAACTATCAAGAATGGGGTTCCACAAGGGTCAGTCTTGGGGCCTTTGTTGTTCTTAATACACTCCTGGAAATGGAAAAAAGAACACATTGACACCGGTGTGTCAGACCCACCATACGTGCTCCGGACACTGCGAGAGGGCTGTACAAGCAATGATCACACGCACGGCACAGCGGACACACCAGGAACCGCGGTGTTGGCCGTAGAATGGCGCTAGCTGCGCAGCATTTGTGCACCGCCGCCGTCAGTGTCAGCCAGTTTGCCGTGGCATACGGAGCTCCATCGCAGTCTTTAACACTGGTAGCATGCCGCGACAGTGTGGACGTGAACCGTATGTGCAGTTGACGGACTTTGAGCGAGGGCGTATAGTGGGCATGCAGGAGGCCGGGTGGACGTACCGCTGAATTGCTCAACACGTGGGGCGTGAGGTCTCCACAGTACATCGATGTTGTCGCCAGTGGTCGGCGGAAGGTGCACGTGCCCGTCGACCTGGGACCGGACCGCAGCGACGCACGGATGCACGCCAAGACCGTAGGATCCTACGCAGTGCCGTAGGGGACCGCACCGCCACTTCCCAGCAAATTAGGGACACTGTTGCTCCTGGGGTATCGGCGAGGACCATTCGCAACCGTCTCCATGAAGCTGGGCTACGGTCCCGCACACCGTTAGGCCGTCTTCTGCTCACGCCCCAACATCATGCAGCCCGCCTCCAGTGGTGTCGCGACAGGCGTGAATGGAGGGACGAATGGAGACGTGTCGTCTTCAGCGATGAGAGTCGCTTCTGCCTTGGTGCCAATGATGGTCGTATGCGTGTTTGGCGCCGTGCAGGTGAGCGCCACAATCAGGACTGCATACGACCGAGGCACACAGGGCCAACACCCGGCATCATGGTGTGGGGAGCGATCTCCTACACTGGCCGTACACCACTGGTGATCGTCAAGGGAACACTGAATAGTGCACGGTACATCCAAACCGTCATCGAACCCATAGTTCTACCATTCCTAGACCGGCAATGGAACTTGCTGTTCCAAAAGGACAATGCACGTCCACATGTATCCCGTGCCACCCAACGTGCTCTAGAAGGTGTAAGTCAACTACCCTGGCCAGCAAGATCTCCGGATCTGTCCCCCATTGAGCATGTTTGGGACTGGATGAAGCGTCGTCTCACGCGGTCTGCACGTCCAGCACGAACGCTGGTCCACCTGAGGCGCCAGGTGGAAATGGCATGGCAAGCCGTTCCACAGGACTACATCCAGCATCTCTACGATCGTCTCCATGGGAGAATAGCAGCCTGCATTGCTGCGAAAGGTGGATATACACTGTACTAGTGCCGACATTGTGCATGCTCTGTTGCCTGTGTCTATGTGCCTGTGGTTCTGTCAATGTGATCATGTGATGTATCTGACCCCAGGAATGTGTCAATAAAGTTTCCCCTTCCTGGGACAATGAATTCACGGTGTTCTTATTTCAATTTCCAGGAGTGTATATATTAATGACTTGCCATTCTATATTCATGAAGAGGCAAAGTTAGTTCTCTTTGCTGATGATACAAGTATAGTAATCACACCTGACAAACAAGAATTAACAGATGAAATTGTCAATACTGTCTTTCAGAAAATTACTAAGTGGTTCCTTGTAAACGGACTCTCACTGAATTTTGATAAGACACAGTACATACAGTTCCGTACAGTGAATGGTATGACACCATTAATAAATATAGACCTTAATCAGAAGCATATAGCTAAGGTAGAATATTCCAAATTTTTAGGTGTGTCCATTGATGAGAGATTAAAGTGGAAGAAACACATTGATGATCTGCTGAAACGTTTGAGTTCAGCTACTTATGCAATAAGGGTCATTGCAAATTTTGGTGATAAACATCTTAGTAAATTAGCTTACTACACCTATTTTCACTCATTGCTTTCATATAGCATCATATTTTGAATAAAGTATTTATTGCACAAAAGCATGTAATCAGAATAATAGCTCGAGTCCACCCAAGATCATCCTGCAGATGATGCACTAAAGTCTATGGTCACTTACCAAATAGTATCAAAAATCTGACAGATAACCAACCAGTATTTAAGAAGAAATTAAAAGAATTTCTGAATTACAACTCCTTCTACTCCATAGAGGAATTTTTAGATATAAATTTAAAAAAAAAACTATTAAAAAAAATAAAAATAAAAAACACAAAAAAAATGAAAAAGTTGTTGTATTAACTTAAGTATGTTGTTAAATTAACTTAATTATGTCATGTATTGGAAAATTTGACTCGTTCCACATCATTACGATATATCGTATTCATGATACGTGGAACTAGTATTAATCTAATCTAATCTCCCCCCCCCCCTCCATTAGCCTCTCTGCCACAACCACTCACAATAGGTCTATAGGTTTTATTGTACTTTTTTTGTTTACGTTTAGTTACTGTTATGGCATCATAGATGCCCAGGAGTACAACCTAAGCTACACACACGCTAGGCTGTATTTCTGACCATATAACATGTTTTGGCTCGTATTTAATACTTAATATACAATACTTCTATGCAATGAAACCTTGTAAACACATTAAATTTTCAGTAGTTAAGAGTACTTAATAAAAAATAAAAGAAATAAATAAATTTTACCTGCAGCACTGGATCTGAAGTAAATGTTCGTCTTTGGATCCTTTACCTGTCAAAATACTTGGCTCACCAACACTCTCTTCATCACTGGAGTCCATGGTAGACCACACTAGACTTGAACTAACCATATAAACAAATAAAATTATGTGTTTTGAACAAAAAACACCAACAATTGTACTCAGTATATCAACAAAACTGTTAACATCTCTAGTGGTGTAACTTCCAAATCCACCACTTGTGCTGTCTGCTAACAGATGGATAGATGGATCTATTGACTGTAAAAACTTGTGCTGCTATCTTTGTGGTTGGTAGCTAAACTACAATTTACAGAATGACTTTTTCTGAACAAGATCCTATGGAGATACAGCATTTGTTAATGTGTTAAGTATCTGACCTTTAGCATATATGTGAGAAAAAGTTAGGAAAGATTGGAAATTATCCTTAAATTTGTTAAAAGTCACTAAGTGCTCCCGTTATGAAATATTGGCTGAATATCCTCTAGGTGATTTGTGCTCCATCTTAAGTAAAAGCCAGTTTTTCACGCATCTCAATGTTAATGTTGTCATATCTCTAGAATTGTGTGTCATACAATGATATAATTTTACAGGGTGAATTCAGTAGTCTATATGGATACAGTCTGAAAACTGTGCTGTGAATAGAATAGGTGGTAAAAAAGTAATAAATTAAAACATCATGTCTGATGGTGAAGTTTTATTACATGAAAAGCAAAAATGTAGTAAGCAATAAACCTTTTCCTCTCATCATTTTGTGGGGGATGTGGGGGGGGGGGGTCAGTGAGAAAAAGTTTTTTGAAAGTCTGAAATTAAGAGTAAAGTTTGTTAGAAGTCTCTAAGTGTTCTTGTTCTCAAACACTGGGTGATTGTAGTCCAGGTTCTGTGTGCTGTCAGTTACGTTGCCTTGCCTCTAGACAAACACACTGTTTCTGGCTGAAATATTTGTATCAGTGTGGTACATTTTTCACATGAAATTGTACCTCTTAATGAATAAATTATGAATACATTTTAAATTTTTAAATTCTGCCAATAATTATGTGAAATTTTGAAAATTAAATTTTTGTTGTGCTGGAAACCATTAGATATGTAACCTGTAAATGGTGCTGGTTCCAGGACAACAGTTTAGTAATATAAGTATTCCATCAAGAATTTTTCATTACCACATAAGAAAAGAGCTTCAAAATCAATAACCAAACCAATAACAGTGTAAACCTTTCAATAAAGCATGTCAATAGATATCTTTACCACGTATACAAGAATATGATGAATGCATATCACTCTCATTCACAGTACTGTATATGAGACTATGATGAGGGTATATCAGTCTCATTTACAGCACAGAACAAACAAAATATAACACATTATTAATAGGTTGGCACATACATTAGTAGTGTTTTTGTTTTTCATTTTGCTATTATTTATCAATTGTCAGTTTTGATTTGTTGCATCTCATAAAAAGAGGTGTTGGACAGAGTCACTGCATGGGTGGGAATTGAATTTGGCAGTTTGTAGGGCATGTTCTGTCATGGGCATGAATGCTGGTGAATATTTTGACATGGAGGAATAGAGTATGTGTGTCTGGGGTTTATGACCACATCTGCAGAAAAACTGCACCCTGAGGACATCTGCAATGACAATAGAAGCAAT
Organism: Schistocerca serialis cubense; assembly: GCF_023864345.2. Classification (NCBI taxonomy): domain Eukaryota; kingdom Metazoa; phylum Arthropoda; class Insecta; order Orthoptera; family Acrididae; genus Schistocerca; species Schistocerca serialis. Next base: position 52,828,634 of record NC_064645.1, on the reverse strand, counting down.
GTAGTGGACAATCTGATGGATAATAGTAACTGAATATGGATAATTGCTTGCATCTTGCATCCTGACACAATGGCAGAATTTTAAAGAAAGGTTACCAATATTCTAAATAATAAACAAGTTCACCAGCTTATAAAGAATGCAGAATCAAAATTACTGGTGATAATGACTTCTTGGTACAAAAACTGTGTTGAAAGATATTTGCATGAAAGACGGGAAAGTGCACTAGTAGTTGTAAAATTGATAACATAAAAAAGGGTAAGTACCAAATTTCAACAATCAAGTTATCATTGTATAGTAGGTAGTAAAAATCTAGCAATTCAGCTACTTAGAATACCTATACTGTAAACCAGACTGGCACAAAAAGCATGAAGTATTGTAATTATGCAATTAATTGTTTGTAATCAAGTAGTAGGAAGAAACATATTGACACACTAAAGTATGTCAAGCTAGAAGCACTGTAGTATCATGATACACTTTAGAAAGTAAAGTTAGAATACAGATACATTCATTTAGAAAAATTGATAAACAATAAGATTAGAATTAAATTTGTAAAAGGAGAGGGAATGGTGAGAGATAACACTACTCTGAATGCTCAAAAAGACAGAGGAAATATTTCCTGTAAGGGAAACATTACACATACATAGTTATCAAACAATTTACATATGTTTCTGTTTATATTATAAATTTGCATAGTTATGAGTAACTTAAAAAAAACAGTTAATCTCATCTGCCAATTAACACAAAATCTATCAATTAGTCTTGCTTTTCTTGTTTTCATGAAGTGAATGCTGTGCCACAATTACTTTGGTCAAAAGATACTTCATTTGAGTAATTTGTATTGTATTGGTAACGTGTTCTGATGTAGACTTGGGACATTGGACATCAGGGAGATGGGACAGCCCTTAGGCAGAAGGCTGTGAGGGAAAACGGCACTTGATGGGTATTTTAGCAGAAATGCAAGCAGCAAATCAGAGTGTCATAGTGATTCGGGTGGCAACTGAGCCGCATTCACAATTATAGAATCATCAGTATTCTTAAGTTCTTCAGTATTTGTAAACTTTTCAGAGTTAATCTCCCAAGGGACTTGGCAAAAAATTTATAAGTTATACTCAGCAGTGAATAGCTCCAGTGAGCAATAATGTTAGTTTCGTGATAAGACTGGGGCAGGCCTACTCATACAGCATACTGCAGTGACTATTACCCAAGTTCTAAAATGGATTTAGCAGGTGCCATTATCATGACTAAAGTGAGTTCAGGACTATGAATTCCATTTCTGTTTGAGAAAACAAACGAGGTTAAACGGGGTCAATTTGGAACATTTTTCCACACAAGCAACACATTAGTTTGTGCCCCACCCCTCTCCCTCCTTCCGTAACAGTAGTTGCCATTCCATGTGCTTTGGTTAGATCTTTAAAAATAAACCTTGAATTGAATTGAATTGATTGAATTTTATTTGATCCTGTAAGATTACATTGTGTACAGTAAATGTATGTGTAATATAGGACATGTCAAAGTATTAACATTCATTCTCACCTATTTTTGTGCACCTTTAGCTTACATTTTTACATCATTGCTAATGAATAACAATATATACAAATTTAATGGCATAAGTATTCTGCAACACTGTAAAACTCTTTTTCAATGAGATAGTCTTTAAGTTTCTTCGGAAAGTCATTGTGAAGTACACTATCTTGCAGGTTTTTAGGCAGACTTCTTAGTAGTCTGATACCAGAGTACTGGGGTCCTTTTTCTAGCATTGCCAATCAGTGGGGTATGCTCTGTACTTCATTCTTCCTTCTTGTATTGTGGATGTGTACACTAGCATTTGTAATCCAGTCCTCACTACCTTTTGTGATGTACATTATTGTTTTGTATATATACAATGATGAAAAAGTTAAGATACCTACATTCTTGAAACAGTTTCTGCACGTTTCAGAGGTCTTTCTCCTTAAAATGGTCCTAATTGCTTTTTTTTTTTGTAATGCGAACACTCGTTTTGTCTCTTGTTTGTTTGAGTTTCCCCACACAGTCACTCCATACTGTAAGTATGGTTCGAAAAGTCCATGATACACTGTACACAGAAGGTTCTTGTCTGAATATTGTGATAGCTGCATCATTAAGAATATGACAGAGCTCAGTTTCTTACAGACATTATTAATATGTTTTTTTTTTTTTTTTTCCATTTCAGTTCATTGTCCACAAGAATACCTAAGAATCTAGCCGATTCTACTTCTTCCAGCCTTGTTCCATCAACCTCTAAATCCATGTCTACAGTCTTTTCCTTGTTTTTAAACACTGCATACATAGTTTTTTTAGATTTATAACCAGTTCATTTTCCAACAGCCATTGAGCTGTGACATTTGCAGATATGTATGCTCTTCTCTCAAGTGTTCTATATTTTGGTCACTATTTAGTATTGTCATGTCATCAGCATACAATATTTTCTTTTCTTCCTCCTCAACACCTATTATCATTAACAAACACATTAAATAACAATGGCCCCATTACCGAACCCTGCGGCACTCCATATTTGATGGATTTGGTTTCTGATTGGTATGAGTTTCCTAATGATACATACTGCTTGCGGTTGCACAAGTATGATTTTATCCCTTCACCTGGTTGCCCTCGAATGCCATAGTTGCTTAATTTCTGTATCAGCATTTCATGGTCAATGGTGTCAAATGCCTTTGAAAGATCCATAAACATTGCAGAGACAACCTTTTTCTCATCTAAGGACTGTAAAATGTATTCTGTTAGACTAGCAATTGCTAATTCTGTAGATTTACCCTTTCTGAAACCATGTTGTGAAGGTATGAGAATGTTATGTTTGTCCAAATAGTTAACTAATCAGTATACATAAGCATTTCTAGGATTTTTGAGAAACCTGATATCAGTGAAACTGGTCTGTAGTTGTTGGGATCATCCTTATACCCTGGCACTACCTTCGTTATCTTCAGTTCTTCTGGAAAAACTGCATCTCTGAAAGAACAGTTTGCTATGTTCAGCAGTGGTGTTATTATCTCCTCACTTACCAGCTTTATTACATGATTTGATATTTCATCACCACCAGCTGATTTCTTGGACTTCAGTTTCTGTATAGTTTTCCGCAGTTCATCTTCCATGACTGGTCTTAAGAACATAGTACTGCATGATCTTTTTGGTACCTTAATGCCCTTCTGTTTTTGACTATTTCTTTCGAATTTTAAGTTTTCTACTACACTGATATAGTTATTATTCAGTATGTTTGCTATATCCATACTATCTGTGACCACTGTGTTGTCTATTTTAATTGGCCTAATACCTTCTTCTGTGTTTGACCCATCTTTTTCCTTTCTTTCAGCATTGATTGCATTCCAAGTTGCCTTTGCCTTGTTTTTTGAGTTCGTTATGGTGGTGTCAATTGCTCTTGCTTTGGCTTCTCTTGTTGTTTTTCTATACTTCTTTTTTAACATTTTATAGTTTTCAGCTTCGCCCATCCGTCTCACATCCTGAAGCTTCCTTCGTTGTTCTAGTATTTCACTGGTAATCCACTGTTTTTGATTTTGCTGCCTTTCTTGTCTATTTACTTTGGGAAATGCTACATTAAAATGGTACTTAATTGTTGAAATAAATGCATCATATTTTTCATTTACACTAAATCTAGTAACTGTGGAAATTGCTTGTTTTGCTGTTAATTATGACACACCATGTGTACAAATTTTTCACTAGGAATGCCTCTGGTGCCCACATCATTTTGATGAACCGAGTGACCTCTTATGTTGCTTGGGCATTACTCCAGCCCTGATCACAAAACATTTAGCTTTGTTGTTGATGACGTCATTGAAATAAAAAATTGTGTGGTTAATTAAACTGGCAAATCAAAACTCTGCACTAGAACAGCATCGGAAAACAGAACTCTGAATTCAGTAGCTGATGCTCTTACTGACTGACCTACCCAAGCACAATTCACGACCCACCATTACCGCTTCATTTCTGCCAGCACCTCTCTCTTATAATCCAGACTTCACAGAAATTCTTCTGCATCCCTTGTAAGATTAGCACTGTTGGAAGAAAGTACACTGTAGAGAAATGGGTAAGCTACAGAGTAGGGGATTGTTTCTCAAATGAATCTTCAGCCTGTAGCATTGTGCGTGTTGCTATGAAATTTCCTGGAAAATTAAAACTCTGTGTTGGATCTGGAGTCAAACACAGAACCCCACCTTTCATAGGCAATGCTCTTGTCTAGTGATTCTTGCTGGCACAAATCACAACTTGTCCTCACGGCTTTAGGAGCACTGTCCATGGAAGAGAAGGTTCTGGGTTTGTATCTTCCATGAAGTTGAGTAAAGTTTATGTGGAAATTATTTGCATTCTTTTATTCATGTTGTGTAAATCACAAAGAAACTAATACAAGTTTTTATTGCTAGGGACAAATTCAATTAATAATAAATATGCTGAGAAATGAGTGTAAGAATTTCAATGTGTTTGTTGCACTGTTATCAACTTTGTACAGTATTTTAGCTTCTCACTTTGCTAAATAAATACTTTAGTTATTTCAGTTACATTAACTTATTGATAAAATAATCATACAAGGCAACAGGAACCTAAAAGTAGGCAAAATTGGGTAACACAGTGTCTTCATGTCAGCAGTTTTTTGGTGACTATGTGGAAGCCTAATGGTAATGCACTGCAGAAGCCGAAGGCATGCAGCAGGCACAGTATGTTGGCATGACGCTTGCAGCAACAACATGACCTTTATTCATTGTGGGATGGACCAGGCTGGGCACTGCATTGCCTCAGCAGGCTGACCAGACAAGTACTACAGCTTCAGTTCATGAAATAGCTGTCATGTATGTGGCCCGAAGCAGTACATCACAGCAACTGAATTTCTGACTTGTATATAAACTTGGCAATTTCAATAAGGGATCAGAAGTCCAACAACACCCGTTGGATAACAGAGCCATGCTAGGCACAAGGAGATGTAGACTAGCCAGCAGCTGCTGCCATTTCAGACTTTCACCATGATGGGATCATCTCCTCGTACCGACCCCTGTCCTGGGACTTAGTACTGTACCACTGAGTTGGTCCTTCTTTCCTGCACCAGCAGCAGCAGCAACCTCTTGCCTAAGGAGATAGAGGTTTGAGTTCAGCGCACTGAAAATACCCAATGTCTCCACTGGTATGGATGCTGTGGCACCTCTCGCTGCCAACTGTTGAGATGGAACTTCTCCCCCAAAGGATGACTTCCCTTGCAAACATTCCAGCCAAACACAGTGCTGTTGATGCTGCCAGTTTGTTGCACGGCCTGCTGTGCTGGGTTGTGTGTTGCTGAGGTAGGCATTTGTGTCAGATGCACATCATAGCTGTAGATCAGGCAGCCACTGTCAGCACACTACACACACTGACTGATCACGTGCCAAGACAGTGCACTGCAGCATTGATATGTAGAGACATGAGCCAAACTGAAGAACATGTTTTGTTAGTACTGCTTCGAGGAAGACTTAACTAGACAGCATCCTCACCTCGACCCCCCACCACTATCCATTCTGGCACACAAACTAACCTGAACTCTTGGTCTACTACAACTGGTGTCAGGAGTGCTGGAGTCATCTCCTGTGTATTTCAGGTTATATGACCTGCGCACAGCACAACATCACAAATGCAGCAAGCAGTAACATCACAGTGCAGTGGGTGATAAAGTTGTTGTTCTACTTGTATATGTCAAAGAGATTGGGATATAGATGATAAGTACCCCATAGTCTGAAAGTTTCTATGTTTAGGCCACTGGAACCATCTGATGTATCATGGTTTCTCAGTAACTGTAAGGATGATTATTTACAGGGTGTTTCAAAAATGACCGGTATATTTGAAACGGCAATAAAAACTAAACGAGCAGCGATAGAAATACACCGTTTGTTGCAATATGCTTGGGACAACAGTACATTTTCAGGCGGACAAACTTTCTAAATTACAGTAGTTACAATTTTCAACAACAGATGGCGCTGCAAGTGATGTGAAAGATATAGAAGACAACGCAGTCTGTGGGTGTGCCATTCTGTACGTCGTCTTTCTGCTGTAAGCGTGTGCTGTTCACAATGTGCAAGTGTGCTGTGGACAACATGGTTTATTCCTTAGAACAGAGGATTTTTCTGGTGTTGGAATTCCACCGCCTAGAACACAGTGTTGTTGCAACAAGACGAAGTTTTCAACAGAGGTTTAATGTAACCAAAGGACCGAAAAGCGATACAATAAAGGATCTGTTTGACAAATTTCAACGGGCTGGGAACGTGACGGATGAACGTGCTGGAAAGGTAGGGCGACCGCGTACGGCAACCACAGAGGGCAACGCACAGCTAGTGCAGCAGGTGATCCAACAGTGGCCTCGGGTTTCCATTCGCCGTGTTGCAGCTGCGGTCCAAATGACGCCAACGTCCACGTATTGTCTCATGCACCAGAGTTTACACCTCTATCCATACAAAATTCAAACGCGGCAACCCCTCAGCGCTGCTACCATTGCTGCACGAGAGACATTCGCTAACGATATAGTGCACAGGATTGATGACGGTGATATGAATGTGGGCAGCATTTGGTTTACTGACGAAGCTTGTTTTTACCTGGACGGCTTTGTCAATAAACAGAACTGGCGCATATGGGGAACCGAAAAGCCCCATGTTGCAGTCCCATCGTCCCTGCATCCTCAAAAAGTACGGGTCTGGGCCGCCATTTCTTCCAAAGGAATCATTGGCCCATTTTTCAGATCCGAAACAATTACTGCATCACGCTATCTGGACATTCTTCCTGAATTTGTGGCGGTACAAACTGCCTTAGACGACACTGCGAACACCTCGTGGTTTATGCAAGATGGTGCCCAGCCACATCGCACGGCCGACGTCTTTAATTTCCTGAATGAATATTTCGATGATTGTGTGATTGCTTTGGGCTATCCGAAACATACAGGAGGCGGCGTGGATTGGCCTCCCTATTCGCCAGACATGAACCCCTGTGACTTCTTTCTGTGGGGACACTTGAAAGACCAGGTGTACCGCCAGAATCCAGAAACAATTGAACAGCTGAAGCAGTACATCTCATCTGCATGTGAAGCCATTCCGCCAGACACGTTGTCAAAGGTTTTGGGTAATTTCATTCAGAGACTACGCCATATTATTGCTACGCATGGTGGATATGTAGAAAATATCGCACTATAGAGTTTCCCAGACCGCAGCGCCATCTGTTGTTGACAATTGCAACTACCGTAATTTCGAAACTTTGTCTGCTTGAAAATGTACTGTTGTCCCAAGCATATTGCAACAAATGGTGTATTTCTATCGCTGCTCGTTTAGTTTTTATTGCCGTTTCAAATATACTGGTCATTTTTGAAACACCCTGTACATATAGCCTGTTAGATTGCTAGGGCATAATGTAACATGTGCAGGATCTATATCAGTAATCTGCTGGACTTACCAAGCCAGGCAGTGTACAGAGTCTAGGTGTTTGATGATAAGGTGTGAGTTACAAGTTGTTGTTGTTGTTGTGGTCTTCAGTCCTGAGACTGGTTTGATGCAGCTCTCCTTGCTACTCTATCCTGTGCAAGCCTCTTCATCTCCCAGTACCAACTGCAGCCTACATCCTTCTGAATCTGCTTAGTGTATTCATCTCTTGGTCTCCCTCTACGATTTTTACCCTCCACGCTGCCCTCCAATACTAAATTGGTGATCCCTTGATGCCTCAGAACATGTCCTACCAACCAATCCCTTCTTCTAGTCAATTTGTGCCACAAGCTTCTCTTCTCCTCAATCCTATTCAATACCTCCTCATTAGTTACATGATCTACCCATCTAATCTTCAGCATTCTTCTGTAGCACCACATTTCGAAAGCTTCTATTCTCTTCTTGTCCAAACTAGTTACCGTCCATGTTTCACATCCATACATGGCTACACTCCATACAAATACTTTCAGAAACGACTTCCCGACACTTAAATCTATACTCGATGTTAACAAATTTTTCTTCTTCAGAAGCGCTTTCCTTGCCATTGCCAGTCTACATTTTATATCCTCTCTACTTCGACCATCATCAGTTATTTTGCTCCCCAAATAGCAAAACTCCTTTACTACTCTAAGTGTCTCATTTCCTAATTTAATTCCCTCAGCATCACCCAACTTAATTTGCCTACATTCCATTATCCTCATTTTGCTTTTGTTGATGTTCATCTTATATCCTCCTTTCAAGACACTGTCCATTCCGTTCAACTGCTCTTCTAAGTCCTTTGCTGTCTCTGACAGAATTACTATGTCATCGGTGAACCTCAAAGTTTTTATTTCTTCTCCACGGATTTTAATACCTACTCCGAATTTTTCTTTTGTTTCCTTCACTGTTTGCTCAGTATACAGATTGAATAACATCGGGGAGAGGGTACAACCCTGTCTCACTCCTTTTCCAACCACTGCTTCCCTTTCATGTCCATTGACTCTTATAACTGCCATCTGGTTTCTGTACAAATTGTAAATAGCCTTTTGCTCCCTGTATTTTACCCCTGCCACCTTCAGAATTCGTAAGAGAGTATTCCAGTCAACATTGTCAAAAGCTTTCTCTACATCTACAAATGCTAGAAACGTAGGTCTGCCTTTCCTTAATCTAGCTTCTAAGATAAGTCGTAGGGTCAGTATTGCCTCACGTGTTCCAATATTTCAATGGAATCCAAACTGATCTTCCCCAAGGTCAGCTTCTACCAGTTTTTCCATTCCTCTGTAAAGAATTCGTGTTGGTATTTTGTATCCATGACTTATTAAACTGATTGTTTGGTAATTTTCACATCTGTCAGCATCTGCTTTCTTTGGGATTGGAATTATTATATTCTTCTTGAAGTCTGAGGGTATTTCGCCTGTCTCATACATCTTGCTCACCAGATGGTTGAGTTTTGTTAGGCCTGGCTCTCCCAAGGCTGTCAGTAGTTCTAATGGAATGTTGTCTACATACAAGTGGTTCTCTTTTCTCCAAAGGTCTCTTTAATTTTCCTGTAGGCAGTATCTATCTTACCCCTAGTGAGATAAACCTCTACATCCTTACATTTGTCCTCTAGCCATCCCTGCTTAGCCATTTTGCACTTCCTGTCAATCTCATTTTTGAAACGTTTGTATTTGTTTTTGCCTGCTTCATTTATATTTTCTCCTTTCATCAATTAAATTCAATATTTCTCAAGTTACCCAAGGATTTCTACTAGCCCTCGTCTTTTTACCTACTTGATCCTCTACTGCCTTCACTACTTGATCTCTCAAAGCTACCCATTCTTCTTCTACTGTATTTCTTTCCCCCATTCCTGTCAATTGTTCCCTTATGCTCTCCCTGAAACTCTGTACAACCTCTGGTTTAGTCAGTTTATCCATGTCCGATCTCCTTAAATTCCCACCTTTTTGCAGTTTCTTCAGTTTTAATCTACAGTTCATAACCAATAGATTGTGGTCAGAGTCCACATCTGCCCCTGTAAATGTCTTACAATTTAAAACCTGGTTCCTAAGTCTCTATCTTACCATTATATAATCTATCTGAAACCTGTCAATATCTCCAGGCTTCTTCCATGTATACAACCATCTTTTATGATTCTTGAACCAAGTGTTAGCTATGATTAAGTTGTGCTCTGTGCAAAATTCTACCAGGTGGCTTCCTCTTTCATTTCTTAGCCCCAATCCATATTCACCTACTACATTTCCTTCTATCCCTTTTCCTACTACCAAATTCCAGTCACCCATGACTATGAAATTTTCATCTCCCTTCACTATCTGAATAATTTCTTTTATTTCATCATACGTTTCTTCAATTTCTTCATCATCTGCAGAGCTAGTTGGCATATAAACTCCTACTACTGTAGTAGACGTGGGCTTCGTGTCTATATTGGCCACAATAAGGCGTTCACTATGCTGTTTGTAGTAGCTTACCCGCACTCCTATTTTTTTATTCATTATTAAACCAACTCCTGCATTACCCCTATTTGATTTTGTATTTATAACCCTGTATTCGCCTGACCAAAAGTCTTGTTCCTCCTGCCACCGAACTTCACTAATTCCTACTATATCTAACTTTAACCTATCCATTTCCCTTTTTAAATTTTCTAACCTACCTGCTCGATTAAGGGATCTGACATTCCACGCTCCGAGCTGTAGAACGCCAGTTTTCTTTCTCCTGATGACGATGTCCTCCTGAGTAGTCCCCGCCAGGAGATCCGAATGGGGGACTATTTTACCCAAGAGGACGCCATCATCACTTAACCATACAGTAAAGCTGCATGCCCTCGGGAAAAATTACGGCTGTAGTTTCCCCTTGCTTTCAGCCATTCGCAGTACCAGCACAGCAAGGCCGTTTTGGTTAGTGTTACAGGGCCAGATCAGTCAATCATCCAGACTGTTGCCCCTGCAACTACTGAAAAGGCTGCTGCCCCTCTTCAGGAACCACATGTTTGTCTGGCCTCTCAACAGATACCCCTCCATTGTGGTTGCACCTACGGTACGGCTATCTGTATCGCTGAGGCGCGCGAGCTTCCCCCCAATGGCAAGGTCCATGGTTCTTACAAGTATGTAAGTTTTTAAGTAAGTATGGTTCTTACAAGTATGTAATAATTTTTGGTGTGTAAATGGTTGTGGACAGCTAGGAATGAACAATTAGCATCTGTCTGGCTGTGTGTATCTGAAGTGCACCAAGCCACCACTGAGTTGATCACTGCTTTTCTGGTAGGGAAACTGATGATGTAGTGTCTTTTTTGGTTTATCTGAAAACATCAGCAGAGATCAGTAGCTGGTCAGATAGTCAGTCCTTAAGGGTGACAACATTTCAATTGGCAGGTAGGGCGAAAATGTTTTGTAGATGTAAAGAGGTGTTAAAAGACACAAAAATGTTTTAGCAATTGAGGCAGGGCATCCTGAAATGGTACAGGGGCAGTGCAAAGATCCTTCAGGAGCAATTAAATATGTTAACAAACAGATGTAGGGAAATGGTACAATAGTTTGCAGATATAATATGTGGACAGGTGCCCCAGAGATCTATATTCTGCTGTTAGGTTAGCAACAGAATTTGAAAAAACTGACATGGCAACTGGTGTATGTGAGAAGTGTGGGGTAAGCACTCCATCTTCAGGCCACAAGTGGCCCATCAGGACCATCCGACCGCCGTGTCATCCTCAGTTGAGGATGTGGATAGGAGGGGCGTGTGGTCAGCAAACCGCTCTCCCGGTCGTTATGACGGTTTTCTTTGACCGGAGCTGCTACTATTCAGTCGAATAGCTGCTCAATGGGCATCACGAGGCTGAGTGCACCCCGAAAAATGGCAACAGCGCATGGCGACTGGATGGTCACCCATCCAAGCGCTGGCCACGCCCAACAGCGCTTAACTTCGGTGATCTCACGGGAACTGGTGTATCCACTGCGGCAAGGCCATTGCCCAAGAAGTGTGGGGTTGTCTCCAATAATGTGAAATGCTATAGGTGTGATCAAACATAACACACACAGAGGCAGTGTCAGCATCCTCAGTCGGGTGGGAAGGATGATTATTAGCAGTGAAAAAATGTAAATAGCAGTAGGGGTAAACTAGACGGTAACAGACAAATGTTTAACACCAAAGGGAACCCTAAGTCAACTAAGTGGCATTTCCAGTAAATTCTGATGCAGTGAATACACATGCAGACGTGGAGGATGCTATAATGGTGAGTGTGAAGGGAATAAAACATAGTGTTTTCTTAGGTACAGAGTTGCATATGTCAGTAGCAACTAGAGATCTAGCAGGTTGAAAAAGATAGAAACCACCTTGCTATAGATTGGGTGGAGTAGGAGGTAATGATTTGAGAGCAACTGGATCAGTTGAATTGAGTTTTCAAGTTGACCATCAGAACAATATGTGGAAATGGTGCCTTATGCCAGTTACAGTTATGGTATGACCCTGCAGTTGGACTTTTTGAATGAACATTATGCCAAAATTGACTTTCAATTATGTGTAGTGGAATTTGGTGGGGTAACATTCCACCTAGGGGAAACTGTCATCAGAGGAATACTGTCCCTCTTAAGGTTCATACTATCTAACAAGCTCACAAGATTTCTAAGGCTTGATTTGCATGATATAGAGACTGAGGGTCCCAAAAAATTTGCTTTGGGTGCAAGTGGAACTGGACTTATCAGTTGGTTAATTGAATGTGGTAGAACCACTGAAAGAGATAAATCTATTCAATACTTCATGGTGTTCTGTTAGAAGGAGAAATATAAATGCACAAGAGGTAGACGGCAGGAGAGTGGCACCTTTGAATCTCAATAACTTTAGTGCAGAGAAAATAAAGCAAATGAAGAGAATGATTACAGTGAATGTGGATCCACTGGAAGACAATTTAGATGCATGGAATATAAGTCATGGACAGCCACACGCTGCTGCTAGAACTGCATTATGTAAGAAAATAGAACATCTTCAAGGGACAGAAAGTGATAAAACAGAGGAGTATTTACTTGAGTTTGAGGACTTGTTTTTTCCTCAAGGACTGTTCCCAGTAACACCTGTGATGCCACATTGGATACAGATGGGAAATGAAGCACCAGTATACCACAAACCATATCAATTGCCTCATTTTTGCAGCTGATTGTGGAAGAATTTATTGACCAACAGTGAGCCAATGGGATAATAGAGGAAAGTGTTAGCCCACAGGGTGGCACTACAGTAGTGTGCAGATTGGTCCCAAAAAATATAGGTTTTTGATGTGATTATAGATTCCTTAATAGTAAGATGGTGACCGAAGCATACCCTATTCCTAACAATTGCTGAAAATTTAGGAAAGTGCCAATAGTTCTCCACGATGAACTCTGTCTGGATTCCACCAGATAGAAGTAGCTCTGGAGGACCAACAAAAGATAGCCTTTTCAGTTCTCAGATGTCATTATCTGTGTAGAAGGATGCCTTTGAACTGAAGGATACTCCAGAAACATTTCAACATTTATTAGATGGAGTTTTGGGGGAACTAAAAAGCAGGCAGTGTTTGATATATCTGGATGATGTAAATGTGTTTCGAAAGATATGGATGAAGACAGAGAAGTGTCATTTCATCAGGCAGAATGTGAATTACTTTGGTCATGTACTTAGCAGGGAAGGAGCCAAGACAGATCTGACGCTGGTACATGTGGTAAAAGGCTTCTCAATTCCTAAACCAGGTAAAGAGTTGCAGTCATTTTTAGGACTCAAAAATTAGTATACAAAATTTGTGAGGGGCTTTGCAGATACAGCACAACCATTTCACAGTTGTTTAAGAGAGAGGTAAAATTTGACAGGATGGAGGAGTGTCAAAGTGTGTTAGAGTAAGCCCAGTTTTGATGTTCCCAAACTATCAGCAACAATTTACATTATCATGCAACGTATATAATCACATGTTGGGGTGCATGTTGAGTCAAGAGGTAATGGTGATGAACATTTGACAGTTTATGCTTCACATCAATTCAACAAAGCAGAAAAGAAAGCAAAATGGGTGATGCTTCTCAGGGAATCTGATTATGAAGTAACACATAGTCCAGGGAAGAAACACAGGAATGCAGACGGGTTAAGTAGGAAAGTGGCCATAGTACAAACACAGGGGCTTGGCCTTTCTGAAAGGTGAGCAACACGAAATGCTGACACTGACTGCAAGCTATATAGGAAACAGCAAACAGGTTAGCATGTATGATGATCTGTTGTGTAAGGTAACAAGGTTGCTGACCAAACTCAAGGAGGATGTACTAAAGAAAGCTCACGACCACATACTATCCAGACATGAAGATCGTATGGCAACAAATCAGAGGTTAGCTGAGAAGTGCTGGTGGAGAGGAAGAAAGGAAGTTGTACACCAATATGTGAGTAACTGTGTGCAAAAATGAGCCATAAACAAGTCTTATGGCAGAAACTACTGGAGGCTATGTAACAATTTGAAATGATTGTCATGGATGTTTTGGGCCCATTTAACCAGACTCCTGCAGAGAACCATTTTGAGTTGACAATTATTTATCATTTTTCTAGATATATGGAAAATATTGCAATTCTAAATCAGGTAATGTGGTATGAGCCATGATCAACAGTTGGCTACTGAAGTTTGGTGTGCTAGGGACCATAATCACAGGCCAGGGGACAAATTTCATGTCCAACTTAATGAAACAGTTATGCAAATTGTTATGGATTGGGAAATTAAGTCACTTGCTCCCACAAATGAATAGTAGAATAGAGAGGGTACATCATACTATTAGGAAGAGATTGAGTCACTATTTGACCTCACACCATAATTACTGGGAAAGGTATTTTCATTTTTAGAGCCAGCTTGCAAGTCAGAGGTTCACACCAATAAATGGCTATCCCCATATGAGGTAAAATATGAGACAAAAAAATCATTGCCATCTGAAATGACTAAAAACAAAGGATGGTAGAGACAAGGAGTCAGTGCGAAATTTTGTAAGAACACTGAAAGAGGTGTGGAGGCAAGCGCAGAGGGCAAATACAAGGATTTGAAGAGAGAGGAATCAGCAGTGGAGTACGAGGAAAAGTTACCATGTTATAGGGTACGGCAATGAGTACTGTTGTCCAGCCCATACACCCTGAAGGGCAAGGCAAGAAACTTCATTCCAAGATACCAAAGGTCATACCAGATGATGAAGACTATGTCTTCCATTAATGTAAAGTTACAGTGGCCTACACAAACAACAATAGTAGGTGTTGGATGCCTTCAACAGTTCCAAGGTGCTATGGATACATTAGCACTAGTATCAAGAACTACTTCTGGGAAGCGGGTGAAGAAGAAGAAGAAGAAGAAGAAACAAAGGAGTGAACACAGGGATGTTGAACAACCAATGCAGGAGGTACCAGACACATTGGGTCAAGGGAATGATAGAAAGTGTTTGATGTATTTTCAGTGCTATAATAATTCCCAAATTCTTGTGATTACAGACAATGAGGCTTTGTTGACAATCTTTACAATATAATGCAGAAATTCACTCCATACTCAAGGCAAAATTTACAGTGGAGGGTACATAATTTGAAAACTTCCTGACAGATCACAACTCTGCGCCAGTACAGCATTGGGATAGAGAACCCTGACTTTAATGGCCAATGCTCTTACTGACTGACCTACCCAGGCATGACTCGTGACTCACTGACAAAATGTTATTTTTTTTTAGTAACTCTCTCTTATAGTCCCGACTTCACAGAAATTCTTCTGCATTCATTGCATGACTAGTACTGTTGGAAGAAAGTATACTGCAGAGAAATGGGTGAGGCACAGACAAGGGGACCGTTCCTTAAATGAATCTTTCACTTTGCAGCTTAGTGTGCGTTCTTTTGAATTTTCCTGGAAATTAAAACTCTATGTTGGATCTGGACTCAAACACAGGATCCCACATTTCACAGGCAATGCTCTTGTCTAGTGATACTTGCTGGCACAAATCACAACTTGTCCTCATGGCTTTAAGAGCACTGTCCATAAAAGAGAAGTTTCTGGGTTTGTATCTTCCATGAAGTTGAGTAAAGTTTATGTGGAAATTATTTGCATTCTTTTATTCATGTTGTGTAAATCACAAAGAAACTAATACAAGTTTTTATTGCTAGGGACAAATGCAATTAATTAATAAATGTACTGAGAAATGTATGTAAAAATTTCATCATGTATGTTTCACCTGGTACTGATCCTTCTCCTGGGACTTAGTACCATACCAATGAGGGGACTGTTCCCTCATGGTGCTGCAGCCCAAGGGGACAAAGGTTCAACTCTAATGTGGTGCCCCACTCAACTGTTTTCTATTGTGCAATGGCTGTAGCACTTTGAACTGATAACTGTTGAGGCAGAACTTCTCCCTGAGAAGCTGGCTTCCCTGCCAGTGTTCCAGCTAACCACAGTGCCGAAGAGGCCGCAAGTTTGCTGCACTGCCCTCCATATTGGGTCACAGTTGCTATGCTGAGCATAGATGTCAGCGATCCCGGGCACACGTCAGAGCTGCAGGCTGAGCAGCTGCTGTCGAAATACCACACACAGTGACCAATCGTGTGCCAAGGGAGGGTGTGGCGGCTGCACGACAGCATCCATCTGTAGCAGCTTGAGGCATAATGAAGAATTTGTCTTGTTACTACTGTTTCACTGACGCTTCGTCCAGAAAAAATGCTCACTGTGACATTGGCTGCACTCATTCCAGCACAAAAAGTAGCCTGACACCCACAGGTCTGCTTCAGCATGTTGAACTGAGTTTCTAGATTAATTAACATTTGATTTAATTTTTACTTGTGACTGAGTTGGACTTTAATGAATTTTGTACATAGTGAATGACTACTGACATGTTTCTAGCGTGCATGGCATGTTTTGCATACGACAAACTGTATGATGCGGGTCTTTGTGAGGTTGAGAACTACACTGTTTGCTGTGAACCAGATGCTAGCCCATTCATCTATCTCATGGGCTGTGTTTGAGATGGTTCAGTTTGTGTCCTTGTTTACTATGTGTGTCTCATTAGCTGTTCTGGACAGTCCTTTAAAGTCATGGGAGAGTGCACAGTGGAGGTCAAGAACAGAAGCTTGTCTTGACAGCCACACTTTCCAGAGACTGGACAGTTACATGGAGCCAGCAGTGTGTGTGTGTCTATATATTTTCCACGAAAATGCAGCTCTCACACACATGACCATAACATAGGATATATTGCAGGAAAAGTTCCCACCTACACAGCTCAGAAAAGCTGGTGTTGGTAGGAAGGATCCAGGTGGCACAGGCTGTGAAGCAGTCATTAAAATGAAGAATACTGTGTTGGAAATTGTGCTCAGCAACTGGGTGGTCCAGCTGCTTCTTAGTGACTGTTTGTTGGTGGCCACTGATGCAGACAGATAGCTTAGCTTGTGGATCACATGACTGGTTTCACAGATAGCGCTGCCTTTGATGGGATGATGATGCTTGGGGCCAGATGGGAGTAGGTGTTGGTGGGACGGTGAATGGGAAGGCCTTGCATCTAGGTCTATTACAGGGACATGAGCATTGAGGCAAGGTGTTGGGAGCAGGGGTTGCCTAGAAATGAATGAGGATATTGTGTAGATTCAGAGGGTGATGGAATACCACTGTGGGAGGGGTGGAGACAATAGTGGGTAGGACATTCCTCATTTCAGGACATGATGAGAGATAGTCAAAATCCTGGCAGAGAATGTGATTCAGTTGCTCCAGATCTGGGTGGTACTGAGTCACAAGGGGAATGCCCCCTTGTGGCTGGAGAGTGGGACTTTGGGAGATGGTGGGTGACTGGAGAGACAAGGCACAGGAGATCTGTTTCTGTATGAAGTTAGGAGGATAATTACAGACTGTGAAGACCTCAGTGAGATCCTGGTATATTTTGAGAGGGACTGTTCATCACTGCAGACACGGTGGCCATAGGTGGCTAGGCTGTGTGGAAGTCCCTTGTGTGGAAGTTCTTGGTGTGGAATGGGTGTCAGCTGTCAAAGTGGAGGTATTGCTAGTGGTTGGTAGGTTTGATGTGGACTGAGGTAGCCATCTTTCAGGTGGAGGTCAACATCTTGGAAAATGGCTTGTTGGGTTGAGAAGGATCAGGTGAAGTGAATGGGGGAGAAGGTGTTGAGGTTCTGGAGGAACACTGATAGGGTGTCCTCACCCTCAATTCAGATCACAAAAATGGCATCAGTGAATCTGAACCAGGTGAGGGTTTCGGGATTCTGGATGGTTAGGAAGGATTCCTCTAGATGGCCCATGAATGGGTTCCCATAGAATGGTACCATGCAGGTGCTCATAGCCATACCCCAGATTTGTTTGTAGGTGATGCCTTCACAGGAGAAGTATTTTCAGTGAGGATGTAGTTGGTCATGGTGATCAGGAAGATCGTTAACGGTTTGGAATCCATTGCTCTTTAGGAAAAGTTGTGTTCAATAGCAGCAAGGCCATGGGCATTAGGGATGCTAGTGTAAAGGAAGATGGCATCAATAGCAATGAGCAGGGAAATGCGTGGTAAAGGAACAGGAACTGTGCAGAGTTGGTGGAGGAAATGATTTGTGTCTTTTATAAAGAAGGGTAGGTTGTAGGTAATAGGCTGAAAGTTTTGGTCTGTGAGAACAGAGATTGGTTGGGTTTATGGACTTTAGAAAACATGCAGAAGGAAGGAGTGTAGGGAGTGTAGGGATGATCAGAGAGATAGACTCTGGGGAGAGGTTCTCGGATGGGTCTAAGGATTTGAGGAAAGATTGGAGATATTGCTGGATTTCTGGAATAGTGTCACTATGGCAGGTTTTGTAGGTGGACAATTCTGACAGCTGGTGGAGTCCTTCTGCCAGGTAATCCTAGCGGTTCAAAACAACAGTGGTGGAATCTTCGTCAGCAGGTAGGATAATAAGATCGGGGTCAGATTTCAGGTGGTAGATAGAGGTTCTGTCTGCGGATGTGAGGTTAACTTGCATGTTCAGGGATTTAGGGAATGATGGTGAGGCAAGGTTTGAGATTAAGAAATTCTGGAAAGTTAACAGCGGGTGTTTTGGGGACAGTGGGGGTGGATCACACAGTTGTGAGGAGGAGTGAACTGAGTCAGACAGGGTTCAACATTAGTCTTAAGTTAAGTCTGATTGGTGGTGTTCATGGCTAAAAGTGTTTCCACTGTAGGGACTGAGAGGAGAGAAGGTCTTCATCAAGTCTACCATGACTGAATTTGGGAGTGGGGCAAAAGGTAAGGCCTTTGGAAAGGACCGATACTTCTGTGGGGCTAAGGCTTTTGGAGGAAATGTTGATGGCTGCCTTTCACGTCTGTTTAGATTCTGGATTCTGTTTGATGGTGGGAGGGAGTTTTCGAGGGTGAGTTAAATACACTATGTGATCAAAAGTATCAGAACGCCCAACTGAAAATGACTTCCAAGTTTGTGGCAGCCTCCATTGGTAATGCTGGAATTCAGTATGGTGTTGGCCCACCCTTAGCATTGATGACAGCTTCCACTCTTGCAGGAATATATTCAGTGAAGTGCTGGAAGATTTCCTGGGGAATGACAGCCCATTCTTCATGGAGAGCTGAACTTAGGAGAGGTATCAATGTCTGTCGGTGAGGCCTGGCACGAAGTCAGTATTCCAAAACATACCAAAGATGTTCTATAGGATTCAGGTCAGGACTCTGTGCAGGTCAGCCCATTACAGGGATGTTGTTGTCATGTAACCACTCTGCCACAGGCCGTGCATTATTAACAGATGCTCGATCGTGTTGAAAGATGCAATTGCCATCCCCGAATTGCTCTTCAACAGTGGGAAGCAAGAAGGTGCTTAAAACATCAGTGTAGGCCTGTCCTGTGATACTGCCACACGAAACAACAAGGAGTCCAAGTCCCCTCCATGAAAAACATGAGCACTCTGTAACACCACCGCCTCCAGATTTTACTGTTGGCATTACACACACTGGCAGATGACGTTCTCCGGGCATTTGCCGTGCCCACACCCTGCCTTTGGATTAACACATTGTGTACCATGATTTGTCACTCCACACAACATTTTTACACCATTCAATTGTCCAGCATTTATGCTCCTTACACCAAGTGAAATGTCATTTGGCGTGTACCAGCATGATGTGTGGCTTATGAGCAGCTGCTCAACCATGAAATCCAAGTTTTCTCACCTCCCCCCTAACAGTCGTAGTACTTACTGTGGATCCTGATGCAGTCTGGAATTCCTGTGTGATGATCTGAATAGATGTCTGCCTATTACACATTATGACCCTCTTCAACTGTCGACGGTCTCTGTCAGTCAACAGGTGAGGTCGGCCAGTACGCTTTTGTGCTGTATGTGTCCCTCCATGTTTCCACTTCACTATCACATTGGAAACAGTGGACCTAGGGACGTTAGGACTGTCAGAATCTCACTTACAGATGTTTGACACAAGTGACACCCAATCTCCTGACCATGTTTGAAGTCCGCGAGTTATGTGGAGTGCCCCATCCTGCTCTCTCATGATGTCTAATGACTACTGAGGTCACTGACATGGAGTACCTGGCAGTAGGTGGCAGCACAATGCACCTAATACAAAAAATGTATGTTTTTGTGGGTGTCCGGATACTTTTGATCACATAGTAGGTCTGCAAGGCAGGTTTTATCAGCTATTAGGGGATGCAGGGGAGGTTTGGACATTGTTCTGGAGCTGGTAGATAATGGTAGTCCACGGCAGCTATAGGTGATAAACAGGCTGGAGGTTTTTGATGTGGAGTTGTTTAAAAAATAATTGCCATTGTCAGAAGTCATTCACTGCAATTTCAGATGATGATTCACATCCTTCTGGATCTTCTTGCTGTAGCAGCTTTTTGTAAAATGGTTAGTGCTCCAATTCTAGTTTCGGAAGCACTTAGCTGAGTAGAAACATCAAATCAGTGTACTTTTTCTTTGTTATAAGCAGAATGGACAAGTACAAAGTTGGTGTCTTTCACTAAGATCTTGTTCACTTTCTCGTGCTTTCTTTCTAAAATCTAGAGCTACTCATATAAACTCTTCATAAAAGTATTCTTTAAGTCGAATAACAAATAAACACTGTTTTGTGAATCCTTGGCCATCTGACTGGCTTCCTGTTCATAACTTCTTCCCTAATAATCATGTGGTGATTCAGATGATGCTTCCAATTGATAATCTTGTCAACGGTTATTTTGTGAACAACATATCGTTTGTCATCATTTCTTCTTGTTTCTGGCAGTAGTCTCCCAGCCAGAAGACTGGATCACTTTCCCAAGTCTTAGGTTCTGTGTGACTGCTGAATGCATTGAGTCAAATACCACTTTGTTATGACCGACAACCATGAATTTTAAAACAATTGTTCACAGGTTAGGTATCTCATGAACTGTGATAAAGCATATTGCAGCAACAAATTTGTCCTCTAGAGTGATCAGCGATCAGTAAAACAGAAAACAGCACTCATATCATTGCAGGGAGAGATTTGATATATTGGTACAAAAGCTTGTTGTCTCACGGCTTCATTGCTTTTCTCTCCATTTCTGATCACATGAAACAATCTTGTTTTGATTTTGTGACATACACTGCAAAATTAAGAAAAATTGTAATGTTCTTCACTTGTGTGGCCATACTGTCCGTAGTTGCTTTACAATTTCTGGCAGTATTTTTGTTCTGTTGTTACAACTGCAGGAACTTGTAGCTGTAATGAGAGAATGAAAATACCCCAGGATTTTCCATTGTTCCTCATAAAACAAAGCATTGTTGGTGGGATCATTTGAGGCCAACAAAACTTGTTGGAGGTTGAAGTTGCCGCTAACAAAAGTCATATCTGAGTTTTGTCTTGTTTCTTCTCCTCTTGAGGCATGTCTTGCTAAAAGGGAACAGTGTATACTGATAAGCCAAAAAATTATGACCACTGTCCACCACAATGATAGATGCTGCCTGGTGATGTATCAGGCACATGGCACAGTAACAAAAGCATGTAAGCAGAGCAGATACAGACAAGGTATCACCCTAGTGAAGATATGGGCTGCAAATGGGGAAATCCGTTGAGAAAAACAACTTTGACAAAGGGAAAATTATTATTACGCAAACCCTGTGAACAAGTGTCTCGAAGATGTCAGAGCTGTTTGAATGTTCACATGATATTGCCGTGAGCATCTACTGAAAGAGGTAGGAGGACAGTTAAACTACCACTAGGCGCTTAGTGATTGGATGTACATGATTCTTCAAAGAACATGGCGTTTGGAGGATTGTCTGTTCTGTAAAGTAGGATAGATGGTGATCTGTGACATCTCTGTCAAAAGAGCATAATGCTGGCGCATGCACAAGTGTTTCAGAGCACACCGTTCGTGGTATGTTGTTGAATATGGAGCTCCGCAGCAGATCAAAACTGTGTGTTCATATGTATACTCAACAATATCACCAATTTTGATGGTAGTCAGCATGGGAACATCGGGATTCAACCGTCAATCACTGGAAATGTGTTGGCTTTTCAGCTGAATTACATTTTTTTTTTACACTAGGCCGATGCTCGTTTCCACAGACAGCGTCACTGAGGTGAATGGCGGTCTGACGTGCAGTGCGCCACAGACGCAGGCTGGTGAGAGCAGTCTTATGCAGTATTGGAGACATTCTCCTGCACTTGCATGGGACCTGTGGTAGTAATCAAAGACACGCTGATAGCTGCAAACCACCTGCATCCCTTCATGCTTGTGTCTTCCCCAACAGTGATGTCATCTTTCTGCAGTATACTTTTCCATATCTCGGAGCCAGAAATGTGCTATATGGTCAGAGCAGAATTATAGTGAAGTCATGTTGATGTCTCAGCAACCAAATTCACCTGACGTAAATCCTATGGAACCCATCTGTGGCCTGCCGGCCGCACTTTAGTCTGGAACCCATCTGGGTCACTATCAGGTGCTACCACTGCATACACAAATCAGCAGCCTGTTATTTACGTAAATTGCGTGACCTGTGCATAGACATCTAATGCCACATACCTCCACACAAACCTACCAACAAACTGTCGGATCCCTGATATGCGGAAACAGTAATGTATTTTCTTCCAAAGATGTATAAACAAGCTATTAAGCAGGTGGTCATAATGTTTTGGCTCATCAATCTAATTAGGTGTATGTTCACCTTTATTGACCCCAGCAGCACAGTAGGTTATGCACAGATGACACTAGTATTTTTTGGTATGATGAGATTGTACTCCTCTGAAAAAATTGCCCTGGTTACATGGGCTTAGCTGCTTCAAGATCATTTTCTTAATGTGCGGATTTGTACAGGTTGTACATGAGTGAGATTTAAGCAACAAAATTAGGAAATTTTTTTTTGTCCCAGTGCATCAATAAACAGATTCAACAATTCCTCTCACTGTCCAAAAGTTCTGATATGACTCTTTATGAGGTTTTTTTTTTTGTTTTGTTTTGTTTTGGGATCCAAAAACAACTAAAGTCATACACACCCATGATGTAACCTTAGAACACAAATACAAAAAAGGAGTTAAAGGCGGACTACACGTTACGTCCAAGCAATGGAAGGAAAGAGAGCTAAGAACAAGGACTTCCTCTTGAAAAAAGGTCCACAAAATATTCCATAGAGACAATGGAGGTCCCAAACTAAAGATTAAATGTCCTTCACCATATTGCTAGGACAGATAAAAAGTAAAACACGGTCGTTTGCTAAAATGGGCGACAGCGCAGACGGTGAACATGCTTTTGAACATAAATGGTTAAAAAAAAGGGCATTCAGTCAGGAAATGGCAAACTGTCGAAGGTTGATGACGATGAGCACAAAGTGGTGGGGCATCAGCACTTAACAAATGGCAATGGCTAAAACGACAGTGCCGAATAGGCAGACTAGCTAAAATGATCTCCTCATGGTGAGAGAGCTGAGAGGAAGTCAGCCAAATTGCTGGGATAGGTTTAATTCCCCTCGGAGCTTGTTCCTATGAAGGGAAGACCAATGGCGATGCTGAAGTGACACCACCTGCTGACAAACAGCAACATGGAAATCATCGAAAGAAATGGAAGAACTAGCGGGTTGAGGAACGAGGACTGAAACATCACAGTGGCTCCCTCAAGACTGAGCAAGTGGAAGCTTTCTTGGACCCATTGTACTAAGGGATGGATTGTGTACAGCACAGAGGGACTCTGAAGGAAATGGAGCGGGTGACACAATTAAAAAGACTGTGTCGCTGGATATACTGCATGGCCTGATACAGGGCGAAGAGCTCTGCTGTAATTACTGAGCAGTGTTCTGGAAACCAATAATGGAAATCGTCAGTGCCAATGACAAAAACATATCTGACACTGTAGTCAGTCTGAGAGCCATCAGTGTAAGCAAAGGTACTATTGCTAAATTCCGTGCCATTGTTGAGAAACTTACAGTGATAGATAAAATCTTGAGTAGCTTCCTTAGAAAGGGAATGAAGTCCATGGTGAACATGCATCTCCGCACAAAGCCAAGGTAACGAAGGCTTCACACCCATCAGGAAAGTAGGAGGTAGTGCGAAGTTAAGTTGCTGGAGCAATGGCCGAAAAAGAACTTCAGGAGATAACAGAGAAGAGGGATGTGCTCCATACTGCCGGTCATAGGAGTCATCAAAGAATGAGTATCTGGGCATGGCAGATAAATGGAACGCGTATCCGCTGAGGAGAACATCATGTCATTACAATGATGATAGTTCAGTGGCTTCTGTGTAGAGATTGTTAACCAGGCTAGTGTGAAAGGCGCCACTGGCCAAACTGATTCCACGATGATGGATTGTGTTCAGACAGCATAAGATGGACGGACGTGCATATGCATAAATGCAGTCTAGTTTCAAACAGACAAGGGGTCCGCACAAATGGAGGAGGGTAGTTTGATCTATTCCCCAGGAAGTAATGCTTAGAGCACATAGGACATTGGGGGACCTGATACAACAGGTAGGCAGGTAAGGCATGTGCGAGGACCAAGGTAATCTTCTATCAAGCACAAGACCCAGGAATTTCATAGTTTCAGATAACAGAAGAGCAACATGCCCAAGATGTAAAGGCAGTGGAAGAAACCCATTACATTCCCAGAAATTCATATAAAAGGTTTCATCAGTAGAAAAGCGAAAGCCATTGTTGATGCTCCATGAATCAAGTCAATCAAGACATCGCTGAAGACACTCCTTGAGAAGGGAAGTCCCTGGAGAATGCAATAGATCACAAACTTGTCGACAAAAAGGGAGCCGAAAATGCATGATGGGACAAAGGCAATAATAGGTTTAACAGCTATAGAAAAAGAGGATGACGCTCATGACGGAGCCCTGAGGCACCACATTTTCCTAGATAAAGGTGTCTGACAAGGCAGAACACACATAGCTTGAATACTCTGTCTTTTAAAAATTCCTGAAGAAAACGGAGCAGGTGGCCTCACAAGCCCCATGTATAAAAAATGAGGAGAATACCAGTCCTACAGCAGGCATCATATGCTTTCTCCAAATCATAAAAACATGATCACAGTTTGGTATTTCTGCAGAAAACTGTTCATGACATGGATTGATAAGAGTGATGAGATGGTCAACCGCAGAACGGCACACACAAAATCGACATTGTGCAGTGGTTAGTAAATTGCGTGACTTGAACCACCATACCGGCTAGGCATGAATGATACGTTCCATCACTTTGCAAACACAGCTGGTAGGAGAAATGAGGCTGTAGCTAGAACACAGCTGGTGGAAGAAATGAGGCTGTAGCAAGAAGGAAGGTGTTCGTCCCTTTATCAGGCTTAGGTATGTGTACAACAGTGGCTTCATCCCAGTGTCTGGGAAATGGGTGCCGGCTGTTGCGGCCAAGTGGTTCTAAGCGCTACAGTCTGGAACCATGCGACCGCTACACTCACAGGTTCGAATCCTGCCTCGGGCATGGATGTGTGTGATGTCCTTGGGTTAGTTGGGTTTAAGTAGTTCTAAGTTCTAGGGGACTGATGACCTCAGATGTTAAGTCCCATAGTGCTCAGAGCCATTTGAACCATTTGGGAAATGTGCCATCTGCCCAGAAGAAGAAGGTGCTGCAACATCTGAATGTGAACATTGTATGGCTCTGGGGTGGAAAGTCGGGATGAAGTTGGAACATGATCTAGCTCCCTCATAGTAAAGGTGGCATTGAAACATTTATGATTCTGAGAGGAGATGTGTATCACCTGAGCCTCCTCCACTTGTTTCCAATGGAGGATAGTGATAGTTGGTGGGGCTAGAAATATCTATAAAATAGCAGCCTAAGGTGTTGGAGACAGCAGCGGGGTGCACAATGACATCATCTGCTATGGCCAGGCTGAAAACTGGGGGATGGGCCATGGTCCCAGATAGCAATCAAAGGTTGGCCCACACAATGGAAGAGGGAGTGGAATTGTTAACAGAACTAGTCAATGAAATCCAGCTAGCTTTCTTACTATCCCCAAGAATGCGATGACATTGTGCACACAACTGTTTATAATGAACACAGTTCGCCACCATAGGAGGACGGTTAAAAACTTGGAGAGCACATCTTCATGCACGAATTTCGTCATGGCATGCCTCAGTCCCCCAATGAACAGGGACATGGTGCGGTAAAGATGAAGTGCGAGGAATGAAACTGTCTGTGGTGGTAGGGATAACATTTGTAAGGTATTCTAACTTGTCATCACAACTGGGCAAATGGTGTTCGATTAAGATCGCCATGGAGGAGTAGAGCCTCCAGTCAGCCTTAGAAAGCTTCCATTTGGGTTTACACGCAGGGGTGGTAGGAGTTAGCAAATGGATAGCACATGGGAAATGATAGCTCGAAAACTTGTCAGAGAGAACAGATCACTTGAGACAACAGGCTAGCTGGGCTGTGCAGAACAAGAGGTCCAAATGGGAATAGGTCTGCATAGAGTCTGAAACCCCCCATGAACCATGGACCTTGCCGTTGGTGGGGAGGCTTGCGTGCCTCAGCAATACAGATGGCCGTACCGTAGGTACAACCACAACGGAGGGGTATCTGTTGAGAGGCCAGGCAATCGTGTGGTTCCTGAAGAGGGGCAGCAGCCTTTTCAGTAGTTGCAGGGGCAACAGTCTGGATGATTGACTGATCTGGCCCTGTAACACTAGCCAGAACGGCCTTGCTGTGCTGGTACTGCAAACGGCTGAAAGCAAGGGGAAACTATAGCCATAATTTTTCCCGAGGGCATGCAGCTTTACTGTATGATTAAATGATAATGGTGTCCTCTTGGGTAAAATATTCCTGAGGTAAAATAGTCCCCCATTCGGATCTCCAGGCGGGGACTACTCAAGAGGATGTCGTTATCAGGAGAAAGAAGACTGGCGTTCTACGGATCGGAGCGTGGAATGTCAGATCCCTTAATCGGGCAGGTAGGTTAGAAAATTTAAAAAGGGAAATGGATAGGTTAAAGTCAGATATAGCGGGAATTAGTGAAGTTCGGTGGCAGGAGGAACAAGACTTCTGGTCAGGTGACTATAGGGTTCTAAACACAAAATCAAATAGGGGTAATGCAGGAGTAGGTTTAGTAATGAATAGGAAAATAGGAATGTGGGTAAGCTACTACAAACAGCACAGCGAACGCATTGTTGTGGCCAAGATAGATACGAAGCCCACACCTACTACAGTAGTACAAGTTTATATGCCAACTAGCTCTGCAGATGATGAAGAAATTGAAGAAATGTATGATGAAATAAAAGAAATTATTCAGATAGTGAAGGGAGACGAAAATTTAATAGTCATGGGTGACTGGAATTCGAGTGTAGGAAAAGGGAGAGAAGGAAATGTAGTAGGTGAATATGGACTGGGGCTAAGAAATGAAAGAGGAAGCTGCCTGGTAGAATTTTGCACAGAGCACAACATAATCATAGCTAACACTTGGTTTAAGAATCATGAAAGAAGGTTGTATACATGGAAGAACCCTAGAGATACTAAAAGGTATCAGATAGATTATATAATGGTAAAACAGAGATTTAGGAACCAGGTTTTAAATTGTAAGACATTTCCAGGGGCAGATGTGGACTCTGACCACAATTTATTGGTTATGAACTGTAGATTAAAACTGAAGAAACTGCAAAAAGGTGGGAATTTAAGGAGATGGGACATGGATAAACTGACTAAACCAGAGGTTGTACAGAGTTTCAGGGAGAGCATAAGGGAACAATTGACAGGAATGGGGGAAAGAAATACAGTAGAAGAAGAATGGGTAGCTTTGAGGGATGAAGTAGTGAAGGCAGCAGAGGATCAATTAGGTAAAAAGATGAGGGCTAGTAGAAATTCTTGGGTAACAGAGGAAATATTGAATTTAATTGATGAAAGGAGAAAATATAAAAATGCAGTAAATGAAACAGGCAAAAAGGAATACAAACGTCTCAAAAATGAGATCGACAGGAAGTACAAAATGGCTAAGCAGGGATGGCTAGAGGACAAATGTAAGGATGTAGAGGCTTATCTCACTAGGGGTAAGATAGATACTGCCTACAGAAAAATTAAAGAGACCTTTGGAGATAAGAGAACCACTTGTATGAACATCTAGAGCTCAGATGGAAACCCAGTTCTAAGCAAAGAAGGGAAAGCAGAAAGGTGGAAGGAGTATATTGAGGGTCTATACAAGGGTGATGTACTTGAGGACAATATTATGGAAATGGGAGAGAATGTAGATGAAGATGAAATGGGAGATATGATACTGCGTGAAGAGTTTGACAGAGCACTGAAAGACCTGAGTCGGAACAAGGCCCCTGGAGTAGACAACATTCTATTGGAACTACTGACGGCCTTGGGAGAGCCAGTCCTGTCAAAATTCTACCATCTGGTGAGCAAGATGTATGAAACAGGCGAAATACCCTCAGACTTCAAGAAGAATATAATAATTCCAATCCCAAAGAAAGCAGGTGTTGACAGATGTGAAAATTACCGAACAATCAGTTTAATAAGCCACAGCTGCAAATTACTGACACAAATTCTTTACAGATGAATGGAAAAACTAGTAGAAGCCGACCTCGGGGATGATCAGTTTGGATTCCGTAAAACAGTGGAACACGTGAGGCAATACTGACCTTACGACTTATCTTAGAAGAAAGATTAAGGAAAGGTAAACCTACGTTTCTAGCATTTGTAGACTTAGAGAAAGCTTTTGACAATGTTGACTGGAATACTCTCTTTCAAATTCTAAAGGTGGCAGGGGTAAAATACAGGGAGCGAAAGGCTATTTACAATTTGTACAGAAACCAGATGGCAGCTATAAGAGATGAGGGACATGAAAGGGAAGCAGTGGTTGGGAAGGAAGTAAGACAGGGTTGTAGCCTCTCCCCGATGTTATTCAATCTGTATATTGAGTAAGCAGTAAAGGAAACAAAAGAAAAATTTGGAGTAGGTATTAAAATCCATGGAGAAGAAATAAAAACTTTGAGGTTCGCCGATGACATTGTAATTCTGTCGGAGACAGCAAAGGACTTGGAAGAGCAGTTGAATGGAATGGACAGTGTCTTGAAAGGAGGATATAAGATGAACATCAACAAAAGCAAAACGAGGATAATGGAATGTAGTCGAATTAAGTCGGGTGATGCTGAGCGAATTAGATTAGGAAATGAGACACTTAAAGTAGTAAAGGAGTTTTGCTATTTGGGGAGCAAAATAACTGATGATGGTCGAAGTAGAGAGGATTTAAAATGTAGACTGGCAATGGCAAGGAAAGTGTTTCTGAAGAAGAGAAATTTGTTAACATCGAGTATAGATTTAAGTGTCAGGAAGTCCTTTCTGAAAGTATTTGTATGGAGTGTAGCCATGTATGGATGTGAAACATGGACGACAACTAGTTTGGACAAGAAGAGAATAGAAGCTTTCGAAATGTGGTGCTACAGAAGAATGCTGAAGATTAGATGGGTAGATCACATAACTAATGAGGAAGTATTGAATAGGATTGGAGAGAAGAGAAGTTTGTGGCACAACTTGACCAGACGAAGGGATCGGTTGGTAGGACATGTTCTGAGGCATCAAGGGATCACCAATTTAGTATTGGAGGGCAGCGTGGAGGGTAAAAATCGTAGAGGGAGACCAAGAGATGAATACACTAAGCAGATTCAGAAGGATGTAGGTTGCAGTAGGTACTGGGAGATGAAGAAACTTGCACAGGATAGAGTAGCATGGAGAGCTGCATCAAACCAGTCTCAGGACTGAAGACCACAACAACAACAACAGAGTCTGAAAGGAATGTGGGTGCTCCAGTGTTAAGGTATATGAGGTAGAGTTGATTGAGGTCAGTCAGTCAGACAGGTTCTGGAAGAGCCCAATGGGGATGGTGCGCATTAAAGACACCAAGAAGCAAAAAGGAGTGAAGGAATTGATCAGTAAGCTGGAGGAAGTCTGCCCTAATGACACCAAATGATGGAGAGATGTGGATGGTACATAGAGAAAAGTGAGGCGAGGAAGGAAAATACGGAGTACAGCAGCTTGCAACCAAGTGTTCAGTGAGATGGTTTGACTTTAAATATCATCATGGATAAGCTGAATAACCCATGACATGGAATGCTGTCCTCCAGGGAAAGGTCAAAGCTGACTGCAGAGAAATGTGAGAGGTCAGAACGATTGTGAGGATGCAATTTTGTTTCCTGGAAGCAGAAAAAAGTGGTCACTGCAATTCAAAGAGCAACCATAATTTTTCCTTGTTGAATCTCATGCCATGAACATTCCATTGGAGGAGGTTCATGAGAGGGAAAGGGGACGAGGGAAAAAATGTAAAGTCATCACCTCGGCGGCTGCCGAGTGCCAGCCTTCAACGACCCACTGCTAAAGGACCCAGAGGCTGGAGGGTCCTGTTACGTGAGGTCTACAGAGGTGTTGGCATTCTTACTGAGTCAATCTGCAGATTCCAGGGCAGAAAAACGGTTGGCAGTGCGCACCATCAACACAGAGGTCGGAGGACACTCCGAGTCGGCAAAGGTGAAAACCATTTGTCTTTGACTTCTTTGAAGCCTTTGCAGTTGGCAGATGGACTCAGATGTTTGTTGGTTGGAGGGACATTAAAAGTCTTTGCAGGGGCATTCCTTCTGTCCTTTCCGGACTGCCAGTTGTGTAGCAGGTCATTTCACTGCCGTAGGCAAAGATTTGGTGGCTAGTTGCACAGCTGGAGTAGAAGGAGATGGGGATGCTACCGTGATGCTGGGCAATTTGACAACCACACTGCTGAATTCGTGCTCACAAGTCTGCATAGTCGTGTCCTTTGTGGAGCAAGATGTAGTAAGAATGGTACTGTTAAGTGCTAGATGGTAAAACCCAGGGCTTTCGACTAACCAACAACTTGCAAGCAACAGGGTTAGGCACTTTTTCTGTCACCTGGATCTCCTGGGTCATCAAGATATATGGGACATTTTGAGGATTAGGCTGCATGGTCACCATCGCAATTGATACAGATGGGACAAGGAGACAGACAATCGCACTCTTGAGCATCCCTACCACAAGTAACACATTTGGCTGTTTTTACACGATATTTGTATGTGATTGTAGCATTAACACTAGTAGAAGGGCATCGGGTTTGGAATGTATGGTCAGAGCATGGCAGATTCATAGCCTGCTTTTATCTTAGATGGAAGGAATTCTCTGTGAAACATGAGAAAAACAGTGCATGTATGCACTAAGGTTGCATCAACCTTCTTCATTACCCGATGGACCACAGTGATGTCCTGATCAGAGTGATAAGTTTGGGTTTCTCCCTCAAACAGGCCAGTGAGCAGCCTAGTGTAAATAACAGCAGGTAAAGAATTCAGCATTCGATGCGCCTCAACATGAACAGGACAGCCGTCGAGGAGCAAAGCTGCAAGCAGTCATTGGACTTGAAAATCACAATTGGTCTCCAAAAGGAAAGTGCTATTACTTAAACGAGAGCAGGATTTCACAGCACCTGCAATTGCATCAACACCTTTCTGAATAATATACAGATTAATGGTAGCAAATCACTGACCTCCTTCAATACATGATATACATGATGCCACAAGGAACTGAGGTGCTGCTGGGAGTGTCTTGGAATCTTTAGCCTCATTCTGTCTACATTTAGTAGATGTAGAATGAGATGGTGATTGGCTCAATGCGAGGAAATACCCCATGATTGCATGTCTCTGATGGCCAGCTCATCTGCCTTAGCTGACTGTTCACACCTCAGGTCACACTTCTCAAACTCCTGGCAGAGCGACCAGTTGGCAATTTGGGAAGGTAAAAGCTCAGGCAATCACCCCTCTTTGGGCCTGGTGAACGTATGTGGGAGTATGTGTATGTGTAAACCCTACCTGCCAACCTGGGGCTGGGAATTACGCGTTACTCGGTCACCTACTTTGCAGCAGACACATGAGCCAACCATCAGGAGAGCACAGGGAGGAAGAAGAAGCAAAGAGGAACCTCAGACACTGAAACAGAGGAAGGATAGGAGATGGAGAGCAAAGAAAGAAAGAATGAAAGAAAAAATACCGAGAAGATTGTTTCAATGTCAGGCTGCTAAAACTTCAGAACATATTCCAAAAAATATCCCAGATATGTTCCCCAAGGGTGGGGAAAAGGAATAGCAAGAGGATACACATGCAGCACAGAAGGGAAAAAGTGCTGCATAGGCTGGGGTCCCATGGTAGCCAAGCATGAACTCACAGAAGAGTGGTGAGCCTCCTGGGGATGACTCTTTATGTGATGGCCCCTTTTGTCTTCTCACCTGGATTTTCAGATGTTCATTGCTTTATCCACAACACATTTACAAATTCCAAGCATATTCAAAAACATAGTGTTACAGACTTCCTCAGGGCAAGTAGAAGTGAAGTTTATTTTATTTTTTTTTAATTCTCTCATGTGTTGGTCTTCTTAATGATCTTGTCTACGTTAAAAAACTTTTTTCTCTCATATGTCTGTAATTTATAATATCATTCAAAATGTTCAGCCTTTCTGCATTTGTAAACTTCTTGTAACACTTCCGTTTTGCAGTTGTCTTTGCATGGATCTTTCATTCAACTCCTTGAACATGTACTTGACTGCATGAAACATAGGATTCTTTGCACTACTGTCTGATTTTGGAAACACTGTCCTGGATGTTTTAATATTTTTCTAGCATTACTTGTTCTTGAAGCTGTTCCTTCCACGCTATCTAAATTCTGTTCTTTAAAGAACTGCTCATCAGCAATGTCATCTTTGGTTGTTCTTTCCAATGGCTGCAGTTCTACCTCATTATCATCAGCTAGCTGTAAATTCTTTAGTTTACTATTTGCTCTCCTTTGTAGCTCTTCATCTGATTCGTCATCAAATAATGGTCGATATTCTATAATAGGAGAGAGATCATATGGCGAATCTGAATTAAGAATGTCATCAGTGACAAGCAAAATAGGCAAAGTGGCTGTGTCAGGTGGCTTTTCCCATGTGACATGTAAAGAAACAATGCTAATTACAGAAGAACAGAAATACGTTTTGGTACACTGTCTATTTTATATTTTAAAAAATTCTTACTACTCAGCTTACTCAGTAAATCTTCTAGCTTACGGTTATCTCATTATTGGCATTTCACATTACAGCACAGTTGGACTACTCAAGATATCTATTTGTAGCACAGAAACACTACCCGATTTAATACTCACCTTTTGTTCAATTGAGTATTGTATCCAAACAGTAAATCCTGAGAATACCCAGCTGTAATATTGAACAGAGCACATCATAAAGTATGCAAGAGTCACACAGGTAACTCAAAAGTGCAAAAAATCGGGTTATCTGATTGTTGTACTAAAGCAGTGATATGTTCTGATCCAAGGAACATCATTCATTCTCATCCTGATGATCTTGCCTGAACTAGGAATTAGTAAATATTATATGAA
This sequence comes from Schistocerca serialis cubense, assembly GCF_023864345.2. Classification (NCBI taxonomy): domain Eukaryota; kingdom Metazoa; phylum Arthropoda; class Insecta; order Orthoptera; family Acrididae; genus Schistocerca; species Schistocerca serialis. The sequence continues at coordinate 52,795,405 of NC_064645.1, read as the reverse complement.
AATATGTGACATAATATATTCAATATCTAGTGATCCAAAGAACATTTTATTTTTTCCTGTATTAAGTTACTGGCATTAGTATTAAAAACACAGTACCAAATTCTATGTAGTGTGTTTCCACATTAAAATTACTTTGTGCAACCTATGCCTTCACAAATGGCAATTTAATACCCTTGCAACTGATGCATAAACAGTTAAAACTGACCAACAATTGACAACAACCAGATAAATCAGTTACATAGAATATGGTGAGTACATTTTTATATTATTTTTCGCACTAGGATTATTATTTTTCTCTTGAATTTTGCCTTCCTCATTCCTTTGCCATATATGTTGTGTGTTGCTTGTAGTAAAGTTAAGAAACATTTGTTGCAGGGTTGTTGATTTATTTGTGAGTAATACGTTCAAAGTAGAATCTGCCAATGGGAGAGTAAATGTTTGATGGCAGCAATATTATGGATATTTGTAATGTATTCACATATTGGTGTAGGAATCCTTTCGCTGGCGACAATATCTAGCCATTGCGGGATGTCCCACAGTGAGGTTTATAAATGCTGGGAATCATTTGGTGAAGTGCAATTCTGGGAAGAGAAAAAGAGACACATGACAGAGATGTTTGAGAAGGGACAACCGTATTTACCCAATTATAAAATGACGTTTTTATTTCCAATTGGTCATTTAAAAAATAATGGGCCTCTCACATGCACAAATTAAGCTACTGCTGCCAACAGATGAAGTTTTGGCTACTGACACGTCTAGATTTATTTTTAAGAACTCTATTGAGTAGGGCATTTTTAAGAACTCTGTCAGGTAGGGCTGGGCAAATTAGACTCTCCTTCAAACAGGTTCAATTTTCCCGATACGCCGTGGTGTTCGATAGAGTATCGGTGTTGCTCAATCAATCACATGACATTTGATTCACCACTAGTGCAAGACATAAGCAAGAAACAATAAACTAACCAACATAACAATCTATTGCTCTGCTTAAAAACACTGGAGGAAACAGCACCAAATTCTATCATCTTACAAACTCTTGTTATGTTTGAAAACATTTGCAATAGAAGTTCTCAGACACATAAGGAAACCATGTACAAACATAATGCTGCTTTTTAATTGTATTTCAAAGTAAAAATGTTGTCCAAGAAGTGGTACTTGTTTCTGAAACCAGATCAGCATTTTATTTGATTATGAGAGACTAATGATTTACTAAGTGGGTTGGAACTAAGAAATTCATGCGCTGTTCATGTATTAGAATACAGGGTAAAAACGTTACCAGCTTTTAATTAGCTTTAGAACAAGATACCGACTTTCAGACAAAATGAGGAGGGAAAGTTATTGAGAATGAAATGTCTAACAAACAAAATAAACTGACCGTAGTACTTGTTGCACGAATAAATAACAGTGGCACGACCCGTAGTAGAAGATAGAAACACGTCAGTAGATGGCGGGACGAGAACATATACGTGAATTATATTGAATTGTGACTGATCTTTTATTTACATATTTGTTGTTACATATGAATTGCACCCCAGAATATATTATTGCAGTCCACGTCTCACAGCTGCTCCAGCTTAGCACTACGAAAAGTTTGGAGGAGGAACAGTGATACCAGATTGGCTGAGGACAACGAAGTGGGAAGGGGAGTAGTGAGTGGGCAGCAAATTACGGTGTCTTACCAGCCATGGTAATGTATACCATGTCCTACTGCTTTTCAGGAACAGGTAATATATAAGCTACAGTTTGATTGAATCCATTTGTAGTCTGAATTGAACCGACTATAAAACTCAAGAGTATGTATTTCTGCAGGTGACGGTAAAAGTCTAGATGAGGGCCAAGTGTACTTCCTGCTGCAATGTTCTCAATGCTCAGCATGACATATGGGAGGGAAAGGGAGGTGGTCAACTGCTGGGCAGACACTGTGTTTATAACCAAGAGACATCAATTTCTCACGCTAGTATAGAAGCGAAATCCAATATGTATTTGGGTAAAACCAGCTGTGTTCTCAGGTCCCACCATAATCACCTCAACATATTGTTAAAAACAAAAAAAGGCAAATATTTGTCACAATGAAGATATAAATTTCACAACTGTGAAATGAGGATGATGATGGTGAGTGTGATTAAAAATAGTGATACAACAGACAGACTGCTGCAATTACGTCACTGACCAGAGTTGGATGGCAGATGCCTCCCATAGCCTGTGGAGACCCCCGTCAACTCAACGTAAGTTCCTAATGAGTTAGGATTTTTGAAGGTAAAAAAACCAGAGCACGGCCCATTTTGAAACACACATCCTAAAGTCCATTAGCCCAACTGACAAGGACAGCCCACTAATCCCACACAAAGGACCTCTATTCTTTGGCGCCAGCACCTTCAGATTATTGTTCACAGCTTACTCTATTACATTAAAGACAGAAGCCCTCCATGGGCACCGGGTAGTTCTTGTCAGTTATAACACCTGGCACGCCTGACCCTCTAATACACATGCATCCCCAATTTCCATGGGCACACTTCCACCAAGCATGATCTCTCAACTCCCAGCTACTCCAAATTCTCCATTTCCTTCTTGGTAACTATTGTCAGTCATGTTCACCTCTAAATGCCAGAAGTTTGAAGGTAACAAAAAAGCCTACAGCACTGTGTTGCCCATTTGAATAGCTGTCCCATGTCTATTTGTGTATTATCAGGTTCTAAGGTACCCACAAACCTGCTATCTCTTTCAGATACACTGACCTCACAATCTCTAACAATGGCGAAGGAACCACGCATTCACTGCTCTAAAAATCAGCATCTTCCCAATTCATTTCACTTGATTCTCCATGGCACTGCAAAAATATTCCTGTACGACACCAGCCTGCTGGTAGCACCAACCTGTGTTCATATTATATCTAACAATCAAAAAAATAACTCAGCATAACGACGTCCCTCATATGCAGCCTTCCAATCTATAGCTGGCTTATCAAGAAGCCTCTCTCCAGTATACCCAATGGCTTTGGAAGCCCTGCAGAGTATGCTGCCACTTTCTCCAGTAACAATCTGGCACGCATTATTGCCGCAGACCGGCCTACTCAACACTTAAGTGTACAGCCTTTAAGAAGCTTCCATGACCACTACTCAGGAGGGTAACAGTGGAACCACATTCTTCAGCTATCTTCTGTGATGCTCTGAAATAATATTCCCAGGCTCTAAATTGTAATTTCGTTGCCACCCAACCAGAGCAAAGTTATTCTCTGTTTATGACAATGATTCTTCCACCATCATGTTTCACAGGTCACATCTGTGGATGGACCCAAGCATGAGAAGAGCCGTATATCCACATTTTCCTGCAGTCACCGACATTTCTTAACCAATCAGAAACCTTTGAAACAAACATTATCTACCTGCTCACTGTAATCAATTCATACTTTTCTATATGAGTATGAAACAACTGTCCAGCTGGATAAATGGCCACTACCATACTGTGGCCAAATAATGCAACATCAACTGCAGCTTCACAGCCTGTGCCACACGTTTACATGTTCTTTAATCTCCACTCTTTGTTGTCCCTCACAACCACTGAGCTGGAATGCAGGGACAATGAAATAGCACAAACTGAAAGCATGTGCATCAGCCCAGTCCCAGTAGTGGTGTCTGTCTGAAGTCTTCCACTGAACATTGATCAATTTGGATTGTAAAGCAGATGTACTGATTAATTTTTCCTAAAATTTTGAAATACCCAAAAAATTCATTTTTTTTACATATAAAGTAATTTATCACAACATCCAATGTCAATTTCGAGTTTTCCATCCATTTCCTGATTTATGCCCACGTGTAAATTAGGGATTTTTCTGGCAAAGTTACAACGTACCAGGCAAACACGACATCACTTTCAGTAAAATTAACTTTATTTTTAAAAAAGATATACAGGAAAGGGTTGTGGTCCAAATGTTAACTCTAAAAATACTACCACTTACAGTAAAACTTTTATACAACCCTCAAGTTAGTTTGAAAACTATAGTAACTTCATTTACACTTAAACAGAACTAATTTCTTGTTAAATTTTCCACCACAGTTCACAAACCATAACATTAGGCTTTAATACACTGTAGAGGAGCTTCCTGGCAGGTTTCCTGTGTGCAGTTTTTACCTTCAAAACTCATGCCCAAAATGCTATAAAAATTACACTTCACAATTGAAATTTGCCATATTCAAATACACTATACAATTAAAATTCCTTAGACCCCACAATTATATAATTTATCTTACTTAGCATTAATTATATATTGCTTTCAGTATGGGAATGAGACCATTGTCTACAGACTTTGTACTTTAAATTCTCGTTCACACATTTACACACATCGGTTGCTCGTTTAAGAGCTAACAAACAAAAGAACACAAAAAGATTCCCAGCACATTACAGCCAAAACTGAAGCACTATGGAGTATAGGGCTTGCATATACCATAAAAGTAATATATACAATGGAAAGCCCAGGATGGAATAACAATAATATGGAAAGGATAGATGCTAATCACCATGGAGGTGGCACTGAGTCACAGGCAGGCACAATGAACAAAAGACTGCTAAAATATTCAAACTTCCAGACAAAGTCCTTCTCCCTAAATAGAAAACACACATTCACTATGGCCATGTGTATGAGAGACAAATTTGAGTTTGTGTGATTAAGTTTTTTCTGTTTTGTAAGACCTTTGTCCAAAAGCTTGAATATTTTAGCAGTCCTTTCACTGTGCCTCGGCACCACCTCTACATGAGCGTAGCAATCTATCTTTTCCATAAAAGTAATATACAAGCACACTGTCTCTCAGATTAATTAAAGGCAGCTCGTCTTCATTAAAATAGCCAATTATAATGCAAGTAAAAATATTTTTACACTGTTCAGTGTGGTACACAGATTTCAATTCTAAGATTTTTTTTATGTTACTGTAAACGCAAAGAAAATACCCTTAACAGGTGGAGGGTGTATCGGGGGAGGGGAATACCATGTGATACACACACAGAATGAATAGTTTAAGGAGGACTGTCTCCATATTAACTACAGTTTTTGTATCAACAGATACTTTCAACCAAAGTCCACTAAACAGTAGTAAAGGAAACAACTGGCAACACAGTAAATGAGTCCCTAATTTCAGTACAAATTTTATTTTAATATTTGCTCCAGGAAAGTTGCAGATAATACTTTATCAAGCAAAAGTATACGTTTAAGAACAATAGGTACCACGATTCCTATTACAAGCTACACGTATTTTGCTAAATGCTATTAGCTAGTTATACAAGCATGTCTCAGATGCAACAAAAACCATTACAAGTCCCTTTTACTCAAAGTCAATTTTAAGAGTTTCCTGATAAATTTCAATTTTCACATGCTGAGAAATTGTGAACAAGCTTAATGGATTGGTCATGTGTACACATCATTAATCTCACTTGAATCTGCACATTTTGAAGAAGATCAGCATAGTGCCCTTAAAAATCTGGAATGCTGTATTTCCATTACCTCCAAAATTAATTAGAACCTGGTATGTAGGCATAGGACGATAAGATAGTTATGCCCACAAAATGCCACTATAAAGGATCATAATCTTTCAAGCATCTCACTAGCCAATGTCCCTTTTTACACATTTGCATGAAACACCAAATCATATCACAGAAAATTAAGAAGTTACCGGTCACTTGGCATTTTTGAGTCAAATGTTACTCCTTCACATGAGTTTATGTGGCAGAAATACACATTACCGGAGTGGATTTTTTAAAACTGCGTGACATTAAAAGGCATCTTATGAAACACTGCAAAGAGATACATACCCTTGAAATCACCAAAGAAATTTAATTCCTTGTACAATTTTCAAAGTGGCTAATCCACGTTCACTTAAAACTTCGGTGTGGCTTCTATGACATAAGTAATTTATGGTATGAATTTTATCAGTTTATATTTTACTCAAATATTATTCTTTAAGCCACCCATTAAATTGGTAAGTTACGTAAATAAATTACGAAGTAATCCTATGGTAAATAAAACCTTACTTGATAAACAAGATAGAAATGAGCTCTCTGAATAGCAGTCTTACTAGCTTCACCTCTCCCTACATGGTGATAAGAGTTAATCACTATGTAATCATTCCATTAACTGTGCAAGTGATACAGGAACAAAGGAAAATTGTACTCTATTTACATGGTTATTCAAATGAATTGGCTTACTTTCCTCTCTCTAAAAGTGCCCAATTTTCATGCATTTATACATAATGAAAATCAGTAAGATTTTAACAATTATAAAGAACAAATCAGATTCAACCATTGCATAAATGAGAACACACTAAATTTACTTAAAAATATTTATTTTCAGTAATCTTCAATATAAAACATATAAAGTAAGAGTAAAATTTCAGACAATCTGCACATTTGAATATCTGTTACATGATTGTGTTTCTCTTTACCAAAAACACAGCACTACAAATGTGATGCATTACTCTAGAACACTTATCAGTCAGACTGTAAAAAGAGTTCTCTTATTGGAGAAGCTGTAGAAACTGTGATAAAATCTGATGTCACAACGAACAGCCAAATCACAATCCTTAAGGCATCCAAACATTTTGCAAGTTGGCTTTCAAATGTCAAGATTTTATGACTCCATATGTCTGCTGGTAATAACTGGAGTAACAAACTACTAGTAGCAACTTGCACACTATTGCTGTGCAGCCAAATCCAACAGCAATTCTAATTTCAAGTTGTCATATAAACTGCCACACGATCATCAGAATCAAGTATAAATCAAAGTAAGAATTATTGTAAAAGACATCACAAAAGCTTATTACCATCTTAGCAACCAAATGTGATACAGACATATAAATTGAAATATAAACTGAACAGAAAATATTTATACAATACAGGACTCAAAGATTGTTTGAAGCGCCACAAAAGTTAAAATACTGCAAGTATGAGTACCAATATTTACAAATGCAGTCATACCTACTATGGTGGGTTGCACAAAGCTCAAGATGAACGGATCAAAATGAACACTGTATTAGCGAGACTATAAAAAAATATCTCAAAGTATGAAACGTCAAGGTCTAAAGAAACTGACAAGATATAACTTCTCTGGAATATTATGTTAATAATAAGCTTCTAAAATTTATCAGTAAAATGAAAAAGCTTTCACTACTGAAGATAATCTAAAACTGCTCTTAAAAGTATATGGTTCTATTAATGTAGACTGTTGAAACATTGAAACAAACATGCACACTTCAGTAGACATCTGGACTCATTCCCATGGTATTTCTATTAATGTTTTTTGGTTTTTTACAACTGCAAGAGATGATTCCGTGTTATTTTATAAACCAAAAAATTAAGTCAAACAACATTCTCTTGATGTGGTCATTTTTATTTAAAATTGCATAGTATTCTGCAAGATGCATGTGAAGTGCAGGTACAATAATCACTAAAACTTGCAGCAGCATATTCTTCATGTAGATATCAACTGAAATAAAACAGGAGATGTTATTAACATCACAGCGCAATTAAATGGAAAAGTAGCAGTGCAAAAGTACCTTTTAGATACTTACTGATTTTACTGTTACTTTAATGAAATCCTTCTTGTGGGCCAGGTCAAAATCTGGATAATGAGCATATACTTGTTTACAAACAGTCTTCATTGTTATTTCTTCGAGGTTAGCTCCTTCCAAAATTTCTTTGACATACGACTTTATCTCTTCATCCTGTACAGATAATTAAAAAAATCATTCGCATACATTACACAAACAAGCAAAAAGGTCTTCAAAAGGTGAAATACATAAGAAACAATTTTAAAATTTTGCTAAAAACTGCATACTACGTTCAGTTTGGGTAAGAATAAAAAACAGCAAAAATTTACTTACTGTGGGTGGCGCTTTTGTCTTTTTTGAGAGGGGTTCATCTTCAGATGAAGACTCATCATCACTCTTATTAGAGGTTTTCCGTTTTTTAGCTGAAGATTTCTTCTCAGACTTTTTGTTTGGAGTCTTTTTAGCATTCGCTTTCTTGGATGTCTTTTTAGTTTGGCTTCTGCGACCTTTCTTTGATTTTGACTTGGACTAGAAAGAAAAAATAATTTTAAAAATCAGCTGCTAAAAATTAACTACAGAACAAAGTTCAGGTGTATAAATTTAAGAACTGTGAAACAAATATTGGTGAAACAAGGACACATCTATCTCTCTCAGAGCAGCAGTGCTCTGTCCCCTCCTAAACTGTTGGACAAAAATTGCAAGTTGTCATAAATCACAAGCCACCCATGCTTATTCTCGCACATTTTTGGCAGTTTGGATGTTGTTTCTTTTTTTTTGTGTGTGTGTGAAACCAGGTGTCCAGATATATTAACTATTACACCTGTTGGGACTGGTGCTTTGTAATAAGAGGATACCCCCCCAACAACCTTCAGTTAAGTGGGGTGGCTTCTGTGCCTTATTAATATAGACAGCAGGGTACCACAACAGAGGTATTTCTGGAGGAACCACATAAACCCGTGGTTCCTGAAGAGGGACAGGGGGCATTCTGGTACCTGCAAGGGTGGGGGGGGGGGGGGGGGGTCATTCATGTGGATGATTCACTGATCTTGGACTTGTAGCACTTAGCCAACAAAGTCTTGCTAGATTGGTACAGCGAAAATTTGAAAGCAAGGGGCTTATTGCTGTTATTTTCCCCACTAGTGCTTGCAGCTCTACTGTATTCTGTTGGTTCTGGAGATAAAAAGAGTCCCCCATGCAGATCTACAGGGGAATTTCGTCATCAGGGAAAACAAAATTAGTATTCTACAGGTTGGAGCATGGATTGTTGGATTCATTAATCAGGCAGGGAGGTTAAGAATTTAAAAAGAGAAATATAACAACAGAAACAATTTTTGACAAAATAAGATAATTTGATAAAATCTACTCAACACACAGCAAGAGAACACACACAAACAATTATAATTAGGCAAGGTTTTGGAGCCAGTGGCTCCTCCAGACAGAAAGGCTGAAGGGGAAGGGTGAGGGATGAAGGAAAAGGACTGGAGATGTCTAGGAAAAGGGGCAGATTTCGGTGAAGTCATCCAGAACCGCAGGTCAGGCGAGACTTGCCGGACAAGATGAAAAGGACATTGGTTTAACACTCATGAAAGAAGATAGTATATGTAGAAAAATCTGCAGACCTCATAAAAAATTTCAAATTGCCTTCAAAATATGTCTTCCCATTATATAATTAGATTTTAAACTGCAGATCATTTCCAAGAGCAGATACTGGCTGATCATAATTTACTGATTATGGTCATCAGATTATGGAAGAATTCATAAAATTAAGAAGATGGGCTCTGGATAAATTGAAAGAAGCAGGGATGTTAACAGTTTGAAAGGAAGCCTTAGAAAAACTAAAACAAACAACAGAAGGAAGTACAATAAGAGGAATGGGTAGTGCCAAGAAATGGAAGTGAACACAGCAGAGTACCAAATACATTAACAACAACAAAAACAAAATAAGGATAATGGAACATGATCCAATTAAATCAGGCGATGTTCAGAGAATTAAAATTGGGAAATGAGACACTAGAAGAAGTGTTTGCTATCTGGCAGCGAAGTAAATGCTTATGGTTAATTAGGAGAGGATTAAAATGCAGACTGGAAATAGCAACAAAATTATTTTTGAAAAACCAATCCGTTAACACTTTACACTTCAATGCTATGAAGACTTCCCTCAATATTCTTCCGAGTTAGCCTTTTATGTAATTGGTATGTGGACAAACAGTTCAGACAGAAGAGAATATAAGCCTCTGAAATATTTGGCTACAGAAGAATGCTAGAGATTAGTTGGGTATATCAAGTAATGAGGTAGTACTGAATAAAACTTGAGAAAAAGAGACACATCACTGTCTAAAAGAAGGAACCCGTTTAAAGGATACCTTCTTGGGCATCAAATACCGGTAAATTTAGTAATGGAGAAAAGTGTGGAAGGTCAAAACTGTACAGGCCGACAAATACATCACAAGTTCAAATGAATGTAGATTCAGTAATTACAACACAGACACAGTGAGGCATACACAGGACAGACTAGCATGGAGTGTTGCATCAAACTAGTCTAACTCTTCCTTTTGACGAGTACTGAGAAAAGTAAACACTTATGCTGACCACACTAAACCCAATGACTGGCCTCTTATAGGCCTGGCTCTTCCCAGTTTTGTTAACTGGTAAGGCACTGCATGCAGAATGTTTATAAGTCCCACTGTGGCACACCATTTAAACTAGTCGAACTGGTGTTTTAGTACACACTCCACTTAGGAATAAATAGGAGCACAGCCACCTGATATTTTGTTCTTATCCACTCAGGGACTGGATGTTGTGTTGTCCTAATCATCATCATTTCACCCCCATCGATGCGCAGGTCGCCGAAGTGGCGTCAAATCAAAAGACTTGCACCAGGCGAGCGGTCTACCTGACAGGAGGCCCTCGTCACACGACACTACTACTACTACTACTACTACTACTACTACTACCTGGGATAAGGTGGAGGTGATTATCATCAGTCCAAAGACTGGATTCATGCTACTCTCCACATCAAATCACTATCTTCTGCAAGTCTCACTGCTGTGTTTATTGCACCTTACATTCTTGGAACCTGCTTGTTGTAGTGAAACTCTGTAATTTTGACCCTATTTTCTGGTTGCATCAGGATGTTTTCTAGCAACATATTCCTTTCTTTAGTCAAACTTTGGAATAAAGCTGTTATTTCTCAAACTAAATTCAGTGCCTTTCGTAAGTTACTTTATTTATCCACCTGATATTTAGCACACACTTCTGTGGCACCACATTTCACAATACTCTATTCTGTATTGTTCACTGTCCACATTTCTCTCGTGTACGAGGCTCCACTATGGAAAACTACCTTTAGAAAAGACTTCAAATTAAATTTATGTTCATTGTTAGCGACATCATCTTTCAGAAACTTTGCCATTTGCAGTCTACAGTTTGTATCCTCTACTTCTCCAATTGTCAGTTATATTGTAACCCAAACTGCAAAATGCTTACCACTTTTAGTAGTTAATTTCCTAATCTCATTCCCATAACATCACCAGACTGGACTCCATTACACTCCCTTACCCTTATATTACTTTCACTGATGCTCATCCCAAAATCTCTTTCCAAGACCTAACCATTCGAGTCAACAAATCTCCCAGAAGTTCTTTGTTTTCTATGAGGCAGCTATACTTTTTCACATAGAACAAAATTGAGAATTCATGATAATCGTGTAAGTTCATTGGTCCTTCATTCTATCTCACGTAGAGATAGATCAGTTACACTCTAATTTATGGCACCACTGCAGATTAATATAATTCTACATAATTGGTCATTATTTTTGGTCCTTTACCCAACACCATAAAAGACCACTACTTGTGAATATAACATCTGCCCAAAATTTAATTAAATTGTTTAATTACCTCTGAATCATCACTGCTAGCTTCTTCATCAGGTTCGTCTTCCTCATCTTCCTTATCACTTTCATCTTCTTTGTCTGTTGCTTTATCTTCTGATTTCGAAAGATCCTTTTTATCTTCATCCATGTTGTCTTCGCCATCCGATGAATCTTCCTTTAAGCTCTTTCTATGCGCTTTAGCCCTCTTTGAACGTGGCGTTCGTTTCTCTGTTTCATCTTCCGATCTGTAAAATTGAAAATTCACGATAAGCATGTAACCAAAAAAGGTTCTTGTAATGATACCACTGATGACTTTATTTACCCAGTGGTTCGTTTTAACTAGTGACAATAGCACTTAAGCCTGCATTTAATCAATGTGAGACAGGGAAGGGCACTATCTTGTGAGTTCTAATATGAATCCAATAATGCCACGAAAGAAAACTACTCCAAGCGAGGCAGCAACTTCGTAAAACTGTGGAGATTTAAATTAGAATGATTGGACTAGGAACAGTTTCAAATTAAAATCCTTTTCAGAAGACAGTACCTAACCACAGTACTGTCTGTTCGGACAAAAAAGTGTGTGTGTTTCATTGAAGTGAAGGGCTATACCGGCAGAAGTGTAGCTGTTGGTTGGGACTACCAAGCTTGCCAGGCCTCTGCATAAGACCAGACAAAGAGTGTCTTTCCTTCATCCGGTCCTGATCTCTCCCTCCCTTGTTTTTCAGTCAGGTAAAGATGGAAGCCCTGGGAAGGTTGTCTGCCTCAGGAATAGCAGGGTGTATACGTGGACAAGGAAAAAATAATTCACGGATTTTTCCCGGTTAAAAATACGTTTTCTCCCGGGTGACAGTATATTTTCCCTTATCAATCCATTGAATGGTTACGGTTTTATACGCGGGCGTACAATATCCAGGCATTTTAAAAAACGAAACTCAGGGAGAAAGACACGTTTTGGAAACATCTTTGATGTGCAGCAACATGTACGCTACTTATTTTCGTATTACGAAGTATACACTGGAATTCCACCAAACACTGCATGTTACTTCCCGAATCATTGAAATCGAGATTTCGATGCGCTTTTGTAGGCCGTTCGTAGCTCATGTCACGTGATCTCGCCAGCCGATGACAGCAGATATTCAGAGCATAGGACACGTGATGTAGTCAGCCAACAGCAACATCACTTTTGAGTATCACGAACACAAAAACAGGGAAAGTTAATAGTTTAAATTAATATACATAGTGTTGCTACAAGAAAAGTGAAGTTTTCACACGTAATATTGTTCTCAAGCTGCAAGAGAAGCTAAGCTTTCACATAAACTGTTGATCTTTTTTGCGCGTGTTACACTTAAAGATAGATCACACAAATGTGCCAATAAAATTTTTAATAATGACATAAATGTCTGACCTTCAGGGTTTGAAATTCTTCTAAATGGGATGTCATCAAAGAGTTAATTTTTAAATGAGAGTCAAACTCTCTGTGATATAATAAATTCATGGAACATTCTTGCACATAGTTCAACTTACGTAAAAGAATATTTACTTTGAAAGGAACACTTTTCAAACCACAATTCACAATATTTTCCCGCGACCAGTTAGAAATAGGTTCGTTTCAGCAGTTGCCAGAAAGCGCAGATAACAGGCGACACCGAGCTTGGGTAGCTATCACGACGTAGGAAGACCGTATGTACGTACGTGTAAAATATTGAAAGATCATACATTATGTCATAAAAGAAACAAGACATCAGAGGATACTGCAAGAGCATCGGAATTTCGTGAACAATATTAAAATGTGCACATTTAAAGTGCATGCTTAAAGTGCACATTCGTATGTCCGGATTCCCAATGATGTAGATCTCTACCTGATATTAAGCTTTCCAGTGTGGTTTTCGGGTTGTAAATTTTCTTGGAGCACCAGTACTGTATTATATCATGTTTGGTTCTTTATTATGACATAATGCCATCTGTGCTAGAAAATGAAAACATGCACTTCAAATGCATCGAACAATTGAAATTAGCCTGTACTGTGGAAATAAACATTTCGTTTCAAATACATTGATTGCCTCTGCGGAAAAGGTTAACGAAAGTCAAATTTCTTTAGCAAACAGACAAAAACAACTTCATTGTTCCGTAAGGCGATTAATGCTTGACTGCCAGAAAGGTGGAAATAAAATAAAATCTGTAACTAATGACATATTTCAGCCTTTCATAATTAGGTGAATGTGTTTTAATTCACTTGATATCTCCCGGACACACATATCCGTTTTGTTTTCATTTGACGTGAGAGTAAACGAAGGGGAAACAGCAAAATCACTAAATGTAAACACGGGGCATGTCGAGACTACCCACTATAACTCAGACTGCTCTGCACATCAGCCCCGGATCTACGACATTTGCGAACCGGGTTAATACTAAAAAAAAAATCGAATTTTCAAAATACGTTCATCTTGTAGCGCACATCTTTCTGAAAAGTCTAAAACATAAAACATAAAGCATATGTATTCGAGGAAATGTAAGACATATTTGGTCTTAAGTACGCAAAAGTGCAGTGCCATGCTTCTTCATAAAGCATTTTCTACCGCATGTCCAAACTATATTCAGGCGAGTGGAAATTGACATGTCCTGTGGTGCCTCTCCTGTTCCCAGTCGGCCGGTTTGACAGCCTGCCCCTCTTAAAAAAAATATTGCGATTAATAGCAGATGGGATTATTTGTAATAAAACCAATACTGACAAGAGATAAGCAAGAAATTACAAATTTCTTCAAACCTTAGCTCCTAGCGTTTTTTTTTTTTTTTTTTTCTCTCTCTCTAATCTTGCTACAGGCAATGGCCTTGCCGCAGTAGATACACCAGTTCCCGTGAGGTCACTGAAGTTAAGCGCTGTCGGGCGTGGCCGGCACTTGGATGGGTGACCATCAGCCGCCATGCGCTGTTGTCATTTTTCGGGGTGCACTCAGCCTTGTGATGCCAACTGAGGAGCTACTCGACCAAATAGTAGCGGCTCCGGTCAAAGAAAACCATCATAATGACCGGGAGAGCAGTGTGCTGACCACACGCCCCTCCTATCAGCATCCTCAACTGAGGATGACACGGCGGTCGGATGGTCCCGATGGGCCACTTGTGCCCTGAAGACGGAGTGTTTTAATCTTGCTACAGCTTTACATGGCATGCTTTCCTTTCTGTGACAGAATCTATTATCTCATCAAAGTTCGTCAAACGTTTTGCTACATGAAAAATCGAAATGTTATCTAATACTGAAAATGCCGTCAATACAAATAATACCCAAGACTGGTGTGGTTTCTCGATCTGATTACGTCTATTTTGTCACTGTCTGCTACATAAAACAAAATAGGCCCTTCTAATATGGCAGCTATTTTGTAACACACCAAATAAACAAAACTGTTTTGGCACAAATGGCCATTTTTATAACACTACAGAATATAATCCACAAAGTACCAATATCAAATGCCTATTAGGCCTACCACAAGCAAAAAGCTTTATCTTAGGAAATAATTTCACATTTCATTCATACACACCAGCTTCTCAAGCATGACATCGAAAAGTAGTATTACGAAATTTTTATGTAAATATGGAATCGTCTTATTCTTCCATAATTTGTGTCGTGTCCCTGTTTCTTCTCCTTCCTCGTTCCAACAATCTTGTCATCACCAATTCTGTAGCTATTGCTGCCATTGTCAAAATTTGTTCGCCGATTAACTTCACTAACCCTGTCAGAATCAAGGGTTTAGTTAACCCGCGATTATTTTCCAGTTGGACGTTATTACGTATTCGAACAACATGTTTTCCACATTACTTCCAGAATAGAACTTACGCGTCTGCTAGTCGGGGACTGTACAACTGGTCCTTACTAGTGTAGTGATCTGGCCAAAAATTTTCTGTCAAAATTTCATTTTCTTGGGTACACGGAGAGGATAATACGTAATCTTTCTCACCTGTTATTCCTGTAAGTCGTTTATTTCCATTCTGGTAGTCTGAATCTATGGATTTCTCTAGTAATTATAACAATGCTGATCATTCGCAAACCCAATCAACCACATAATCAGAGAGCAATTGGCATTCATCCATTTACTCCCTCAGCTCGTATTGCCCCGCCCCCTTTTGTCTGCGGAAAGTTTATTTTTAGATGCGACGAGGATTCTCCTGATAGAGACATCACGTACACTATGCATGCATTCAAACCAACTTATGATTCATTCAGAAATCAACTTAAAATGTGTTCAAAAATGTTCAAAAACCAACGGGAAAGTGTTTCAAAATCATATGAATAATCTGGTTATAATAGAGGGAAACATTCCACGTGGGAAATATATATCTAAAAACAAAGATGATGTGACTTACCAAATGAAAGTGCTGGCAGGTCGACAGACACACAAACAAACACAAACATACACACAAAATTCAAGCTTTCGCAACAAACTGTTGCCTCATCAGGAAAGAGGGAAGGAGAGGGGAAGACGAAAGGAAGTGGGTTTTAAAGGAGAGGGTAAGGAGTCATTCCAATCCCGGGAGCGGAAAGACTTACCTTAGGGGGAAAAAAGGACAGGTATACACTCGCACACACGCACATATCCATCCACACATACAGACACAAGCAGACATATGTCTGCTTGTGTCTGTATGTGTGGATGGATATGTGCGTGTGTGCGAGTGTATACCTGTCCTTTTTTCCCCCTAAGGTAAGTCTTTCCGCTCCCGGGATTGGAATGACTCCTTACCCTCTCCTTTAAAACCCACTTCCTTTCGTCTTCCCCTCTCCTTCCCTCTTTCCTGATGAGGCAACAGTTTGTTGCGAAAGCTTGAATTTTGTGTGTATGTTTGTGTTTGTTCATATGAATAATCGATAGACAAACGTGCGCTGGATGCTAGGCGCTTTGTGAAACAAGTTTTCTTTCCTCAAGAATATGAATTTAGCGACCCCTTTTTCCGGTAGCATCTAGCTGCTTGCTGCGACTGCTTGCACAGTCAACAGCCACATTCCTGTAGCCAGAAGCGGGAGAATCTACTGCTCAAACGTGACTCAACTGTGCATGCGCATGAGCCCGCGCATAACTGCTAAAACAAATCGAATGTAAACAGTTGCGACTTCACACTCATTGGAGGCAATTTGTTGTTATGAAGCACTGCGTAGTCTTCCTAAAGCCTTTGACACATTTTCAATTGGCAGACACTTGCATGAGCACTGTGTCGTCGTCATATATGGCGCATTTTCTTTGCAATTTAAGTTATTTTCGTTTTTTCTCTCTTATGTTTTATTGTTGATGAATTATTCTGCAGTAGCGGGATACAGTAATATCCTTTGTTAGAGATCGGTTCTTACCAGTCAAAATTACAAAAATTTAACTAAAAACTCAAACAATGAAAAATTCCCGGAATTCTACAAATATCCTGGGGTTTTCCCGTTTTCTCCTGGATGAAAAAATTCCCGGGTTTTTCCCGGATCTCCCAGTTGTCCCGGGTAGTATACACCCTGAATAGCAACCCAAAATACTGCCCAGTCCTCCAGAGTGAGAATTGACTCGTTTGACCAAATCCCAGCACTTGTAAAAAATGTTTTCCCCATTTAAAATCTGTCAAAAGCCTAAAAAAATAAAATAAAAAAAATAACAGGACTGTACCATAGCTAGAGGAAACTACTGTTTATAACAATGTGGAATAGGCCAGGTTTTGAGCACAAAGGAAAGAAGTATTCCAGAAATGAGGGAGGCTGAAGACACGTGTGTCCTCAATAAAATGAAGGTCAAGGTGGAAGGGAAATAAAAACATGACAGATCACCGATCTGATGGAATTACATTTTCCTGAAAACCTGCCTGTCAACCTTATCTTCAACAGCAGAAGCTGAAGCAATGAATTAAAATTTGTGCCCTGGCTGGGACATGGACCCAGCCTGCTCTAGGCAGTTGTGGTAATCACTACATCACTGTAACAATGTAGCTGCCACAGTTCCAAGGATCACCTTAGTCTAATGCCCTCCCTAAAACAAGCTTACGACTCACATCTTCGGCCCTTTTTCACCACTTAAATCATCAGTATTGACGAGGCTCTCCGACATTGGAATAGCATCCCAGCTTTGTACGCAATAGGGAAACCGTGTCTGTACCTTAGGTATAGATGATCTATTGATCCTACAGAATTACATTTTCCATTGAAGGCATAGGAGTCAACATTATCTTCACTAAATCAATTTTAATTCATTGCTTCAGCTTCTACCCTCAAAGATAAAGTTGAGTCTCCAGGAAAATTTAATTCCTTCAGATCAATGGATCACCTACGCCTGAGGTACAGGCACGATTTGCCCATTATGTACAAAGCTGGGGTGCTGGAGAGCCTAAACAATACTGACAATTTACCGGGAAAAATGGGCTGAAGATGTGAACTGAAGTTAGGGATGGCACATACCCACAATGCTACAGTGGTGTGGTTGTTACCACATTTGCCCAGTAAGCAGGACACTCAGTTGATTGCTTGTAGCAGATTACACTCCTTTTTACACTGACATAAAAATGAGGAAAGGACCAAGACAGGGTGTATACGGGGACAAGGAAAAAAAATTCCCAGACTATTCCCGGATATCCCGTTTAAAAAATATGCTTTTTCCCAGGTGAAAATACACTTTTTCTGTGCTAAGTGACAGTAGGTTTTCTGCAGATTTTCCCTTGGAACTGTAAAACTTATCAATCCTTTGAATGGTTAACGTTTTACACAATCGCGCAGAACTTCCCGGTGTGTGTGTGTGTGTGTGTGTGTGTGTGTGTGTGTGTGTGTGTGTGTGTGTGTGTGTGTGTGTGTGTGTGTGTGTGTGGGGGGGGGGGGGGGGGGGGGGCAGAGAAGTTTTGGAGATACTTTTAATTTAAAAAAAGGAGAGAAGTTTTGGAAAGACCTTTGATTTGCAGCAACATATACGCTGCATATTTTCGTATTACGAAAGTATAAATACGAACTGCACCAAACACAGCGCGTTAGTTTCCAGAGCGTTGAAACTGAGGTTGCGATGTCCTTTTGTAAGCGAGTCATATCTCAAGCCACGAGATCTCGCCAGCCAATGACAGCAGCTATTCAGAGCATAGCACACGTGTTATAGTCAGCCAATAGCAAGATCACTGGTTACATAGCGCGAACACGCAAGAGGAAAAGTTAACGGTTTACATTAATGTACACAGTACCGTATATCTACAAGAAAAGCTAAGCTTTCACGTATAATTTCTCTAAGATTAACATGCTACAACAGAAACTAAGTTTTCACATGTAATATTGATTTTTTTTTGCGTGTGTTGAAGATACATCACACAAATGTGCCAGTAAATTTAAAATTCTGACAAATGTCTCGGCTCGAAATTCTTGTAAGTAGCTGGTCCTCAAACTGTTCAGTTTCGAATGCTCTGTGATTTAGATATCCATACCACTTTCTCATATGTAACATAATTCATCTTGCATAAAAAGAAATTTACTTTGAAAGTAACGCTTTTCTAATCACCGTTCGCAATATTATCCGGAGACTGTTAGAAATAGATTTGATTTACCAGTTGCCAGAGAGTGCCAGAAAAACAGGCATTATTGTGCGTGTGCAACTGTATTGGTGTAGGAAGCCCGCATCTTAGTGTGTATTAAGCTTGTCAGTGTGGCTTTTGGGGCGTAAATTTTCTTGGAGTACCAGTACTCTGCGATCTCATTTTTGGTTCTTTATTATGGCATAATGCCATATATGGCAGAAGATGACAACGTGCACCTAAAATTAGCTTTGCTTGGAACTAGGCAATACTGTAGAATGAAAAACTTCTTTTCAAATAAAATGACTGCCTCAGCGGAAAGATTAATAAAGCCAAATTTCTTTAGAAAACTTGCAAAATTAACTTCACTGTTCTGCAAGGCGATTAATGCTTGACTGCTACAAACTTTGAAATAAAATAAAATCAGAAAACTGAAATTAATAATACATTTTTGCCCTCCGTAATTATGTGAATGTATTTTATTTCACTTGATAACTTCCGGCCACAGAAATCAGTTGTTTTCATTTGATGTGGGAGCTGTACACGAAGAGAAGCAGCGAAATCACTTAACGTAAACACGGGTCACGTGGAGAACCCCCTCCCCACTACAACTCTGTGCAAGCGTGAATCTGGCAGCTAGGGCGCGGGAGAAAAATATTTCTCGTTTGCATCTGGCTGCTTGCTGCTACTACCGATACAGCTAACAGCCAAACTTCAAGTAGCGGGAGAAGGTACTGCTTATACGCGAGTCAAATGAGCATGCGCAACAGACCGCTGGCAATTGGTCAAACGAACCTTACGTGAACAGTTGTGACGTCATGCTCATAGCAAGCCGTTTATTGTTACGAAGAATTACAGTCTGCACCCTACGGCCTTTGACATATTTTTGCTATCTGCAGACGCTTGTGCGTGCACGGTGTTTTGTTGTTGTAAATTGCACATTTCCTTTGCCACTAAAGTTTTATTTTTTTCCCTCTTGTTTATATTTTCTTGCTGCAGTATCATTCTCCAGTAGCAGGATACAATAACATTCTTTGCTAGAGAATCAATTCTGCAGTCAAAATTACAAAAATTTAACTGAAAGCTAAAACAATGAAAAATTCCCGGGTTTTACCCGGATGAAAAAATTCCAGGGTTTTTCCAGGATTTCCCGGTTGTCCCGGGTCGTAGACACCCTGCAAGAGATGGATTTCCATAGCTGTCCATAATAGGCATATAACAGATATACAATGCTGGGATGAAATTGACGAGAAGATAATCACTGGAAATAAAATACGGACACAAAATCATCACTATCAGAGCTTACACCCCTACAAATGATGTTTACTGTAAATTTGAAGATCAGTTTTATGATATTAACAATGGTGCTAGAGGAAATAATTGCCCATAAGGAACATATTTTAATGGGAAAATAGAGGCTGGCCATCGATAAGTCTACATGTGTATAGAATGTTGTTCAGACCACTTCCTGTTAGGTGCAATGATAGTAGTTACATATACAGGGCCCAAGACAAATTAAACAGGCAAATATTCCCATGATGATAGTGTATGACATACAACTCAGTTAATCTGAAATAAGTCTGTATAACTTCCTAGTAAATTACAATTAGCAAACAAACAAGCACCTAGAAGAAGAAACAGCAGAGCACATGTAGCAAGGAATTTAAAAAAAATCAATACATGAAACAGTATTCGAAGCATTGGGACAGAAAAAAGGAAAATGGCTCCTACAATGGTGGACTCAAAGTACTGAAGAAAGGTTAAATCTCAAAAAGGTTGATGTATAGTAATGACTGAGGACACGAGACAACTTGTACGCCAAGATGAACAAAGCACTAAAAGTGGACAGGTGTAAAAGGAAAAATGCGAGGAAGCCAACCAATGTGGAGGACAGGTCAAAAGTGGCAGCAGCATGGAAAGTAGATGCGGGGCTGATGAAAGAGGTAGAAGAAAGAGCAAAGCTGCCAATTATTTGTCTGATAGAATGGGAGAAGCATTTTAAAGGCCCGCTAACAAGGACACAGTACAAGGAAACAAAGTGGAGAAATTGTAGAAACCATGATGGTGAAGTATAGAAAGTAACCACTGAACGAACAGTAGACAGCCACACAAATGAAAATGGGGACATCACTAGGGCTTGGAAATTTATCAGTGGAGTAAGCAAAGTGTGGCCCAAGCATTATGCCTGAATACCTGAGAAAGTTATTAAATAAATGTATGTGGTATGTGGGGCAGGGATTCCAGCAGAGTGAAACTTTACATATCGAAGCCCCATACATAAAAAAGGAAGCAAGACAGTGCGCAGCAATTTTAGTTGCCTAAGTGTCACAAGTTCAATCAGCAGGCTGTATGGGAGGGTTTTAAAATAAAAAAGGAAGAAGATTATAACAGAGTAGCTTTCAAAAAGGAATGTCATGATTAGGTAACATCTTTACCCTAAGACAGATCATGGACAAGAGATTGTCAAGAGATATAGGCAATAATTTGGTCTTCATAGACCTTGAGAAACCATACGACAGAGCCAATAAAGGTATTGTTTGTTGTGCTGTGATCAGGTGACTTGCCAAAAATGTATAAAATGTATGTAAGAAGTATCACAGACTTTAAAGTCAGCAAAATGTGTCATTAAAGTGGGGAAAGAAATATCTAGAAAGGCCTTCAGAACCAGTAAATAATGAAAACAATTATGCTTTCTGCTTGCCACACTAAGATATATGAGCAGGAGGCACTGGATCTCTTGTTTAGAAAGTGCATGAGCATGGGGACTGAAGAAGGGAACCAACATTATGAACACATTCTTCTACACTGAAGATCAGGTCATTGCAGCAAACAACGAAGAGAATATATCTTACAGGCTTAGGATGTGGACACTGGCGTACATCAAATTAAAATGTGTAAAGGGTTCAAGTATCTGGTCAGTATCTTGTCATATAAAGGAAGATGTGACATATCTAACAGATTAGGCAAGGAAGTGAAGCTATCCAAAAATTAAATCCTGTACTTTGGTGCTCAAAAATGAGTTTAAAGGTTAAAATGCAATTACACAAATCCATTGTGAGCCCAAGAGAAATTAATGGGAGTGAGTTTTGCGAACTCAGAGAAATAAAAAAACTTAGATCTTCAGAACAAACCATTTGGTGGCAGCAGTAGTTGGGGAGTAAAAGTGGAGGGTTGTAAAATGGAAGTGGGGACAGAAATTGGGAAGACTGTTCGTTCAGGGAAAGGAAGGGGTGTTAATGGACTAAACAGTGAGGTCATCAGTCCCTTGCTAGAGAGGACACCTGGAATTAGTGAAGTCAGCCAGATTTTTTATAGTATCCACCATGAGTGCTAAAATCAAGACTATGAAAGCAATACTGATGCCAGAGAAGAGAAATAATTAAGAGAGAGGTAAAAGTATTTGGGGTTGGGCCAGTTTACAGCTCAGAGAGCAGATCTGACACCCCTCCCCCCAAACACACACACACACACACACACACACACACACACACACACACACACCTGTAATCTATCTGATAGCACACAGAAGAGGGGGCAGTAGCCAATCAGCTGTTCCAACTCAAGGTGGATAAGGTCATCTGCATCCACAAATCCATGCCTATGACAAAGTTAATGTAGGGCAAGTAATGGCTTATTTAGCCAATCCACTCCCTGCCACACTTAATGACTTTGAACCCAGAGGTAATGTATGAGAGTAGACCACGAATAGCAGATACTGCGGAGTGACGAGTACCATTGATCAATAGCATGAGGACAGTTTACAGAGTCACTACAAATTACAATATGGTCAAAGGACATCTGTTTAATGAAATGTAGGGCTCTGTTAATAGCTATCAGCTCCACCATAAACAGAGCACATTCCTAGCAACAAATGATACTGCGACTGGAGGGAGATGCAAAATTATATCCCATCCTACACTCAGTTTTAGAGCAAGTCATGTAAATACTATAGCATCCTGATACTTAGGAAGATCTGAAGAACACAACCACAAAAGGTCATGTGAGTGACAAACTTTAATAGATCGGTCCTAATTGGTGGTCTGGGTACTAGCAAAGGAGCACACAGGAATATACAGGGAGCAAACTCAAAAGATGATAGGTGGAGGTCCCAGCAGAGAATCCTAAGGGAAACTCAGCCAAGGGCAAGTGTCACAGGTCAACATTCATTGTATGAATAAAATATTTCATAAATCATATGACTA
This sequence comes from Schistocerca serialis cubense, assembly GCF_023864345.2. Taxonomy (NCBI): domain Eukaryota; kingdom Metazoa; phylum Arthropoda; class Insecta; order Orthoptera; family Acrididae; genus Schistocerca; species Schistocerca serialis. The sequence continues at coordinate 52,772,300 of NC_064645.1, read as the reverse complement.
GGAAATTGTGTGGTACTTGCATAACTAAGCAAGAGCTGGTACTATCAGAACTGAAGCAGTAAGGAGACTGTCTATGGGATTAAACTGTAAAGTGTCAGTGACCAGTCCTACTCCACAATAACATACTGGCTCCAACGATTTCAAAGCTGATGGTACTGTTTAGCCATAAACCTGGCAAACATGCTCCATTCAGGATGAGACCAGGATACAGTAAATACCAAGTAGAGCAGCACAATATGAATACTAAGAGGTGTGGGGTAAGCACGCAGTTAATCTACACTCTGGAAATGGAAAAAAGAACACATTGACACCGGTGTGTCAGACCAACCATACTTGCTCCGGACACTGCGAGAGGGCTGTACAAGCAATGATCACACGCACGGCACAGCAGACACACCAGGAACCGCGGTGTTGGCCGTCGAATGGCGCTAGCTGCGCAGCATTTGTGCACCGCCGCCGTCAGTGTCAGCCAGTTTGCCGTGGCATACGGAGCTCCATCGCAGTCTTTAACACTGGTAGCATGCCGCGACAGCGTGGACGTGAACCGTATGTGCAGTTGACGGACTTTGAGCGAGGGCGTATAGTGGGCATGCGGGAGGCCGGGTGGACGTACCACCGAATTGCTCAACACGTGGGGTGTGAGGTCTCCACAGTACATCGATGTTGTCGCCAGTGGTCGGCGGAAGGTGCACGTGCCCGTCTACCTGGGACCGGACCGCAGCAACGCATGGATGCATGCCAAGACCGTAGGATCCTACGCAGTGCCGTAGGGGACCGCACCGCCACTTCCCAGCAAATTAGGAACACTGTTGCTCCTGGGGTATCGGCGAGGACCATTCGCAACCGTCTCCATGAAGCTGGGCTACGGCCCCGCACACCGTTAGGCCGTCTTCCGCTCACGCCCCAACATCGTGCAGCCCGCCTCCAGTGGTGTCGCGACAGGCATGAATGGAGGGATGAATGGAGACGTGTCGTCTTCAGCGATGAGAGTCGCTTCTGCCTTGGTGCCAATGATGGTCGTATGCGTGTTTGGCGCCGTGCAGGTGAGCGCCACAATCAGGACTGCATACGACCGAGGCACACAGGGCCAACACCCGGCATCATGGTGTGGGGAGCGATCTCCTACACTGGCCGTACACCACTGGTGATCGTCGAGAGGACACTGAATAGTGCACGGTACATCCAAACCGTCATCGAACCCTAAGTTCTACCATTCCTAGACCGGCAATGGAACTTGCTGTTCCAAAAGGACAATGCACGTCTGCATGTATCCCGTGCCACCCAACGTGCTCTAGAAGGTGTAAGTCAACTACCCTGGCCAGCAAGATATCCGGATCTGTCCCCCATTGAGCATGTTTGGGACTGGATGAAGCGTCGTCTCACGCGGTCTGCACGTCCAGCACGAACGCTGGTCCAACTGAGGCGCCAGGTGGAAATGGCATGGCAAGCCGTTCCACAGGACTACATCCAGCATCTCTACGATCGTCTCCATAGGAGAATAGCAGCCTGCATTGCTGCGAAAGGTGGATATACACTGTACTAGTGCCGACATTGTGCATGCTCTGTTGCCAGTATCTATGTGCCTGTGGTTCTGTCAGTGTGATCATGTGATGTATCTGACCCCAGGAATGTGTCAATAAAGTTTCCCCTTCCTGGGACAATGAATTCACAGTGTTCTTATTTCAATTTCCAGGAGTGTATTTTGACAAAAATGGGACAGCCCTGTCAGTCAATATCAAAAGTAAGTACCAAAAATCCGGAGCGCAAAGAAACATTCAAGCACTTGGTACTCAAGTAAGAGTTCTAGATCAGGATGAACCAGTGCAATGACCAAGCAAGACTCATTTTTGTGGGTGAAACCTGTAAACCATGGGAGAGGTTCCAAGCTGAGGCCCTTCAAGTGGCTCTTTGGAGCCGGCATTCGGCCAAGGGTACATATTAGTAGCTACACTGAATGCTAAAGTCGCCATCATACAGTCTGAGTAACCACTCGTCAGACACTAAGCAAAATTGGTATGAAACCTCGAAAGCTCTGGTCGTAAAGGGTAAGTAAAGGTGATGACATCAAGCAATGTAAACACTCCTTGTGATTGGGTCAATGACACTATATTGTGAGAGAAAATCACCTTCAAACCAAATACGACAAAGACCTTGAGTAAATGGAGTGAGTTAGTTTCAGAAATTAAATCATCTGATAATAGACAGATTTAAAAACTGAACCATCTGATAATGAGGTTCAGGGCCTGGGACCATATGGTGTGGCAGGTCAAGAACCTGAAGTAGTTATCAGCCAGTGAAATTACAATGTATTGCAATCATTTTAGTTAAGCCAAAAGATCAGTGGAGATAGTGTAAAGTAGACGACAGTTGAGCAGGTGCCTGAAATGGGATACTGTCATCTGACAGAGGAAGGGGGAGCAGATAGGAAGGGGGGGGAGATAGGAAGGGGGGATAGGAAGGGGGGGAGACAGGAAAATGGGGGGGGGAGACAGGAAAATGGGGGGGGAGACAGGAAATTGGGGGGGGGAGACAGGAAAATGGGGGGGGGAGACAGGAAAATGGGGGGGGGAGACAGGAAAATGGGGGGGGGGGGAGACAGGAAAATGGGGGGGGGGAGACAGGAAAATGGGGGGGGGGAGACAGGAAAATGGGGGGGGAGACAGGAAAATGGGGGGGGAGACAGGAAAATGGGGGGGGAGACAGGAAAATGGGGGGGGAGACAGGAAAATGGGGGGGGAGACAGGAAAATGGGGGGGGAGACAGGAAAATGGGGGGGGAGACAGGAAAATGGGGGGGGAGACAGGAAAATGGGGGGGGAGACAGGAAAATGGGGGGGGAGACAGGAAAATGGGGGGGGGAGACAGGAAAATGGGGGGGGAGACAGGAAAATGGGGGGGGAGACAGGAAAATGGGGGGGGGAGACAGGAAAATGGGGGGGGGGAGACAGGAAAATGGGGGGGAGACAGGAAAATGGGGGGGAGACAGGAAAATGGGGGGGAGACAGGAAAATGGGGGGGAGACAGGAAAATGGGGGGGAGACAGGAAAATGGGGGGGAGACAGGAAAATGGGGGGGAGACAGGAAAATGGGGGGGAGACAGGAAAATGGGGGGGAGACAGGAAAATGGGGGGGAGACAGGAAAATGGGGGGGAGACAGGAAAATGGGGGGGAGACAGGAAAATGGGGGGGAGACAGGAAAATGGGGGGGAGACAGGAAAATGGGGGGGAGACAGGAAAATGGGGGGGAGACAGGAAAATGGGGGGGAGACAGGAAAATGGGGGGGAGACAGGAAAATGGGGGGGAGACAGGAAAATGGGGGGGAGACAGGAAAATGGGGGGGAGACAGGAAAATGGGGGGGAGACAGGAAAATGGGGGGGAGACAGGAAAATGGGGGGGAGACAGGAAAATGGGGGGGAGACAGGAAAATGGGGGGGAGACAGGAAGGGGGGGAGACAGGAAGGGGGGGAGATAGGAAGGGGGGGAGATAGGAAGGGGGGAGATAGGAAGGGGGGGAGATAGGAAGGGGGGGAGATAGGAAGGGGGGGAGATAGGAAGGGGGGGAGATAGGAAGGGGGGGAGATAGGAAGGGGGGGAGATAGGAAGGGGGGGAGATAGGAAGGGGGGGAGATAGGAAGGGGGGGAGATAGGAAGGGGGGGAGATAGGAAGGGGGGGAGATAGGAAGGGGGGAGATAGGAAGGGGGGGAGATAGGAAGGGGGGGAGATAGGAAGGGGGGGAGATAGGAAGGGGGGGAGATAGGAAGGGGGGGAGATAGGAAGGGGGGGAGATAGGAAGGGGGGAGAGAGGGAGTCAACAGAACCCCGGAACACCCATGTTGTACGGCAAACACCCCCCCCCCCCCCCCCGACAGAGGGAGGTATTTATTGAAATCCCAAAAGTACAAGAAAGGTGGTAGAATCAAGATGGGCACCTCAAGGCGCTTGAGTACCCTGCACAGGAGCAAACACATGCAAATGGTGATCACAGAGGTCATTTGGACCTTCTCTGCTACTGCTTGCTATGTGCTACAGAGGGGAATCAACTCACTGATTACACCTGCGCGAACTAACCTGCACACCCCTTCAGATGTGCTCTCAGGGTCAGAATGGTTCAGAGGGAATACACATTAACCTTGAAGGGTTGAAGACAAGTTTTTTTGGAGAGAAACACAGTTGGCAGAAGATAATAGTTTGTTCAAACAAATTTCAAGGCTTGCAGTCAATCATCATCTAATTCATCCAATGATATTTTAACTGGGTATCTGCCAGTCATCTGCAGGTGAAACCATCTAAGATCAGTCTTTGACATCTCACCCAAAGGTGACTGGCAGGTGCCCAGAAAAAATATCGTGGTATGAATTAGACGATGACCAACTGCAAACCAGAAACTCACTTGAACATTCAATTCTTCCAGAAAATCTTAAAATTCACATTTTAGTTGTCTCCATTCTGGCAAATTACAGTAACACACAGTGCAATTGTTTTGGGTGTTCTGGTTAGTTGTGAAGGGGTCAATAAGACCACAGTGCAATCAGTGGGGCTGGAACAACAATCATACGTTCAGAGCCTGATGGTATGGGGGATCTGGCACATCCGGAGTAGCCCTCCCCCACAATTTCTTCCTCTTTTTAATCGATCTCTCTCCTCTCTTTAACCAATCTCTTCTAAAGAACACCATGACTCTTGCTAGGGCTTACACCCTGGGAAAGAGGGGGGAGACTGAAGAGGTGTGAGGATTGTGAGTGGCATTACAATTGACTAGGATGTTGTTAAGGTTGGATGGGCGATGGAACAGCACTTTAGGAGTGTTGGAAAGGATCTTGGGTAGGATGTCAATTTCAGGGCATCGTGATACTCAAAGCCTTGACGAAGGATATAGTTCAGTTGTTCTAGCCCAGAGGGCACAAAGTGGGGCAATCCTCCATATTTGGTTCTTATGGGTGGGGGAGGATTTGGCATATTTGGGGATATGGTATTGGAAATCTGTCTGCAGACTAGGTCTGGGAGATGGGAGATGGTGCTGTCTGGGAGATGGGAGATTGTGCCATCTGTGAGGCCTTCGTGAAACCACCAGCATACTGTGAAAGGGAGCTCCCATCACTGCAGATACACCACATCCAGGTGACCAGGCTGTATGAGGAATTCTTTTGGTCTGGTACTGTTGCTGATATGTGGGTTTAATGTGGGCAAAGGTGTGGATGGAGCCATCAGATAGGAGGTGGTCCATATGCCAGGAGGTGTCAACATTCTAGGAGATAGCAAACTGGACTGAGGAGGATCAAGTGAAGTGGATGGGAGAGAAGGTGTTGAGGTTGTGAAGGGATGAGGATACGGTGTCCTGGCCCAGCATCCAGTTCATAATGTCTCAATGAATCTGAGCCAGAACAGGGGTTTGGGGAGGCTAGGAAGGTTTCTTCTATACAGATCATAAACATGTTGGAACAGGTGGGAGCCATGAGGGTGCTCTTGGCCGTGTTGTTAATTTGTTTGTATCCTTTCCCTTGAAAGGAATAGTAGTAGTGTGTTGGGATAGAGTTAGTAATGTGCAAGAGGAATGAGATAGTGTTTTGGAGTCTAAACAAAACTGGAAGTGGTAGTGTTCAATAACAGCAAGACATTGGGCATGAGGGAGGTTGGCATATAGGGAAGCACCATCAACAGTGACGAGTAGGGATCCTGGAGGTGAAAGGGTGAGGATAGTGGAGAGATTAAGATGGAAGTGGTTGGTATCTTTGATCACGAAGGCCTTCATACTATTTCCCAAACCTAGTCCACAAACATATTCCCCATACCATATCCCCAACAGTTTCCCACAATCCTCTGATACCCCTAACTAGTCCCCAAGAACCAACTACAAAGGAGTGCCCCTTCATCAGTCAATTCCACCCCAAACTGGAACACAACTACATCCTTTGTCAGGACTTTGATCATCTATTATCAAGTCATGAAATTAGAAACATCCTACCCAAGATCCTTCCCACCCCTCCTGAAGTGTCCTGTCGCCCACTCGGCCTCAACAACATCTTAGTCCATTATGCCACTCCCAATCCCAACCCCTTGAAAAAGGGATCACCTTTCTCTGTAAGACCCAGGTGCAGCACTTGCCCAGTCTACCAACCAGCACTTCCTGTTCCATTCCTGTCACAAACTTATCCTACCCCCATCAGAGGTTGGGTCACCAATGAAAGCAGCCATGTTGTATACCGGCTCTGCCGCAATCATTGCACAGCCTCTTACATTGGTATGATTACCAACTATACACTCATGAGGATAAATGACCACTCAAACTGTGACCTACAGTAAAGGGGCCACCCTGGGGCACAACATGCAGCTATATATAACTTACTCCATTTCAATACCTGGTTCACAGCCGGGGCAATCTGGATCCTCCCCTCCATCACCAGCTTTTCTGATCTGTGTAGACTGGAGTTATCCTTACAACACATTCTCCACTCCTGAAACCATTCTGGCCTCAACCTACACTCCCCACAGACTCAACTTTTCCTGCTCCTGCACCACCACCACCACCACCACCACCACCACCACCACCACCACCACCACGAAATTTGCCTCCCCTCTCCCTCCTTGTGCACTGCTCTCTACCGGCACACCACCAGACTTTTCCTCTTTTCTGCTTCTCTCCTTTCTACTTCCCATTTTCCTGTACTCTCCTTCCCCACAGCCTCCCTTCAACTGTCAGCACTGTTCTTGCAGCTGTAGTTTCTGCATGCTCCACCAGGCATAGTGATTCCTCTTCCCTCACCCATACAATGCTATCCCTCACCCTTCACCACCTTGCTCCGGAGAGTTGCTCCTGTTCAATACATTTCTGTTGCAGTCTAGCTGGAGTGGAAGGAGGTAGGGGTCATGTGTGCACTTTTGTGAATGTGCATTTCTCTTTCCTTAAGAAGGGTTTGGCTGAAAGCTTATATGTAACAGTCTCTTCATCATGCCTGTCTGCAACTCGACATATCATCTTTATGGTGAGTAGCGATCTATCCTTTTCATAATAATGTTTACATCCATATTAGGTGCGGCAGTCAAAACGACATGAGGAGGAATGAAGTCCTGAAATGTTACATTATCAGGAACATCTGTGATTCTACACCATTCTTCTTCTGGAACAACATAATTCTAAACAGCAACCAATGCCCCACAACCAGCTTTTAACAACAATTTAACACAATATGTTGTGTATCACAACTGCTGGCAGCAACATATATATACGTATAGCCTGTAGAACGCTTTCTTATCACTTACTTCCCCTCAACAAATGTAATGGATGCTTGGACCAGTTACTATTTACGTCACAGATATTATGCTCAGGTACAGAAGCTGTACATCATGCAAAGTTCAGTGAAAGGAACACAACATTTAGATTCCTCAGTTATGGCATTTTCTAGTGATCTGCAGGGCTTCAGTCAATAATAAGCACTATTTTCCTACCTGCTGCACTCCTCTTGGAACACAAGAAAGATCTTGTAAAAGATTTCTGACATCATCCTGACATTGTTTAGCTCATAGGTAAAAGGTAGTTTTTTTGCTTCTAAAACAGTGGTTCACAACGGGTGGTCCACAGACCCCCAGGGGTCCGCAAGATGCTATTAGAACCAAAAATATATGAAATATATTTCATATGACAACAGGTTTTTGTTTTGGCCGCTTCCTGCATGAGCAGTTTTAAACTCAATATTTACCTGCAACACGGGTTAAGTAAATATACTGTACGTGTTCAACAATGACAACAAGCAAAACTAATTTTAATTAATTTTAAATAAAAATACAAGAACTCCATAAGAATAACACAGGCCGGAAGTGAATTCTTCTGCAACACGGGTTAAGTAAACATACTGGACGTGTTCAACAATCCGAAATGTGAAATGATTTGGGTGAAGGTCACGGTTAAAGCAGGCTCAGACATGGTAATTGGATGTCTCTATAGGCCCCCTGGCTCAGCAGCTGTTGTGGCTGAGCACCTGAAGGATAATTTGGAAAATATTTCGAGTAGATTTCCCCACCATGTTATAGTTCTGGGTGGAGATTTTAATTTGCCGGATATAGACTGGGAGACTCAAACGTTCATAACGGGTGGCAGGGACAAAGAATCCAGTGAAATTTTTTTTAAGTGCTTTATCTGAAAACTACCTTGAGTAGTTAAACAGAGAACCGACTCGTGGCGATAACATATTAGACCTTCTGGTGACAAACAGACCCGAACTATTTGAAGAAGTTAACGCAGAACAGGGAATCAGCGATCATAAAGCGGTTACGGCATCGATGATTTCAGCTGTAAATAGGTATATTAAAAAGGGTAGGAAGATTTTTGTTTAGAAAAAGTGACAAAAAGCAGATTTCAGGGTACCTGTTGGCTCAACACAAAAGTTTTGTCTGAAGTACAGATAGTGTTGAGGATCAGTGGACAAAGTTCAAAACCGTCGTACATTATGCGTTAGATGAGTATGTGCCAAGCAAGATCGTAAGAGATGGAAAAGAGCCACCATGGTACAACAACCGAGTTAGAAAACTGCTGCGGAAGCAAAGGGAACTTCACAGCAAACAAACATAGCCAAAGCCTTGCAGACAAACAAAAATTACGCGAAGCGAAATGTAGTGTGAGGAGGGCTATGCGAGAGGCGTTCAATGAATTCGAAAGTAAAGTTCTATGTACTGACTTGGCAGAAAATCCTAAGAAATTTTGATCTTATGTCAAAGCGGTAGGTGGATCAAAACAAATTGTCCAGACACTCTGTGACCAAAATGGTACTGAAACAGAGGATGACAGACTAAAGGCCAAAATACTAAATGTCTTTTTCCAAAGTTGTTTCACAGAGGAAGATTGCAATGTAGTTCCTTCTCTAGATTGACGCACAGATGACAAAATGGTAGATATCGAAATAGATGACAGATGGATAGAGAAACAATTAAAATCGCTCAAAAGAGGAAAGGCCTCTGGACCTGATGGGATACCAGTTCAATTTTACACAGAGTACGCGAAGGAACTTGCCCCCCCTTCTTGCAGTGGTGTACCGTAGGTCTCTAGAAGAGCGTAGCGTTCCAAAGGATTGGAAGGGGGCACAGGTCATCCCCGTTTTCAAGAAGGGACGTCGAACAGATGTGCAGAACTATAGACCTATATCTCTAACATCGATCAGTTGTAGAATTTTGGAACACGTATTGTGTTCGAGTATAATGACTTTTCTGGAGACTAGAAATCTACTCTGTAGGAATCAGCATGGGTTTCGAAAAAGACGGTCATGTGAAACCCAGCTCGCGCTATTCGTCCACGAGACTCAGAGGGCCATAGACACGGGTTCACAGGTAGATGCCGTGTTTCTTGACTTCCGCAAGGCGTTCGATACAGTTCCCCACAGTCGTTTAATGAACAAAGTAAGAGCATATGGACTATCAGACCAATTGTGTGATTGGATTGAGGAGTTCCTAGATAACAGGACGCGGCGTGTCATTCTCAATGGAGAGAAGTCTTCCGAAGTAAGAGAGATTTCAGGTGTGCCGCAGGGGAGTGTCATAGGACCGTTGCTATTCACAATATACATAAATGACCTGGTGGATGACATCGGAAGTTCACTGAGGCTTTTTGCAGATGATGCTGTGGTGTATCGAGAGGTTGTAACAATGGAAAATTGTACTGAAATGCAGGAGGATCTGCAGCGAATTGACGCATGGTGCAGGGAATGGCAATTGAATCTCAATGTAGACAAGTGTAATGTGCTGCGAATACACAGAAAGATAGATCCTTTATCATTTAGCTACAAAATAGCAGGTCAGCAACTGGAAGCAGTTAATACCATATATTATCTGGGAGTACGCATTAGGAGTGATTTAAAATGGAATGATCATATAATGTTGATCGTCGGTAAAGCAGATGCCAAACAGATTCATTGGAAGAATCCTAAGGAAATGCAATCCGAAAACAAAGGAAGTCGGTTACAGTACACTTGTTCGCCCACTGCTTGAATACTGCTCAGCAGTGTGGGATCCGTACCAGATAGGGTTGATACAAGACATAGAGAAGATCCAACGGAGAGCAGCGTGCTTCGTTACAGGATCATTTAGTAATTGCGAAAGCGTTATGGAGATGATAGATAAACTCCAGTGGAAGACTCTGCAGGAGAGACGCTCAGTAGCTCGGTACGGGCTTTTGTCAAAGTTTCGAGAACATACCTTCACCGAAGAGTCAAGCAGTATATTGCTCCCTCCTATGTATATCTCGCGAAGAGACCATGAGGATAAAATCAGAGAGATTAGAGCCCACACAGAGGCATACCGACAATCCTTCTTTCCACAAACAATACGAGACTGGAATAGAAGGGAGAACCGATAGAGGTACTCAAGGTACCCTCCGCCACACACCGTCAGGTGGCTTGCGGAGTACAGATGTAGATGTAGATATTCAATAATAAATATGTGAATGTTTTTTCTAAGTACCAAAAATAGAAAACGTATAAAAAAAACTCTTTAATTTGGCTTTTTAGGTACTTGATACTGTGATATGACAAGGTACCAATCATGTTCTATGAGGGTGTCCTTGAGAAAATTTTGTTGGGAACCCCTGTTCTAAAACATCTGATATATTTAAATTTCCCCATTATCAGTGGAGGAAATCTCACCTCCATCACTATTTATTTAAACATATGGCACAGTCATTCTTTCTTTTCTTTTTCCACTATGGTATTTTCTCCCTTAACAGAAGATGTTTAAGCAGGAAGTAATTGTAAAAGACACCAAAATTTTCAACACCAATCCAGTGGGGAATTTGCTGAACCTTCCCTTGAATCATGCTTCTGCCTATAGGAATGCTTTTCCACTTTTAAATGTTGACGTGCAAAAGTTCTTCATTTGCATCCAGAGGAATCACAAGCTTCAGGATTCAACAATGCTTCACCGTTTTTGAGAATGCAGCATAATGAAGATTGGGCCGAGTTTACTTTATCATATCTGAAAGCTTGTGGACAATCATCAGTTTTTGTGGAACCAATAAGCTTACTACAATTCTGGACCACAACTCCAGTAAAAGAAAACCAATAAATTCAACATTACAATGCTTTGCGTCTCATGCTTCGTAAATCAGTGAGTGACGTCAGATCATGTGACCAGGGTGGCAATTTAGGCAGGGTGGAAATTATTTCTGATTCGTTCGATGCTTCTTCCAGTACCACCACAAACAGAATTTGACCCAGATAAGTGTTGATCGAAAGAATCTTTGCACGACACAAAATCTGTGTGTGAAACCAAAAGAAACTGGTAATTCACTTGACTGTAGTAGGAATTGGATAAAAACTGGATTTTTAATTTGTAGAATGTATCATTTATGTTTAGCCCTCAAAAGTGAGTAGGACAACATTGTTCCTATGGGACGTTGAGCAACACCAATGGCAATATTTGTTAAAAGCGGTATTTCCTCAAAAGTGGGTTCATTAATTTGGGATTTTACGGTATTTTTGAGGTTAATTCAGAGTTTTACTGTACTGAGGTGTTGGTTAAGTTAGAACCTTAACAGCAGGCCTAAAATTTAAATGTATATATTCCATCCTAAGCAATTATATTTCATTATGCTACCAAATATTTATGACACACACTTTTCACACTCAGCACAATTCAAATTCATTGACCAAGTGTGCTGCCACATGGCTCAACATCATTACATCAAGCATCAAAGCCCATCTACAATGATTGTAAGTTTCACCTGACTCCAAACTGTTAGCCCACATTTCACATTTTCTTAACATCTTTTTTAACTTCTTTAGTTTGAAGGTAAATATATTTCCTGTCTGAAGATTGGTACCATGTACACACTATATGACTAAAAATATCAGGAGCCCCTACATAATGCAGAAATGACAACTAGAAGTCACAATAGGCAGACCCATCAGCATGTTGGGAAGCGGGGAATAGTGTTCTGTCAGTAGGGAAACGGTACCGACAGAAAAGCTTGGTCAGCAAAGCTCAGTGACATCAAATGTGGCCTACTCATTGGATTTTGGAGGAGTAACAAATCCATTATGGCCATTTAAACCTTTCCAAAGCTGCCCAAGTTAACTGTTGGTATCGCAACACGAGGAACAACCATAGCTAAACCAACAGCAGGTGGACTTCATGTACAGATGGACTTTGACAGTCAAGCATTGTGAAAAACAGTCATAGAAAATGCACTTAAATCACTGGAAGGAATTAGTTCCAAACTGCTACCAGCAATCCAGCTAGAACAATGATTGTGAGTGAGGAGTTAAAAACCATAGGGTACAATGGTCGAGCAACTCCTCGTAAGTGGGAAATAGTCAACACAAAGTTACACTTGAGATGGTGTAAGGGTGATGCCACTGGATAGTAGATGACTGAAAACTTCATTTGGAGTGGTAAATGTCACTATACACTGTGGCAATCTGATGGAAGTATTCAAGTCTGCCAAATGATTGGAGAACGTTATCCGCCACGCCAACACTGAAATATGGAGAAGGTGATGTTACAGTATGGTACTGTTTTTTGTGGAGCTGTTTCTTGTGGATAGGATGGTCTTCTCACTGCACTTACGGAAACACTAAATGTGGAAGAATACAAAGACATTTTACAGCATTGTATAGAACATAGTAACAGTCCCAAGACGATGACTTCATCAGCATAACAATTCATCCTGCCACAGCAGCATCTGTGAGGCAACTGTTTGTAGCCCGTAACATTCCTGAAATGTACTGGCCTACCCAGACATCCAACCTGAACCGAACACCTATGGAATGAGTTAGAACACTTGACTTCACTCCAGGCCCCAGCATCCGATGTAATTACCTTCTCTGGTTTCGGCTTTTTATGAAGAATAGGCTGTCATTCCTCCATCAACATTCAGACACCTCACTAAAAAGTGTCCCCAGCACATAAACATTGTAGAGGGTACCAGCATTATAAAAAGGATAGAGCGCTACTCAACATGCACGATACGGACTGTTACACACACAGAGCTTTCCACCGAAGTCTTCTTCAGAAAAGAAAGAAACAGAACCCCCCCCCTCCCCCCCCCCCCCCCCCCACACACACACACACACACACACACACACACACACACACACACACACACACACACACACACACACACACACACACAGAGAGAGAGAGAGAGAGAGAGAGAGAGAGAGAGAGAGAACTCTTGCTCAAATTACTACTAGCTCTGACAACTGCAGCAGGAACATGAGTCTCACATTTAACAAAAGCAGCAATCCGGAGTGGGGTGGGGTTGGGATAGGAGGGTATAGGTGGAGGGAGAGAAGAACACTATCTCGAGGAATGCACAGAGACTAGAGAGCAGCAGGACAAGGATGCCACATGCATTGCCGGGAAGACGGGATGGCGGGGGCTGCGGTGGGAGCAGTCGGGGAGCCATGGCCCTACAGACATACAGAACTGTACTACATTACTGGTTGAAGTTGGTCCACAAAGCTGCTGTGTCCAACCCAGTGCAATTGTCAGTGATCAACTACACCTGCTCAACTGTAGTATGTTATGGAGATTGGGTTAGTGATGGAACACCACTTTAGGAGGAGTGGGAAGGTGAAGCTGGACACATCCCATATGGAAGCCCACTAATAAGCATTTGGTGGAGATCAGAAATTAGCTATGTATAGTTGCTTTGAGCTCACCAGCGGGTCCTACAGTGTGATCTCTGAAGCCGCCATTTCCGCACACTCAGAGGCACGGCTTGCAAGACTCGACTGCTGACCAATTTAACTGACAACTTCTCACCTGAGCATGCTATCTTGTATGAATTAACTATACCAGCACACACAGGAGAGCTATTAGATGAGTATCCAAACTATACCCACATAGATAGGAGAACTATTACATGATTACTCAAGTGTAACAGAAGATTCTCTGCAATACTCTACTAGCTCTGGGAGAAGTTGCTATCACTGCAGAACTGATGAAAGACCTTGACAAAATTCCCTCAAGAGCTTGCTCATATCGTGAAACTCCTGCACTACACAAGAAGGGCGACAAAATAGATTTTCATAAGTTTCAGGGAATCTTCTTTCTGCAATTCAAATACAAAATTCTGTCAGCACTTCTGCTCCTAAGAATTCAAGAGCAATTATCACAAAACTGGCGAATAACAAGTTGATTTCTGCACTGGGCAAAACTGTATAGAGCAAATATTCAATTTAAAAAACATTAAAAAACAAAGTGCTCCAAGAACAAGGAATCAACCTGAAAACTTAAGTATCGTCAACAAACTCACAGCAATACAACCTCCACAGTAAAGTTCATGGGTATCAGAACCATTTCAGATGAAAACTGGTGTTTGGTAGAGGGATGATCTCTCTCCTATCCTACTGAATCTGGTTTTGGGCAAAGTCATCCAATGGTGGGAAAAAGCAACTAGCCAAAACTACTGGAAAGACATATATCGCAACAGCAATTAGATAAACTCAAGAAATGCGCTGAAAGAATTTGCATTCAAACATCCTTAAAAAAACTGCATCGGCTGAAATATCCTACTGAAAAACTGATCACCAAATTGGTCAAATAAAAGATGTTCATACTTCGAGCACTTGAGCAAAATCCTTGAACCTACTGGCAACAGAGAGTGACACAAAATTTGTATTCACAAAGTGAAGATCTTACAGTGAAATCTGCAACAACAACAACGACAAAGACAATATGTCCATACACAAAAAAAAAAAAAAAAAATCAGGAATTTTAACAGTTATCGAGCCTAAAGTCTAGTACATTGGCATAACACACTCCACAGGAAAGGTTATCTGCAAGACATCCAAAAGCAGAACTCTAAATTCTAAGAAATGTACTCAGCACAAAAAAGATGGATACAGACTACAATCCTGTGAAAAAAACTATTAAATATTGTGGCAGATATATGAAAGGGAAGATTATTTGAGCATATCCACCCCCCCCCCCCCCCCACACACACACACACGGTTGCAACACATGTAAAACATGTCAAAACCATACTCTGGATCAGGCAGGTCGAAAAGGATTTAGAAAAGGCTTAGTAAGTCCAGCAGACTATATCCAGTTATGAGTGCCCGCGGTGGCTCAGATGGATAGAGCATCTGCCATGTAAGCAGAAGGTCCCGGGTTCGAGTCCCGGTAGGGGCACACATTTTCAACATGTCCCCAATGAAGTATATCAACGCCTGCTTGCAGCTAGGGTGTCCATTTAATCATCATTTCACTTTCAACAGAAGCTTATACAGACAAAAATTAGTATATGTGGAAGTACTGCCAGAGAATGAAGTCACCACCACACCAGTGACAACGAATTGAAGGCATAAAAAGAATGCACAGGGGAAAAAAATTAGAGCTGCTTGGAAACTGAAGTTTGAAACAATACTGTTACATGATCTGACAGTGTCCAACCACACCTAATAATAATAATGATGATGATTGAAGCAATGCAAAGTTATCATGGAACAATAATACAATGAGGACAAATTGAGAGGCACTGAGTATTTAGACCAGTACAATGAAACAGACTCTTCTAATATTACAGCTTTCTGAAAAAATCATTCTCCTGCAGTAGAACTCACATTCACACAACCCACACACTCAAGGTCAATGTTACAGGACATTATTGAACACTGTCATTCCAACACACAACTGACTATAAATCTAAAACATCATTCCTGGTAATCATGATCAACTATATCCTCACTCATAACTGCCTTTCATCCGAAGGCATCACCTACAAGCAAATCCATGATACAGTAATGGGCACCCAAGTCCCTGTCCTATGCTGACCAATTCATGGGACGTCCAGAGGAATCCTTTCTAACCATTCAGGTCCCCGAAACCCTCTCACGTGGCTCAAATAGATTGATGACAAGATAAGACTCCATCCACATTCTTCCACAACCTGAAATGCCTTCTGCCCTATTTCTTCACCTGGTTCTCAGCCCAAGAAACTACCTTCCTCTATGTCTATCACCTCATGGCAACATCAGTACCTCTGTCCACATCAAACTTACCAACTGCCAACAATATCTCCAATTCCACAAAGTGCTTACGACATCACTGGCGTGGGGACTGTGTGGAAAAATAGTGTAAAGTACAAAGAATAGGATGTGTATGTCATTGTCTGTATGTACCTTATACTAGCTAATAACAAACAGGGGCAAAGACTTTCTGATATGCTCTCATACTTTGGGCTCTGAACCTCAGTTAGAAAATAAATGTATAAAAGGAGTACTCGTCAGTGACCAGTTCACAGTGGTGCCGACTTGTTTCGTTAGTAACTGTTTGAATTTTATCTGCAAATACCCTGGCAAAGTTATTGGTCTAGCAATTTGAATGGAATACCTGTAACAACGATTTTAAAAATCCACAAAAACAAAACTCTCTTGTAGATCATGGTGACACTTGATTCGTGTTATTGCAGATATACCAATATAAAAAATGTTTCACTGCCATCAGTGGTAGAAGACTTCGTAAATCAAGATACATAATCAATTTTTATCTGCCGTATTTCAACAACAGTATGTTTGCAACAACTTTCAGTTAATGAAATATTGAGAAGTTATTATATACTGTTTTATATCATTTTGAAAAGCTTTGATCTGTTGTCAAGATTCAAGCAGTAACTTACTCTGAATATCCCTTGTTATTGGCCTTTTGGGCTGTAGAGCGCTTTGGTCTACTGTCAGGAACAGGCGCTCCAGAGCTTTTGGGTTCTAACAAAAATGTTAAAATTCTCTCTACAAGCTCATCACGTTTTCCTTTTTTCTCAACATCTAAAATACAACAAATTGTTTTCAAGACACTCACTTCCATCCTGAAAAACAATAAATGTGGGTTTGAGAAAGAAGTATGCATATTTCTGAAAACATCAGCACAAACAAACAAGAATAAGATTTTTTTATATTACTTTTGCAAAGACAGCTTTCTAATACAAGCTAACTTACTTGCTCAGTATATGTTTCTTCTTTTCATACTGATCTGACCCTTTGTCAAAGTCAAACCCACAGAATTTCCGTATGTTGTTTCTCACAAGAGTGACCTTCCCAACTCTGTTGAACAGTACTCTGTGAAGCGGCTTTAGAGCATCAGCCTTGAATTTCTGTTTGACAAAAACATATCACTGAATTGGAAAGCTGTTGTTGTAATTCACAGACTAAGCAAAAGAACGCATTATTCATTTTTTTGGAATTAAATGTTTGCATTTTAAGACACTTTCTTTTATAGTGGATGATTACATTTTAATTCTCAGAATATTAATGACTGACCTACAACAAGGAAATAATTTTGTTTAATTATTAAGTATTATCAAAACATTTTAAGTACCAAAACTACAATTCATTGTCTGACAATGTGAGTACTCAGCAACTTCCAACAAAATCATAATTTCAAACCCTTTCTTAATTTTTTGTTGCTTACACACTTAATGTCTAAACTTCTTTAATGGATTAATGCCTAACTATCTGTTTACATTTGTTTTGTATTGCGTATTACAACTTTTCAACTTTCATCCCTTGCTAAACTGGTTATCTGTATTCAACTTTATATGTAGGCATCGACTTTCAAATTACTAAAACTAAAACTAGGACCCCCACCATGTGCGATACATGCCAACGTTATTTTTTATTTCCACAGGTTACCTTTCTCACCCACAATTATAACAAGCAAAAATCGCAGCAGGTACACAAGCATGTCTTCACATCAATAAAGTAACTAGGCCTACATGTACAAAATTATCAAAATTATATCAACAAAAATAACCCATTTTTGAAAGTATAATGTAACTGTATAGATAAAAAATTTACTCACCAAGTGTCAGCAGGGGGACACACACATAAAAGGCATTACATACGCAAGCTTTTTGAAGCCAGTGGGTGCTCCTTCTGGCAGGAAGGTTGAAGGGGAAGGGTGAGAGGTGAAGGAAAAGGACAGGTAAGGTTTAGGGAAAGGGGTAGAGTTAGGAAGTCACCCAGATCACTAGATCCACACTAACTTATGGGATCAGAAGGAAAGACTGATTGTTGGGGATTGGACTGGGAGAGATTAAGCTCTCAGGTTTCAAATCTCATCCAGTGCAGTCCCCAACAATTGGTCTTACATTCTCATCGAGACCTGAAAGTCTCCCACGACCGAGCATTCTGGGCGACTTTCCTGAAACTCACCTGTCTTTTTCCTTCACCCCTCTTCGTTCCCCTTCAATCCTCCTGCCACAAGAAGCCACTGGCTCTGAAAACTTGCATACATAATACCTCTTATGTTCAGGTTCTCTCGCCACCTCTTGGTGAGCATATTTTTACCAGTAGAACAAAAACAATGTACTTGTTATTAAACCTTAATGGAATTTCTACCAAGCAGTAAAAGAAGAATCCATAAATACAATTTTTATCTATACAATTAGATTATATTTTCAAGAACTGATTATTTTCGTTGATATATTAGTCCTTGTGGCCATCATTCGTTCTTACAGAACCCTCATCACTATTTGCCGTCTGTCTTGTTCAAACTGTCATCTGTTTCCTATGTTATGTGCTAGTCCACTCTTATTTGTACCAACTAGATTAACCAATAATTTGCCCTAAATCTTTTCTAGTACTGATTTTTGCTCACACAGATGGATCCACTGTTATTTACAAATTTGCCGATAACAATTTGTCTCTAGTTCACTATACTGCAGGGCCTTCTCCCAGTCAGATTTCATTAATTTATTTGCAGATTTGACAGCTATTTTCTCTCTCACTCTCCACTTATTTATACTTAATTCTTTCACTTTTTGCGTGTTTGTTTTTCGACAAACCCCTCTGATTCACCACTATCCCCTGCAATACTCTATTTGCCGAACACAGTGGTATAAATTTTCTCCGATGTCTACTTCTTTCTGTCCATCCAGTTTTTAAAATTCTCTCTCTTTTTCACAACATTCTTTATCAATTTTTTTCCTGTATCTTACAGGCCACTTTCCTGGTGAGAAAATTTTCACCCACTCGCTACTTTCTTCATAACCCTTGTCTTATGATTTTCATACATATTTTCTCATTTTTTCTGACCCTTTTCCTTTCTTCCATTTTTCTATCTTGTTCCACCCTCTGCTTCTCTTTTTTGCCATTATCAACAATAAAATTTTACTTCTAGTGACAATACAACTTTTAATCTTCAAGTGGGCGTACCTATGTATAAAGTGCATCAACCACAAAACAGTGAGTGAGGTGGCGCTCACATTCGGGAGGACGATGGTTCAAACCCCCCCCCCCCCCAGCCATTCTCATTTAGGTTTTCCGTTATCTCCCTAAACTGCTTCAGGCAAATACTAGGATGGTTCCTTTGAAAGGGCAAGGCTGACTTACTTCCCCACCCTTCCCTAATCTGTTGGGGCAGATGACATTGCTAACACCCAACCCTCTGGATGTCAGATCAGCATCAAACATTGTGTGTCGATAAGAGTATCAACCAAAACTTCGATTCAGATCACACTATGTGCTGTCATCCAGCAGAATGGGCGCATTAATTAAAAGCAACACCAGACTTACGGAGCTCATCAAAGCATAACTCCGAGTAACTAACACATTGCTTCCATGGGGAAGTTGGCAGGGCATTAGATACTCAAACCATGGGAACTGGGTTCAAATCTCAGTAATGACAAATTTTTTTACTGTGTTACGCGTGAAAGTGTCAATATGGGAAAACTTGTTTGACATGTAAAAGGGCCATTTGCAGTTTAGAGCAATGTTCTCTTGGCAGCCTGCTTTCGTTTCATTTCTTTAACAGCAGTAAACCTATGGAGTATATGTGTAGTTTCATACAATGTACAATCAGAACAGAAAAATAAAGAAACAATTGCACTATATGTGCGGAAGTAGTAGTAATAGTAAACAATGAACAAACTAATAAGATCAATAATAAGTGCGTAATGTTCAGTTAAAGCGAAAACAGATTTCCAAAAGAACATAGCTACAGACAGAAAAGACCTTTTACATGTCAGTAAAATGTCCTCCCTTGCTTAAATAGGTAAAAAGAATTGTCACCAGTGGGGTTAGAACATGGGAACAGTAGTACGATGACCGAAAGCTCTACCTTCTCACCCACACAAGATCTATGATTCAGCTACTCACATATACGCTTTCCTGTGCGCCATAGCTCTGGTGATACTTTTAATTCCCATTTACACATTCTACTGGACGACAGCAAGTAGTAAAAACAAGATCGGCGTTTTGGTTCATAATCTATTGACATACAACAATTGGTACCAATCTGAATGTCTGACATCTGAAGGTTTGGGTGTAAGAAGCATTGTCAGAAAAACATCGATATTCCTAATTGGTGGTCTCTTCACTGGAAAAAGAAAAAAGACAAATGGTGTTAAGCTAGACTACATAGGAAATAAAGTGAAGTGACTGACAGCTAGGTGTTAACAGGAGAGTTACCACAACAAACCAACCACAAAATAAGCTTTGCTGCTCTTTCTGCACAATCCACTGTTGTCATTGTTGTTACAATCAGCTGCAGACAAATTATCTCGTTACTTTACTGTTGTGGTTTTTATATGTAGTGTGGCTTATTTCTCTGTGCTGGTTCATTACACCACACAACAGAAAGCCTGATAAACCTGATGGCAGAAGAGCACGTTAAGTCATCAGTGTTTGCCATCCTGCAAAGCAAATTCAGTAATCCAAGTTGATGGGCAGTGAATTGCACACAGTAATCCAAGTTGATGGGCAATGAATTGCACACAGTAATCCAAGTTGATGGGCAATGAATTGCACACACAACTGCAACAGCTATCGCTGCTGCAGCTGATAACATTTCCACCTTTTATGCCCAACTGTCAATCATGTTTCCATTTTCCTTATGGGTAGTGCAGAAGAATCATACCTTACCCTAACTAATTCAAGATTTAGGCAAGTCGTGAGCAGAACACAAATGTACCCAAAGTTTGCCTCTAATTCTGCAAGTACTTTTAGCCTAAATTCTCAGTAAAAGTATGAAATACCAATTATCAAAAAGATAACACATAGGAATAAATTAATGAAGGGTTTCAATCTAGTAACACAAACCTTGAGAAATGCCTCAGTTCTTGGTATTTCACCCAGGGGGGTTCCTTTGCCTTTAGGTATTTCAATTGCCTTCGTTTCTTTCGGCTCATTGAATTCTTCTGTAAATCTTTCCACCTTCTTCCTCTCTCTTGCACCTGATATTTCTAGGGGTTGATCCAGCAATGGAACTACAAAACAGATTACATTTCACCAAATAATACAGGGAAAGAGCCTGTACGAAGGATTCTGCAATATAAATACACTTCACTGCACAATAGTTCCATTAACACATTCTGTATTAATACCTTTTTCATCCCCCGACTTGTCGTTTTCTCCGTCAACATCCTCGTCATCCTCACCATCATCCTCTTCTTCTTCTTCTTCACTTTCTTCTTTTTTCTTTACATCTTTTAATTTTGCCGCTCTCTTCTTCGGAGTTTCTGGTTTCTCTTTCGAGTCTTCTGAAACTTTTACTTCATTAGTATCTATCTTTTCTTCACTTTTCACACTCACATCATCCTGTAAATAAAGATGCAGAATGAACAGTCAGCAAAGCACAGTGATCACTCAAGCAAACAGAATGAAAAAATTCTAAGACTATAAGGGGGCTCTCCATTTTTGAGGATAAGATATATCTATTCCAATCATACAACATAACAGGGGTATGGTAGTAACTAGAACAAGCACAGAAGTTACGGCGTACACACACACATCCCTGCAAAATTCCTGGTAAAACATACGTACAATGACAGGGTGCGCAGCACGGAAAAACTATTACGCAACACAAAGATTTAACACAATTTCAACTCTATTTCGACAGAAAAGCCCAGTTCTACTGAATGTTCACTGCACAGAAGCAGCGTAAACCGGAGACGACTCAACACACTTACAGCCTGAGACCGTACTCTAACCTTAAACAGTACATAGAAACTGAAGCTACTTAAATTCAAATGTTCGTAACATGCAGTAGAGGAAATTGAGTTCCTACATTACAATGGAAACATATACAACGCAGAGAAGGTTATCTTAACACAGGAAATCACTTCCCGCGTTTTTGGATATAAACAATCCGTCCCCGCCTACGCCATATTAACAGGAACGAACTTTCAGCTCGAAATTAAACATCAAGCACTTCAAGCAGAGTGTAAGCTTATATTTCTACAGCGTAATTAATTATGCGTTTGCAATACCTATACAATCATATTTATCATGCAACTGTGACATACCTTCATATCCTCCGTTTTCGCGTTTTCTTTCTCGGCCGACATTTTCCAGCACACGCCGCTTTGCAATATGGCGGGCATCCGTTGTCTACACACCGGACGCCAATCAAATCAAAGTATTCCTCTTCCCGCCGAAACTGGCAATTGGTTATGAAGAAAGAAAGACAGAGACCTAAGAACACGTACAAATTTATGGGCTACGTAAACATGAAAGTTAACAGGGAGTTAAAGAAATCACTAATACAGCCTGCTAATATAAGATACTCTACTTACTGTTCCAGTTCAACGCGCGTTAATTGTCAAGTTTAATGAATAACATGTGATTAAATTTTGAGTACCATAAAGATTGTCAACTACAAGTGAATAAATCTACTTTAGTTTAGGTCTACAACAGTTTGAAAAAAGTTCCCACATTACTCGGCGATAGTTTTTCATATAATTAGTTATCTAGAGAAATCCACTTATAAACCACAACAACTGAGTACAAGCAAAAACTGAGCAAATGAGGACTATATTTTATAAAAAATAATAAATATTTAAACAAGATAAAGGATAGGAGGACAAACTAGACACATAAAAAATTGAGAAAAAGAATTATTCTGGTGCAACGCACGTCAACGACGTGGTTTCTAAACGTGAAACTAGATCGTGGATGGGACTAATACCTCGTCAGGGACGTCAGCTGGAATTTGAGCTGCACCTTGAAAGCAAATTTTTCGTGAACTAGATGAGCTAGTTGCCGTACATTTGAGTTATCTTTGTGAACAATCGACGATTTAATGGATATTGTCTGCAACACTGATGTATACACTGTAGTGACGCAAATATCCACAAACTGAAAAAAGCAACTGACATCTAATCATAGACAAATTTGAAAAACTAGATTACATAAGAATAACGGACTGAAACATCTTTCTGAGGACAACTATTAAACAACAGCTGTTTTGTTTGCGTATAGACTACTCTGCCGAGAACGCAATACCTTATATGTACTCACGAAATCATTTCTAGTGAAACAAAACAATAAAAAATTAGCCTCTTAAAGTTTTCTGTGATCTTGTCATGGCCATTGTGTTTCATAAAGTTCTCCTAGGAAAACTAAAATAGTATGGCATTAAACGTCTTATTCTTGCCTGGGAAAGTCATATCTTAACAACAGAAAACAGAGGGTCACCTCAGGAAATGAAACTACAGAAATAAGATTAAATTGAGACAGGAGGAACGTTAAATATGGTGCACCACAAGATTCTGTGTTTAGCCCACTCCTCTCGTGCTTATAAAATGACACTGAAGCGCTCTTCAAAAACTGTATAGTTTGTTGGGGATAAACATATTAATTTGGCCACCACAGCCTGGAGAACAATAGAACAGACTAACAAGCGGTTCACAATCAAACTCTTAATGCTACAAAAAACCATATTAGGCAATTAAAAAAAAATGTCTTACAGTGCCAGAAATAAATATGAATGGATGTACATTGGATGGGCTACATGTGTGAAGATCGTAGACACTCATGTCGATAGTGAACTGTGGTTGCACTGCATTATGGATCACTTAACTGAAGATCTCAGTTCTGCTTGCTTGGCAACAGAAATTCCTCTCACTGTGTGTACGTTACAGCTAAGATGAAGAATGCATTTTTTCAGCCAGACTTTTCCTCAGGAATGTTGTGTAAAGTTGATAACCAATCATCTGCCAGAAACCACCACAGGAATACAGAAATACTTATATATACATCCCAATACATAGGCTATACTTCCTAACGATATTTGTGGTCAGTAATAAGAGTGTTTTCAGGATGAACTCAACAATTCACAACCACAATAAAAGAAGTAGAAATAATTTCCATTCGGACTACACAGTCCCCTCTAGGTTTCAGAATAAGTTTCACATCTAGTACAAAAACGGATTGCCAGTAGACATAAGACTGGAAATTGAAATTTTTCAATTTGTTAAATTTGCCACAATACTCTGACTCAGGAACGTATATTTTGCGTAACTCTAATTTTGGTCTGAGAAAGGTACTGTATTTCCTGTATATCAGTGATGTGTGGTGACCATTCAGATAGCTGCAGCACTGAATATTCAAATTATATTATTATACTATTAATTATGTTATTATACATTAATTCAAACTATATTATTAATTAATTACTGAATTCGTAATTTTAATGTTATAATTTTAAGAAAACAGTAGTAAATCAAGGTACAGACTCAGCTTGATAACACACACAATGGGTAACATTCTACATTAAAAAAACAATATTAAAGATTGAAATCACAGCTAGTGACAGTTAAAGTTAAAATAACTGACAATGAAATAGTTAGAGCTAATATCAATCTGTGTTACTTCAAGCAAACTTGTATAAGAAGTAACCATTTTCTGGCCTGAAAACCACCTTTGACAATAATGAATTAAGGATGAGTTCTCCTTTTTGCAAGTACACTAATTTGTTTTCACACCCATTCTTATTTCACCACAGATGTGACATACTCAGTGGGTTTTTCTTTTATTTTACATTGTAAGTTTGTGTCCTGTGACTGCCAATCAAAATCTGCCACAGGTCTAAATTAGTACAGCATACCATTTGGCTAATCCTGAGCTATGAAAAGTTTGTTTTTGTGTCCCAACATGATTTTGTGTAGTTGAGTTGAAGCTTTCCTCCTGCTCATTTCTGAATACTGCGTCTTGCTAGGTTACTGTGACTTGGACACATCTCGAGACTTTGGTAGATCATCTCATCACAAAATTGAAATTCCATTCTTCTCTCCTGGGAAGCAAATTTCTTAAGAACCTCTTAAAAGAAATGTTCCTTCTTTCTGAATTCTTCCAGTAGGTGAGCTTTATTTGAAATAATTCCAAGATGAGACAGTCTCTCTTTGCCAGTAGAATTTTGAGAGTAGCTTTTGAATTTCTTTGCTACTGAAAACAATTTTTCTCCTGAAGATTTATTCACAGGAACTGTATGCAGTAATGTTATTAACATATTAAACTGGTGAAAATTTTTACCAAGCACTGAATTGACGCTCTGTAGTTCTGCAAGTTCACTTATAGTTTATGTCTAAATTCTTCAACACTGTACATTAGTCACCTCATTTTTCAGTCAAATGGTATCAAAGAACTTTCAGTATCCATTTAATGGACTTCGGAAGCTGCTTTCAAGGAACTGTTTAGATTATTATCCAGTTTCATTATGTGACAAAAAATTTTAGTTTAGAATAATATTCAAATCTTCAATCCAAGTGGCCATCAAGTTATCACACACTTTACAACAGATACATTTACAGTTGATATTTAACCGACTTGAGACATAGATTCTTGGAAAACTTGATCACAGCCATCAGATAAAGGCAAGTTTATCACTTTTTTTCTCTCATACTACAAAATATCGTTTCCTTGTTCCTATACGGTGTTGTATAACGTATCATGGAAAGTAAATATTTTGTCAAATATGGTCAAGAGAAAACCAAATTTCAAATCTTCTAAAAGTGCCAAAGAGCCATTAAATGTTGCTAAAATATCTGAATGAACTTCTGGAGGATGTTCTAGCACGACACTATACAAATCACAAAGTTAAGGTACTTTCCTGGACACATTCATCACTGATCTTGATGTGTTGGAATAATGTGTAGAACACAATGTTGCAAAAACTTATTCAACAATGTAACATATTTAGGAGACCCTGAAAAAAGCTTCAGTCCATTAAGCAAATTAAAAAAGTTTTACACTCCAGTATTTGGCTGCTGCTTTGACACAAAACTAAATTTGGTATTTGAACACAAGTGAAAAAATATGGTTTCAGAATGTGTGACTTTGATAAATGCTTGAACCTCATTCAGAACTGTCGCCATGATCGCTGCACTGTCAAATGTTGGTGCAATCAATTTTTCATTTCTTCCAAATCCTGATTAAGTGTCAGATAAGGCCTATAGTAACATAGGCATGTTTGTCAATATGTATATTACAGAACCTCAAAAATCGTTCTTTTATCTCTCCTTCATATACCTAACCGAGGATAATAGAAAACTGTACTTCATTTGCCACATCTGGTAGCTGCATATATCTTAGAAAGCTCCTCCCCCAGCTGCAGTATGAAGTTTCTGCGTTTCAACTTTTACTTCTATAGAGCATTGTACAATACCCAGGCATTTATCCCAACCAAATCCAGGAAGTTGTAAAACGTATGAACAGGCCAACGACTTGATTGCGCTTTGACACGGTATTTTTGAGCCATTTGCTCAACCACATTTAGATCCGTTATAAAATGTAACTGTATATGGTTTCTTTTTCAAGCTATCTTCATTTTTAACATAAGGATGCATAGTGCTGAGAATCAAGACATTCTTGTTGCTGTTTCCTGGTAAATTGTCAGTGTGGTATCATTTTTCTTCAGCAATACTGTGCTGTATAACATTTCTTTTGCCCTCTTGATACAGACTGGAATTTCCTTGCAAGATCGATGTATGTGCCCTTATGTATGTACCATTTCTTTTGAGGTTTCAGAGAGAGCCAAGGAGGTGAAAAAATTGTTCCATATGACATTTCTTCCTTTATTGAGACAAGGTTGCGTCAATTTTTCCCAACAACATCGCCAAGACCCTCATCACTTGGCATACTGTCATCCTCTCCTAGATAAGGGAAAGCATTCACAGTACATTTGTAGTCTTTTTCTACTGTCATACAATACTTTTGCCCGTATTTGTCTGGTTTTGAGGCCGTGAACCCTGTGAATCTCCAGAGGCACTTTGAAGGAAAAAGCCGTTCATCAATTGTTTTATATGGAACTGGTATGTGGCTACACTGTGTGTGGTGTCACCGCCAGACACCACACTTGCTAGGTGGTAGCTTAAATCGGCCGCGGTCCATTAGTACATGTAGGACCCGCGTGTCACCACTGTGTGATCGCAGACCTAGCGCCACCACAAGGCAGGTATCGAGATACGGAAGAGCACTCGCCCCAGTTGTACGACGACATTGCTAGCGACAATACGGACGAAGCCTTCCTCTCATTTGCCGAGAGACAGTTAGAATAGCCTTCTGCTAAGTCCATGGCTACGACCTAGCAAGGCGCCATTAGCCTTACCTACTTTGAGAATTATAGTATAAATGTCTCAAGAAGAACGCTGTATTCATCAAAGAATAAAAGATAAGTATTTGAGGAGCTGCATACTTTTCTTATGAGAATTCACTACTTATCCTGTTCCAGAATTCACGCCCGTCTGCGTTAGATAGCGTGCCCATCAGTCCCCTCAAAATAACACTGTGTCGGCACTTCTGTCGACACATCACTGTGCATTCGCATTGAACTCATATCAGATTCCTGATATCAAAGCATACTTGTCTTCTTTCAGTCATTCTCATCTTGTGGATCTAATGTCTAATCTGAGATAATGCATTATCTCTCTGAATGTGTCTCATGAGCCATTGTTGACTTCACAAAAATATTTCCCCACTTCATTGACCACAATCTGCCTGGTTCTGAGCTCTTTGCTCCTACAGCACCACAGACGTACAACATAGATACACAAGCTTCCAGTCCTTCAACGTTCATAGTCCAATCATCTGAACCCAGTACTCGACATACCTCAGTCCCAGTGCATTTTACAGCTTGTTTCAAAATTTTGTCCATTATCATAAGATGCCAAGCACTGTAGCAAATCTCATTCACGTTTCGTTTTTCACGCAGAGATGGTCCTGCATGGTCTTAGAAAACATTTTGTTATCCATGTCTACCAGCTGAATAGTTACCTATAACTCTCACTTCCCAGGTCGTTCCATTTCGTGCTACGCTATCTCTACCTGAAGGAAACTGAAATAGTCCACAACCTTGGTCATTTCGTAGTCCATGACACCCAGGGCCATGAGTTGACCTACCCTTTTTGGCAGCTGTTCCTGTAATCGTATTAATTAGTATTATGACATATATTGGTTTATAAGTGTACTGTAAGACTTGTAAAAACTCAAGAAAGCAACAATGTACGAGGGCTATCTACAAAGTACATTACGTTTTGGAATTAAAAATAAATAAAGCATTGGAAATTTTTTTATTATATACAAATGAAAGCCACACTTAAATACTACTTTTCTACATAGTTGCCATTTAAATTAAGGCACTTATTGTAGCGATCGACGAGCTTGGAAATTCCTTCGTCGTAAAATTCGGCCGCCTGCGCCTTCAACCACGTGGTTAATCAGTAACCCGGTAGAAACACGATTTTTGTGGATTTCCTGGAAAGAGGCACTACAATAAACTCTCAAAGGTATTGCCAAACTCTGCACAACCTCAGAAGCGCGATACAAAACAAGCGCAGGAGAAAGTTGGGCTCAAAGATCTTGCTGATTCACGAAACGTCCGGGCCCACACGGCACATGCTACTCGTTAAGTTCTCGAATCTTTTAAGTGAGAGTTGTTTCCTCATCCGCCGTACAGTCCCGACCTGACACCGAGCGACTTGCACTTTGTGGATTTCCTGGAAAGAGGCACTACAATAAACTCTCAAAGGTATTGCCAAACTCTGCACAACCTCAGAAGGGCGATACAAAACAAGCGCAGGAGAAAGTTGGGCTCAAAGATCTTGCTGATTCACGAAACGTCCAGGCCCACACGGCAAATGCCACTCGTTAAGTTCTCGAATCTTTTAACTGGGAGTTGTTTCCTCATCCGCCGTACAGTCCCGACCTGGCACCGAGCGACTTCCACTTATTGCCAGCAATGAAGATGTGATTGGCTATGCAGCGTTTTGATGACGACGCACAGCTTCAAGAAGAGGTAACCACGTGGTTGAAGGCGCAGGCGACCGAATTTTACGACGAAGGAATTTCCAAGCTCGTCCATCGCTACGATAAGTGCCTTAATTTAAATGGCAACTATGTAGAAAAGTAGTATTGAAGGGTGACTTTCATCTGTATATAATAAAAAAATTCCAATACTTTATTTATTTTTAATTACAAAACGTAATGTACTTTGTGGATAGCCCTCGTATAAACATAATTGTTGCAATTGAAATTGGTGTCTCTGCAGCATGTATGTAAACAATAATTATTATAAAAACAAAATGCATAGCTTCCTCATCGGTATTCAGTAGAACATCCTGAAGAGTAACATCATCTTTTGATGAAGAATCTGGAACTAAAGGTGATGGTAATTCTTCCTCGGATGCAACTCCAGCGGCTCGCCCTCACATTCAGAATCCAAAATCTCACTTAGCGCATTTATAATGTTCTCTTCTGTTCATAGAAGTTTGGCCATACTAAATTTGTATGTTGCAAGCACTATTTATAGTTTTACATAGTCAGAATGCAATACTAAACCCATATTTGATTAAACAAAGCACTGGATGTGCAACACCTGCATGGTCAGACATGTTTCAACCTGCTCTCCGTCTCTCCTCCTGGAAAATTGCAACATCATCAGCCAGAGAGATATAAGGGTGTTTTGCGATTGTTGACCAAACACAATATAACAATAAGCATGAAGCTACACGAAAAATGTGATTGTTATAGCGCCTGCAGCAGAGGGATCACAGCTGACCCGTCCATGGTGCTAGGTCAATCTTCATATTTCTCTTTTAAGGTTTCCCCATTAAATGTCAAATTAAGTGTAGTTGCTAATTATCTTATTTCTTAAAAAGTCACAGAAATTCAGCTCTCTAGGCAATAATGCAAAGCAGTAACAAATGAAAGAGTTCTGGTGTTCTAGTGTTAAAGTATGTTTTTACAGTTAATGTTAGTGAAGCACTGCTACAGTTGTTTCCCCTGACCCCAGTCCACTGCTGTGACACCTGACAGTGGTCTGTTTAAAGTTACATAAACGCTTTGTTTAAAATATTGAATGAAAACAGTAGCTGATTAGACAGGAGGAGGCTCTGTGGCTCCTAATACACGCATATAAAGTATTATCATAACTAATTCGTGCTTATTAGCCTAGTCATTCTTTGTTGTTACTATACTTTACTTAAAAAGCCAGCAGTGGTTCCTTCTGTCTGTTAATGTGTAATACGACATATGTCACAGCCCTGAAAGCTCCTTCATGGTATGGAACATGTGTGAATGAATGAATGAAAAGTGTCAGACTCTCTCCCCTTTTAAACCTTAGATAGGTGCATGCTGTGGAGGTCCACTTATGGGCATTGGGGAACATTTATGTCCTCATGTACAATATGTGCTTTGGTGGTTTCAGTAATGATAAACATCGCGGTATGGTCTTTGAAATATTCTTCCAGGATAAGGGAAACAAATAAGTTATTTAGAAAAAAACAATAATAAATTGTTTTATTTAATGCAGTTGAAAATAACAGTAACACAAACGTAATATAGTGAATTTATATTAAAACTGATAATACAGTTCATTCTAAATCATCGATACAATCTCGATATACTATGTTTCTATGTACTCCGCTAAAAGAGGATAACACTAAGCAGTGTACTTCAACAATACCATATAATTTGACCAATTAACTGAATTTGCTGTCTCATCATGTCATTGAAAGACCAACTCTTGTTTTCCCAGAACACACACTGCATTAATAAGGCTTTTAAGGAAGTCCTTGTTCCATCTTACCTTTTGATTAAATAGAGATATTTTACCTTTAAGCTGGCCATCAAACACAGATTCTATTGTATTTTCGTTGAAAGCAGGTATAGCTATAGACGACCATAGATGGTTAACAGCAAGTCCATGTTCACCTTTCCCAAATGCATGAACACAGTTTTGGTCCAATTAGTATTCCTGGTGTTTCCAAACATTGGACAATAAAAAGCAAAACACCACATTTACGTCAATGCAACTGGCTAACCAGACACAATACAATTGAAATGTCTAGTGAATTTATTGGTCTTTTGAGCCAAGTTCGGTAGTCCTGATGTTTGTCAAACATTTTTAAATATCTTCACCTATTTTGAGAAAGAATGCATGATAAGTGGCTTAAACAAAGGCTATTTTATAATACGTGTAAACAAAGTCCTATATCATATTACTAGATACTAACTGGCACACTGGTACTTTGATGAACAGTCATACAGATTCGGCAGAACCACAGACTGAGCAAAGAAATACTGTACTAGTACTGTTCCTCTCCATTAGTCTGTATTATAAGCCTGTCTGAAGCTTGTGGCTGAAAAACGTGCAAACCACCCCTAGCCAATAGCAGTGTGCGCGCATCCCTCGCTGCCTGAAGCTAGCTTCAGTTGTAGCAGAAAAATGTGCACACAGTACATGACCATCAGAACTGTGTACACAACTCTCTTTCTTTTACATGGGCATTGCTTCAGCTCGGCTCACAATGCTCTATTAATACAGTATGAGACATATGTACTTCACAGAAAGGTAACGATAGTATCTAGATATTGTTGAATAAACACATGGTTGTAACTGCATAGTATGTTTTTACAGTTAATGTCAGTGAAACACTGCTACAGTTGTTTCCCCTGACCCCAGTCCACTGCTGTGACACCTGACAGTGGTCTGTTTAAAGTTACATAAACGCTTCGTTTAAAATATTGAATGAAAACAGTAGTTGATTAGACAGGAGGAGGCTCTGTGACTCCTAATGCACACATATAAAGTATTATCATAACTATTTTGTGCTGATTAGCCTAGTCATTCTTTGTTGTTACTATACTTAAAAAGCCAGCAGTGGTTGCTTCTGTCTGTTAATGTGTAATACGACATATGTCACAGCCCTGAAAGCTCCTTCATGGTATAGAACATGATGTGTGAATGAATGAATGAAAAGTGTCAGATCTCTCCCCTTTTAAACCTTAGATAGGTGCATGCTGTGGAGGTCCACTTATGGGCATCGGGGAACATTTATGTCCTCATGTACAATATGTGCTTTGGTGCTTTCAGTAACGATAAACTTCGCTGTATGGGCTTTGAAATATTCTTCCAGGATAAAGGGAAACAAATAAGTTATTTCGAAAACAATAAAACATGTACAGTTTTATTTAATGCAGTTGAAAATTACAGTAACAGAAACGTAATATAGTGAATTTATATTAAAACTGATAATACAGTTCATTCTAAATCATCAATACAATCTCGATATACTATGTTTGCATGAGCTTTGCAAGTAAACGATTTGCATCTTGAACATTTCTGTGAAGGTTTTTTGTCATCTTTTCTGGGGCACATTTTGCACCTCCCACTAAAAGGTCCAGGAGCATCAGTCACCAACTCCTGACAGTTTTATGCCTTCTCCCAAATGTATTTTTTTCTTAAGTGCTTGGGAATATTATCTACTGTAATAATAATAATGGCGTGTGACGAGGGGCTCCCGTCGTGTAGACCGCTCGCCTGGTGCAAGTCTTTCGATTTGACGCCACTTCGGTGACTTGCGCGTCGATGGGGATGAAATGATGATGATTAGGAGAACACAATACCCAGTCCCTGAGCGGAGAAAACCTCCAACCCAGCCAGGAATCGAACCTGGGCTCTTAGGATTGACAGTCTGCGCGCTGACCACTCAGCTACCGGGGGCGGACATTATCAACTGTATGCACAGACACATTCTCGTGTGCTTTTCAACTAACGAGTATCAATTTCCTTTGGAATTCCGTTATAGTAGGTTATCAATTTTTGGGCCAATGTTATACAGCAAATGCGTATTCATACCTACTACATTTAGAAAACGGAAAAATATGGCTAGTGGCCACCGTCTTGCTTGCTACCAACACTAAAATTTGCACGCAACTGATCGCATGTATAAACCCCACTTTTGGAATGGTTACAAAAGGTGATTATTTTGGGCTTCACTTTCACACCAGTTCATATGTCAATGGCAACATCATGATGCATTGTTGATAATAATATTACCACCTTATTTTCGGCAATAACGTACGATACCAAAGTCGCATCTTTAGTGAATCCAAAAACACTGCTATTCAGTGTTTTATGCTTAGTAGGCTGAAATTATGGCGGAATTTCACGCTTATTTTCTCGTATGGTACCCACAACTGTTAACTTTTTCCTAAGGAATATCTGATCGAGTTGGTAACTCGAATATCAGTTGTCACAAGTTATAGTCCCATTGATACCTACAACAGGTTCAATCAACCTGTTCAAAATCGATAATACAGCGTTGTCCTGACGAAACGGTCCCTCTGGTTGTGTGCGCCTACACATATTTCAAAGTTGGCTAAATAATTCATTCTGGCATCTACTAATGTGAAAACTCTTATTCTGTACCTTTTGGGTTTTTGTGGCAAATATTGCCTAAATGGACATTTGCTCCTGAAAGGTATAAGCTGTTTGTTTATTTACAATATTCACTTGGGCTGAATTCATTTTTACAATTATAATTTAGACCACTGCTAAAGTCCCTCACAGGTGCTAATTTATCATGTTTACTCCTACTTTCACAGGTGTGAATGTCATCAAATCTGATAACCCTAAGTGAAAACAAAAATCATCTTCATGACATTGTGACACTAAAGACTTCTATATCTTCCAATAAATCCTCATTATCCACATGAGAGACTTTGTGAAGCCCAACCAAAAAGAGTAACCTCAAAAGCAATAGTAGTTCTTCTCTTGTCATATGTTTGGCATCCCACTCTCTGGAATACTTATTTTTTTACCAACTCTTTGTACACATTGGTGCAATTTACAGCTGATGTCACTATATGTTCATCAAATAAAATAGAAAATGAATAAATGATAGACACTACACTTTTGAAGTACGCCTTTCTTCTAGATAAATAGGTTATGATACTATGTTTCTGAGTTTTGATGGTTACGGCTGGCATTTCCTTTTTCCGTTTCATAGACTTGCCTTTGCATACAAAAAATCTGCCCTCCAAGCACTCTACCCACTTCCTTCTTGTTCTGTGTCAGAAGCATGCTTGCTTTCCTGCTCATAGTCCTCATCTTCTGTATCTGTTCCTCCTACATGTACATCTGCTTGATCCCTCTCCACCTACGAAATTTCTCCCATATTTCTTCGGCTGTGCAGAATGCAGCCATCAGAAAACATAATGACTGGGATTGGTACATTGGCAAAAGTGATAATGAAGCACCTGCAAGGTTGTCAATTTGACTAAATATAAATAAAGGATTGAAAAATAATAATAGCGTTTATTGCATTGTACTTCATTAATAATTATATCATTTATACCAATACTCCTAGAGAAATTCTGTTCAAAAAAGCAGCTTACCTCCATATCAACTGATGCATTCCAAGGAGCATGGGGTAAGAAATGTCTTGCACAGCTCACAACAACTAGATGGTGACTGGCAGGGCGATGGAAATTCACTAATGGCTTACTGAAGTGAAGAGTGGAAAGGTGCTGAAAATGTTAACAATGGTACATGACACATGTCAGGCTGTGACAAATTGGATCATGCACATGGACAGAAATGATGGTACATGCTCAGTAAAAGGTTAATATTCTTTGATAGAATGAACAGGAAAAATCAGCCATGGACTTTTCAAATAATTATCATGTTATTTGTCTTATTCTGCATAGGGAATCTACAGAAAAAACCAAATTCTAGACACTACAAAATAAATGAATATATTTGCAATGGTTGGCAACATCTGTGTTGGATGATTTGCTGCTTTTTTCTTTGGTTTCTTTTGTAATTATCACAGAAAAAATAACAGTTTCATTATCTGTGTTCTTGACAATATAGTGTATTTGAATATA
The DNA here is from genome assembly GCF_023864345.2 of Schistocerca serialis cubense. NCBI lineage: Eukaryota > Metazoa > Arthropoda > Insecta > Orthoptera > Acrididae > Schistocerca > Schistocerca serialis. The sequence goes on along the minus strand of NC_064645.1, from coordinate 52,737,430 downwards.
ACTCACCACTAAATCAACTTTATACTCTGTTGAAAGGGTTGAATGGAGTCAACATTCCAATAATTTATGAGCACCAGCAATAATTTATTAGAAGAGATTAATGAAGTATCCACATCAAAAGAATTGAAAATTTATTTATTGAACTATCTGATTCTGTCTAAGATTGCTTTGGATGAACATTCACTGGTTAATTTTGATATGTTGACTGCTATAGTGAACTACAATGACTGAAAATCTGACATTGAAATTTACCTACAACATGAGAGATTGCGAGAAACAATCGCTGGTACTGATAATGATCCAAAGAATGTACTGGAAACCTTATCCACATAAAAAACTATGTGGAGCAACAACTGCTAAAGAAACGCAGCAAAATTTACGATCGTCATTTGAGAGAATGCTTTATCTAATTTAATTGGATTGCTACAATACATGAAGAATGTACAACGGATCTTAGTGAAAGCTCTGGAAATGTATTTAGCGAAAATTATGCAACTTGCCCAACAAATTGAGAAGTATTGAGAAGAAAATAGACAATGATTTGTCTGTGTTGATCATGCTAAGTGTAGTTCCAGCAAGTTTCCAATCTTCATTATGAATGTGGGGAATGAAGATGTCACTATTAGTGGTAATTAACTAGTCATTGGTTAATCCAAGAAAGAACAGAAACACCAGTTTTTCGAGACAAATAAAACCACAAGTTTCGCACTGGCAGCTGGTAAGCACACCAAAACTGTAAACATTAGTTGCAATTAACTGAATTCCAAGTCGATAAAATGCTACTAACATCAGAAAATTCGTCATTAGTCGAATAAGTGGAGAACTAGAAAGAAACCAAACAAACAGAATTCAGATAATTCCTTATAAAGCTGAAAATGACAATGTTTGATGGCTCTTATTGCATCCTCATGTCAAAGTGTTTTCTGGATGCACAGAGCACATAATGACTAAAGGAGACATTCTCAACAACTTAGAAGTTATAAAAATTACAAAAGTTAGAGTAGCAGATTGTAGCAGTATTGAGTAGGCTTGAAAGGGTAATGTTAATCTTTAAGTTCTAGTGGTGACAATAACAAACTGGTCACAATTAACAAAGTTTTTATATGTTCCAGCATTTGGAATCTAGTGACTGACAAATAGTCAACCAATAATATGTGGGTTATGCATATTGTTCAGTGATGTACAGGATGCTATATTCTATAGGCATGATGCAGTTACCCACATATAGCGACTGCAGCTCAGGTGGTATAATATTGAGCCCTGCTCGTGATGTAATAACATACTATTTTCTATTTCTATCGTACTATTAAGATTTAACGATATAATTTAAGCACTAAGTCAATGAAATGAACTGGAAGTCAGTGAATATGTACGCCCAGAATAATGTGAGCGGCATAACATTATTGTCTGTGTTTTGTTCTACATAAGAATGCGCGCTCGTCTTTTCTTTCTTCTTCTTTAATCACGCTCATTTCTGACAGCACTTTACGCTATCAGGCTCCTATTTTGTTCCATTTCTTCAAATGAACTGAACTTGTATTCCTGTTAGGAATTTATGTAATCATTCCATTATTATCGCCAATTACGACTATTTTATTATTGTCAATACTTTATTCTATCGATCCAGAGTTTAGCTAAGATTATTGTAATTTCCTAGTATTTCGCCGAAATACGGCACAATTCTTTGTTATGTTCAAAACTGTGAGAATTATTCACAAAATGCTATATTTCAGTACAAAAAATTATTTTGTTAAATGATAATTGTTTAATTTAAGATTTCTACTTTCATTTCGTAGTAGCAATCACAGATCCCAATTTATAAATGTTATAGATTTTTTTACTACATTTTTTCTTACAATGCCAACACTTTACTCACAAGATTAAATTAAATCATTCAGTATCTCTCATGAGGCGAGAAGCTAGTTAGAAATTTCCTTGAGATTACAAAAACACAAATGAAACGCTTTCAGCATGCTACAAGTCTACTGAACTTTACTTCAAGCAACGAAAGGTAAAAAAGAGTAGAATAAACTAAGAAGTAAAGTGATCATCTTATGCCCTCGATAGTATTGTGTGCATTTTCTGATAAAAATAATTTTTGTTTTGAAAACTAAAAAGTGGCATGTGTGAAATACTTAATTCATTTACTTTTAGTTAATGATAAGAAGTGATACCTCTAATTAATCCATGTACTAATAGTTGTGTGTGACATTTAAGTAATAAAAATAACCAGTCTCATGCTCATATTTAAAAATGAAAATCAATAATAATTGGGATACATTAAGTTGAAGAAATTCAGCTTGATAATCACAAAAATACTAATTTGTCTGAATTATGATAAGAACTTGAGATTTCGTCAATCTGGTATTTCAAGTCATAATTAGTTTGAAATATTTATTCAAATATTGAATTATTACAAGTATATGAATATACCTATGCTTATTTTACATCCATTACAATTTATGATAGCCAAAGCATAAATTACCATAATCATATCCATCCATATTTATAAAATACTGTTGTTAAAGCTTTAGTATAGTGGCTGGAATGTATCAGATGCATAAAGTCTATCATCATGCAAATTCTGTAGAAATTGACAGTATTCATTATAGGAAAGAAGACTGTGACACCTGAATCAAATAGGTACAGATTTATTAATGCTAGAAATGGGTATTGACTGTATTGGAAGCCATCAATTTAGGTGTTTATTGCACAAAAGGGAAACAGTCTCGATAAAAGTTTTTAAAAAACATCAAACAGAAGAGCAGAATGTCTACATGAAACAGATAATTCTCATGTTTGTGGACCAGTGCTCATGGCACTGGAGATAGAGCAAATGATCTTTTTACTTTTGTGGATGATATGTCAAGGAAACCACTAAATTACTTGCTAAAAATCATCAAAAGAACTGTGTGATACTTTCATTGCGATCAAAGTATAATACAATGTAGCTGGTCGAAGAATGTAAGTACTGTACTTACATCAAATAATTTTAAAAATTTTACAGTCAGCATATGTAGGCCTTGTTTAAGAGGTATATTATTCGACATCAGACGACAAGTACGTTTACACCAGACCAAAACGTATTTTCAGAATGCCTTATTTGGACCTTCAGTGAAAAGTAAAATTGAGTTAACTGATGCAGGACTGCAGAAAAAGTTTCGAGGAAAAGCCACCATCACTGTTATTTATCTGAAATGTAGCTCTCCAACAAAGGCTGTCCAGAATGTTACTCCTGAAGATTTATAGTGTAGTCATCACATAAATTTGAGTCATCTACAAATCTTTGAACGTCGAGCAATTTTACATTAACTGAGAGAGAAATGAATGAAGTTATAAGGCGAATCCAAAGATTTTTAAGGTCTCAAGTGCACCACCTAAGAGTCAATTCACACTTGATAGTGCGTCATCTCATATCATGCCAAAACACTCCACAGTGCATTTCAAATGGTGGCATCCACACAGGCTGTCAATGGCACAGAATGTCACATTATATCATGTCACATCACTGGCAAGGTTTCTCGGTTAGAAAGCTTTGAAGGTGACACTGATGGGAGGAACTGTGTCATCAAAACCAAACATAAGAAGTTAACCTGTTTTCGTCACAGTATCTTATGTTATAGAAGCGGATTTCATGCTTTTATTTCTTCTTAATCTTCATTTTATTATTTTGCTTTCTTTTCATGCCAAATTGAAAATGTTCCATGAAGACTTTGATAAATTTTTTCTTTGAGTGTTCTTACATAAACGAGACCAAATATCTGAAGGCAAAAAATTGTTCAAAACTCATCGTTATGAATAATTATTCATTACGAAATTTGCTTTGGCGATTAATAAAATTTGTCGCCATTAGTTCCTCAATCCTGATGTTGAACTCCGACTTTTTGTATCACTAATGGTGTCTCATAACCTCATGTTCCCCATTTAGTAATGGGCTAAGCAAATCGACATGATGTGAGATGATGTCCTTGTGAGTACACCTTGATGTTGAAGTGAAATGAAATGATGTGACATCCCGTTCTGTTGATGTATAGCGTAAGCTGGTCTTATTTCATGGGCAATCAGACCAAATGCTCATCTCTGAAACAGACCATGATCAGTATACAGAAAAATGCAGACTTTGAAACGTTTTTAGGTCACACAATGCAGTTGCAACCATTTGCCACAAAGGGATAAAAGAAGGAAGATTAGGATTTACTGTCACATTGACATTGAGGTCATTAGATATGGGAAAAGTAATAGGATAGTCGACAGACCATATGGGACATATATTTTAGTAAACGACGCAATTGCTATCTTTAATCACAAAACTTCAGTAAATAAATTAAATTACTTCTCTAACAGTTTCATCAGTAACTATTTTATAAATCAACTGTTCACTATAATATAAACTTTCTCATTACTATGGGATACCAACCAATAAGAAAATCATTTCCCTACACTAAAGTTTATGGCATGGATTTGAATAAATCGATGTCTAAAGTTGTTGAAATTAATCTGCAGATCTCTTTCATCACAGAGGTAATCTACAAGTACAAGCATCTGTGGATGAATATAGACTTATCATACATAAAACAATAAAGTGCTAAACAAAATTTAAAAATGTATCTTAAAATTGTTGACTACTACTGTCAGATTCAAGCTGTTTTCAATTTATTGACTGGTTTGATGAATATATGTTATTTCAGTATTATCCATTGAGTCACTTGAAATCATTTTGTGCTTTGCTACATCTCTAGCATACAATGTACTTCACATGCAACATGACCACTTTTACTAATCTTTGATGGCAAATGTTAGAATAAAATGTACTGATTTTTCATTAAAGTTATAACACTAATTCTGATTTTAGGACTCAGATCAGGGTCCTTTCACAGATTTAGATTAGATTACATTCAGTTTTCTTTCCACAGACTCAAAAATTAGATGATTCACATGGGTGTGGAAGACGTCAGAGAACCTAAAATGAAAAATATGAAACACTTGAATATAATACTCACTACCTTATCATTTTTCAGAAGATTGTCAAAATATGTGAATACATTACAGTGAAGTGGAAATGCTAATATTTACTGGATTAATACACTGTCAGAATGAAAATAGTTATGTACTTTTAATAAATTTATCAAACACAAAATACTTACTCTTGACTGTTGTGACCAAAAGCTCTCAACACTGAAATCTAACAGACATTTTTACTAAGTCAGTCTAACAGTCCTGTTAAGATATTCATCTATAGAGTAGAAAGAGTTGCTTATCAAAAGGTCTTTCAAACTCTATTTACACTGTGCTTTATCTGATAGCAAGTTTTTAATGGTTGCTGGCAATTTGTTGAAAATGTATTTTCCTAAATACTGGACCCTTTTTTGAACCAAGGTAAGGAATTTTAGCTTTATATGTAGACTGTTCTTATTCCTAATATTCGTTCTATGCATTGAGCTGTAAATAGAGACTTATTATTTGTAACAAATTTCATTAAGGAATAAATATACTGAGAAACAGTGGTTAGAATACAAAGTTCTCTGTACAGGTTTCTACATGATGTTCTTGAATTTACACCACCAATGACTCTTATTACACGTTTTTGCACTCTAAAAGGTTTTGCTCAGTTTGACAAGTTATCCCACAGTATGATCCCATATGACATAGAATGAAAGTAAGTAAAGTATGCAAGTTTTTTATATTTGTGTCTCCTACATCTAGTAACATTCTCACTGAAAACACAGACTTGTTTAGGCGCTTCAGCAGTTCTGTGATATGCAATCCCAACTGACTTTAATATCGAATTGTAATCTCAGAAATTTAACACTGTCAACCTCTTCACTCTGTATGTCTTCATGTGATACACTCATGCTGGAAGGAAATTTCTTACAGGTTCTGAACTGTAACTCATATAGTGGGTCTTTTCAAAATTTAACTACAGTGAATTAGCTTTAAATCAATTATTAATGTCAGTGAAAATTTGATTAACAGCAATTTTTAAATCTTTACTTGACTTGCTACTTACTGCAATGTTTTTTATCGTCTGCAAACAAAACAAACTTGGCATCTGGAAATTTAACAGATGAGAGGTGATTAATATATACAAGAATTGATTCCCAATTAGATGAAGACTGACTGCATGCTGCACTGGTATTTCGTAACAACGCCCTTTGTTTGCTGTTAGGTAAGTATCAAACTATTTCGCAGCACTGCCAGTGACACCACAATATTCAGATTTGAATAAGAGAATGCTGCGATTCACACAGTCAGAGGCTTTTGTCAAGTCCTATAAAATACCAGTAGCCTCTAATTTTTTATCTAATAAATCAAGGACGCTCTCACTGTACATGTAAATAGGCTTCTCTATATCAGAACTCCCCCACCTCCCATGAACCATGGACCTTGCCGTTGGTGAGGAGGCTTGCAAGGCGCAACGATACAGATAGCCGTACCGTAGGTGCAACCACAACGGGAGGGGGGGGGGTATCTGTCGAGATGCCAGACAAACGTGTGGTTCCTGAAGAGGGCAGCAGCCTTTTCAGTAGTTGCTAGGGCAACAGTCTGGATGATTGACTGATCTGGACCTGTAACACTAACCAAAATGGCCTTGCTGTTGTGGTACTGCGAATGGCTGAAAGCAAGGGGAAACTACAGCTGTAATTTTTCCCGAGGGCACGCAGCTTTACTGTATGATTAAATGATGATGGTGTCCTCTTGGGTAAAATATTCAGGAGGTAAAATAGTCCCCCATTCGATCTCCGGGTGGGGACTACTCAGGAGGATGTCATTATCAGGAGAAGGAAAACTGGCGTTCTAAGGGTCGGAGCGTGGAATGTCAGATCCCTTAATCGGGCAGGTAGGTTAGAAAATTTAAACAGGGAAATGGGTAGGGTAAACTTAGATATAGTGGGAATTAGTGAAGTTCGGTGGCAGGAGTAACAAGACTTTTGGTCAGTTGAATACAGGGTTATAAATACAAAACCAAATAGGGGTAATGCAGGAGTAGGTTTAATAATGAATAAAAAATAGGAGTGTGTATAAGCTACTACAAACAGCATAGTGAATGCATTATTGTGGCCAAGATAGACAAAAAGTCCAAACCTACTACAGTAGTACAAGTTTATATGACAACTAGCTCTGCAGATGATGAAGAAATTGATGAAATGTATGATGAGATAAAAGAAATTATTCAGGTAGTGAAGGGAGACGAAAATTTAATAGTCATGGGTGACTGGAATTCGTCAGTAGGAAGAGGAAGAGAAGGAAACGTAGTAGGTGAATATGGATTGGGGCTAAGAAATGAATGAGGAAGCCACCTCGTAGAATTTTGCACAGAGCATAACTTAACCATAGCTAACACTTGGTACAAGAATCACAAAAGAAGGTTGTACAAGCAGGTTTCAGACCAAACCGCAGCTGTGTCGATCAAGTTCTCTCACTCACGACGTACATTGAAGCTGGGTTCCAAAGAAAGCTTAAAACCTCTGCAGCATTCATAGACCTGTCAGCTGCCTACGACACAGTCTGGAGAGAAGGCATTATTTATAAGTTCCTCCGCATAATCCCATGTAAACTAACAGCTCGCCTACTAAACAACATGCTGAATGACAGAACGATCCAAGTCACCATGGGTTCAGATATTAGTTCACCGAGGAAATTAAAAAATGGCCTACCTCAAGGACCGGTGCTTGCACCACTCCTCTTCAATCTCTACATTGCAGACATACCGGAAACAAGATCAAAGAAGTTTGGCTACGCCGGTGACTGGGTCCTTGCAACGAGAAGTCAGTCATTTGAAGGGGCAGAGGAGACCCTAACAGCTGACTTGGAGAAGATGGGAGAATATTTCCGAAAATGGCACCTGCAACCTAACGCCAACAAAACAGAAGTGTCATGTTTTCACCTAAACAATAAAGCGGCTAAGAGGGAGCTCAGAATAAAATTCGAGACCACATGGCTTACCCACAATCAAACCCCAAAGTACCTAGGTATGACCCTCGATAGAACACTCTCTTTCAAAGGTCACCTAATGAAAACAGCAGAGAAACTAAAAACAAGGAATAATATTATACAGAAGCTCTGTGGAACGACATGGGGAGCGGCAGCTACTACGTTACGGACATCAGCCTTAAGTCTCGTCTTCTCAGCTGCCGAATATTGTGCGCCGGTATGGCTAAACAGCCCCCACACCCATAGAATCGATGCACAGCTCAATAACACAATGAGAATGATCGCTGGTGTAATAAAGACTACACCCGTGGAATGGCTCCCAGTACTAAGCCACATACCACCCCCTAACCTACGCCGCACAAACGCTCTTATAAGAGAGTACAAAAAGATAATGAGCAATCGGAATCTACCCATCCATGAGAATTTTGAAGATGCCACCCAAAGCGGCCTCCGCTCCAGAAGGTCACCCATCAGAACCGCAAAAGCCACATCTGCAACAGAGGAAGAATTCAACATAACCAGCGCCTGGCACCAAGAATGGTCCTTAAAGAACATCAGCAAACTTCCATGTATCTCCCAGAAGCCTCCAGGTTTTGACTTATCACGCAAAACCTGGGCAACTTTAAACAGAATTAGAACTAAACATGGCAGATGCGCCTATTCCCTCTACCAGCGGGGCATGACAGAATCGCCGCTATGTCAATGTGGAGAAAATCAAACTATCCGGCACATAATAGAAGACTGCCCCAGGACAGCCTATGATGGGACTCCAGAAGATTTCCTGATGGCGACTCCAGAATCAATTGCATATATTAACTCATTAGATGTTTGCTTGTAATTACTTCCAAACTACTATAACTTTGTATAACTACTGTAACATGTGTATTATGTGTAATTTTGTATAATTTTGTATAATTCTGTATAACTATTGTAATAACTGTAAGAATATCAAATGCCAAATTATTACAATTTTGCATATTGACTGTAATAACAATTGTGTCTAAATGCCATACGCTAAATAAAAAATATACATGGAAGAAGCCTGGAGATACTAAAAGGTTTCAGATAGATTATATAATGGGAAGACAGAGATTTGGGAACCAGATTTTAAATTGTAAGACATTTCCAGGGGCAGATGTGGACTCTGACCACAATCTATTGGTTATGAACTGTAGATTAAAACTGAAGAAACTGCAAAAAGGTGGGAATTTATGGAGATGGGACATGGATAATCTGACTAAACCAGAGGTTGTACAGAGTTTCAGGGAAAACTTAAGGGAACAATTGACAGGAATGGGGGAAAGAAATACAGTAGAAGAAGAATGCGTAGCTTTGAGGGATGAAATAGTGAAGGCAGCAGAGGATCAATTAGGTAAAAAGACGAAGGCTAGTAGAAATTCTTGGGTAACAGAATAAATATTGAATGTAATTGATGAAAGGAGGAAATATAAAAATGCAGTAAATGAAGCAGGCAAAAAGGAATACAAACATTTCAAAAATGAGATCGACAGGAAGTGCAAAATGGCTAAGCAGGGATGGCTAGAGGACAAATGTAAGGACATAGAGGCTTATCTCACTGGGGGTAAGATAGATACTGTCTACAGGAAAATTAAAGAGACCTTTGGAGAAAAGCGAAATACTTGTATGAATATCAAGGGCTCAGATGGAAGCCCAGTTCTAATCAAAGAAGGGAAAGCAGAAAGGTGGAAGGAGTATATAGAGGGTCTATACAAGGGTGATGTACTTGAGGACAATATTATGGAAATGGAAGAGGATGTAGATGAAGATGAAATGGGAGATACGATACTGCGTGAAGAGTCTGATAGAGCACTGAAAGACCTAAGTCGAAACAAGGCCCCAGGAGTAGACAACATTCCATTAGAACTACTGACAGCCTTGGGAGAGCCAGGCCTAACGAAACTCTACCATCTGGTGACCAAGATGTATGAGACAGCGAAATACCCTCAGACTTCAAGAAGAATATAATAATTCCAATCCCAAAGAAAGCAGGTGTTGACAGATGTCAAAACTACCGAACTGTCAGTTTAATAAGTCACAGCTGCAAAATACTAACGCGAATTCTTTACAGACGAATGGAAAAACCGCTAGAAGCCGACCTCGCGACCTCGGGGAAGATCAGTTTGGATTCCGTAGATATGTTGGAACATGTGAGGCAATACCGTCTGTACGACTTATCTTAGAAGAAAGATTAAGGAAAGACAAACCTACGTTTCTAGAATTTGTAGACTTAGAGAAAGCTTTTGACAATGCTGACTGGAATACTCTCTTTCAAATTCTGAAGGTGGCAGGGGTAAAATACAGGGAGCGAATGGGTATTTACAATTTGTACAGAAATGTGATGGCAGTTATAAGAGTCGAGGGACATGAAAGGGAAGCAATGGTTGGGAAGGGAGTGAGACAGGGTTGTAGCTCTCGCCAATGCTATTCAATCTGTAAATTGAGCAAATAGTAAAGGAAACAAAAGAAAAGTTCGGAGTATGTATTAAAATCCATGGAGAAGAATTAAAAACTTTGAGGTTCGCCGATGACATTGCAATTCTGTAAGAGACAGCAAAGGACTTGGAAGAGCAGTTGAACGGAATGGACAGTGTCTTGAAAGGAGGGTATAAGATGAACATTAACAAAAGCAAAATGAGGATAATGGAATATAGTCAAATTAAGTTGGGTGATGCTGAGGGAATTAAATTAGGAAATGAGACACCTAAAGTAGTAAAGGAGTTTTGCTATTTGGGGAGCAAAATAACTGATGATGGTCGAAGTAGAGAGGATATGAAATGTAGGCTGGCAATGGCAAGGCAAGCGTTTCTGAAGAAGAAACATCGAGTATTGATTTAAGTGTCAGGAGGTCGTTTCTGAAAGTATTTGTATGGAGTGTAGCCATGTATGGAAGTGAAACATGGACGATAAATAGTTTAGGCAAGAAGGGAATAGAAGCTTTCGAAATGTGGTGCTACAGAAGAATGCTGAAGATTAGATGTGTAGATCACATAACTAATGAGGAGGTATTGAACAGAATTGGGGAGAAGAGGAGTTTGTGGCACAACTTGACTAGAAGAAGGGATCGGTTGGTAGGACATGTTCTGAGGCATCAAGGGATCACCAACTTAGTACTGGAGGGCAGGGTAGAGGGTAAAAATTGTAGAGGGAGACCAAGAGATGAATACACTAAGCAGATTCAGAAGGATGTAGGCTGCAGTAGGTACTGGGAGATGAAGAAGCTTGCACAGGATAGAGTAGCATGGAGAGCTGCATCAAACCAGTCTCAGGACTGCAGACCACAACAACAACATATCAGAACCCTTAAGGAATCCAAACTGTGACTTGGACAATATGTTATTTGTAGTCAGAGATTAATGACATGCTTGAACACAATTTTTCCAAACACTTTTGAAAAGCAAGCAAGAGTGAAATTGATCGATAGTTTGACAGTATCTCTTTATCCCTCTTCTTGTAAAGAGGCGTAATTTCACCGTATCTTAGCCAGCTTCGAAATGTTCTGCTGATAAGAGATTGAGTACACAAATGACTTGAGATAAAACTCAACTCGCGTAGACACTGTTTGATTTACTTTGTTGATATGTTATCTTAACCTCTAGAATACTTTGATTTTAAGGATTTTATGATAAATGCTACTTCTTTGGGAGATGTAAGTGTCTTTTCCATTTTACGGAAGATATTTGTAAAGACTGGTCTCAGATAGTCCATTGCACAGTCCGCAGAACCTGAAAACCCCAAGCTGTCAGTAACTGAAACAAAGTATTTATTTAAGAGGTTTGCGACATTACATGCACTTGTTACCAAAGTCCTATTTATTTTTAGAGCTATCTGTTCCTCTTCCTTTTTGGACCCACCTGTCTCTGTCTTCACTATATCCCTTATAGTTTTTAATTTGTTGTGAGCCGTAACTATCTTTCTCTCAAAATGGATTACTTGCTTCGATACTTTGCTGTCTTCTTTGTAATGCATTACAGTGCTAACATCAGAGCAGTTCCTGGATATTAGATACAGTTTCCTTTTTGTCCCACATGGTATCTTTATTCCTTCTGTAATCCACAGTTTATTTTTAGAATTCTTTTTGATTTGAGTTACCTTTATGGGTAAACAATTTTCAAAAGATGAAATAGCTTTATTAATGAGTGCTTTGTATTTTCCATTTGAGTCAGAAATATTGTAAACATCTATTCAACTTATGTCTTTGAGCAACCTCCTAAAATTCTCAATTTTTGAGTGATTTATTACCATCCTGTACTCAGATTAAATAGATTTTTTTATCCTGATAAGTTACAACATTGAAGATAACATGATACATGTCACAATCAGATAGCCCACTTACTACTGGTTTTATGATATGACTTTTATCAGTAGATTTTTCTACAAAGATATTATAAATGGTAGCAAAGTTCACAGCTGGAATTAAATTGAATGACGGTGTTATTGACTGCAATAATTGTTCACTGACAATCCTTTTCTATAAATCCACATTAATATCACCAGGAGCCACTATTTCCTTGTTTTTTACTGTGAGTTGGGACAACAGAGCTTTGAGATTTCTTTATGAAGAGGTTAAGGTTTCCTGAAGGTGCTCTGTGTATACTTACTATTATAAAGGACTTATTATGAAACACTTCTTCTGTTCCACAAGCTTATAAGTGCTGCCCTGAGCAAAATTTATTAACATCAGTATTCTTGAAATTAAAATAGTTTCTGACAAATGTGGCAACACCCCTCTTCTCCATATTTTCTAAACAGAAATAAGAAGATAACTAGAATCCTGTAATATTTAACATATTTAGTATGACATGGATCAATGGTGGTCTGAATACACGCAGTAAGTTAAGTTATGTCAATATATTTACAAGGAAATACATTATAAGAAGTGTCCCATATATTTTTACATTTCTAATGAAAACACTACTTTGAAACTTCGTGGAAGATTAAAACTGTGTGCCCGACCGAGACTCGAACTCGGGACCTTTGCCTTTCGCCTTTCTGTAAAGGTTGGAAGGTAGGAGACGAGACACTGGCAGAAGTAAAGCTGTGAGGACCAGGCGTGAGTCGTGCTTCGGTAGCTCAGATGGTAGAGCACTTGCCCGCGAAAGGCAAAGGTCCCGAGTTCGAGTCTCGGTCGGGCGCACAGTTTTAATCTGCCAGGAAGTTTCATATCAGCGCACACTCCGCTGCAGAGTGAAAATCTCATTCTGGAAACATCCCCCAGGCTGTGGCTAAGCCATGTCTATGCAGTATCCTTTCTTTCAGGAGTGCTAGTTCTGCAAGGTTCGCAGGAGAGCTTCTGTAAAGTTTGGAAGGTAGGAGACGAGATACTGGCAGAAGTAAAGCTGTGAGGACCAGGCGTGAGTCGTGCTTCGGTGGCTCAGATGGTAGAGCACCTGCCCGCGAAAGGCAAAGGTCCCGAGTTCGAGTCTCGGTCGGGCACACAGTTTTAATCTGCCAGGAAGTTTCACACTCCGCTGCAGAGTGAAAATCTCATTCTGAAAACACTACTTTGTTTGGAGCTATGATGTAAAGTTGTACATTGATGTCAGAGAGTACTGTATTGTTCTACTGATACACTTAATTATTTTCTGACACAAATAAAAACTGATACTGGCCATTTAAGTTGTTATGAGATGATAAGGCGAACCAAATGAATTAATGTGATGATATATAGAAGTACATGACAATATTACGTAATGGACAGATCGTTACTCACTATGTTAAACCACAAAAAGCACAGCAAAAGTCCTGCTAAACACGTAAGCTTTCAGCTAAAAGTCCTTCTTCTAAAGCAGACAACACAAACACATTCACACAACCATAGAGCTCACACACATATGAAAACTGTCCCTGGCTAATGAGGCCATATATAAGAAGGTAAAAGGGAAAATACAGGAAAAAGAGAAACAAAAGGAACGACACAGAGTAAAGTAATTAATTAGAAGATAGATAATAAGTTAGGAAAACAGCACTCGACGTGGAATGGAGGAAACTCCATTAGGCAAAATTAAACAGTGGAAAATCCAGGATGAAACAATGACAATATTATGAAAATGATAAATTGCTACTCATCATAAGGAGGAGAAATTGAGATGCAAATAGCCACAACAGAAAAACTGCTAAACATGTGAACTTCTGGCAAAAAAGCTTCTCCTTAAGTAGATAACACATGCACATTCATGCAAGCACACATATATCTCTCTCTCTCTGTCACACACACACACACACACACACACACACACACACATACACACCACACATGTAATTACTTTCTCTGGCCATCAGATTGTGTGTGAGTCGTAGTATGTGTGTTGTCTACTTTAGACGAAGCCTTTTGGCCAAAAGCTCAGACATTTAGTACTTTTTATTCTGTTCCTCTTGAGATGTGGTGCCTTATATCGCTCCTGTCTAGAGCCTGTGTATTGGGAGAATGCCTCATGCGTGCACAGTGACAGATGGTCTGAAGCGGGTTGAGTACATAGCTCTAATTTTCATCTGATAGAGGACAGTAGCAGACAGGACTAAAAAGAACGAACTATAATGCAGTTAAGAATTTTGACCACCAGAGTCCAGTAGTTCTCAGAGACATTCAAGAAACAGGTCAAGAGAATGTTTTTGTTATGTATATTTCTAGAAGGCTTTTTTGTTTATTTATATTTGTACAGTTTTTATATGCTTTTAGTACTGTGAATGATGCGTGAATGTGGTCTAAATTAATTACATAGATCATTGTTCTACTGATGATTGCTGTACGAACTACATGACGAAGTTTTAAGACAGTGAGAATGCAGATGATGGGGATTTTTGTAAGTAAGTAAGTTTATGGCATAAGGAAAGCCAATTCTTGTGCAAATGAAAACAGTTAATAATGTAAAATATAAACAAAATATCAGAATGTTAAATATTTTTTGGGGGAAAAACTACAGTACAAAAGCGTGTTATTTGTTGATTGGTTAGTCAAGAAAACCGCGGACTATCGCGGGAGGATAATGTTTTTCTATTGGCGTTAAAAAATACTGACCAATCAGAACGGAGTATTCTTCACACGTCTTTTCTCTTGGAGATAAAGAATGCTGACAGCAGTCTAAGAAGTCTAAGGAGTCCTTTCAATGAAACGGTCGTGTGTAGTATGAGCTCTGAAGGAAGTTGAAATTTGCCGGTTTTAGTTCTGATACATGTTTCAAAAGTGTTTTAAAGTGAAGGCATATTTATACCGGTTTTTTTTTAGAAAGTAAGGATTTTTTAAGTAATTTTGTGTATGAGAAAAGTAATTCCACGTGGCATATTAAGCAGATCGGTGATTAAAAACTTGACTGCATTAGACACCGATAAACTTAATAGTATGGGGAGCATTTTCATTTAAGAACAATCCGTGCGTAGTACCTGTTCATATTTCGGGAAATTTCCTACCATAAACGTGCAAACGTGAATGGAACAGTTTTTGCATGACTTTGTTAGGATTAGCACAGGCTTGGAAATGAATGCATACATTATCAAGGTTCAAAATCCACCAAAGTTTTGCAAGTATTTTCGCCTTTCATTCAAAATTTAGACCTTTTAACTATTCTTGGAATAGTTACGCTGTATGCAGCCTGGTGTGAGTTGCAGTACAGTAGGTTTCTGCTCAGTTTCTCCTAGTGGCGATCTGCTGCAACGAGTTCGCAGGTAGGTGCGGGTAAAGGACGAAAGAAACTGCGCCGCCGCACATGGTGCATCGGTGCCGGGAAAACATTTAAAAAGCCGTAGTACATTGAATCCATGGTTGAGAGAAATTATGTGAAAGACTGTATAGTGAGCGATAATGAAAAATTTAGTAAATCAGTACACGTAGAATTTTGAACGGAACCCACATCGTGTCGCCGGAGAGACTGACAAGAAAGAAGATGTTAAACGGTCAACATAACGAGGGTGCATCGAAGCAGCAGACGGCGTCATAGTGGTATCAATGAGCAGCAGTATGGCAGCGCAGCTCTGCCAACTTACACGACGAACTGGGACCCTGAAACTAAGTTTGTTACATTTGTTGAGTGTGTGTGCTGAAAGACTGAGTAACATAGAAAGTGATAAAGATTTTGTAAATACGATAAGAGAGGAAGAGATCTCATTCAGTGTAAGTGCTTCACAAACTTGCACACTAGAACAGAGGGAAGGGGTAGATGTTAAAGTAAGAGAGGAGGTTTTGATGATATTTCTGTGTTATTTACAGACAGTAGAGTCGAATCCGCTTCGAGGATGTCAGTTATTGTAAGTAGTGGGGATAATATAAATCCTGAAAGTGACATTAAGCATGAAATCGGTAACAACCAATTGAGTGATGACAGTGTTGGTAGCGTTACTGAATCAAATGTGTCAAATGTGGATACCAAATTTCATATAGTACCGGTGGAATAAGGTAAACAGGAAACAGTAATGCAGAAAATAGAACCTGGAAGTATACATTAATGGGTTCTAGGGAAGATGGAAACAAACAACATACTAATTTGGATGAAACAATTGATAGGAAATTAGTAAATTTGATGAAAAACACGAAAAGGAGACTGCTGTTTCAAAAGAAATGTGGAAAAATTATTTGAATTCTTTAGGAAATAAAGTGGATGGCAGAACTTCCCAATTTGAGAATAACTGCCAACAATTCATTACAACTGTAAAAAGTGAATTAACAGATGCCTTGAAAAAGTTGCTATTGGAAACAACAAATGGCAGAGGTAAAAGTAGCGGTGGTAGAGCCTATATGTGTAAATGATCACAAATTGATAGACAGTAATATCGGTTCTGAATATGCCAAATGTATGAATGAAGTAAAAAGTGTGTCTGACCAAGTGGGTGTGTCTGTAGAAAATGTTCTTCAGCTAACTAACCACGCAGAAGAGTTTGAAAATCAGTTGGATGAGCATAGCAGTAGATTACATCAAGTTGAAACTAGCTTCAAGCATGGAATTAACAGTAGTGGTTGTAGTTTTGTGGTAGAATCGTCTGAAATATCATATGTCACTAACAGGCAGTTTTTACGTTTTTATACGACAGGAAATGTACATCCAAAACAATTTTGGAATGATTTTGAAGGTGTTCTAGGTAGTTTGTGGTCAGACAGACAAAAAATAGCGTTTATTACATCTAAATTCTTGAGAGAGACTAGAACTTGTGGGGGGGGGGAAGCTGTCACTAATGAACAGTACGATACACTAGATAAATTTAATGAGGCGTTTTCTAAAGAATATTCGTACAAGCAAAAACAAATGGATTTGTTAAGTAGCTTCTGGGCTGGGGAAAAGTTTAATCCCAGAAAGGAAAGCGTAAGAAAGTTCGCGTTAAAGTGGATGACAAATTTGTCAGATTTAAACGATAAAGTCGAGGCAGAACAAATATTTATGGGCCTGGAAGGTAAACTGCCCATGAACTGGCGAAACAAAATTATTACAGCTCTGGGGGACGACGTTCATAAATTCATTAGTTATTTGGAGAGAGTTGAGAAGTTGTTGCATAAGGAGGAGCATGCATATCGCAATATCAGACCACCAAAAAATACAGAACCGCAGCAGAATGTAAACGTTAACAGAATTTGCGTGTACCGTGGAAATAGCAGGAGCAGAGGTGCCGGGGGGTGGTGCTATCCAGCAAAAGACAGGCGAAATAATGGGGAGCAGGTGCGAGAGGATGATGATGCGCCAAGGCGACAGCAAATGGTGGTAAACCTAAGAAATGGCGCAGAATCCCAGAATCCGTCAAACTAAATGCGGCCTGCGAAAGTGAAGTTTACCAGACGGGAAGCAGTAATTTGAACCCGCTAGCAAAACCTTTTGTACGTGTTGGCACTAAACAGACAGGTATTATAAGTGAGGTGCAGAAGAAGGCAATAACAGCAGTCAAAACGAGTTACATAAAAATCTGTACATTTAACAGACGTTTAGGGGATTTTTTGGGCAGACATAAAATAAGAACTGACGAAATTGGCGACGTATTAGCGGAAAATGTGACAAAACCTGATTGCCAGAAAGGCTTTAGCAACCAAGTGGAAGTCGAGTCATGTTTTGGCGAACAAGAAAGTACAGAAGCTTCAGAATTACGGGAGATTAGTGATGTCAATGTAGAAGAAATACTAGCGTCTATAAATGACGATATATGTGAGGCTATAAGGGAGAGGCAGGAAAATGGTGACCAAAATGGGGTTCAGTCAAGTAATTGAAAAACAAGACAGAGAGAAAATGGAGAATGGCGAAACGCCAGAAAAAAATTTGGAGCTGTTATTAGTGGACAGAATAGTTGGTATGGGGAATAAAAGTGATGAGGGCAATTCTGCAAAAATCTGTGTAGTTCCTGGAAACAGGGAAGGTTTCGGTAGAAGGGAAGTTGTGAACGATTTGTTGCAGGAGGGTTCTGGCACTAGCAGTGAAAGGAAGGTGTTGAGTCAGCCACTAATTAGTCTGCAAGTGTGTTACGAAGAAGTACAGCATTTAGCAGATAGTGGCAGTGATTTATGTACTGTGAGTAAAAGTTGTAATAATGCCAGTAATGGGGTGCAGATAATTGTAGCTACTGGAAAAGTTAAAAAACCTGTTAAAAACAAAGTTCTGTTGCCAGTAAAAATGAATGGTGTGCAAGTACCCCGTAACTTCCTTATAATACCTTATATATGTATAAAAATGCTAATTGGTATAGATTTCTTTAACAGTACAAAGGGAGATTAAATTTTAATGAAACTGTAGTAATTTTTGAAATAAATGGGAAAGATGTGGTTGAAACACTTTTCGAAAAAATAATTTGACCAAAGAAGAAGTAGCCAGTATTCCAATTAGGTATTGTAGAAGGATGGAAGATTTAGAGGGCTACAATTAGTATGGGGATGATGTGGGAGTGGACCCTGAGGAAATGAAAGTGGTACAAGAAAAATAGAACAAAAAGTAAAAGAGGTGACAGCCTTAGAGGAGCATCAAAGGGACAAATTAAAAGAAGTACTACTCGAAATGAATCTTTGATCAACCTGGCTTAATCAAGGAATATGAATGTTACTTAAATGTAAAAGACGACACTCCTTTTTTTCAAAACACCAATTGTCATCGCTGAACTACACAGGAAAGCAGTCAGAGATCTGATACAAAATATGATTAAATGGGGAATGGCAGAAAAGGCTGTGAGCATATATAACAATCTGGTGATTGTAGTAACTAAAAAATATGGATCCGTAAGATTAATGCTGGACACTACGGCTTTAAATAAAGTAGTGTTAATTTAACAGATCTAATTATTATACATCCATGGATGTGACATGTGATTATTGGAATCTGCCATTGGCCCATGAGACTAGAAAATATACTGCTTCTTTATCTGAAGGCGCATGTTATCAATATATGGTGGTACCCTTTGGTTTATGTATGTATATATATATATATATATATATATATATATATATATATATATATGTGTGTGTGTGTGTGTGTGTGTGTGTGTGTGTGTGTGTGTGTGTATTTGTCAGAGTTATGAACTACTTAAGAAAATGACAATGATTGTAGATGGTATTTAATTTCGGCTGCCACATGTGGAGAACATTGTATTTTGTTAAATAAAGTTTATGACGTTGTTGAAAAAGGGGAGTTCAAATTGAAATTTTGCTAAGAAAGAATAAAAATTTTAAGTTATATTATTAGTGGAAAAAGGATAATGCTAGACCCAGAAAAATTGAAGGCTATTCAGGAGTACAAAGCTCCGAATAGTAAAATGAATTTAAAAGGTGTAACGTATGACTATGTTTACGATGTTGCTCATCAAGCCATATACGTTATCTCGCATTTCTAGCTGCTTCTCTCACACAATTAATGATAAAAATTCAGAAACTCAGGGTCGCCACCAGTCCAAGCCCTTCCTAAGCATTTAGAGAAAAAAAGGAGCTGGAAAATTATTAGTTTAATTACTTTAATAATTTAATTACAATTATGCAAATTTCTTTAAGTAGACAGATAAATAGCACTCCATGGTGTGCATGAAGCAACTTTATTAATTCAGTGTTGGTAATCGGAGTAAGTGGGTAAGATCAACACCACAGAATTTATCTTTCAGATAGATTATTTATTGAATCTAAGTATTTGGCTGCACATCCTAACTACACATAACTGGTGCCTGACTAGAAATATTTAAGTAACAATTACATGAGAATATAACAGAGCACAATTTAACTACAGCAACAAGAAACACAGAAAATGGGGGTGGGCACAATGATAGTATCATCTCCTTTGCATTCATATCATAAAAATATCTCAGTGAGATTCGCCTTGCAATTCTATGCATGCACTATTCTGGACAGAGGTTTAACCAATGCATGAGGTTGTATGATAATTATTCAACATACTAACTGCGTCTGGTGATTGCACATGGCCGAACTAGAGCATGTGGTGCATTCTGTATCAAACTGTTGTGCTGCTTTGTAGAAAGCACACGAAAGAACAGATGTTCTTGCAGAAATTGTAGCTCATTAAACAAGCAAACTGTTAAAATAAAGCCTTTAAGAGCTACGATCCGTACTCACCAAGCGTTCACCAAAGAGTGCCGTTTCCTCTTTCAAGATTACCTAGCTCCCCGTGCAGCAGAAGCTACCAGAGGGGTAGCCCTCCGTCACCAACCTCACACACAAAAACAGCTTCAACACAGCCCTTGACTAAGATGGGTAAACCTCTCTGTTCAGGTATTGGAAACCTAAGTTGGTCATCCTGTGCTCTCCTTCGATCGAGAAGCAACATCGTCTGCTCCCAGCAGACGATGACCAATTCAGCGATTCCCACAAAACAAAACCGAAACCCCACATTAAAACACACATATAATATTCAATAGGCCTTATTTGAGTGCTCAGTCTTTCTGGAAGAGTTCATGAATTGTGCTAAAATCATGAAGTAAAGTGAATAAGTTGTACTGAATTCGACAAGCATCTCATGAAACGACTTCACAGAGACATATCAAAGGGATGTTCAGATTATTTGGATTTTACAGGCGTTTTGTACCAGGGCAATTATTTAATGCACCATGTTGAAGAAATCTGTTGAAAAAAATGTACCATACAAATGGACCAATGAATCTGAAATTGCATTTGAGGAACTAAAGAACACCTTATGTGAAAGCCAAATACTTCATCAACACGATTTTTTCAAACCTTCTTGCTTAATGGCAGACGTGTGTGGATACGGTATTGCAGTAGAGCTGTTTCAAGTGCATGAAGAAGGAGCTGAAGAGATTCCTAAAGCTATTGCATTCGCAAGCCGATCGTTGTAACAATCTGAGAAAAACTATTGCATTTCGGAACAAGAGGCGCTAGCGATCATTTTTGGCTTGGAAAAATGTAATTAATACCTGTTGGGACACAAAGTAATTGTATTCAGCTACCATAGGGCGTTGACATATTTGCAGACATGCAAATTGAAACACACAAGATCAACCAGGTGGTATTTATACTTGCAACAGTACGATCATGAAATTAAATACATAAAAGGATCTGAGAATTTTCTAGCTGATGCATTATTCATAGAGGGTGAGTAGAAGATAATGAGAATAATGAAAATATGTTGACAGACAAAGGAGGAATCCGTATATTCGCAACCATAATGAAAATTGATGACGAGGGACAGTTGAAAAATGTGAGTAAAGAATCAAGAAGGGAACAAAACCAAGATGAAAATTTGAAGTTAGTAAAAAGTTATTTAGGTGACCCAGCTTACCCTAAAGTTGCCATATATTATAAGAAGCATCAGAAGATTTTATTCTGTAGGAGAAAAAATGCGGATAGGCAATGGAAGGTTTGCTTCCTTGTACAACAGGTTAACTTACTAAATGACTATATACACAAACGATTTGGGCATTATGGGGCCAGAAAATGTGTAGCCAAAATTACTGAAACAGTGATCTTTAATAATATGTGGAGGCATGTAAAAACAAGGGTTGAAATGTGTGACAGATGCCAAAAAGTCAGGTCAAATAACATAATAATTCAAGGCCAAAATTATAGTGTTGAGCCACAAAGTAAATTGTACCTTGTGCCCTGTGTTATTTTCAGTCTATTACCTGTGTCATGAGGTGCTGTGAATACGTTTTCATGTTGGTGGATGGGTTGTGGTGTTTTTATTTTTTTAATATTTATATTTTGATTAAATTATTATTCTCTTGTGAAGATTCAGAAATCTGTTGTGAGTTTGGCACCACTTCTTGGCGGGAAGAGCAAAGACTTTTCAAAAATTTAAGTACTGTATTTGATAGTTTATATGTCACCTGAAATCGTTTGCAGAAGGCGTAGCATTCTTAATATTAACACTTAATTTATTTGTGTCATGATCATGTTCGATCATGACCGGACATGAGACATAGCAACTACAAGCAGAGAAACCTAAGGGACTAGACAGAGCTGGGAATTTTCTTTGTTATACTACATCACACATTAAAAGAAATTGGATTTAAACCACAAACAAGGAAAATAGCAATGCGTCTTCTGCCTTAACTACGATGTTTGCCAACATGCAGTCAGTCCCTGGTAGCTGTATGTTGCCATTAATAGGAGATGGATAGTATAGAAATACTTTAAGTAATAAGCAGGCACTACAGCACTCAGAGCACAATAACCATTGGGTTAAGAAATGTTATTGATCTAAAAAAAAATAAGTCCAGAGTTAGATGTGAGCTAAGCTTGGATGCCTCAGAGGGCATTACAATCTATGTAGTGCTAGGCCTTTGACAAACTCCAGGTGCTTGAGTTATTGAAAATGCTATTTCAGTTTCTTTTTGTATTGGCAATCTTTCTCTTCGGTCTTTCTGAGCTGAATCTATCATCTTTAATTTTCTTCGCTATGAGTGAAAGCAAAGTGTTTGAGAGCCTCAGAGGGCGATTTGGTTTCTTATGACGGGACAAGTTTCATGGTGAGAGAAATGAGAGCCCAATTGTAATGCAGTGAAGTGAGGACATAATTATGTTTACACAGGAAAATAATTAAGGTACAAAGGTGATGATGTAAAGGGAAAGTAGAAAAAGGGTGCATTATCCTGCTGAAATCTGATGGTAAGGATTGACTTTAGTAATATGAGAGGTTATTCCATGGTGTGTGGAAGTGTACAAAACATTAATGTATCAGTTAAATAAAGGCAGATAGGAAGGAATATGTAAAAATAAATTGGAGGCTGAGGGAAATGTAGGGAAACGAAAGTAACCAGATGTGACAAGTGCATTTAATAAAGGAGATTTTGACGATGAACACTAAAGTGTAGTGGTCAGGAAAAGATGTGTTGTAATGATGAAAAGGTATACACAGTTGCCACATAATTATAGGAAGTTTAACAAATGTGACAATTTATACATGGACAAAGCTGAAGAACATTTATTATGAAAGGAATATGAATGAATGTGGAGGTTATATATATATATATATATATATATATATATATATATATATATATATATATATAATGTTGATTTCTGTTCAATAGTGGTAACAATTAAGTGTTCCAAATAGAGAATGCATAAAAGTGGTAAATATGTATTATAAATTGTTTTAAATCATTGCTTTGTGTTAAATGCGTTTTTCACAATTAAATGTTCTCAAGTTGAGTTAAAGTACAGAAAAAGTTTAAGTTTTGCTTTCAATACCAACTAGTTTTTTTTAAAAAAACTCATGAAGACTTCTAAAGGAAATAAATCTTGTAGTAGATTTGATCTTGCTCATTAAAGTAAAATAAAGAAGCAACACTGTGTTAATTTACTTTCATTTGAAGTCAAACGACATAAGAAATTTGTATATAATTTCTTGTAATAATAAGTGTTTGTGTATTAGGATGTATGTAAAGAAAGTAGTCTTAGATGGAAGTATAGTTTCAGGGACAACATTGCATGTAAACCCTGGAAGGACAGATATGTGGAGAATCGAGAAATGTTCTGGACTCTACAATGCGAAGGTGCCATAATCAAAAACAAGGGAAATATCTGTGAAGAAAAGATGATAGTGATGTGCTGGTGCTAAGATAGGATAAAATACCATTATTAAATGGAAGGTAACAATCATAGCACCTTTAATTAAAAAAGTAAATAAGTAGTTAACATTAAAAGACTTTCATAAAAAATGAATTCAAAAATGTTGAAAAAGTTATTAAAAAGTTGAAACTTTATTTTGAAAATCTTCACCAAATTTTGCCAAGTAAGAAAGATTCCCATAAAGAAATTAAAAGATTAGGCTACGTTAGTTGTAGAGTGTCAAGTTCAGACAAATAAATTTGTAACTTTAGTATATCAGAATGAGGATTTTTTGAAAGATTTGTATTTTGAAGCCAACAACTTGCAAGCAACAGGGTTAGGCACTTTTTCTGTCACCTGGATCTCCTGGGTCATCAAGATATATGAGACATTTTGAGGATTAGGCTGCATGGTCACCATCGCAATTGATACAGATGGGACAAGGAGATAGACAATCGCACTCTTGAGCATCCCTACCACAAGTAACACATTTGGCTGTTTTTACACGATATTTGTATGTGATTGTAGCATTAACACTAGTAGAAGGGCATCGGGTTTGGAATGTATGGTCAGAGCATGGCAGATTCATAGCCTGCTTTTATCTTAGATGGAAGCCAGCTGTGCAACTAGCCACCAAATCTTTGCCTACAGCAGTGAAATGACTTGCTACACAACTGGCAGTCCGGAAAGGACAGAAGGAATGCCCCTGCAAAGACTTTTAATGTCCCTCCGACCAACAAACATCTGAGTCCATCTGCCAACTGCAAAGGCTTCAAAGAAGTCAAAGACAAATCGTTTTCACCTTTGCCGACTCGGAGTGTCCTCCGACCTCTGTGTTGATGGTGTGCACTGCCAACCGTTTTTCTGCCCTGGAATCTGCAGATTGACTCAGTAAGAATGCCAACACCGCTGTAGATCTCACGTAACAGGACCCTCCAGCCTCTGGGTCCTGTAGCAGTGGGTCGTTGAAGGCTGGCACTCGGCAGCCGCCGAGGTGATGACTTTACATTTTTTTCCCTCGTCCCCTTTCCCTTTCATGAACCTCCTCCAATGGAATGTTCACGGCATGAGATTCAACAAGGAAAAATTATGGTTGCTCTTTGAATTGCAGTGACCACTTTTTTCTGCTTCCAGGAAACAAAATTGCATCCTCACGATCGTTCTGACCTCTCACATTTCTCTGCAGTCAGCTTTGACCTTTCCCTGGAGGACAGCATTCCATGTCATGGGTTATTCAGCTTATCCATGATGATATTTAAAGTCAAACCATCTCACTGAACACTTGGTTGCAAGCTGCTGTACTCCGTATTTTCCTTCCTCGCCTCACTTTCCTCTATGTACCATCCACATCTCTCCATCATTTGGTGTCATCAGGGCAGACTTCCTCCAGCTTACTGATCAATTCCTTCACTCCGTTTTGCTTCTTGGTGACTTTAATGCGCACCATCCCCATTGGGCTCTTCCAGAACCTGTCTGACTGACTGACCTCAATCAACTCTACCTCATATACCTTAACACAGGAGCACCCACATTCCTTTCAGACTCTGTTGTTGTTGTTGTGGTCTTCAGTCCTGAGACTGGTTTGATGCAGCTCTCCATGCTACTCTATCCAGTGCAAGCTTCTTCATCTTCCAGTACCTACTGCAACCTACATCCTTCTGAGACTGCTTAGTGTATTCATCTCTTGGCCTCCCTCTTCGATTTTTACCCTACACGCTGCCCCCTAATGCTAAATTTGTGATCCCTTGATGCCTCTGAACATGTCCTACCAACCAGTCCCTTCTTTTTGTCAAGTTGTGCCACAAACTCCTCTTCTCCCCAATTCTATTCAATACCTCCTCATTAGGGCCATAGACACGGGTTCACAGGTAGATGCCGTGTTTCTTCACTTCCGCAAGGCGTTCGATACAGTTCCCCACAGTCGTTTAACGAACAAAGTAAGAGGATATGGACTATCAGACCAATTGTGTGATTGGATTGAAGAGTTCCTAGCTAACAGAACGCAGCATGTCATTCTCAATGGAGAGAAGTCTTCCAAAGTAAGAGTGATTTCGGGTGTCATAGGACCGTTGCTATTCACAATATACATAAATGACCTTGTGGATGATATCGGAAGTTCACTGAGGCTTTTTGCAGATGATGCTGCGGTGTATCGAGAGGTTGTAACAATGGAAAATTGTACTGAAATGCAGGAGGATCTGCAGCGAATTGACGCATGGTGCAGGGAATGGCAATTGAATCTCAATGTACACAAGTGTAATGTGCTGCGAATACATAGAAAGATAGATCCCTTATCATTCAGCTACAAAATAGCAGGTCAGCAATTGGAAGCAGTTAATTCCATAAATTATCTGGAAGTACGCATTAGGAGTGATTTAAAATGGAATGATCATATAAAGTTGATCGTCGGTAAAGCAGATGCCAGACTGAGATTCATTGGAAGAATCATAAGGAAATGCAATCCGAAAACAAAGGAAGTAGGTTACAGTACGCTTGTTCGCCCACTGCTTGAATACTGCTCAGTAAGTGTGGGATCCGTATGAGATAGGGTTGATAGAAGAGATAGAGAAGATCCAACGGAGAGCAGCGCGCTTCGTTACAGGATCATTTAGTAATCGCGAAAGCGTTATGGAGATGATAGATAAACTCCAGTGGAAGACTCTGCAGGAGAGATGCTCAGTAGCTCGGTACGGGCTTTTGTTGAAGTTTCGAGAACATACCTTCACCGAGGAGTCAAGTAGTATATTGCTCCCTCCTACGTGTATCTCGCAAAGAGACCATGAGGATAAAATCAGGAGATTAGAGCCAACACTGAAGCATACCGACAATCCTTCTTTCCACGAACAATACGAGACTGGAATAGAAGGGAGAACCGATAGAGATACTCAGGGTATCCTCCGTCACACACCGTCAGGTCGCTTGCGGAGTATGGATGTAGATGTAGATCTACCCATTTAATCTTCAGCATTCTTCTGTAGCACCACATTTCGAAAGCTTCTATTCTCTTCTTGCCTGAACTATTTATCGTCCATGTTTCACTTCCATACATGGCTACACTCCATATAAATACTTTCAGAAACGATTTCCTGACACTTAAATCAATATTCGATGTTAACAAATTTCTCTTCTTCAGAAACGCTTTCCTTGCCATTGCCAGTCTACATTTTATATCCTCTCTACTTCGACCATCATCAGTTATTTTGCTCCCCAAATAGCAAAACTCCTTTACTACTTTAAGTGTCTCATTTCCTAATCTAATTCCTTCAGCATCACCCGACTTAATTCGACTACATTCCATTATCCTCGTTTTGCTTTTGTTGATGTTCATCTTATATCCTCCTTTTAAGACACTGTCCATTTGGTTCAACTGCTCTTCCAAGTCCTTTGCTGTCTCTGACAGAATTACAATGTCATCGGCGAACCTCAAAGTTTTTATTTCTTCTCCATAGACTTTAATACCTACTCTGAATTTTTCTTTTGTTTCCTTTACTGCTTGCTCAATATACAGATTGAATAACATCGGGGAGAGGCTACAACCCTGTCTCACTCCCTTCCCAACCACTGCTTCCCTTTCATGTCCCTCGACTCTTATAACTGCCATCTGGTTTCTGTACAAATTGTAAATAGCCTTTCGCTCCCTGTATTTCATCCCCGCCACCTTTAGAATTTGAAAGAGAGTATTCCAGACAACATTGTCAAAAGCTTTCTCTAAGTCTAGAAATGCTAGAAATGTAGGTTTGCCTTTCCTTAATCTAACGCATAATTATGAAAACAACAGCTATCAGAGCGGCAGAGACCAAAATCGTGTAACGTGTCCCTCAATGATGCTCAGAATAAAAAATGGCCAAATACCAATCACGTTGTAAACATTGCAGAAGTGAGTCACGGGAGCGGCAGCACCCCGCCTCCCCAGACTGTCGGCCTTGATACCCTGCCGCTGACCGAAAACGAGAAAGAGGGTATGACGCTAATACACAATTATTTCATACGGTATGGCAAAGAAATCGGTATGCGAGATGACCTATACACATATAAGACAAATGATACAAAAAGAATAAACTATGAAGTACAGGCAATGATTGATGCCAACATAGAAACAAGAGATGTGCATGTGATACTATACACAGGAGAGGTTACAAATCTTGTTTCGTATAGCTTGTTGAGTGAAATAAAAGGGAAACGACGCCCACCTATTTACCTGTGCAGAATTGCCATTTTTTAGCAGCTATAGGAAATAAGTCAAAAGGCATCGAGTTACAAACCTATATTCCAATAACTTCTATGGAACCACAATTATTTTTACATTCCTAGAGGTTGAAACACTAATAGTTAACTGTCTCCTAGGAATGGATTTTTTCAGGCAATATTAAGTGAAAATTAACCTAGGCAATGGCTAATGCTACCTTTACTTAGGCAATGACATAACTTCAGTTGATTGAATAAAAACTAACTCTCGTATGAATAACCAGTTACCGCACGGGATTAACCGAGCAGTCTAGGGGGCTGCAGTCATGGACTGTGCGGCTGGTCCCGGCGGAGGTTCGAATCCTCCCTCGGGCATGGGTGTGTGTGTTTGTCCATAGAATAATTTAGGTTAAGTAGTGTGTAAGCTTGGGGACTGATGGCCTTAGCAGTTAAGTCCCATAAGATTTCACACACATTTGAACATTTGAACAATAACCAGTTAGCAGATAATGTGAGTATCCATCTGATGAATACAGAGGTATCTACGTGAACAACCAATGTAATGAACAGATCACAGAGGAAACGACAATTTCACACATTATTCAGGGCAGTTGGTTAGTTAGTGTTCCACCGAACCATCTCACGGAAACTGTCATGATGTGGAACGTGTCTAGTGCATAAGAAATGAACACATGATTCAAGTTTTAAACCTTAAAAATTTTGTACCTACCCCATTTCCGTAAAATGACAAAATATGCATAATTGTACCTATAGATTCATTTATTCCTATTCAAGAATTCATTTGTGGTATAGAAGGAGTTGTCAAGGAGACATGATTTCAATTGATTTTTAAAACCATTACCGCTGTCTGTCAAACATTTTATTTGATCTAGTGAATTATCAGAAAGTTTTACAGCAGCACATTTTACCCCTTTCTGTGCCGGAGATAGGTTAATTAGAGGATAGTGTAAGTCTTTCTTTCTTCTTGTATTATAATCATGAATGTCACTGTTGTTTTTAAAATAGTCCATGCTGTTGAGAACAAATTTCATTAGGAGCAAGTAAGCTGTGAGCTGTTGTACGAATTCATAACCTTTTAAAGAGATGTCTACAAGATGTGTGACTATGAGCCCTGGACATTATTCTAACTACTTTCTTCTGAGCAGTGAATAATTTTTGCCTAAGTTTCGAGCTACCCCAAAATATTTTTCTACATGACATCAGAGAGATAAAGAGTGCAAAGTACGTTAGCTTGCTAATTTCTATTCCTCAAAATTAGCAATTATTCTCACTGCAAAAGTTGCTGAACCTAGTCGCTTTAGGAGATCCCAAATATGAATTTTTCAATTAAGATTCTCATCTATATGTACACCCAAAAACTTAGTATGCTCTACCCTGGCTTCTGACTTCTGCTGATGCGTTATACGGGGTGTTCAAAAAGTCGCTCCGCAGTGCTGTGTAGTTAGCCGCGCGATCCGTATGCCGTAGTGAATATACTGAAATGAAACACAGTGAAATACAAGTTATTAATTTATTGAATATTCATTTTTACTTACAAATTTTCGCATTAAATGTTGAATGGGTCCCCTCCCCCCCTGTTGTTGAATACACAATTCAATTCGTCTAATTATGTTTCCAAACACAATCTGGAAAGTGGATATTGCAGTTTTCAATTCATCGGTGGATTTTGGACGGTTTTTATACACAGTTGCTTTCGCTGTACCCCAGAAGAAAAGTCAGGTGATGTTAGGTCAAGCGATCGTGGAGGCCAAAGTCCCTGTGAAATTATACGATCACCAAAAACTTCAGCAAGCAGTGACATTGAAACGCGAGCTGTATGCACGGTTGCACCATCTTGTTGAAAACAGCCGTAGAGTATTTCACTTAACACAAGTTCTCCTGTAAATGGGTACAGAATATCACTGAAGTATCGTTGTGCATTTATTGTTTCATTGAAAAACTAAGGCAGCCAAACAATCATACGGCACTGCGGAGAGACTTTTTGAACACCCCATGTTCATTGAAGGAACTGTACACCTTGGTGTAGAAAACTGGATGTTCTGTGTTCAGAGCAAGGCCATTCGCAGAAAACCAATCAATAATTTTTCCAAAGACATTATTTGTATCATTTTCTATTGGCGTTTCTTCTACTGGCTTAATAATTATGCTTGTATCGTTAGCAAACAGTGTCAGTTTAGTTCCTTGTTTCAGATAAGAACGGAGGTCATTCACATATGTCAAGAACTGAAGGGGATCCATGATCGAACCCCATGGAACACCTAATGTAATTTCGCCCCATTTGGATGAAATCGGAAACTTCCTTAAGTCATTTTGTTATGATGACGACGAACGAGTCGTCGCCAATGTTGACTGGTGGTCAATGCTAAATAAAAACATATAAATCACAGCAGGTTTGTCAGTAACGTCGGTAAGGTGCTGGCTGCATGGTCTGGATCTGCAACGGCTAAAATAATTAGAAGTCGTTGGTAAAATATAATATATATTGTACTTAACTGGTTGTACAGGATTCTTCTTGGCTGCAAACATATAAACAGTTATATTAAGGCCTCACTTAGGCCATACATTACTAAGCGCCTTGTTAGAGGTTGCTTCCTATCAGCTGAAGGCTATGCTATTTTACTACTTCATGTCCCGAGCAGGAGAGGACGAGAGCTAGCTAGAAACTTGATACAAGCCGCGGATCGGCGCCAGCGGCGCTGTCTTGACTCGCGGGTCCAACAATACTAATACAGACCGCAACCGATAACTGCAACCCCTAACAAGTGTGGTATCGAAAATTGATATCACACACTTAAACCATACAAAGAAACTTTTTGCTTCCTGTTCTGTAGGTATGACTTCAACCACTCATATGCTGTTGGGTTTATGCAATAGAATTCTAATTTCTGTAACATAATGAGACGGTTCACACAGTCTAAGCTTTGGATAAGTCACAGAAAATACCTATTGGTGACAATTTACTAATTAAGGACTCTATTATGTGGGTAGTGAAATTGTATAATGCTGTTTCAGTGGAACAGCATTATTGAAATCCAATCTGTGATTTGATAAGAATCCCATTACTGTTGAGACAGCTAACCACTCTTGAGTACTCCTTCTCAATGATTTTTTAAAATGCTGTCAGCAAGGATATTGGCCGGTAATTACTGACACCTGTTTTGTAGAGAGGCTTGACAGTGGCATATTCTAACATGTCTGGGAAGATAACTTGAGATAGTGATGCATTACAGATGTGACAGAACATCAGCTGCAACTGCTCCACATTGTTTTAATGTCTTATCACACACCAACAGAACATTTATTTTTCCAAGATTTAATGGTTTTACTTATTTCACAACAGTTTGTTAGAAGAAAACTAATCTGACTAGGATCTGTCAAAATTACATGTACTGCTTGGGTTTTTCTTTTGAACTATTCTCACCAATTTTTTTACCTACACTTAGGTACTTGTGAACTGTCAGTTAAGATGGTCTAATTATCTTCAATAGTAATACTACCTACCCCAGGGGTTAATTTTCCTGCCTCTCTTCTAATAACATTCCATGCTGATTTGATTTTATTGCCCGAGTTGTTAATTTCATCTGTAATATACATATTATTTGATTTTCTAACAACTTTTTTCAGTAAATTACAAAAATTTTTATAGTGTAAAATTACTTCTGGATCTTTACTAATTCTTGGTGCCTCATATAATTTTCTTTATCTTTCTGAAGCCTCTTTAACACCTGTAGTGATCCAAGGTTTCTTTGGAAACTGTTTGATGTTACGTTTAGTAATTTTTTTGGAGCAACAGTGTTCAAAAAGGGATATAAATTTATCAAGAAACATTTTGCATTTATCATTGGCATTTGGCTCAATGTACACATCTCCCCAATTAACATTTCTTAAACGTTCTCAGCAGTGTTTTATAGATACCAGGTGATCAGCAATACACTTTTACTTAATGGTTTCTGAATTGTACACACTGCCAAGTTTTGTAAGCTTATCAGTTGTGCATCATGTTCTGATAAATCATTTATCACAGGAAAAGTATGTGTTAGTTTTACGTCCCCTTGTTGTACAAATACATTATCTATTAGAGTGCTACTGTCTTGAGCTGTATGTGTACGGAAATTGATAGCTGATTTTACGTTATATGTCATTAATACACTTCTAGTTCACATTGAAATCATCACAGATTAATATCTTCTTCTTTTTGTCTGACTGACAGCATAATAGGAAGTCAAGTTTTTTATGGGTAGCTCCCAATCTCCTAATGGGGATGTGTACAATGTAGCTAATATAAAAACTACATTATCTAGCTGCAGTTAACACTCACACAAACTACAAAGTGCTGATCGACACAAAATGTGCTTACTTCTACAGTTTTGTAGTTATACTCTTGTTTTGTGTAAATGGCAACTGCTTCTTTATCCATGCTAGATCTGCAAGTGTAAGATGCTAAATTATACCCATTTATACTGACACTTTTCATACCCACAGTTATCGGGTGTTCAGACAGACAAAGTATCATTTCATTTCTGAAATCATTTAAACACACTAACAGCTCATCTACTTTATTTTTTATTCCCCTGATATTTCGATGAAGTAAATTGATACTATCCTTAACTTTATACCTATTTACTGTACATAAAGCTTCTCTGATTCTATTTTTCTTGATTATTCTCTGTCTGTCTGGACTTCGGCTTTAACCTGAAAAAAACTGTCTGCCTGCTCCCATTAACCACAGGGATCATCCTGTGTGTGACTGTGGCCCCCTTTACAGTATCTGCTAATAGAGAAGCTATCTTTGCCCTTCCTATCTAGGTGCAGGCCATGTGTAGTGTATCCCCACAAACCAATAGCATAAACTAAGCCACACATTGCTATGGGCACAAAATTGCCAGAAAGACTTTGACGCTATAAAACAGTCTTTGGTAAACTCTGTCATATTAGCGCATCCTGATATAACACAAGTATTTTGCCTCAGTACCATGCATTCTTCAAGGGTCTGGAGGCTATATTGTTTCAGATATACCATGACAATGAAAATTAAAAAGTAAATATAATCTGTTTTACTAGTCGCACATTGATAGAATGGGAAAGAGCTTATTCTGCAACCGAGCTTGAAGTGCTTGCACTAGTATGAGGATTTCGCAAATTCTAGTACTTCCTACAGGGAAATTACACCAAAGTATATTGTGACCAACAAGCACTTTCTTTCTTACTGACATGAAAAAGGCAGCACAAAAGGTTAGCCAGATGGTGTTGTTTTCTTCAAGGGTTCGGTTATGAGGTAATTTATATCAAAAGTAAAAAGAGTATTTTGGCAGATGCTCTGTCTTGACTTCCACAAGGATTAAACGAATATGCAGAATCAACAGAACAAAATCTGACTTTAGGATTCTACTCATACAAAATGGTACATAGAGGCCCTATTATGTGAAAATGTGTGAAAATATGAGTCAGCTTCGAGAGGAAGAAACTTGATGGAACAAGTTAGGGCGACAACTAATAAGTACTAGCAAAGAAGACTTGAGAACATGTTATAAGTTTAATAATGGAGTTTTGTTTTATCATCGAATGTCTTAGTCTGGTAAGTGGTATGTTTGTTTACCCTAAGTGTATGTAGACAGTTTTATCAGATATGCACATAACTACAGGGGTCACTATTGTGTAGCCAAGTGTGCTCAGAAACGAATGTCATATTGCTATTTCTCTAATGTTAGATGTAGAGCACAACAGGTCATCAAGAGCTTTGTAATCTGTCAAAATACCAAACATTTCAACAGGTCACGATTCAATGAATTACATGCTATTAAACCAGTAAAATCCCTTGATGTTGTATCAGTCAATGCCACAGGATCTTTTCTGATGGCAAAAGGAGGAGTGAAATATGTATGGTATGTTTTCTACATATCTGCAGCTGTCTGCCACTATAACTCTAAAGACAACACCTGTAATCAAGCGGATTGTGAGAGAATATTTTGTGAGAGTGAGTAAACCAAAAGCTATTCTGACTGATAAAGCAACTAACTTCACAAGAGCGAAGTGGAAAGAATTTGTCGAGTCACAAAACATAAAAAAATATTTATGTACCAAAATTTCATCCCATGGCCAGCTAAACAGAACGGGTATTTCGGGAGTTTAACAGTTTCATTAGAAGGTATACACCACACGGACACACTGAGTGGGCTGAATACATGATGTCGTTTTAGCAAATAGTAAATAATTTGCCACACTCATAAACAGGCTTTACACCAATTGAATTAATATAAGAGAAGTATAAAGTCGACGACTAAGCCATTACCTAAATTTTCTGAGGAAGAGATACCTTTAGAAAAAAAGGTTAGACAAGCCTTAATAACGCTGGAAGTACAGGTACGAGGTAGGAAGAAACAATATAACAAAAGAACAGGTCGCACAACTACTTTTCACATTGGACAGGAGGTCAACCAAACGCAAAAAGCTTAACAAAAAATGACAGTTGTTATACACAGGACCGCACATTTTTCACAGAATACCACACTTGGGATGCTATTTGTTGAGTAACCCAAGAAAAGGGAAAATATGTGGATTATATCCACTGAAGATATCAAAGAATTTATACACTAAAAAAAAAGAAGTCAATGCACCTCAACCACCTCAGCGCCTAAAGCTCTTACAGAAAATACAACAATCTATAATTGTTATAGAAATTTGGAGAGCCTATCTGATAGTAAAAAAATGAAAACACTTCTAGAATATGACTCAATATACCTTTTTCACTAAACTACATGCAAAATATCCATATTACTTTTGAAATAAATTGGAGAATCTCATAATGAATGTTAGACTAGGTACAATCCAAGGCAAATACGAAGATTCTTTGAAGTATTTTATGAAAATTTTGTTACTCTATTCAGAGCAAAATGGCAATACACAAACTATACGTTAAATACATTTTATGGGAACAGTGAATATGAATGACAATACAGTCTGGCAGTCTGCACTTGGTGCAGCCAAAGAGCAGGTGTTAGCTGAGTTTCAGGAGGTAAACATTTCCCCTTCTCTCTTCCCACTTTTGACATAGTCCGCAGTGGCCACATTCGCACATGTGCTCCATACCCAAGACACTAGTGTACCAATCAACAAACAATGATTGACAGCAAGAGAGATAGTGCATCATTCAAATGTTAATTAATAAAAATGCGAAAATAAGACATAATTGGGCAATGGGAATACTGTGAAAAAACTGCATTATGTAAGACCATATTAAAGTAAATTCGAACTAAGTGAAGTAGCCGTTTTTCCATGTTACATATACAACTAGTTATGGGAACAAACAGTACACTTGACGACCCATATCGTTAGCCATTTGATTAACAGCAAGAATGAACATATATAACAAGTATTATTATTACACACTTTGTATTTTCTACACTGATTTTGCAAGTATGAAATATTTTATCTCATGACATGCCCATTACCACATCATTACCTGAGAAATTTCAAAACCAACTTCACAACGTATGACCATTTGTAGATGTAGGACTATGTACAAGAAGAAAGATGTATCAAAGTAAGGAGCCTTATACAAAAGAAATTATTTACATGGAAAGAACTATGGTCATGCATGAGGAAAGAACTATTTACAGAAAGGTTACGATTACACTAAAGTAACAAATAAAACAAATGTTAACAACTAAGCTAGAAGAGGAACAGGCTAATGAATGTAGTGATGGTACTAAAATTAAGTGTGATTTATGCTACACAATCTACATCTGCTTACAATAGGAAAGAACTACACTACTTATATGAAACTACAACCTATTACACTATGATGAATATCCAGTACTTTACAGTATTCTATTGAAAACTATCTCTGTGTTAAAGTGAACATGAAAAACTAATGTACTGTATATGAAGAAATACAAAAAAGAAAAAATGCAATTCTGTGCAACTGATTAAAATGGCAACAACTTTGCATAGCCAGCAACTACAGGTCTCAAGGAAAGTGAAGGTTCATTATGGCAAATAAGCATTATTTACACACAGTGCAACTGGCAAAATACTGTCAAACAGTGCATAAGCAAGTATGAAATATTGACAAACATATACTCTGAGAAGTATGAAGACAAAACGTTATTAGCAAAAATACTAAGCATACTGAGTTGTACCTCAAATGTGCAGATGTGTAACTGAACATGTTGACTGACCTATTGGCAATTATGCATAATTAGGAAGTTGTGCAGTAATACGAATTTTGTAAAGAATGATGTCCTGCTTGGTGGAGGGATTGAATCGGAGGTGGAAGGTACCAAACAGAAGGGCCCCTCCAACATATTAGTTTATAAGTTATGTATAATTGTGATTGTGTGTGAATTTATCGAAAGGAGGATAAATAGGTCGATTTAGACTCAGTATGGTGAAACAGCTGAACTCGAGTGTAGATCTGACAGTTGAAGAGTGATAATGAGTACAGTGGATCGCACATTAACTTAGCCTGAGTGTTAAGTGATTACCTAGACCTTTGAGTGCTATGTCCAATGAAATACATACATGATTATGCAAGTCATATCTGAGGGTACATTAACACTTATGTTCACATTGTACAAAGTGTAATACAAAACTAGCATTGCATAAATTTGAATTCTATATTCAAGCACAGAGTTACCAGTGAACCTGAACATAAAACGCAATGAAAACGTACATACATATATATAAGGATGTAGCATACAAAGACGGTTTCAACAGTGATAATCTGAGTGAAAAATATAAATATTAAATAAAAGATTTTTGAGACATAAGTAGGAATATAAGAACCACTATGCTGTGAGTAGAACATGGATTTACAACCAGTATTTCAACTGTCCTCGTAGGAAGTAGCGTAAATTGTTTGTGAAAACAAATACTAATACAAGAAGATGCATAATGTTTGTCTTAAGCAGAAGTTCCTTGAAGAATTTCCTATGCTTTCGCTTTCCTTGCATAGTAGTGAAATTGCTTTTGATTTTGTTGATGATAATATCATTTTCTGGTTGTCAAGGGAGATGCAAAGATTTTGAGAAGTAAATTCTTCACTTGTGGAGAGAAATAACAAGGAGAAAATTTTCTTAGAGGTAAAATAAAGATGTTAGCAAAAATTAATTATGAGGAACCTCCAATAAGAATATAGATAAAATTTTGTTGTAACTGTGGTTGTATGACATTTATTTGTTTCATGTGCTTGTAAATATATTCACATATATTTTGTAAACCTGTGAAAACCAACTTTACACTACATCAGGGGTATTAGAAACTGCAAAGACTGCATTGTTTTTGAAATGTTAATCACTAGTGCATTTGACTAATTTATTATGAAGTTTGTGTCTAGTATATAAGATAACAACAGGAGAAACAAAATAGAAGCAATAGAAAGATACTCCATTCTAACACTATTGTAATACTTCTTGCTTTAGCTCAATTTCCCCACATTAGTGGATGTTCAGAGTTACCACTTCATACATGTCAAAACAAACAACCATTGACACTGTTCACAATAAGATACATTGCCTACACTAACCAGGCGAAAATTACCATATGTTTCTTTCGAAATTCTCTTTCTATCAAGTTATTGTGTGATTATAATGTTACAAACTGCATTCTAAAAACAGACATTGAAGATGTCCACCATTGCACAACACTTCAAGGAGTCACTTGCAAGAAAGATAGTTTCTCTTTACTCACCCTACTGCACTGACGATGCTGTATGTGAACCCACGACATTGCTTGAAGCCTCTCGGGATTCTGACACCAGTTATAGCTGAGACAGGTAGGTGCGAGTATTTATTGAACTGGCAGCTAATTACATTCACATAGCAGTATTGTTTATAGGGCAGCTGGTGCATAGAACCTAATGGGACATTGTAATAGAGCCATACAAGCAATACAAGAATAATTACCAGTTTATTAATCATAATCAGTATAGCAGTCAAAGATGTCGTCTTGCTCCGGTAAGTGCCCAGTGTGCAGGCTGTCTGTGAGCAGCGGCACATGATGGCTCAATACGCAGAACCAAGAGGTGGCCAGCTATACAGAGTTATCAGCCAGGCAGATGGTAGACGAAGAAACGATGCCAGCAACTGGCCATCGTACAGATGTATCGGGCCTTGGGCCCTATTCTATATCGTTCATACCGATCGGTGCAGTAGGTTAGTCTCAGTAGTGACGTCATTTTCGGTTCTTTATTCGAATTTCCTATTCAGAATTATTACTACATTAAAAAAAAGTTTTCGGTCAATGTTCTCTCAAAATACCTATTATTTTACGCAATTAAGAGTTTAAAGATAATTAAATATTAAGACATCGGCTCTGCTTACGTTTATTACATGAGTGTTAGCTGAAATTACTAGTGACTTCGCATGGTTTACTCATTAAGTATCAAAACGCATTTTAAACTTTTAAGTAACAATTCAAAGGAATTTTGTGAAGCCTGATAGTGGAAACCTTCCAAAATTTCATGCATTTACGGCTTACGCCTGCATCATTCGGCAACGAAGTCAGCCTGCGTCTCTTTCGACTCTAATTACATAAAATAAAGCTCGTGTAGTACACAAGCTGCAGTATCGATGTTGATAAAGCGACGAAGTGGACCCCTGGATACATACTTTGAAGTTGGCTGAAGTCAGCCAGTAGATGACCACAGCTGGATGAGACCAGTTCATTTCCTGGCAGTATCAGGACTTGGTGCAGTCCATAGATCTGCAGCTAGTGGAGGCAGCATCTAGTAGTCGTTGAGGCTGAATGATCCTCATCACTTCGACAACTAGCCTGGGGTACTTCTCAGTGCTGGCAGAGGATGGTGACAGATATTCCAGAAGAGCAGGTGTCAAGCAGTTCGGCTTGGCCCTCTTGTGACAGGTTATCAGTTTGGGTCATGTAAGTCCTGGAAGTGGTGCAGAACCAGGGTTGGACGTGGTTTATCTAAGTCACCACTGCGATGGTCTATCCCTCCGTTGAAAGGCAGGGGGGAGCTAGTCATGTTCCAGCCAGACTCACCTTAGTGCCCGTGCGGAGATTTCTGTCACGTCAACTCAGCCTCTTTCAGTTTCCGATCGAGAAATGCCGTGAAAGCTTTCTTCTCACTCGGCTGCAAGTTATGGACACCGATTTCATAGGCAGTGGCGCAGCAGTTATTTCCGCTTCCATGCTGATTACAAAGAAGTCAGCAACAAGAGCAAGATGTCGTTGGAATGACATATCAACAATGAAGTATTTCTTTATAGAGGATGGTCAGAAACTGTCTGAAAATCTTGCAGCGGTATCACAGAGTAGATTGTGCTGCGAAATAATTGTTAAGAAAAAAATTCGGTACCTTGCGCCATTTCCGAGTTAATTAGCATTGAAGTTAGCCAGTCACGCCGTTACAGCGCAATTTCAAGTGGCGCGATAGAAACAGCGTCGTCAAACGTGCTCTTCATTTGGTTTCTTAAAACCGAAAAACAGAGTAATAAAAAAATTGGACAGGGACCGCTAGTACGCGTCGAAACCAAGCCAAAGGTTGAGAAGTCCCATGTACTATCATCTACGCTATAAGAACAAGTAACACTAATTGTATCTTGTGGGCCACTTGAATCTGTAGACACAGCAGTCTGATGGGTAACTTTAGTGCTCATTAACTCGAAGACGGCGCAACGTACCGAATTTTTTCTTAACAATGGTTTCTCAGCACAACTATCCTGTGACACCCTTACAAGGTTTTGAGACTGTTTCTGATCACCCTGTATAATATGTTGTGGAGGGAGAGGGAAAGAAAACAAACAAAAATACTCCTGTTATAAACGGTATTACAGAAAACATTACATTTCTTTCATTGTTCCACAACAAGGTCCACTCCCCCCTTTGGCGTCATATGGGGTAATCTTACAGTTGCCAATCACATTTTACTCAGCGGTCACTGATTCATATTTGTCAACAAACATTTTCAATTGGAGCACAGCAAGTGAGGGGCAGCCTTTGTCTTCAATATTATGCAGATCATATACTGGAAACAATTCTTTAATCCACTTAAATTTTTCCAAACCCTTCACAAAGACAAGCAACTTAACAGCAATATCTGAGCGTATAGCATTCAGCGTCGTCTGCAATGCAATACTAGCTGAACCATTACTATGATGGTGGTGACTTGACATTAGCATTTCGTTGAAGTTGTATCCAACTCATAGCAGGGCATTGTCCACTCTAGAATGAAACCACCAGAAGCGACCACGCTACTTCGAGCACCACACAACATAGACTGTTTATGGTGCGACATCTTTGGCAATCAAAGAAGGCGTTGTACATGGCCTGTAAAGAAAAGGGAACATAACGATGAGAAATCCCACACAAAATCATACTCCCTCCCTAAGCACGTGAGAGGCTTTTTTGCTTGCCTTGAGTGAGATTTCT
Source organism: Schistocerca serialis cubense (assembly GCF_023864345.2). Classification (NCBI taxonomy): domain Eukaryota; kingdom Metazoa; phylum Arthropoda; class Insecta; order Orthoptera; family Acrididae; genus Schistocerca; species Schistocerca serialis. The sequence continues at coordinate 52,696,920 of NC_064645.1, read as the reverse complement.
GACAGATTACTGATCAGTTATGGTTATCAAAGCTTGTTATATACTCTAAAGATCCAAGATGGCCGCACTTCCGATCACAAGATCATTATGTCACTACCAATCGAGAAATTACGGAACTTCTTTCACATGTACACCATTAAATCTCCCATATATGGACGTACTATGCGAATCGTTATCCCAGTGTGTACGATGATGGAAGTAGACCACACGCAACACTCATTACTTTCACACAACAGCACTTAACAGTATGGTGTCCTGATGCAAGACGAGCAAGTGCAATGCTCGTTGTTTTGACACTGGGTGTTAGGAGTAACTAGGATGCACTGATATAAGATGGACAGGTGCACTGTCCATTGTTTTCAAAAAATAATAAGTAAGTTATCCTTGTAGAAGGCCACTGTGCATAGGCACAATGCTGATACAGTGAAATGAATCAACTGAATCGGTAGTTTGAGGAAGGCAAGAAGTACCAAAAAATCAATTTTTTTTCACCAAACGTGTGTTAGCACGTTGTGGGCTCTAAAATGGGATCGAAAACCATTCATGCGCCGGCTAAATCGAACTTGGTAATATCCGTTAGTTTGAAGACGGAAACATATACCAGTTTCGAGTTCGTCCACCTCAACTCCATAACAGCTCATGTTCGTATCTGTTTTCAGCTGCTTCAAACCTCGTCTTTGCAGTGCATCAGAGTATTGTTTTGTGTTTAATGTTTGACGTCTGAGTGTAGATTCTAAGGGGATGTGTTTAAAAAATAAAGCTATGCTTTCTAATTAATCCTGATATGGTGCCTGATAGGAATAACCAACGACATGGACTATGCTTATTAGTCTCTGTGATGAGTCATTTTCATTTCGTATCTGCACTTCATCAACTGAGACATGATTCCCCATACACCTTTCCGTATGACAGGAGCTCGACTTGAAATAAATACGCCCAGAAAATGAAGTTAACTTCGCAACAAAATGAATTACTAACGCAATGAATAATGAAGAATCATGCGAGTCTTCAGAGGAAAGTACGCAGTGCAAGAACCTCTCAAGCATACCATACATTTCATTCGGACTGATCGACTGGGATTCAATAAGGAACAAATTATCGATTACTGGGTGAAGAAATAGCATGGGGGAGCTAGCGTTGGTTTCTGCAGGCGTTAGCAATCTCTTGGTTGTACTACTGAGTTACCCATTTGATCACATGTTTGATTTATTGGTTTACCTTCAACTTGGGTAATAAAAATATAAGGGATAGAGAACGTGACAATTACCTGATTCACATGCAACTGGTCTCATTAGAATCAATGATCTTGTTAGAGATTTAATCGATACGCAGGATAAAAATTGCGACAGGAACGCAACAACAGGAGGAGGAATAAAGTTCAGCCCTCAGAACACTCCTAATCGCGTATAACAACTGAATTATATGCACGCCGCAATGGTCACCAACCCTGCTGGACAGAATAAGCAGATTCCAAACGCACTGAGAATTTTAATATTTTGCTTCACATTAAGCGGTTTATCCTGCCATCATGAATCAGCCACTGGAGTAAGCACGCGAGGAATTTATTATGGAACTGAATCTTAAGCAATAACAGTTGCTAGTGGTGGACTTGGGAACATGTGGATGGTGTTACGAGACAAACCTACGCTGAGTTCCAACAAAGAAATCATCACTCAATTTAATGAAATTAACTCGAAAAGTAAGTTCACATTATTTACGATTAATACATAACCCGAGTATCAACCATTGAGATAGAAATTCCATTACACTTGGGCACCTACCGTTTGTTTCGAGATTAACACAATGGGCAACCACCTAAATCAAAATTACTGGGGCCGCTGCAACTCTTCTGTAACATACACAAGCCTGCAAAAAAAAAACACGAGTGCCGTGACAGAGCACCCGGAAACCGTTCGATGTTCACGAAGGGGGTGATCTACGCTCAGTGACTTACCACACATTCAAGTTCGACCCCTGGGTTTATCTATGCTTCTACCTCTAGTCTATGTTCTCTGCAGAACCTGCCATATATATCTATGGAGTGATCATAGCCTCCTTTGCATGTTCTCAATATCAGACTGGGCTAGTCACGTGATTTTGTGTGAATATTACGCGTATTCGTTTTGTTTTAAATTCGTTCCTGCACGGTTTAGTATTAGAAAACTGCAGTGCTGCAATATTGTTCTCGCTACAGATGTAAAGAGAAATGTGTGAAAGGAGAACCAATTGATTGAAAATCGGTATGTAGAAGAAATGTATAACTGAAAATGTATTGACGTAAGGCGCTTAATATGTTGGAAAAATTTGAGACACAGTATTATAAAGTCCAGTACTGTAAAGCTAACTTTTGCGATTTTTTAGCCATGTGCTTATGACACAAGCGTTAACTAAATTTGCGAATCTGTCTGAGTAAACTGCCAACCAGTGACAACATATCTGTGGCCGCGCGGGATTAGCCGAGCGGTCTAAGGCGCTACAGTCATAAGACTGTGCGGCTGGTCCCGGCGGAGGTTCGAGTCCTCCCTCGGGTATGGGTGTGTATGTTTGTCCTTAGGCTAATTTAGGTTAAGTAGTGTGCTGTGTAAGCTTAGGGACTTATGACCTTAGCAGTTAAGTCCCATAAGATTTCACACATATTTGAACATTTTTGTTCTATGTTCATATGCAGATAAAATTTATACGTGACAGATTAATTTCCTCCAATTTACGCAGGTTCTCAAACCGTTGTGTGTGTATAAGTATTTCAGCATGAGGCAGTTTCCTACATTCTGTGATTTTTGTGTTCTAGTTTCCCGAAAGCTGAACAAATTCAAAAATTGAAAATAATGGTGGACAAACAGGTGATGTGATTAGCTTATTTACTCTCACAGTTTTATTGTTCCAAATGAATTGTTTTAGTGACATTTCCACGCTGAGTACAGTGTCATTGTAACGTAAGTCATTAAAACACATTCGACAATACCAATAAGTGCAACACAAAACGTAAAAAGATATTGTTGACTCTCACTTCTTTTATTGTTTCAGAATTTGAGCTATGATCTTGTATTTTTTATTTTTTCGCGCATAATGTATGGTTTTTCTTTTCTCATGAGGTAGCGAAATTTTTTTAGATATTTTACGTCTTTGTGAAAAGCAGAAGTGTCAATGAAGAAAAACTGGAAATAATGGTATAAATAGTGGTGTAAGTCGCATATTACCTGTAACAATTTCATAGTTCCAAATGCTTTGTTTTTTTTTTGTGACACTTCAGCACTCCATATGGTGGCATTGTAACGTAATGAATTATAACAGAGATTCGACAATACGAATATGAGCAATACAAAATGTAAACAAATATTGTTAGATGTCACATTTTTCTGAAAAAACTTAAATAAAGCGGTATCTGAGCTATGACATTGTGACGAAAAAGCACAATACTCTTGCTCCTCATATCTTTAAGATAGCTTCAGTTGCACGTATTAAATAAATTATTAAGATGTCTATAAAACACATATACAATGTTTCACGGTGTTTATGAAGTGATCTATCTGTACCAGGAAAGTAATAATACTCAAAATACTGTAAGCCACAGTCGCCAGTAGGGGCGGCTGTGGCTAAGCACTACACAGGCTAAAATGCGCCGTCCCAGAATCACTTGACTTGAGCTGCAGGAGATGTTGCAGACAGAATTTTTCTTCTGCGCATTCGAATGCTAATTCCATAGATATTTATACTCTGAGGAGTCTGCCTAAGAATAAACGGCATCCTTGACATGCGTCTATGGCTACACCAGCAAGTATTCAAACACGCGTTTTAGAAGCAAGTATACATAATGGACGTTAAGCGAAGGGAAAAAAGAGCAGATGGAACGTATGCCAGTGAATAAATGAAACTCTATTGTCATTCTTCCTCACAGACCGCTGCCCACCAGTCCAGGCAAATTAAAACCAAAAAGATATAGCAATCGCAGCATGCACCAAACATAAAAAAAACACAATGAAATATGGAACGGCGCATACTGTACCTTCTCAGGGTCTTCTTCATTGAAAATAGCTGAATAATAGTTATTGACACAGTAACTGTTCTAGTCGTTTTTAAAACGTGTTCATTTGGCATTTAAAATGTCAGGTCATGTTTTTCTTGCAGGCCTGTGTTTCAATTATTTGGTGTTGAGGTTGTTCGCTGTAATGTATTCATCCACCTCTGAAAGTGATACTGACTACACTACAGCAAAAAAGAAGAAATCCGTCGTCCAGAAACAGTTATACGACTTCGTGGTGACAAGTAGGCTACACGAGTATTGGGACAGATATAACAGCAGTAAGGCAAATAATAGTGGTATTATTTTATTCATTTTTAGGTGAAGAACACCGTAGCTGTTTTTTTTTTTAATTTACGCTGTAGGAAATACTGCAACCAGCCACGAGGTTTTTTTTATGTTTTCATTGTACCATACAAGCTTCAGGCCTGATCCCATCGTCAAATGGTAGCATGACTTCTTTGCAAACTTTGTTATAAACTATGTAATCATAAAAATTTTGTTATGTTTTAGGACGCAAATGTAAAATCTTTTGTAAACTATGCATCACAAAAACTTTCTTATATTTTAGGACACAAATGTATGACAACGCTATCATTTGACGATACGTTCAGGCTTGAAAATAGTAATAGTACGACAAAATCATTATAAAAAATGCGTGGCTGGTTACAGTACTTTCTACAGTGTAATAATACACTCCTGGAAATGGAAAAAAGAACACATTGACACCGGTGTGTCAGACCCACCATACTTGCTCCGGACACTGCGAGAGGGCTGTACAAGCAATGATCACACGCACGGCACAGCGGACACACCAGGAACCGCGGTGTTGGCCGTCGAATGGCGCTAGCTGCGCAGCATTTGTGCACCGCCGCCGTCAGTGTCAGCCAGTTTGCCGTGGCATACGGAGCTCCATCGCAGTCTTTAACACTGGTAGCATGCCGCGACAGCGTGGACGTGAACCGTATGTGCAGTTGACGGACTTTGAGCGAGGGCGTATAGTGGGCATGCGGGAGGCCGGGTGGACGTACCGCCGAATTGCTCAACACGTGGGGCGTGAGGTCTCCACAGTACATCGATGTTGTCGCCAGTGGTCGGCGGAAGGTGCACGTGCCCGTCGACCTGGGACCGGACCGCAGCGACGCACGGATGCACGCCAAGACCGTAGGATCCTACTCAGTGCCGTAGGGGATCGCACCGCCACTTCCCAGCAAATTAGGGACACCGTTGCTCCTGGGGTATCGGCGAGGACCATTCGCAACCGTCTCCATGAAGCTGGGCTACGGTCCCGCACACCGTTAGGCCGTCTTCCGCTAACGCCCCAACATCGTGCAGCCCGCCTCCAGTGGTGTCGCGACAGGCGTGAATGGAGGGACGAATGGAGACGTGTCGTCTTCAGCGATGAGAGTCGCTTCTGCCTTGGTGCCAATGATGGTCGTATGCGTGTTTGGCGCCGTGCAGGTGAGCGCCACAATCAGGACTGCATACGACCGAGGCACACAGGGCCAACACCCGGCATCATGGTGTGGGGAGCGATCTCCTACACTGGCCGTACACCACTGGTGATCGTCGAGGGGACACTGAATAGTGCACGGTACATCCAAACCGTCATCGAACCCATCGTTCTACCATTCCTAGACCGGCAAGGGAACTTGCTGTTCCAACAGGACAATGCACGTCCGCATGTATCCCGTGCCACCCAACGTGCTCTAGAAGGTGTAAGTCAACTACCCTGGCCAGCAAGATCTCCGGATCTGTCCCCCATTGAGCATGTTTGGGACTGGATGAAGCGTCGTCTCACGCGGTCTGCACGTCCAGCACGAACGCTGGTCCAACTGAGGCGCCAGGTGGAAATGGCATGGCAAGCCGTTCCACAGGACTACATCCAGCATCTCTACGATCGTCTCCATGGGAGAATAGCAGCCTGCATTGCTGCGAAAGGTGGATATACACTGTACTAGTGCCGACATTGTGCATGCTCTGTTGCCTGTGTCTATGTGCCCGTGGTTCTGTCAGTGTGATCATGTGATGTATCTGACCCCAGGAATGTGTCAATAAAGTTTCCCCTTCCTGGGACAATGAATTCACGGTGTTCTTATTTCAATTTCCAGGAGTGTAGTTGTGTTTGCTCTTGTGAACGTAAATGTATTGAAAGGTTAAGAGTAGATGAGGAGGAAATTTGCTTGAAAACTTTGCCTGATGTACGTTCTAAGAATGACATGATGACCATGTATGACCTCTTTTGTGAAAAATATCCACATCTTTCGAAGGAAGTGAAATATGACGTTTATAGGAAGCACTTCCACGAAAATTACAATGATACATTCGACGTCTTCAAATCGATGTCTGTACTACCTGCGTAGAAGCCTACATCTGAACAACAATGCAAAGGAAGCTGCCGTCGCCGGAAAGACTGTTCATGTTTGTCAGGTTCAGAAATTTTACAATACACTCATATAAATATCTAATAACTCGAAAGGTTGGAGCGCTCGTACTTGACTTTGCAACACCCTCTTTTGCCAAAACTGTCTGTCAGGAAATGTTCTGTCAGGGGAAACTCTGTTTATATGTACTCTGCGTAAACGACATGAAGACAAATGCGGCAGATATCTGTATTTATCCAGAAGAAGAAGCTAAACGTGGACCTGACGAAATGTGTAGGATGCTGTGATTGAAAATAAAGAATATAGACCCCGAGATTGAAGAACTTCGCCTTTTCAGTGATGCCTGCGGAGGTCAAAACCGCAGCAACACTGTTGTGTAGCCGGCCGGGGTGGCCGAGCGGCTCTAGGTGCTACAGTCTGGAACCGCGCGACCGCCTCGGTCGCTGGCTCGAATCGTGCCTCGGGCATGGGTGTGTGATGTCCTTAGGTTAGTTAGGTTTAAGTAGTTCTAAGTTCTAGGGGACTGATGACCTCAGACGTTAAGTCCATACTGCTCAGAGCCATTTGAACCATTTGAACTTCAGTGTGCTTTATCGTGGCGCTGGTTGCTACTGGGCGATTTACAATTTTTTTCAGTACTTCCCATTGCGGGGACACTCCTTTCATCAATGTGATCGCAATTTTGGGACCGAAAAAAGGGAAATGAGATAACTGCAGTCTATTTAAAATTACTTAATAGTTAATACTACATGCATTGGAGCTGGTTCCCTTCCGGTTACTCGTCTGGCATTCTTTCGCGATGTGTTTGGACCCCGAATCATGATTCTGGCATTTTTATTTCGTATTTCATCATGCATGATAACCACACCAAAACCAACGTAGTACACACATAACGATGCTAATGAAATACACACATTTCATACATAGCACTAACTAAACACTACTGGATACTCACGCACAAGATTCGTTTCATCGTTACGTATGCGGTTATCACAACCACAGAGATCGTCTTACATAAGCTTCGCACGACAGTGTGTGAAACCAATTTTTTTGAAGATTGCGGTTCACTGTTGCGAATGAGTGATCACGGTCAAACACACAACAAACTGATTCAATGTTGTGCTACAGCATAATGGTTAGCACATAAAACTGACGTTTCGATGGTCGTATCTTCGAATCTTTTCAAATATCGCGAAATGTTTTTCATTTCTAAATCTTATCAAAAGACTTTGATTATCATTTTTTATTCAGTTAATTGGTTTAAATGTAATGTTTATTTATAATCCTTTGCAACATCATTTCCATCCTCGTCTTGACTTTATTTGCTTTTATTTTTCTACATGCCATTCTGTTTTCGTCTGGAATCTGTCTGAGTCACGTATAACCTGCAACCAAGTGCCAACAGAGACTGCTCATCGGCTGGTAACACAGCACCTTGTGTAATTAGTTTGGAGCTGTTTCCAAGTAACCGATGATAGCGAAAAATTACAGTTTGCTTTCAGCACTGAAACTGAATTTTTCTGTCTTGAGTATGCTCGTAGACGTTAGCTTTAATATCTGTGAACAATGCGACTGTGAGTTAAGTTCTGCCGCAGGTTACTGACAACCGCTACTTGGATACACTGCACATCACAAGGATGTGGTTAGCTTAGGACATAACTTTCAGTTCGGTGCTACGAAATGCGCCACCTGTCGCAATTCCCTCATTGGTCAGGGCTGTCGGGGGAGCATTTCGCATTTCCGACATTCCTCACGGCGGCCACTTCCGACATTGCTCCGTGTTCCACACTGACAGCATTTGTAATGTGATTAGCCGAGTTCGTGCGTTACGGTACCTGTAACCGAACGGTAGCTGGCCGCTGATGCGGCAACACCGTAGTGGCAAGTGGCAGCGTCAATAACCAAGTAATTTTAAGTGGACTATAAACAGAATTTACATACCACAAAGATATACTGATTTTTTTCAGTTCTCAGGGAAGACAGCATTCTATGTCACGCACATCTCTGTTGAAAGTATCCTGAATTTCAAGAACTGGTGGCCTAAGCTATATATATATATATATATATATATATATATATATATATATATATATATAAAAACTGCGTCCCTGGAAAAACCCTCACTTTCGGTTTCCAAATACATGCAGTTGGAATATTTCTTCCCATAGGTTGCTTAACGGCATCTGAGTTCTCTCATGGTGTAATTACAAACAGAAATGGCGTACAATGGAAAAATTCCCACGCAAGACAAAAAGATCCAGGATGTATGCAAGATAGTTATTATATTCCATATGAGTACAGACCATTGTATGAGGTCGTGTTGATGAGACCAACAACGGCTACTGAAGGGTTCGTGAAAGTGAAGGGCACTAATAAAATTCAGAATAAGTGTCATAGATAATACTTTCGGAACATAGGAGTAGTATAGACATTTCCTGTATATGTCGCTCTGAGAACCTTTTGTGAAAATATAATTATTTGTTATTTTGAAATAATAAGTTTAATGCCTAATTCGTAATCAGTTCGAAGAAAAGAACAAATATTTGGTTTTTAATACCGTGACGCATCTTTCAGGACTATCCAATTCATATTTCGAAGGTTAACGTAAAGGATCTCAAATAACAGTTTCATTAAGAGAAAGTTAAAAATAAGAACAGGAGACAGTTTCTTGTATTTTCTCATAAAGGCAGGTTTTGGATTCGTTCCCTTTTTCAAACTATCGGTTTAGTTGGGAATACAACTGGGTTTATTTGTTTTTAATGAGTCGTAATGGGTCGCCTGACCAGGAATAGATGTAGGAAAAATTGTAGGACAAATTAAAGGAGCTTGGAATCTAAATCAGGACTGAGATTAACAGTTATTAATTGCTCTGATGATTGACATAAATCAACTGAGGTTAACAGAGAGCAAAGTTCTGTATAATTGAAATTATATTACAAAACGACGGTAACACAGTTGCAGGTATCAAAAACAGTGGAAGACCGTACGGACCTATCACAACGAGATCTGTTCATCTGGCCAGCTTGCATAATCAGAGTCAATGATACAGCAACAAGCCACAAATGCAACCAGAATAAGTAACAAAAGTTACATGGAGAAGTGGGCTGGTAGCGATTTGCACAGAATGTGGATCACTGCTACTGTACTTGTGCTAGTTAAACAGCTGCCGTGAGCCAAACAGCACCAGGCAGAATGCTCTCCTTGCACTGACCTGGAACAGAATACCCAGAATATAAGTTCAAAGACCTCAACTCTGTACCCTCTAAAAAGTCCTGCAAGGAGGGGATGCTGTTGCAATTGTGATGGGCGAGAATTCATCAAAAGCAGGACAAAGTGACTATAGCTTTCCTCGTTTTATAAACAAGACGCACATTTTTGAGCACGAAGTTGGTACTCGGCTGAAGTAGGGTCTTCACGATTGGTCAATCTCAAGTGACAAGCACTCTGCCCTAACTGAAGCAGTACTATTAACTGAACCACATTTTCAGACTGAAGGAAACAGTGTGTCCCATCGCTGGTGACGTGGGTGGTGCCATGACATTTGAACCTTCATGCAAAAAACTGAAGACTGGGAGCCCACAGCTGCGAAGACGTTAATGAAAGATATTAGCTCCGATAATTAAATCACATTTTATCGTAAAACCAGCCATGGTTACTGGGCCAAAGTTAGTTTTGAACCATGACAGAAAACATTGCTCAGTAAGCTATTAAAATTTCTTCGTCCCCAAATATTTAAACTTTAACACATTATTATTGGTGCTCAACTACAGCTCTGCCCAGTTGGCAATCAATGCGAGAGGAATCATGGCTTAAGTTCCGAGTGGGTGGCGTAAAGTCGCATTAACGACATTTTTTAGTCGCACATGCTGGTGAAGAGTGCATAATAACTAACACAAAGTAAAGCACAGGCGAGATCGCTCAGTGCTCTACGGGCAAACTAGTATCCAAAAAATCCTAAAATCAGTTTGGTGAATACTACAGGACATTTTTGGCAGCCACCGTTAGACCGAAAAACTCACAGCTACTTCCGCCACGTGTCCCGAGAGCACACAAAACACGAAACCAGTCGTCTTCACGCCATACACAAAATCACTTTTGTGACACTTCATGATTTCGCTACATCCTTCAAAACATTACAACAGGGGCCAGAAACTAATGGTATCCCCAAAAGAATAATTCACTGTCTCATTAGAAAACTTATGTCACACAGCATATGGGTTCAGGGTAAAAAAACAAAACAATCACGTGTCGAATCATAAAAAAGCAATTTTAGAGGAACGACACCATAATTCATTATCTTCTTCCTAGTTCTGAAAGAAAACTGCAAGTAATGATGTGAGGCTTTAGCGATAGCTCTCGCTGATGGTGACAGCATCCCAATCTGAAACATGTGTGAAACAGCCATTTTGCTTCGGCAGTAAAGAACCGTTGCCCCATGCAATTTTGCATCCAGCATACGTGGCCGACGCACACATTTAAAAGTGAAAGTAACTTCAGACTGTGCTTCTCTCTGTGAGGCCCACACGTTTAGTCATTCGTAACTCGCCTCAAAAGCTAATCAAATGTACAAGACTCTATAATTAAAGTTCCAGTTCAAAAACGCTGTAGAAGGAGAACCACTGTTCGGAATGATGTCAGATTTGAACAGCACATTATTCACAATGAGTGAAACGCCATGGAAGAAAGAAATTGTAAAGAAAATTTGAAAAATAGATGACGCTGTAAGCCTTAGAATATGCACACCGAAAGATGCACGGCACATGACTGTTCCTCAGTTTGCAGATGAGACGCCCAGTGTGACTGTCTTCATGAAGGATCGTGTGCTCCTGGTAAAGATCTTTTACAAGAATGATGACTGTGCCCTGCAGATATTCTGGACACTCAACAGTATGAAAAAAGACATTGGTCTGATGTCTGCTAAGAGTCCGGAGAAAATGAAAATGATAACAAGTTGGACATGCCTGCAAGCACAGTGCGTAAAATCCTACAACACATTCTGTATTGCTATCCACAAAAAATCGTGTACACTGAGGATCTGCTTCCTGGTGACCTGCTAGCAGGACAAACAGTCGCTCTGAAATTCCTTGTTCCCATGGAGGTGGACAATGAATAGCCATGGAACATTCTGTGGATAAACGAAGCCCATTTACATCTCCAAGACATGTCAATAAGCAGAACTGCAGAATATGGGGAACGGAAATCCTCACACACATCAACTGGTACCACTTCATTTCACAAAGGTAACTTTGTGGTGCGGGTTGACAGCATAATTATTCGTAGGGCTGTATTGTTTCGAGGAGATGTTTCCTGCAGCCACCGTTACTTGTACTGCCACTGGTAAATGCTACGAGAGTCTTTTGCACATCAACATCAATGCCACCATTCAACAGCCAGGATCTATGGGTATTACAATTTTTATGCATGGCAGTGCGCACACTGCACACCCACTGAAGTGGCTGGTGCAGAGTCATTTTGAAAATGCTAGAATTATCAGCCATCATTCCTCTAGAGCCTGACCATCCAAATCAGCTGATCATATCCCATGTGATTTCTGGCTGTGGGGTTGTATAAAAGATGTGTTCAGTGATAAAACTGCAAACGTTGCTGAACGGAAGGCACCATTGCACATTGCATTCTGAACATGACCCCCGATACAGTCCAATCTGCTGTGGAATGTAATCTTTCTCGATTTCAACTTGTAACAGAAAACAGTGCACAGCGAATTGAAGATGTCTTGCACCAGTATCACGACAGTTAGAAACCGATGTCATTTTCCTTTTTATGTGGTTTTTGTCCCAGGCCATTTAAAAACCGATTTCATTTTGATTTTCATGGGGTTTTTCGTCTCGGGACAATTAAAAACATATTTTTTCTATCAAATGGGCCACAACCTTGCTGTGTTGGATGGTCTTACCTAACCAACACTACCAAAATGTAAACTGCCGAACTACTGCAGTCAAGCACATTGAACACTGTGGATGGTGTGATGTATAACTCAAATAATAGCTGTCGTATTGCCATTCATATGTCATTTGTATCCGACCCCATTTATGTTAAGATGCTTACAGTGCTAAACTTTTCGAAGTATGTGACTTGAGGTGTGACAAATTTTTCGTACTTACACCTGTGGAAGCCATAACTTTTGAATGAGAGATGTACTTCAAGTCGATATGCTAAACCTATATTTATTAATTACGTTGACTTGCTCAATAATTCTTTTGTTGTGAATGTGACTTGAGGTGTGACAAATTTTTCGTACTTGCACCTGTGGAAGCCATAACTTTTGAATGAGAGATGTACTTCAAGTCGATATGCTAAACCTATATTTATTAATTACGTTGACTTGCTCAATAATTCTTTTGTTGTGAATGTAACACACTGACGCTTTCATAGTTTTAATGTATTCCAATTCATAAAAGGACGTACGAGCGTTATGGTGAGTGGCTTTGTGTGGGTAGTGCCGTGTGCAAAGAGCGCGAACAAAGGCAGGGATAGGAAGCAGCAGTGGGACGTGGCTGTGTCGTTTTGGCAGATGCAAGTGTGTGTAGGTGAGTTAGATTCGTTATAGTAAAAATATTAAGTGTTCCTTTTTTAATATGAGTGGTATCAAGGAGAAGATGGCTGGGTTGGATGATAGGTAAAGTCATCTCCGTAATGCAAATAGTCGAAGTGCAAGAAATTCCGAATGCCTTGATGGCAACATGTCATGTACCTAACCAGGGTGTAACCAGGTGAAATGTATAAAGGCATATATGTAATGATGACTATCAGTACAGAGACGGGAAGACACCATCCACCAGTCCATAGAAACTACCTCGTCTCAACTCGTAACAACAAAAGACAAGGCAGGAAACTGCTATTTAATAACTTTCAGATAGGTTCAGAAAACCGCTGGTCCGTAATTTCAGTTTGTGTTCAGATTAGCAACAATATTACAGTCACTGAAATTCTTGTAAAGCTATTTTACCTTGAACAGCAATCCTCTTTTCTAAAGTAAATTCAGTTTAAATATCGGTATAAATAACCAAGTGAAATAGAGGCAAAGTTTAAAGACAAAATCTTGTCATTTTAAACAGCGTTATTTTATTATGCTCCTTCAGAGCAGCTCTATTACGGTAGTACCGTGTGCAAAGAGCGCGAACAAAGGCAGGGATAGGAAGCAGCAGTGAGACGTGGCTGTGTCGTAACAATAGATGCAAGTGTGTGAAGGCGAGTTAGATTTGTTCTAATAAAAATATTAAGTGTTCCTTTTTTAATATGATGGCTGGGTTGGATGATAGGAAAAGTCGTCTCCATATTGCAAATAGCTAGAGTGCAAGAATTTCCGACCACCTTGATGGCAACATGACATGCACCTAACCAGGGTGTAACCAGGTGAAATGTATAAAGGCCTATACGTAATGATGACTACCAGTACAGAGACGTGAAGACACCATCCACCAGTCCATCTCAACTACCTCATCTCAACTCGTAACAACAAAAGACAAGGCAGGATACTGCTCTTTAATAACTTTCAGATAGGTTCAGAAAACCACTGGTCCATAATTTCAGTTTGTGTTCAGATTAGCAACAATATTACAAGTCACTGAAATTCTTGTAAAGCTATTTTACCTTAAACAGCATTCCTCTTTTCTAAAGTAAATTCAGTTCAAATATCAGTATAAATAACCAAATGAAATACAGGCACAGTTTAAAGATTAAATCTTGTCATTTTAAACTCCATTATTTTACAAGGTTATGCGCTCCTTCAGAGCAGCTCTATTAGGGAAAAGACAATATTATAGCTCTTTATAGTTCAGTTGTTTAAAAAATTATCTTTCATTTAATGAAAAATTTCCTGAAAAGGACTATGAAAGTTAACATCAATTTGGTACATTCTCACTCACTGTACATAACTATAACATTGCTTCAGTGGCAAGTACGTTAAGAAAGCAAAAGTTCAGTTTGTGTATTAAACCGGGGACCTAGAAACGATGGAGAGGCTTCGTCCTGCTGTAGCCCTCAGTGTTTCACAACCCCACAACAGGCCACAGCAGTCCACCCACCTCACTGCTGCCCCACACCGAACCCAGGGTTATTGTGCAGTTCGGCCCCAGTGGAGACCCTCCGCCTCCCCTCCCCCCCCCCCCCCCCCCCGCCCCCAGGAGCGTCTCGTATTAGACAAAATGTAACCCCAAATGTCTGCGTGGTAGAGTAATGATGGTGTACGTGTATGTGGAGACAGTGTTTGTACACCAATTGCCGACATAGTGTAAATGAGGCGGAATGAAAGGAACCAGCCCACATTCGCTGAGGTAGATGAAAACCGCCTTAAAAACTATCAACAGGCTGGCCAGAACACTGGACATCGACACTAATCCGCCGGGCGCGTTCGTGCCGTCTCCGGTACGCCTTCCCACTCGGGAAGCAGTGCGTTAAACTGCAGCCAGGCAGGCAAGTTCAGTTTTCTTTTCCATCTTGCATCTGAGTACACAAAGAAATAAAATTTCATTTGCGCTAGTAACTTTACAGTAGAACAACATGTGAGTAAAGTCATCTAAATATTGCTAAAATTAATTTCATGTTAGAGTTTCAGTACGTTCATCCTGCAGAAATGTAGAACAAAATTTGCTTGTTCAGAGCTGGTGACCAATATTAGTACATTAGTTAAAATTTTGTACAGGGCAGAATTCACGGCAAGTAATCAATTGTCTCTTTGGGTCTTGCTGAGATTGTCTGCTGTTACAACTGCTGATTGGAATCCAAAACACAGAAGAGCAAGTCAGGCAGGATGTTTAATTGTGTAGGAAATTTCCTACCTAGGATTGAACCCCTGATCAATGTTTTGCTTCAATGATAAAGTTCGATTAAGCATATACAGGGTGAACATTAAGTATACAAACTGCAGGGATGGAAATGGAGAAAAAATGGTCCTATGAACATGTGTCCAGAAATAGACGGTGTGCATGAAATGGCAACAAATCATCCCAGAACACAGTACAGAGCTGCACTGCATCCGCATCACAACATATGTGTAAAGTGGGCTCCATGGGATTGCAGGTGTTGGGAATAGTAGCGGTTGTCATGCAGGATACACATAATGGTACTTTGGCTTATGCCATGTTGGTAGTCCATTTTCCTGGAGCTTGTACAAGGGTTCATCTCAATATCCTGTAGAACCTGGTCCTCCAGAGCTTGTGTACACACAGTCCGCCACCTCCAAGCATGTTCGCCTGTCTGAAAGAACGCAAGAGCACACAGACGCCCAAAAAGGGCTTGAAATGTTGTGTGACGTGGTTGGCTCTATGACGGAATTGGTTTTGGTATAGCTATGCTGCCTCTCGACCATTTGAATCTGCTTCGCCGTACACAGCAACCATCTAAAATATTTCCTGACATGAATACCGGACCATTCTACTGCTTACAGTGCACTGCATCAATCACACACATTGCAACACACAAAGAACACATGGTACGAGGGCAGAGGAACTGTCACTGATCAGCTCCATCTGCAGTGCCAACGACGCATTTCCAGACACATGGTCATGGGACCTCTTTTCCTCCATTTTCAGTCAGGAATCCTTACCTGCAGTTTTTCGGTTTTATTGATGTTAATCCTATATTTTGTGGTTATACAAAATTAATGTTTTCATTGGGAACACATTACAAACAAGTGTCATTATTCAGTAACTGAATTAGATAAAGTGGAAATATTGTATGTAGTATCTTGCTAATGATCAGCTGGTCAAATGACAGCGAAAAGCGTTGTAGAACGCGAAGGACAGGGCTGGCAACCTGTGTTTTTATGGACGAGGGCCACAGGACCACTCACGGCAGCAAAAAATCACCAAACGTGCAAGAGAAGAAGCAGACTGTGTCTGTCAATTCTAGCCAAGTGAACAAATCAAAAAATCAATATATCACTACACCACTAACACAAATACAGTTCATTGACGAGATTAGGGCTAAGGAGAGCCAGCTGTATCTGATATTACGGGGACTGAAATTAAATAAACTTCACTTACAGTGTAGATAAAAATAGATGTCAAAGGAGCAACATACAAGCTATACGATTGTAATTAAGGGTTTTACTCTCTATACCGCATTCCAGTCCAACAATAAATAATAACATTAATATAAAATAAATTATAGGCCCGTTGGAACACAAAATTTAAAACCAAACAGAGCCACTGCACCTGTGGGCTGAGTGACAGGATTTATTTTTAAAATTTTTAAAATATTATGTGTCGCCACAACAACAGAGTAATTAAGGTAACCTTCAGTTTCCTAAGTTTTGGCGTTGTAAAATAGATTCCACAATTCGTAAGTCTACAGCGACAGTCTGTAAAACAGTAGGAAGTCGGTCATTCAGAATAGTTTAGCAGTTTGTACTTGACTAACTGAAATTTTTAGTTAGGTGTGAACGAGATTAGCACAAGACAGCATCAGGTCATAATGTACCATACGAGACATCGATCACAAAATCGCGGAAAATACTGTATGACAGAATGACAATTTAGAAGATGGTTCTTGCATGATACCAGCAGTGAAAACAAAATTTTTCATACGTGTATGTAGGCAATACAAGTGTATTATGCGACCCATTAAGTGGATCTACACCGATTAGAAAAATGGAACAGAATTTCGATGTAAAAATTAAAACTGAACCAAATGTAAAAATGGAGGCGGTATAGGTGGGTACCGGCACTGATTTAGTGACTGTTAAGGCTCACATTAATAGTATAGGTATGGGGATTGCCACCAATATAAATGCGAATATGGCGCACGTCAATAATAATGTGTAACAGATCAACACAAATATGGTACCGATGGAAACTAATATGATGTAGATGGCGACTAAAATATCAGAAATGGAAACAAACAAGACGAAACTGAAAAACGAAATTAATACTCAAATGAGAACTGAATATGTTAAAACAGAAACCATGCTATCTGATTTGGATACAAATTTGTCAGGGAAAACTGACGCGAAATGGCAAAGCCAGTGCATAACTGAAGTTAGCAACCCGGTAAATAAAGTGAAGACTGTGGTAATTAAATTCATACAAAGTTTGCTGATATTGAAGAAATAGTCAAGAACTTGGGTTATTGCATACAACAGCAAGAAGCCACAATAATTCGTAACAAGATGGAATTGTTGTGTGTGCAGCTACAGAATCAGACACTGAATACGTGTAAACTTTTCATAACACAAAAATCTGAGATTTTCAGTACAAAGGACGAGATAAATTTAGCAATTGATAAACTTAGTAATTTAAAAGATAAATTTAATAACTGATTCGCAAACAAGAAATATTAAGCAATGGGGACTGAAATTGGACGTGGAGAATTTGACATTCTCTGAATTTAATAGTAAGTTTCAGGAAGAGTTTTGAACTATCCAGAAACAGGGCCAATGTGGTCAGAGTTTATCAACACACAACTGCCAGAACATGGATGGGGATCCAGGAAGAAACATTGTGGATCATGGTTTAAGAGATTAGAGTATCTGAAAAGTAGAAGATCGAATCATAGATAGCTTGGGAGCTTCGCAAAAAGCTGCAAGATATTTCCAAGCGACATGTAGGAAACAACCACCTTAATTTTGAAGATTTCATAGAAAAAATGGAGAATGGAGATAGAGGGCACGAAACTCGTTACCAAAGTGGGTTCTGGAATCACAATGGCCTTGAATGACATAATAGGAATGAGTCACAAGTAAACATGATTTAGAGCAGGTTTTGAGCGCGAGTACTCGCGTCTGCTCAGGCACGTGCTCGCAAGCAGGTGCAAGGTCGTGGAGTAGGGGGGAGGGGAGGGAGGGGAAATGCGCGCGCACGTATGAAAAGGACCGCAGCGTCCCTGTTGAATTCGCGCCGACTGTGTAACGTTAAAAGTACTACGATCAGCTCTAACAGTCACTTCGCTGGTTAAGAATCTTGTCAAGTCGCAGTTGTGTAACCCCAACCATGCTTTCGCAGTTCAACCCCCATTGGGAGGAATTGTATCTGTTTACAGAAAAAGATGGTATTGCAAAATGTTTAGTATGTCACAAAACGCTGAATTCTTTTAGGAAATTTAATTTGCAGCGACATTATATGTCGTACCACGCGAAAGACTACGGAAGTGGAAAATTTGATGGACCAGATCGTGCACAGGAAGTTATTAAACTTAAAAGGAAGCTATCCGAAGAAGATCTGAATGACGAAGAAAAATCAACTGAGGCAGCTCTCAGAGTGAGCTACAAAATTGCTTTGTTTTTAGCAAAATCCCTGCGCCCCTTCACTGATGACGATTTAATAAAAGATGTTTGGTAGTTGCAGCGGAACATTTGTGTCCGTCTCAAGTTGAACAGTTTCGTTTTGCGCATCTGACATGACCATTATGCGTCGCATACAGGAGATGGCAGACGACGTCCAGAGCCAGCTTGCAAATATCTATAAAGATTTTATGGCGTATTCTCTAGCTCTCGACGAAAGTGCTGATATCACTGGAACAGCGCAGCTTTCCATATTTATTAGAGGTGTTAATAGAGATCTTCAGGTGAGGAAGGAGCTCCCCGATGTAGTAGCCATGAAGAACACTACAACCGGAGGTGATATTTTACGTAGTGTTGAAGAAAGTGTTGAAAATATAGGATTGTCGTGGAATTATTTAGTTTCAGTGTCTACAGACGGTGCACCAGCGATGACAGGGAAAAAATTAGGTTTCGTTGCGCTGTTGAAGGATAAAATGCAAAAACTGACCGTGCCGAATGAAATAAGGGGCGTTCACTGTGTGATCCACCAGGAAAACTTATGTGCAAAGAGTATCACTCTAAAAAATGTGATGAGTGTTGTTGTTCATACAACCAATTATATAAGGAAGCATGGGCTACAACACAGACAATTTAAAAGCTGGCAGATTTAACTAGCCATCTGAATGCTTTGAACATTTCACTACAAGGTAAAGATCTGGTAATTACTCATTTCATAGATCGAATACGAGCTTTTAAAATGAAATTGACACTTTGGGTGAGCTGGAAACAGGAAATCTAGCTCATTTTCCTAAATTGTCATCCATTCAAGATGTTCACAAAGACTGGGAACGTTATTCACATAGTTTAGTTGTCCTTAAGGAAGAATTTGATCAACGCTTTCAAGATCTGACAGCACTAGACAGTGATTCTGATCTGTTCTCCTCTCCATATTCAGCGAATATTGAAGAGATTCGTCCCGAGCTGCAACTAGAAATTATTGACCTGCAGTGTGACAGAGAATACAGAGACAAATTTCAGAACAAGAAAAACATTTTGGAATTTTACAGACACTTCCCTCAGGATATATTTCCTCATCTGCACAAACTGGTGGCTACAATAATATCAGTGTTCGGTTCCATGTATGTTTGTGAATAACTGTTCTCTGCAATGAAATGTAACAAGACACGCCTGAGAAACGCATTGTCTGATCGAAATTTAAACTGCACACTGCGCCTACGATGCACAAGAACAATTACTCCAAACATAGACGCAATTGTAAAGGGCAAAAAGTACAAGATAACAGAGAATCCCACACTTCAGTGACACCTTTTATTGTGTAACAGTTCACAAATTAATACGAATGTAGAGGCATACACTAAGCTAATAAAATTATGTGGCACGTGTACATTCTCCTTTATTTGTTTCATTTGCACAGTAATAATTCGTGAGTGATATCCCTGCAGGTGGCCGCGGATTTACGTTGACTGGCGGCAACTGTTGTGTGCCCCACGTGACTCTCCCCACTCTCCGCTCTGGTCCGGTAGTGGGGGCATCGTGCCGCGCCTTGCTGCTCATAGCAGTGCATTGCTGCTCCGCGAGGACGTATGTTGTGAAGCCCTGATTTAGAGGAAGTCAAGGAGGTTATTTCCACTGGGGAAGAGGAAACTTTATTGGTAATAGGATGCAAGATGAACCAGAAAACTAAGAGCCACAAAGATCGAGGGCCTAACAAGTGCAAAAAGGAACAAAAGGCCCATGATTAATAGTGGCCGGTCTAAGAAATACAGGGGAAAGAAAAAGTTGGGGGGGGGGGGGGGGGGAGGAGAACGCTAAGCAATGTGTGCATGAAGAGCAATCCACAAACCGAAACTGTAAAAGAAGTAACGTCATGATACAAACTGAGGAGAGAGAAGGAGAAATGATTATTAGGGAGGACGAGATGGTAGAAGTTGAAGCAGAAGTTGGGGTTCAACGTAGAGAAGCTGGTAGTGTTCGAGGTCTATGAGCAGAATTATATAGCTAACTGCCAAATATGGGATATTGCTGTCAGATGTGATGACAGTGCAGAATGAAAGCAGAAGCAGGAAGTGAGCAATGTTAATGAAAAGAGAAAATTCAATCAACATATCGAGGAACTGCGATGAAGAGAAGACATAAAGGGAAAGGGAGGCAGCAGAGGGAAGCTTGGTGCAGAGATGCATCCATATTCAGAGATTATCATGTTCACACAATACACTGGACAACCAGACCAGCAACTTCTGTAGAAGAGATTAATTCTGACCCAGTCATGCAGTTAATAGAGAGCTGTGCCGATTTCAATGGGGATGTAGTGGTAGCAGATGTGCATAACTAAAAAACGTGGAGTATGCCAGCACAAAAGATGAGGTATCTGACATTGTAGGAATTTATGCACTCGACAGTTACGAGAAATATTTGAGCAGCTATGATGATGGGTTCATTTTTTCTGACAGAAAAGTTGATGGAATTGATTTAAACTTGCGCGAATTGTTCAGAGAAGAGGTGGGGCAAGAAGAATAGGTACCATGAAAGCGCACCATTGAAGACGACAAAGACAGGTATGATTCAGGTAGATTGTCAATTGAAGATAATGAAGAAATGTAAGGAATATACAGACTAACATCAAAATTCTTAGTGTCAGTTCTAGCTAAAGAAAATAAAACCGAAATCCAGCAGGAAAATATTGAAGATGTAAAAGAAGAGGAAGTTTCCGAAATTGCAGTGGAGGAACATAATCAAATGGACACTATAGAGGAGGATGCAGTCTTACAATATGTAGACACTGAGATACGAGGGAAAGAAGAATAGTAGGTAAAGCTGAAGCAGAGGGAGAAACCTCCAGTTAAGACTTTTAGTATAAAGATGGGACAGATATCATGGCAAGACCTTGCAGCTGACAAAGTTTTGTTATGGGAACAAGAGGAAGACTGTAAGGAGGACACTAAGATGCAAATCATAATTCGCATTAAAGTACATGGACAGGAAATATTTCTGCTTTCGGACACAGGAGTGCAAATAAGTGCCATTTCGAAAGCTTTTTTCGAAATGATCAGGCAAGAACTAGGTGTTGGGTCTTAAAGTTATAGGTGCTATGTGAAAGAGCAGCAAACCTATATCGTACCAGTATTATACATCTACATTTACATGGCTGCTATGCAAATCACACATAAGAGCTTGGCATTTGGTCCACTGAACCACCTTCACAATAATTCTCTGTTTTTCCACTCTCAAACAGCACACGGAAAAAATGAACGCCTACATCTTTCCATGTGAGCTCTGATTTCCCTTTTTTTTATGAGAATCGTTTCTCCCTATGTATGTCGGCGTTAACAAAATATTTTTGCGTTCGGAGGATAATATTGGTGATTGAAATTTCGTGAGAAGATCCCGCCGCAACGAGAAACACCTTTGTTTTAATAATGTTCGCTCCAAATTCTGTATCAAGTCCATGATACTCTGTCTCCTATTTTTTGATAATATAAAGCGTGCTGCCCTTCATTGAACTTTCTCGATTCACTCCATTAATCCTATCTGGCAAGGATCCCACACTGTGCAGTAATACTCCAGACGAGGATGGACAAGCGTAGCGTAGGCAGTCTCTTTAACAGATATGTTGTATCTTCTAAGTGTTCTGCCAAAAAGTTGCACACTTTGGTTCGCCTTCTCCACAGAATTTCCTATGTGTTCTTTCCCATTTAAGTTGTTTGTACTTATAATTCCCTAACATTTAGTTGTATTTTTGTATTTACAAACAATAGATTTATTGTGTAACCAAAGTTTAATGGATTCCTTTTAGCATTCATATGGATGACCTCACACCTTTCATTATTTAGGGCCACTTGCAAATATCGCACCAAACAGATATCTAAATCGTTTTGCCATTGGTTTTGATCTTCTGATGACTTTACTAGACGATAAACAACAGCATCCTCTGCAAACAACCTAACTGATTACTATCACCTAACATAAGGACAGTGTGGGGCAAGGGCAAGAAGAGGACAGAAAAAAAGATTGAATGTCTAGCATTCAGCAACATGGCCCATCCACTTGCAGAAGTCAATAGTGACAAATGCAACCAGTTGAGGGCCACCACAGGTGATAAAACATAAATAAGTATTAGAAACCGTGGCTGTGGACATTTTCGGTCCACTACCCAAGACAGTGGCAGCTTTTGTTTATATATTCGTGGCCACAGATTTATTTTCGAAATATGCAATATTGTACTTGGTAAAGGAGGCCACATCAAAGGTGGTATATAACGAAATGGATAGAGACTATTTTCAAAATATTGGGAAACCAAAGAGGATGCTCTTGGATAATGGAGTGCAATTTTACTCAAAGCAATGGCGAGAAAGACTGCATCAAGTGGAAGTAGTCCATATGACAGCATACCATCCATCAAGCAATTTGGCAGAATGGTAGATGCAGGAGACAGGCCGACTGTGTAGAACTTACTGCAATAGGAACCACAAAGGATAGGGGTACATGTAGGTGACTTCAAAGAAATCATGAATTCACTAATAAACGAGACCACTTGTTTCACTCCGGAAGAGATTCTGAAAGAAAAGCGATCTAAGAATTTGGTAGAGCTACTAGGATTTCCTCCCCGAGATTAGTCAGATATCAATATGAAAATGACAGTGCTCAAGAAAAGGTGCAAAAGTAAGCTGAGACAAGAATTCGTCATCTAGATGAAAAAATTAAGATGCCAAAATTTAAAATATCTCATGCTCTCTGCCAGGCACTTAAATATGACTTGCGGAGTATCCAGGTAGGTGTATAAGTAGATGCTCATGAAAACCCACAAGGCCAGTGAAATTAACCCTGAAGTAAGCAAGATTAAATTTGTGTATAATGGACCATTTAAGATATTGAACAGTCCAAACGTAAATATATACTATCTGGAGTACCCCGTGACAGGCAGATGCCTGGGTGTCAGGAATACAGTTCACCTAAAACACTATGAACCGACAGTTCATGCAAATTAATGTAAATATAGCAAAATTAATGAAAATTAAATGTTTTACTCAATTACATGTTGAGTCTTAACAGGAAGGAGTGAATACTACACACACATACACATACACACACACACACACACACACACACACACACACACACACACACACACACACACACATATATATATATATATATATATATATATATATATATATATATATATATGGTGTTACAAAAAGGTATGGCCAAACTTTCAGGAAACATTCCTCACACACAAATAAAGAAGAGATGTTATGTGGACATGTGTCTGGAAACGCTTAATTTCAATGTTAGAGCTCATTTTAGTTTCGTCAGTATGTACTGTACTTCCTCGATTTACCGCCAGTTGGTCCAATTGAAGGAAGGTAGTGTTGACTTCGGTGCTTGTGTTGACATGTGACTCATTACTCTACAGTACTAGCATCAAGCACATCAGTACGTAGCATCAACAGATTAGCGTTCATCACGAACGTGGTTTTGCAGTCAGTGCAAAGTTTACAAATGCGGAGTTGGCAGATGCCCATTTGATGTATGGATTAGCACGGGGCAATAGCCGTGGCGCGATACGTTTGTATCGAGACAGATTTCCAGAACGAAGGTGTCCCGACAGGTAGACGTTCGAAGCAATTGATCGGCGTCTTAGGGAGCACGGAACATTCCAGCCTATGACTCGCGACTGGGGAAGACCCAGAACGACGAGGACACCTGCAATGGACGAGGCAATTCTTTGTGCAGTTGACGATAACCCTAATGTCAACGTCAGGGAAGTTGCTGCTGTACAAGGTAACGTTGACCACGTCACTGTATGGAGAGTGCTACGGGAGAACCAGTTGTTTCCGTACCATCTACACCGTGTGCAGCAGCTGATTGGCCTCCACGGGTACACTTCTGCGAATGGTTCATGCAACAATATGTCAATCCTCATTTCAGTGCAAATGTTCTCCTTACAGATGAGGCTTCATTCCAACGTGATCAAATTGTAAATTTTCACAGTCAACATGCGTGGGATGACGAGAATCCGCACGCAATTGTGCAATCACGTCATCAACACAGATTTTCTGTGAACGTTTGGGCAGGCATTGTTGGTGATGTCTTGATTGGGCCCCATGTTCTTCCACCTACGCTCAATGGAGCACGTTATCATGATTTCACACGGGATACTCTGCCTGTGCTGCTAGAACAAGTGCCTTTACAAGTACGACACAACTTGTGGTTCATGCACGATGGAGCTCCTGCACATTTCAGTCGAAGTGTTTGTACGCTTCTCAACAACAGATTCGGTGACCGATGGATTGGTAGAGGTGGACCAATTCCATGGCCTCCACGCTCTCCTGACCTCAACCCTCTTGACTTTCACTTATGGGGGCATTTGAAAGCTCTTGTCTACGCAACCCCGGTACCAAATGTAGAGACTCTTCGTGCTCGTATTGTGGATGGCTGTGATACAATACGCCATTCTCCAGGACTGCATCAGCACATCAGGGATTCTATGCGATGGAGGGTGGATGCATGTATCCTTGCTAACGGAGGACATTTTGAACATTTCCTGTAACAAAGTGTTTGAAGTCACGCTGGTACGTTCTGTTGCTGTGTGTTTCCATTCCATGGTTAATGTGATTTGAAGAGAAGTAATAAAATGAGCTCTAACATGGAAAGTAAGCGTTTCCGGACACATGTCCACATAACATATTTTCTTTCTTTTTGTGTGAGGAATGTTTCCTGAAAGTTTGGTCGTACCTTTTTGTAACACCCTGAGTGTGTGTCTATATATATATATATATATATATATATATATATATATATATATATATATAGTTAGTATTTATTTAAATGTGCTCTTCATGTCAAAATCTTATTCTAAAAGAGTTTTCTAAGGCACAGAGCACCCAAACCCAAATAAGAGTATGCAAATATGCGAAACTGTGGTTTATGTTTATCCTTGAATGTATAAAGTTGAATAAATTCCATAGTGAAGTGGAAAGAGTGACCAAAACACTCACTAAAAATTAGTGGATATGAAGTGAGAAAAAAGGATGGGCAGAAAGCTGAAGGACGATCAAAGAGTGGGTCACCGACCTGAAAAAAAAATTACATTAAATTGTAAGCACAAGGTTGGAAAATATTTCATATGGTAATCTATATGACGATGTGTTAATTATTTCAGTAAAACTTAAGTAATTTGAATTTATTGTCAACACTTCATGAAAATAGGTTGAAAAACGTATGTTGTAAAAAGTCTCTTATGTATCAAAACAAGTGTAGAATAAGATAGTAATGATTTTAATATATTTTTGACATATTATCTTGTTGGAAAATTCCAACATGTAAATTTTCCGTTTTCATGCAAAGAAGGTTATATTGTGAAGAATAGTTCTTGCTGAATTGTCCCTTGAGGGTATTTCAGCAAAGAAGTGGGGCGTCGTCTCCATAAGGCAAACAGCCGGAGTGCAAGAGTTTCTGACTGCCTTGACGACAACATGACATGCTCCTAACAAGAGTGTAACAGCATCGAAATGTATAAAGGTGTAAATGTAATGATGACTACCAGTATGGAGACGTGAAGACATCATCCAGCCACCAATCCATCTCAACTATGGCGTCTCAACTTGTAAGGATCAAAGGCAATACAGAAAACTGTTGTTTAATAACTTTCAGATGGGTTCAGAAAACCGCCAGTCAGTAATTTCAGTTTGTGGTCGTATTACCAAATATTACAAGTCACTAAAATTTTTGTAAACTTCTATAACCTTAGACAGCATTCCTCTTTCCTAAAGTAAATGCAATTTAAATATCGTTATAAATAAGCAAGTTAAGTATTAGCACAGTTCAAAGACAAAATCTTTTTATTTTAAATACCATTATATTATGATGTTATATGCCCATTCAAGCAGCTCTGTTAGTGAAAAGACAATATGGTCGCTTTTTTTAGATAAGTTGTTTAAAAATTATTTTTCATTTAATGAAGAAAGCTACTGATAAGAACTGTTCACAAACAGCAAGATGGCGTAACATTCTGGATCAGAAACAAAGTGCAAAAGTTTTATTTTTCTGTGTAAAAAGCAGCCACACACCATCCAACAAACCTGCTCACATGGTTGCAGATGACATGATGTTCGCTAAGTAAAAAGACGGAAACAGAAAAAAAGAGCACAGAAAATATGTCACAAACAGCGCCAATAATTGCTTGAAACATGCTGTAGCATACAATATATAATATTAAAAAACCACACTGATGATGGTGATATATGTCGCCGAAACTAGTTTGGGATAATAAAGAAATAAACGAATAACTAGGTGTTTTGCATCAAGGCGGACTCAATTTGTGGTATTACTGTTTAACATCAGTTCAGTACATTCTTGGTCACTGTACATAACAATAACATTGCATCAGTAGCGAGTACGTTAAGAATAATAAAGGTTCACTTTACTTCTCCATCTTGCATCTGAGTACACAAAGAAATAAAATTTCATTCGTGCAGGTAACTTTGCAATAGAACAACAAGTGCGTAAAGTCATCTAAATATTGCTAAAATTAATTTCATAATAGAATTTCAATATGTTCACATTTCCTTCAAAAATGTTGAACAAAATTTGCTCGTTCAGAGCTGGCGACTGCTATTAGTACAATTAGTTAAATTTTTTTACAGAGTATAATTGATGGTATGTGTTCAGTTCTCTCGTCGGGTTTGGCTGAAATTGTCTGCTGTTACGACCACAGATTGTAATCCAAAATGCACGGAAGACATGAGGTGTTGCTCTGTACGAAAAGTCGGGCAGTGTTTCACCTAGGAGCGAACCCCCAATCAAAGTTATGTTTCGATGACAAAGTAGGATTAACCATATATTTTGTGCCTTATCCAAACTAAATATTTTCATTAGGAAGACATCCCAAACAAGTGTTATTATTTAATAAATGAATTAGATACAGTGCGAATATTGCATGCAGTATTTTGCTAATGCTCATCTGGGTGAAGTAACAGTGAAATACCTTGTAGAACGCAAAGAACAAGGCCGGAACCCTGAGTTTTAATGAAACAGGACCAGTCACTGCAGCAAAACGTGCAGGTGAAGAAGTAGTGTGTGGCTGCCGATTCCAGCCAAGTTAACAAATCAAAAAAATTATTATTCACTAAACCTCACGACGCTAGCAAACAAAATAGTCCATTGACGAGACTGGGAGTAAGGGGAGCCAGTTATATTTAACATTACAACGACTGAAATTAAATAAACTTCACTTACACTGTAGACGAAAGAGATGTCAAAGTAACAACACGCAAGCAATGAGATTTGTATTTGTCGTTAAGGGTGCTATTATTTATACCTCATTACAATCTAGTAACAAATAATAATATTAATATAATGTAAATTATAGTCCCATTGGAACATAGAAGAAAATGCAAAACCAAATTGTGCTGTGCAAGTGCCATCTGTTGGCCAAATTTTCATTAATTGTATGTGTGTGTGTGTGTGTGTGTGTGTGTGTGTTTGTCCCTGTGTCAATCACATACTGTTCAAATTTGACTGCATCTGAACAGTGGTTCTCTTTCTGCACCATTTTGAAACTGGAACATATAACTCTATCGACACCCTGTACATGCACACAACATTGTAACCACAACGAAACACACACTTGCACAAAATTACACAAAGTTAATTCATTGCTAATCTATATAAAAAAAGGCTTGGGTGTGTACACACCGACAGACTGTTCTGCATGATTCCCGACTCATGGCTGTGGTGATAGCAGCCCTTGGCCTCATGCTGTTAGTAAGGGAATTTGGTCGTGGTGAATGACAGTGAATGTGTGTGGCGAGCAAAAGTCCGCGAAATATGGAGCATTTATTGTTTCACTCGGCTCACATAACAAGATGCTTGTGTAGTATTGTCATTCAGACTTCAGTAAGGACATGCAATTTCAAACAGATCACTTTTTAATCTCTCAGCGCGTTTTCGTCAATCATACTTTACTGACGATCAACAGAGAGACAAAGAAAAATATCCAGATAGACTCAGAGATAAAAATACTTGTAAGTAAGAAATGAATAAACAAAGTACAGTAATTTTGGGTAAACAATTCGCTTATTCTTCATGAGTATAATCCTTTTCATAATTTAGTGCATTTTCATAAATCTCTTCACTCATTCTCCTTTTGTATTATTCTTCATGAATATAATCATTATTATACTTCTCTCAGTTATTGTGGATGATTTAATACTACTTATCACACATAATTTCATTTCCAGACAAGATGACACACTTTTATGTGAATTCACAATGAAGAAAACCAGCGTGAAGAAACAAAAGAAAAGAGGAAAGATTAGTGACACTTACTAAAACGCGCACAAGAGTGCAACGAATAAGAGACAGCAGAAGCGAGGAACAAAAAGCAAACATTAATGAAGCAGTGCAACTCAGAGTGTCTTTACTCAGATACTGTAAATCAGATAATCAACATCAAACCCAAAATGCACACAATAGTGACACAGCTGGCCAATATACGTAACAATAAATGCGTTCTGTTACAATAACATGTATAAATACAATGAACGTCCGAAAATACTCATCAGAAAAAATGAACAAGACATGCAAATTCTGCTCCACAAAAAATTTTAAAGGCAAAACTCTAGGTATGTGCTGTATGAGTGGTAAAGCCAAATGTTCAAGTGCTATTTCGTGAGCGTCTATGCAAAGAGGTACAAGGCAGTGAAACTACCGCTAATCGGTAAATGGTAGGATGTCCACGACTGTTCACAGAATGGAGGGTTTGGAGGCTTGTCTACTCTTAAAGTAGGATAGATGGTGAGCTGTGCCACCTCTGCTGAAACACTAGGATGCTGGTGTACGCACAAGCCTTTTGGAGCATACTGTTCATAGTATATTATCGAGTATGGAGCTCCGCAGCAAAAAACCTCTGTGTGTTCACATGTTTAGCCAATGACACCGTCAATCATGATTGCAATGGGCAAGGCACCAACCAGATTCGTCACTCGATCAATGAAACATGTCGATTCTTTGGGTGAATCACATTTTTGGTACACTAGGTCGATGGTTGTCTCCATGAAAGCTGTCGGCTCGAGACATGCAACACGCCACGAATGCAGGCTGGTGGGAGCAGTATTATGCTATGGGAGACATTCTCCAGCACTTTCTTGAGCCCTGCAGCAGTAATCGAAGACACACTGACAGCTGTGAACCACCTGAGTCCCTTCATGCTTGATATGTTACCCGATGTCTACATCATCTTCCAGCAGTATAATTGTCCACGTCTCAGAGCCAGACCCGTGCTACAGTAGCTTAATGAGCATTATAGTGGACTCACGTTGATGTCTCAGCGACCAAATTTGCCTGGTGTAAGTCCTATGAAAGCCTCCTGGACGCCGCCATCGCATACAAAAATCAGTGCCTC
Organism: Schistocerca serialis cubense; assembly: GCF_023864345.2. Taxonomy (NCBI): domain Eukaryota; kingdom Metazoa; phylum Arthropoda; class Insecta; order Orthoptera; family Acrididae; genus Schistocerca; species Schistocerca serialis. The sequence goes on along the minus strand of NC_064645.1, from coordinate 52,666,876 downwards.
AATATTTATACTAATTACATGACCTGTGCACAGACATCAAATGCCACAACCTCCACAAACCTAACAACAAATCGCCAGATCCGTGATATGCAGAATTGGTGATATATTTCGTTCCAAAGATGGACAAACAAGTTATTATGTAGGCGATCATAATGTTTCGACTTATCAGTATATCTGCTATCTAGGAACAGCTCCAATGTTAGCATTGTAATGCATTACAAAGACTACTGCCAGATATTGAAGCGAGTAATCCAGAAATCTAAGCAGCATTATCACGAGAAAAAGATAATCACATCAGGCCACAAAATAAAAGCTGCATGGTTTATAATGAAGACAGAGACAGGAGGGGCCAGAAAGGAAGAGGAACAGATAGCTCTAAAAGTAAATGAGGCATTGGTAACAAGTGGTTGTAGTGCTGCAAACCTTTTAAACACATACTTTGTTCTTACCGTGAAATGACACTCATTTCTCAAAAAGAAGTAGCATCCATTATAAAATTCTTAAAATTAAATTATTCTAGTAGTTATGATAATATATCAGTGAAGTTAATCAAAGACTGCTCACTTCAATTCTATCTCAAATTATTTATGTAATCAATCTCTTATAAGCGGATTAATTCCAGACTGGCTAAAATAGGCTGAAATTAAGCCTGTTTACAAGAAGGTGAATAAAGAGATACCATCAAACTATCGAAAAGTCACAGTCTGGGTTCCTTAAATGTTCCAATATAGAGAAGGCTATTTACACTACAGTGAGAAGGTACTTAATTCATGTGATAACTAATTAGAGGCTACAGGCATTTTCTGTGGCTTGTCAAAAGCCTATGAGTAAATCACAGCATACTCTTGCATAAATTAGAGTATTATGGTGTCACTGGCAGTGCTGCTCGAGGCTTGCCTAATAAACAGGAAACAAAGGGGGTCATTGTGAAATACCTGTGCAATAAGCAATCGGTCTTTGTCCGATTGAGAATTAATTACATGTAGTATTCCTCAAGGTTCCATGTTGGGTTCACCGCTTTTTCTTGTATACATTAATGACCTCTCGTCTATTACACTGCCAGATGCCAAGCTTGTTTTGTTTACCAGTGATACATACATTGCAATAAATAGCAAATAAAGTACAGATTTAGAAATGGTTTCTAAAAAAAATTTCACTGCCGTTAAGAAATAGTTTAAAGCTAATTCACTGTCATTAAACTTCGAAAAAATCCACTATATGCAATTCAGAAACTGTAGGAGATTTCCTTCCAGGATGTGTATAACATATAAAGACATGGAGATAGAAGACGCTGACAGTGTTAGATTTCTGGGATTACAACTCATTAATAAATTCAGTTGGGAAGGGCATACCACAGAACTGGTGAAGCGCCTAAACAAGTCTGTCTTTGCAATGTGAATGGTATCAGATGTAGGAAAAATAAATATAAAAACAACTTGCATACTTTGGTTACTTTCACTCTACACTGAAGCGCCAAAGAAACTGGAATAGGCATGCGTATTCAAATACAGAGGGATCTAAACAGGCAGAATACAGCGCTGCGTTCAGCAACGCCTATATAAGAAAACAAGTATCTGGCGCAGTAGTTAGATCGGTTACTACGGCTATAATGGCAGATTATCCAGATTTGAGTGAGTTTGAACATGGTGTTATAATCGGTGCACGAGCGATGGGACACAGCATCTCCGAGGTAGCGATGAAATGGGGATTTTTCAGTACGACCATTTCATGAATGTAAAGTGAATGTCAGGAATCCGGTAAAACAACAAATCTCCAACATCGCTGTGGGCGGGAAAAGATCCTACAAGAACGGGGCCAATGAAGACTGTCAACGTGACAGAAGAGCAACCTTTACGCAAATTGCTGCAGATTTGAATGCTGGGCCATCAACAAGTGTCAGCGTGCGAACCACTGAACGAAGCATCATCGATATAGGCTTTTGGAGGCGAGGGCGCACTCCTGTACCCTTGATGACAGCACAACACAAAGCTATACACCTCTTCTGGGCCCGTCTACAACGACATTGGACTGTTGATGACTGGAAACATTTTGCCTGATCAGACGAGTCTCGTCTCAAATTGTATCGAGCAGACAGACGTGTATGGGTATGGAGACAACCTCATGAATCCATGGGCCCTGATTGTCAGCAGGGGACTGTTCGAGCTGGTGGAGGCTCTGTAATGGTGTGGGGCACGTGCAGTTGGAGTGATATGGGACTGTTGATAGGTCTAATGCGACTCTGACAGGTTACACGTACGTAGGCAACCTGTCTGATCATCTGCATCCATTCATGTCTATTGTGCATTCCGACGGATTTGGGCAATTCCAGCAGAACACTGCGACACCTCACACGTCCAGAATTGCTACAGAGTGGCTCCAGTTTAAACACTTCTGCTGGCCATCAAACTCCCCACACATAAACATTATTGAGCATATCTGTGATGCCTTGGAACGTGCTATTCAGAGGAGATCTTCACCCCCTTATACTCTTACGGATTTATGGACAGCCCTGCAGGATTCATCATGTCAATTCCCTCCAGCACTACTTCCGCCATTAGTCGAGTGCATGCCACGTCGTGGTGCAGCACTTCTGCGTGCTCGTGGGGGCCCTACACGATATTATGGAAATGTACCAGTTTCTTTGGTTCTTCAGTGCAATATGTCACAGGGGGTTATATTCTGTGGTAACTAGTCAAACAGAGCAAAAGCTTTTAGATGTGAAAATAAGGCTCATTTGTGGTGTAAATTCAAGAACATCATGTAGAAACCTGTTCGAGGGACTATGTATTCTAACCACTGCTTCTCAATATAATTATTCCTTTTAAAATTTGCTGCAAAAGTTCTAACCAACAGCTCAATACATAGTATCAGTAACAGGAATAAAAACAATCTACATCAACACCTAAAAACACTTACCTTGGTCTAAAAAAGGGTCCAATATTCAGGAACACACATTTTCAATAAATTGCCAGCAACCATTAAAAACATGATTTACTATAAAACATGGCTTAAACAGAATATGAAAGGCTTTTTTGTAGGCAACACCTTCCATTCTATAGATGAATATCTTAACGGGGACTGTTAGACCAACTTAAGTACGATTGTCAGTTAGATTTCAGTTTTTGTAGCACTGGGTCACAACAGTTAAGATTAGGTATTTTGTGTATAATAAATTTATTAAAAGTGCATAACTATGTTTCGTTCTGACAGTGTATTAATTCTGTACATATTAGCAGTTACTGTTCACTGTAATGTACTCACATATCTTGACAATCTCTTGACAAATGAACAAAAACTGAATCTCATATAATCAACTATGCAGAAGCATCTGGCATATGCCATCGCTAAAACTATCTATTTACCACAAGGAAACATCTACTTTTTTGCATCAGAGATGTATTGCTCTGGTACCTGTATCTTTGCTTTTTCAGTTCAGCATTGTTGCTTACGATGTAATTCGATTCTGAATTTATTTCTGTCCGTTCCTTTCTACTTTAAAGTGCATACACTCTGTAATTCATTTCATTCAGGTGTGTACATGAAATGAAGCGTTAGTCACAAGATCGGCAAAGAATAAAAATATCTACCAAACTGCGTAAAAAAAATGTCCTAGTTGATGAACGACGCAGCCAGCTCCAAATAGCTTGTAAATGTTTTATTTTAGTACCATAACCAGTTTTGGACTACTATGCCCATCTTCATATATGTATATGATGTAAAATAATTGTGTTCACTTATGTACATTCAGCATTCGAGTATATGGCGATTTGTTTCATTTATTTATAATTCACGACTCTTGATCGAGAGATCGTTAGTGCTCAGTGATGTCTATTTATCCCTGTTATGTTACATCCTCTTTAGCGGCCCCCAGAAAGTGAATAATACTGTGCAATATAATAGGCGTACTGCAAGTCTGCTCAATAATATTGTCGATTATATTGTCAATAATACTGTGCAATAAAATTATGGTTTGGAATGCTGGATGATAAAGACGCTGCTACTGTGAAAATTGCTGTACTTTGTTGCAAGAATAAAAAAAAAGTTTCTCATAACTTTTTGAGTGGTGTTGGAGATCCAACGTTTCATACATTAATGGAAATGGTTCTCCCCATACAATGGCAGGCATTCCCGTACATAGGCACTTCCCTGCCCCCCCCCCCCCCCCCCCCAAAAAAAAAGACCATAAAAATTTCTGCTGACATCCATGTGTCCATCATCAAAAAACAAAATAATGTAATGAGAGAGACGGTTCTAACAAATCATCTGCGTCTTCATCATACTTTGCTAGCTACCTAATGGTGTGTGGCGCAGGGTATTTCTTGTTAGCTGGCCGTTGTGGCCGAGCGGTTCTAGGCGCTTCAGTCCGGAACCGCGCTGCTGTTACGGTCGCAGGTTCGAATCCTGCCTCTGGCATGGATGTGTGTCATGTCCTTAGGTTAGTCAGGTTTACGCAGTTCTAAGTCTAGGGGACTGATGACCTCAGATGTTAAGTCCCATAGTGCTTAGAGCCATTTGAACCATTTTGAACCATACTTCTTGCTAATGGTACTACTAACTGATTCTCGCTACCCTGTTCCATTCGGGAATGGCGAATGAGAAGAATGATTGTTGAGCATATTTTTTGTTCTATCATAGGAACAACAAAAATGCGTGACTTTTTTCACCAGACGCGTTTCGCTTTATTGAGATAAAGCATGATCAGTAGTCTGTAATTAAGTTGTTTACATTTTGTTTTGCTTTAAGATCGAAAAACAGTTCGTTAAGAATATGTTGGTTTGTACTTATGGTGATTTTCGCTTGATTCCTCGCTTACATTACCCTCGAAAACTCTAAAGCAACTATGGACAATATGCCAACACAAATGAAGAAGAAGAATGATTGTCGATAAGGCTCTGTATTGGCTCCAATTTCTCGAATATTCTCGTCATTGTCATTACGTGGGAGGAAGTAATGCGCTCTCTCGAAATTTCAATGGTAAACCTCTCGATGTGCACAATGCCTTTTTCGTAAAGTCTGTCAATGGAGTTTGTTGAGCATGTTGAAAACGCTCTCGAGCCAACTAAATGAGCCCGTGACGAAACACCCTGCTCTTCGTTTTGGATCTTCTCTATCTCTTCTATCAGCCCTACCTGGTAAGGATTCCGTATTGATGAACACTACTCAAGAATAGGTCGAACAACCAACCGCCTTGTACGCCACCTCTTTCGTGGACGAGTTACAGTTTCTTATGAATCTCAGTCTGGAATCTGCTTTTCCTACTATTTCACTTACGGTCGCTCTGGATAGTTACTCCTAGATACTTCACAGTAGATACTGCTTCCAGCAGTTTTTCAGGTCAATAATGTAGTTGTACAGAAATGGCTTTCTTTACCTATGTATGCAAAACATATACTCATTAAGTTCAGGGTCATCTGCCAGAGCTTGCACCATTCATCAGTACTTCGCAGGTCATTCTGCAAATCGATCATGTGGCGTTTCTACTTTGTTACAGACAACCGCATCATCTGCAAACGGTCTTAAAGAGCATCCGACACCCTCTACTCTAACAGGTCCAGATATTGTGTGCGGGAGGGGGCAAGCTGGGCTCTCTGTCCTGGGCGAATTTTCAGGGGCGCCAAATTCATATTCTCGAGGTAAAAACCTTGGTTCTCAAAGCACCCAGCATTCAGCGCACGATAGTCTATCGATTATTCATATGATTTTGAAACGCGTCCCTGTTGGTTTTTGAACATTTTAAACATATCCTAAATTTAGTTCTGAACGAATCATAAGGTTATTTTTGAATGTGTGCGTAGTATACGTGATGTCTGTGCCAGGGAAATCCCCGTCGGATCAAGAAATAAAAAAACTTTCTCCCAGACAAAAGTGGGCAGGGCTGTAAGAGATGAGCCGAATAAACCCAGACGGGTGAATATCAATCGCTGGTTGTTTATGTGGTTGCTTGGATGAGCAAAATGACAAGTATTATTATAATTATTAGCGAAATCCATAGATTCAGACTAACTGGAATAACAGGTAAGAAAGATTACATATTATCTTCTCGGTGTATCCAAGAAAATGAAATTTTGACAGAAAATTTTTGCCAGATTGCTACACTACTAAGGCCCAGTGGTACAGTCCCCGGTGAGCAGTCGCTAAGTTCTATCCTCGGAATAGCGCGGATAACTAAGCGGTGATTCTGGCAGTGTCAGCGAAGTTAACTGCAGAACAAGTTTTGAGAATGACAGGAATATTTACAGAATTAATGATGACAAGATTGTTTGTTAGAACGAGGAAGGAGAAGAAACAGGGACATCACAAAAATTATATCGAAGAATATGACGATTCCAAATTTATCCACAAATTTTGTACTACTACTATTTTTGATCTCGTGCTTGAGAAACTGGAGCATATGAATGAAATGTGAAACTATTTCCTAACATAAACTGCTTGTAGTAGGCATAATGGGCATTTAATATAGCTAGTTCGTGAATTATATTCAGTTGTGCTATTTATGTAAATGGGGTAGATAAAAATGACTATTTGTGCCAAAACATTCTCTATTATTTGACGAGTGTTACAATAACAGCAATATTAGTAATGCCTATTTCATTTTATCTAGCAGACAGTGACAACATGGACGTAATCAAATCGAGAAACCACGCAAGTCGTGGGTTCTATTCGTATTAACAGATTTTCCAGTATTAGACAACATTCTTATTTTTCACGTAGCAAAGTGTTCCACAAATTTTGACGAGGTAATAGATTCTTTCGCAGAAAGGAAAGTACACCGTGTAAAGCCGTAGCAAGGTGAGATAGGAAGGGAAAAAAAAAGTGCTGGGATCTAGGAGTTGAAGAAATGTGTGCTGCCTTGCTTGTCTCTTGTCATTACTGGTTTTAAGTTTCCTATATTTAATTTTATGTCACACCAAAGAGAAAGATATTAGCTAATAGGCAATGAAGAGAGTACATTTCCTGACGAGTTCTTATTCTCCTGGTCGCAAAATAATCCCACCCAGTATTAACTGTGAGTTTTATTTAAAGGGGGGTAGCATGTCAAACCACCCGGCTGGGAGCAGGCCAGGCACCACAGCACATTTTAATTTCCATTGTTCTGAATATAGGTTTGATGCCTTCCATTACAAAACATACACGTTTGAATTCCACAGAGCGAAATACAGTGACATGCGATAGAAGAATGCTGTGGGAAAAGGCACGCTTAAGACTAAATAACATGTCTTACATTTCCTCGAACATATCGATGTTTTAAAATTTTTGACGTCCTATCTCAAAAGCTTAAGGGTAGAGGAGGGGGAGGGCGGGAGAGGGGGGAGGGTACTATCAAGTTTTTGCCCCGGTTCGGAAATATCGTAGATACGGGGCTGACTATAAACAGTAACGGCCTTTTCACAGTTCCTTGAAGTGCTCCGCAAATTACTTGTACATCTATTCCGTTCCGTTAACAGCGACGTGTTGAGTTTTACCTGCAACAATGTCTTGTATCTAGTCGCAAATCTGGTCCGATACTCAATAAGCTCTCTTTTTTTCACTAAACGGCAGCGCGGTATGGTGCCAATGCCTTTCTGAAGTCAAGGAAAACGGCATCAACCTGAGCGCTACAGATCTCATTAAGCAACAGAGCCAACTGAGTTTCGCAAGATCTCTGTTTGCAGAATCCATATTGATTTTTATAGCGGAGATTTTCGTTCTCCAAAAACGTCACAATTCTTGGTCATAAAACATTTTCCGAAATTCTGCAACAAATTGACATCAACGATAACGGTCCATAATTGTGTGCCTCTGTCCAACAGTCCTCCTTGAAAAGCGGAGTGACCTGCACTTTTTCCAGTCCCTAGGTACCCCTCCTTGCTCCAACAATCCATGGTAAACTGCTACTAGAAGGGGAGTAAGTTCTTCCGAATAATCTTTGTAGAATCTTATAGGTTTCTAATCTGATTCTGACGTTTTTCATTGCTAAGTGATTGTAGTTCCTTTGCTGTTTTGCGATCGGTTATATGAATATCTGCCATTCTTACGTTCGTCTGATGTTCGAAAGGAAGGGTACGACCTTCTGCGGTGAAACAATTTCACGCTCTCCTTGCGATCATTTTCGATCCGTTCAGCTTTTGTCAGATAAGTTTTGACTTCTCTTGAATCTCAGATGAAGCTCTCTTTGTTTACAAAGTAATTTTGTAACACAGCTATTAAACCACAGTGTGTTTTTCCCATCCCCTTGTTCGGAACATAATTATCTAAGACATACTGAACGATGCTTTTGGTTTTGTTTTTGATTTGTCCTACACATCTTCGTCCTCATCAAGTAATATTTCATGATGACTACTCAGATACTGCGTAATTAGTGTTCTGTCACCATTGTTAAGCAAAAATATCTTCCTACCGTACTTAACATTCCTTATCATAGTTGCTATCACAGCCTTGTGATCACTGCTATTTATTTATTTACTCATTCATCCATAGACGAATTTCTTTGTGCGGTTGGATGTCGTCACACACACACACACACACACACACACACACACAATTCCCAGTCCCTAAGCTTACACACTATTTAACCTAAATTATCCTAAGGAGAAACACACACACCCATGCCTGAGGCAGGACTCGAACCTCCGCCGGGACCAGCCACCCAGTCCATGATTGCAGTGCCTTAGACCGTCTTTTTTTTTTTTTTTTTTCCATCGTTGTGTTTCGTCGTTTCCGTTCAAGTTCGTTTGTTGATCCTTGATCTTTCCACTTAGTTTTTTATTACAGCTCGCTAACCGAACACGCTGAGCCACGGTGCCGGACCGCTCGGCTAATCCCGCGCGGCAACACATTTTACACACGGGCTATGCACAAGATCTCGTTGCCAATCAATAACCATAGAATACCATTTAACAGAGGTCTAATGCACTCAGCACAAAGTATCGTATGCACGACTATACATACTGGAAAAATACTTTTTTCACATGTCTCCAACACTCCCCATAAGTCTTCTTTGTTGGTACTTCTTGGAATCTTCATGCCTAAGTATTGATTAACTTCCCCTAAGTCATGCATATTAAATTCACACTGTAACTGTTTTTTTCCTTTTTAAAGGTCAATTTTATTTTCACTATTGGTCAAAATAAAAAGATCATCAACTCATATGACCATGACCGCAATTTCCTCCTTGCTCCTTCCATAAAATATCCCTGGATTTGCTTTTGACTGTAACATGCCCATTTTATCAAAGTTTTATGTAAATATTTGCCCCAATCATCTACTTTATACCAAACATTCCTTTCTTCAGACACAAAATTTTCCTTTTCCCTTGATACAATATTTTAACTTCATTAGGTGGTATCACATATGCTTACTCTTCCAGCTTTCCATTCAGGTAGGCTGTTTTCACATCAATTTGATGAATCAATATGTCATCCCTTTCTGCTAGAGCTAAAAGTTCACTGGTGGTGAGAAATTCTTGTTACTGTCTATGGTATTCCTTCTCTTTGACATTATCCTTTAACTACCAATCTAGCCTTGAATTTTGGTATTGCACTCTCAGGAATTTTAATATTGAATGCCCATCTTGTTCTTAGTGGCTTTTTATTTTCAGACATGTCAACTCATTCATACGTATCATTGTCCAAAAATGATTGTAATTCTTTTTTCAATAGCCTCTTTCCAACTTTTAGCATTGGTACTTACCAAGAAAAGAGGCCGCAGCCTTTTCAGTAGTTGCAGGGGTAACAGTCTGGATGAGTGACTGATCTGGCCTTGGTACACTAACCAAAATGGCATTGCTGTGCTGGTACTGCGAACGGCTGAAGGCAAGGGGAAAATACAGCTGTAATTTTTCCCGAGGGCATGCAGCTTTACTGTATGGTTAAATGATGATGGAGTCCTCTTGGGTAAAATATTTCGGAGGTAAAATAGTCCCCCATTCAAATCTCCGGGTGGGGACTACTCAGGAGGACGTCGTTATCAGGAGAAAGAAAATTGGCGTTCTATGGATTGGAGCGTGGAATGTCAGATCCCTTAATCGGGCAGGTTGGTTAGAAAATGTAAAGAGGGAAATGGATAGGTTAAAGTTAGATATAGTGGGAATTAGTGAAGTTCGGTGGCAGGAGGAACAAGATTTTTGGTCAGTTGAATACAGGGTTATAAATACAAAATCAAATAGGGGTAATGCAGGAGTAGGTTTAGTAATGAATAATAAAATAGGAGTGCGGGTAAGCTACTACAAACAGCATAGTGAATGCATTCTTGTAGCCAAGATAGACATGAAGCCCACACCTACTACAGTAGTAGAAGTTTATATGCCAACTAGCTCTGCAGATGATGAAGAAATTGATGAAATGTATGATGAGATAAAATAAATTATTCAGGTAGTGAAGGAAGACGAAAATTTAATAGTCATGGGTGACTGGAATTCGAGAGTAGGAAAAGGGAGAGAAGGAAACATAGTAGGTAAATATGGATTGGGGCTAAGAAATGAAAGAGGAAGCCGTATGGTAGAATTTTGCACAGAGCATAACTTAATCATAGCTAACACTTGGTTCACGAATCATAAAAGAAGGTTGTATACATGGAAGAATCCTGGAGATACTAGAAGGTATCAGATAGATTATATAATGGTGAGACCGAGATTTAGGAACCAGGTTTTAAATTGTAAGACATTTCCAGGGGAAGATGTGGACTCTGACCACAATCTATTGGTTATGAACTGTAGATTAAAACTGAAGAAACTGCAAAACAGTGGGAATTTAAGGAGATGGGACCTGGATAAACTGACTAAACCAGAGGTTGTACAGAGTTTCAGGGAGAGCATAAGGGAACATTTGACAGGAATGGGGGAAAGAAATACAGTAGAAGAAGAATGGGTAGCTCTGAGGGATGAAGTAGTGAAGGCAGCAGAGGATCAAGTAGGTAAAAAGACGAGGGCTAGTAGAAATCCTTGGGTAACAGAAGAAATATTGAATTTAAATGATGAAAGGAGAAAATATCAAAACGCAGTAAATGATGCAGGCAAAAAGGAATACTAACGTTTCAAAAATGAGATCGACATGAAGTGCAAAATGGCTAAGCAGAGATGGCTAGAGGACAAATGTAAGGGTGTAGAGGCATGTATCACTAAGGGAAAATTAAAGAGACCTTTGGAGAAAAGAGAACCACTTATATGAATATCAAAAGCTCAGATTGGAACCCAGTTCTAAGCAAAGAAGGGAAAGCAGAAAGGTGGAAGGAGTAATTAGAGGGTCTATACAGGGGCGATGTACTTGAGGACAATATTATGGAAATGGAAGAGGATGTAGATGAAGATGAAATGGGAGATACCATACTGCGTGAAGAGCTTGACAGAGCACTGATAGACCTGAGTCGAAACAAGGCCCTGGGAGTAGACAACATTCCATTAGAACTACTGACGGCCTTGGGAGAGCCAGTCCTGATGAAACTCTACCATCTGGTGAGCAAGATGTATGAGACAGGCGAAATACCCTCAGACTTCAAGAAGAATATAATAATTCCAATCCCAAAGAAAGCAGGTGTTGCCAGATGTGAAAATTACCGAACTATCAGTTTAATAAGTCACAGCTGCAAAATACTAACGTGTATTCTTTACAGACAAATGGAAAAACTGGTAGAAGTTTGGATTCTGTAGAATGTTGGAACACGTGAGTCAATACTGACCCTACGACTTATGTTTGAAGAAAGATTAAGGAAAGGGAAACCTACATTTCTAGCATTTGTAGACTTAGAGAAAACTTTTGACAATGTTGACTGCAATACTCTCTTTCAAATTCTAAAGGTGGCAGGGGTAAAATACAGGGAACGAAAGGCTATTTACAATTTGTACAGAAACCAGATGGCAGTTATAAGAGTCGAGGGACATGAAAGGGAAGCAGTGGTTGGGAAAGGAGTGAGACAGGGTTGTTAGCCTCTCCCTGATGTTATTCAATCTGTATATTGAGCAAATAGTAAAGGAAACAAAACAAAATTCGGAGTAGGTATTAAAATCCATGGAGAAGAAATAAAAACTTTGAGGTTCGCTGATGATATTGTAATTCTGTCAGAGACATCAAAAGACTTGGAAGAGCAGTTGAACGGAATGGACAGTGTCTTGAAAGGAGGATATAAGATGAACATCAACAAAAGAAAAATGAGGATAATGGAATGTAGTCAAATTAAGCCAGGTGATGCTGAGGGAATTAGATTAGGAAATGAGGCACTTAAAGTAGTAAAGGAGTTTTGCTATTTGGGGAGCAAAATAACTGATGAAGGTCGAAGTAGAGAGGATATAAAATATAGAATAGCAATGGCAAGGAAAGCGTTTCTGAACAAGAGAAATTTGTTAACATCGAGTATAGATTTAAGTGTCAGGAAGTCGTTTCTGAAAGTATGTGTATGGAGTGTAGCCATGTATGGAAGTGAAACATGGATGATAAATAGTTCGGACAAAAAGAGAATAGAAGCTTTCGAAATGTGGTGCTACAGAAGAATGCTCAAGATTAGATGGGTAGATCACATAACTAATGAGGAGGTATTGAATAGGATTGGGGAGAAGAGGAGTTTATGGGAAAACTTGACAAGAAGAAGGGACCGGTTGGTAGGACATGTTCTGAGGCATCAAGGGATCACAAATTTAGCACTGGAGGTCAGCGTGGAAGGTAAAAATTGTAGAGGGAGACCAAGAGATGAATACACTAAGCAGATTCAGAAGGATGTAGGTTACAGTAAGTACTGGGAGATGAAGAAGCTTGCACAGAATAGAGTAGCATGGAGAGCTGCATCAAACCAGTCTCAGGACTGAAGACCACAACAACAACAACAACAACAACAACAACAACAACAACAACTTACTAAGGCTTCATCAATTGTGGAGGGTTCACTGTTGAAGGTTTGGGTAACACACATTTCATACTCTGGATGTTGTTTTGGTTTTATTATACATGTGGAACACCTTAAATTGACTTACTCTATTGAATCTTCTTCCACAATTTTATTCTCAGATAGCACATTAGTTTGCTCTTTATTCTTATTTTTTTGTTTCAGTTTCCATTTCTTTTTCAGCACTATCACACTTTATATTTGGTTGAATTACTGTATTATTGTAACTATTTTACTTTATTTTAAATTTAGAATCCTGTAAAAATACTTTGTACCAACTGCTTATTATCTTCTTATTCACAGCATTAAAAAATTTGGGTCCTTTTAAATGCCCACAGTAACCAATAAAAATATATTTCTGAGATTTTGCATCTCATTTACCTCTTAATGGTTTTGGAATCTGAACTATGGCTTCACACGTAAAGACTTTTAAGTCTGTTAGGTCTGGTTTCTTCCCTATCCATACTTCACAAGTTGCCTTGTTTCTCACTGCTTTAGTAGGTAAGTTACTTAAGTACACCACATTTGACATGGCCTTTGCTCCCCAAAAACAATTAGGTAGCTCAGCATACTTCTTGCCTTCTCTACAATGGTTCTCTCAGGACATTCTGCAACTTCGTTCTGAGAAGGGCTACAGCAAATGGTAGTCTGATGCCTGATACCCATTTCATTTAGCTTCTCCTTGAGCTGTCTGTTCGCATATTCTGACCCATTGTCTGATGTAATAATTTTAATTTTCTTCCCAATATTGTGAGAAGGAAAGTTGCTACTCACAATACACACACACACACACACACACACACACACACACACACACACACATGCACGACTGCAGTCTCAGGCAAGTGAAACCACAATCCATCCTGCATTTTCCATTGTTTAATTTTCTACCCGATTTGTCTTTTGATCACTTTGCGATAAACAGCAAATACATCATTCAATTGATCCTTCATACTTATAAAGAAAACATGAATGTATCTATAAAAGTTATCTGTGACCAGCAGGAAATAGTAGTTACCTCTTAAGGATTTATTTTCCATAGATCCACAGAGATCTGTGTGAATGAGTTGCAAGACCTCTGCAGATCTGCTTTCACTTGATTTTAATGGCAGTCTGGCCTGCTACATATGCAAATACACCTCATATTGCACATTATTGTTTCCATGAAAATTCCATCCCAGTTGCCATATTCTTCAATAAGGCCATACTTTTTCTGTTCAAATGTCCAAGTCTCCTATGCCACAAGAAACCTATTGCACCATAAACGGGGTGATTTCTAGTTTCAGCAATATCTTGAATGATATTTAATTTGTAAATACCTCTTACATTAGTTGCAGTAACAACAATATCACCACAAGAGTCGATTATTTTGGCTCCCACTATATAAAAGATGACCTTGTTACCCTTATTTACTATTCTGCTTACTGACAGCAAATTAGCTGCAATTTTCTTCACATAGTGTACATCATGGGCAATAACAATTTGTTTTTCCCATTCACTGGCAGATTAAGATCAACTTTTCCTGTGAGGTCACACTTTAACTTAGACCCATCAACTGTGGAAATTCCAGTGTCAGTCCTTGAGTGAACATCATACAAAACTGATGCAGCTTTAATAATGTGTACAGATGCTCTTGAACCTAGAAATCGTTTTGCATGTTTGTAACTCACTTCACTAAAAGAATAAAAAGCAGAAAGTACCTTACCATTATGGGTAATTTTTCTCTCAGTAATACTAGAGTTAACGTGCTTCTTGTCTTTAATACTCAACCTTTTATTACACTGTGATGAAAAATGTCCAATCTTCTGGCATCTGAAACATTTTATTGGTTTCTTCTTTGTGTATTTATAGTATAAAGCCAATGCTGTTTCTATTTGGAGCATAAGAATCCGGCTCATTTTTCGCACCCTGTCGAATCCTTACCTTCACACTATCAGCTGTAATTGGTACTTCTGAACTTTCCAAACCCCTAGTCATAAGTGAATATTTCTATGGTAGACCAGCTAACAATAAAATGCCGATCCATTCTTTTGCACTTTCAAAAACAATATTCCTCAAATGGTTTGAGACAGAAATTATTTTGTTCATGTATTTGTCCAAACATTTGCATTTCTTCAATGTTGTTGTTATCAGCCCACAAAGCAATCTTACATTTCTAGTTAAATTTCCATCTTCAAATGCATTTTGCAGTGTGTCCTGTACCTTCTTTGCTAATGTAACATTTTCTCTGTGAACATAATTTACTGAATCAATCACTATATACAAGAAAAGTCTCAAAAAAGCTCAGTATGGAAAACTGAAAACCTATTTCTCTCTCAATGGGAAATAATGCAGAACTGTTAATAATGCTGAGAACAAGAAATGTAAGGAAAATGTACGCTATTTGGAAGCTGTGAGAAGTTTACTGTACTTATGACAGACTTCCAGACCAGACAGTGCATTTGCCACAAATTTTGTAAGCAAGTTTTGTAATGATTCAAGGTAAAACACAGGATGGCAATCAAGAGGATATTCAGATACTTAAAGGGAATTACTGATTAGTAGCTGAAGTATTCTAAACAGGGAAATGTAAATTTACAAGGGTACAGTGATGCAGACTGGAGAAGTAAGCTGGAAAGCAGACACTCCATCACTGGAAGTTCCTTGAAACTAATGGGAGGATTGATATCCTGGTCATGTAAGAGACAGAGGACAGTTGCTTTGAGCAATGTGGAGCTGCATATATGGCCTCATCCTTCACTATCCAAGAGGTTCAGTGCATCAGGACACTGATGGGTGAAATAGAATCTCTTACAAAAATAAAACTAACTGTTTGTGATAATATGGTAACTATTAAATTTGTCAACAATTATGTAACCAGTGTAAGATCCAAACATACTGACATAAAGCATCACTTCATAACAGATCACCCAATGGAGGGAAATATTGCCAGCAATTTTCCATGCACAGGGAAGAAATGTTATCAGATGTCCTAACCAAAGCCCCTCAATAAGGACATCTCTCACCTTTGATGGGCCGTGTTCAGTATCTGACAAATATTTCTTCAAGAGGGAGTGTTGGAGAAATGTGAACAAAGTATTTTTCCAGTGTGTATATTTGTGCATATGATACATTGAACTGAGTGCATTAAACTTCAGTTAAATGTTATTCTATGGTTATTGATTGGCAATGAGGTCTTGTGCATAGCCTACTGTAAAATGCTTTATTAAAGTATAAGGTTTTCTTTTGTCCCTAAACAATTTTTCTATAACATTTTTCCTGTGCTAAACTAAAGAATCCAACAGAAAGAGCCTGCTTCAAACAAGACAAATGAACCATAAGACCCCTCAGATAATACACCTTAGCTTTGTATTGCACAGAGTAAATTACAAACTACAGTGTATTTTGTTGCTTACAAGCATATCCATCCTCGATGTCTACTTTGTAATTGATCAACCTGATTATTTATGTGTAACAATTTTATGTTGTATGAACTCTTTAATGGAGTAAAAACTATTTTTAGTAAATTTTCTTTAAGATATATTTTAGATTTATAGAGGTCCTTTATGTTTTTGATATCTTTTGGCAGATTTTTACATATCTTGAGTCGTTGGTAAAACATAGTGGTTTGGGTTTTTGTTCTATTAATTCTATCCAGGTACAAGCAGTCACCGTATCCTGTTTGATAACCATGTATGGGGCTGTTTGCTGCATATTTCTCAATATCTTTGTGTATAAAAACTGAATTTTTGAATGCACATTCACTTGGAACTGACAGACTATGCATTATTTGAATAGCACAATGTAGTGGCCCCTTTTGTAACCCTTGCTCATTATTCTCATGGCTTGTTTTTGCGATATGAACACATTTTAAATATTCTAAGCATTTGCACCCCAGAATATTGTGCCATAACTGACATTAGATTGTATGTTTGCATTATATGTTGCTTTTAGGCAAAAGCTATTTCGCTCTGTGGTTAATGTTCCTGAGACATAGCATGCTGTGGTAATTATTTTCCCAAGTATAATGATAAACAGTAACTGACCATGCACTGGAAAGATATGTACCCAATAGAACAGTTGATAACAGCAGGGAACGGCCATGGTATACAACCACTGTAAACAAACTTCTAAAGGAACAGAGATTATTGTTTAACAGGTGTGAAACAAAGGGTAGGCCTACAGATAAAGAGATGATGAATGGAATTTGTTTGCTGTCAAGAGAGAAATGCATGGAGACTTCGGAGACCACCGCAGCAAAGTATTGTCAAATGATCTTTCACAAAATACAAAGAATTTCTGCTCATATTTAAAGGATGTTAGTGTCATCTAAGTTAGTGCAGTCCCTAGCGGATGAGACAGGAACAGAAATTGAGGGTAGCAAATCAAAAGCTGAAATGCTTAACTCTGTTTTCAAATGTTCATTTGCAAAGGAAAACCCAAGAGAATTGTCCTAATTTAATCCTTGTACCACTGAAAAGATGAGCAAAATAATTATGTGTCACTGGTCTTAAGAAACAGCTGAAATTGTTCAAGTTGAACAAAGCTCCTGGGCCCAATGAAATCCCAATCAGGTTCTATACTGAATTTGGGGCTGAGTTAGCCCCTCTTGTAACTCTAATCTATTGTAGACACTCAAACAAAATAAGAAGGGTAGGTGAAATGATCAACAAAACTACTGTCCAAAATCCTTGACATTCATTTGTTGTAGAATCTTAGAGATGACAAATTTTGAAATGAGCTTTCCAAAAAGATTAGTTAAAATCAACTCATCTAGCCATAGACACAAATTCTTGGATCACATCTGGCATTAAAAACTCTTCCAAGACTATGAAAAGACTAAACTCTGAAATGAAAACCAATACTGACCCTAATTTCAAAAAAACATGTTAGTAACTACAAAAAGGTATACAGAAGGGTAATTAATCTAGCAAAAGTATTAAGTAATGATACACTAATAAGGATGTCAGACAGTAAAACAAGGACCACATGGGAAATTGTTAAAAGAGAAATAGTACATATTGCCAATTTATTGTTCAGTGAAGGTGTGTTCCCCAAAGGCTAAAAATTTCTAAAGTTAAATCATTATTCAAAAATGGGGATATACAAAGGTAGAAAACTATAGACCTATATCCCTCCTTCTATCTTTATCAAAAATTTTTGAAAAACTGATGAAAATAAGACTCATAAGCTACCTTGACACCTTCAATCTTCTAAATTGTAATCAACATGGTTTTCGTACAGATTACAGCACAGAAACAGCTATACAGGCCTATATGAAAGAAATTATTAGAAATTTAGGCAATAACAAATGTGTGGTAGGAATCAATCTAGATCTTTCCAAGGCCTTCGATACAGTGGATCATCAAATTCTCCTTGACAAACTGGAGGCAATAGGCATCAGAGGAACTGGGAGGAAATGGTTTGAATCCTATCTCCAAGATAGAACTCAGGTCATCTCAGAATAAGCAAAAAATAAAGTGGGTATCTGATGCTAAGGAAGTGGCAGTAGGTGTCCCTCAGGGTAGTGTTCTTGGCCCCCTATTATTCCTAATCTATATAAATGACATTGAAAGATACAGCAGATCATCAAAAATTATGTTATTTGCAGATGATACAAGCATAATTATAAGTGATGACAGCAAATCCTTATTCACGACAGCTGAAAAGGTCCTGAAGAGTGTGCAACAGTGGTTTTACGCTAATAAGTTAACACTCAATTTAAATAAAACAAATTACATACAGTATGGTAAAGTAAATGAGAAGGATGATCACCATTTATCATTGAGTGACCATGAAATAGAGAAAGTCTGGTCTACAAAATTTTTGGGCATGTACATTGATCAGCACTTGAGCTGGAAAGACCATGTCACATACATAACCAAAAAACTCAATTCAGCATGTTTTGCACTGAGAATAATTTCTAGAGTTTGCAGTGCAGAGCGTACAAGATTAGTGTATATGGCTTATTTTGATTCTATTACATCCTATGGAATAACATTCTGGAGTGCAACTAAATGTTGCTTGAGAGAGGTTTTTAAATTACAGGAAAGGGCCATTAGAATTATTACACACAGCTCCCCACAAACACACTGCAAGCCCTTGTTCATGCAGCTAAATATACTTACAGTACAATCTTTGTGCATATAAAAAAGCATTCTGCGTACAAGAACACACTTGAGTAGTTTATGTGTAAATTCAGATCTTCATGACTACAATACACATATCTGTAAGAATCTGCATGCAGAAAGAACAAGAAAAACAAAACTCAAAAACATGTGAGCCACTATGGAATAAAGCTGTATAATGCTCTGCCAATCTGCATCAGGGGAACAGAAGATGAAGGAAAATTTAAGTCTGAATTTAAAACGTTTATGATAAATAAATGTTTTTATAGCATAGAGAAATATTTTGAATCCTTAAATCACTAACTGATAATTGTATTGTCAATATCATGTTCGCATTGTCAGTTCTATGTCTCATTTATACTCTTTTTAACTCTAACTCTAACTCTAAAATTATGTTTTCCAAAATGTATGAAATATATATAAATCCATCACATACGGTACATGTTAAAGGAGAATGTAAAAGAACAACAGATTACTTCAATGTTTTAATTTTCAACATAATGTTAATTTTGTGTGTTTGATATAAATTTGTAATATTCTGCTGTGCATATTGTGGACAGTATTATGACAATTCCTATATCATGTATATGATGAAAAGAATGATAAATGAAATGAAATATATTCTGAGCTTAAACGTAATGAGGTATATTGAACAGAATGACCTCCTCCATGCCAACTAACATCAATTCCAAAAACATCAATCATATGAAACCCAATGCACACTTTTATCACTTGAAATTTGGGATGTCTCTATCCTCTGCACTCTTGTCTGCTAGGTAAGGCTTAAACTGTTTATTCACCCCCCCCCCCCTCCCCTCCCTTCTTCCAAGTGCTTCAAGTTTACCTAGAAGTATTTCATGATCAACTGTGTCAAATGCTTTACCGAGGTCTACGAAAATGCCTGTTACTTGTTCCTTTTATCTATGGCTTGTAAAACTACTTTTGTAAATTTTGCTGTAGCAGCTTATGTTCCATTTCCAGACATGAAGCTAAATTGTTCTTTGCACAGAAGTTGGTGTTTGTTTAATTATCCATGAGTCTGTTTTTGATAATAGTTTCTATTATTTTTGGAAAGGAAGAAAGTAATGCAACTGGTCTGTAGTTCTCTGTTTTCTGTATCACCTTTTTTTTATGGGAGGAACTTTTGCATGCTTTAGGTAATTGGGGGAAGCAACCTGATGAGAATGACTGATATATATGTCTGTTAGGGGTGTTTTTCTGCTGCTAACATAGTCTTTTAGTAGGCACACTGGAACTTCATCTAGACCTGTGGACATTTTACTCTTTAACATGTATGTACAATCCTACGGATTTCCTCCCCAGTGGTGGGTACCAGCAGAATTGTGTAAGCTACATTGTCATTTATAGGTGTATTGTGTATTTTTGGAAGCTTTTGTTGCGGTTTGGTTGCTATATTACTGAAGTACTTGTTTTCAAGGTTGGCTAGGTCCTTAGGGTTATCTGTTAAACTATCTTTCTTTCTAATTTTTGTGTTCATCTGCTTTGGCTTTGCGTTACCAGTTTCTCGTTTTACTATATTCCAAATGGCTTTGCTTTTATTGTTTTGAGTTCTGTACGGTCTTATCATTTTGGATTCTTTTTGACTCATGCAGCAGTTTCTGTACATCCTTTTGTATCAGAGGAAGCACTGTACGATGGCTGGGTCACTTTTGTTTTCTTTAATAAAACTGAGATATTTGAGTTTCAGAGGATTTTCTGATAGCTTTTTTACCCAGTTCTTTCTACTAGATTTCCCAGCAGAATGAACTATCATAGGAAATGCCTCCTCGTATTTTAATTTGAATATCTTCATAAATTTGTTGAATTTTTCATTTACACGTGTTCCTGAACATACTTCTGACCATGACTGGATGGTGATCTCCATTGCAAATTTGCACCTTTTTGATTTCGAAAACACCCTTCTGTAGCTAAGCACTTTTGTTTGTTTCTTTGTAGATATTTTGAGTTCCATAATTTGACCAAAATGGTCTGATACCCCAAGGTTTTAAACAGCTACCTTACAGCTTTTATAGTTGATATATCTTTTAGAATATGGTCAATAGTTGAGAATAAGTGATTGGTTATTCTTGTGGCATTTATTACCTGTTGTGAGATACCATAACTGTACAGGATCTTATAGAATCTGTTTCTGACTTCATACATTTGCATCATATTGTAATTTAAATCTCCACAAATAATAATATGTCCTTTAGTATCTTGTCCAGCTCTTGTATTAATTTAGTGAAAAAGGTTTTGACATAACCATTAGGAGACCACAGTTTTTAAGTGTATTTTGCTCTATAAACTCTACTACTGGGAGTTTGTAATGTTTATCTTCGCTCAGACAAATCAGACACTTCTAACTAAGTCCTCTTTTAACATAACTACATGACATTCCACCCCTCTTTATTGTTCTGCTATACTAACAAGCTAATTCTTAAGAAGGTAAAACTATGAATTCAATTTCAGTTCCTTTGCACCAGTGTTCAGTAATGCGATCAATCAAGATATCTGTGGCTTCCATTTTAACTTCTAATTGTTGCAATTTTGTGTCTTATTGACTGCACATTCTGCCGTATTTTAATTTGAATATCTTCATGAATTTGTTGAATTTTTCATTTACACGTGTTCCTGAACATACTTCTGACCATGACTGGATGGTGATCTCCATTGCAAATTTGCACCTTTTTGATTTCGAAAACACCCTTCTGTAGCTAAGCACTTTTGTTTGTTTCTTTGTAGATATTTTGAGTTCCATAATTTGACCAAAATGGTCTGATACCCCAAGGTTTTAAACAGCTATCTTACAGCTTTTATAGTTGATATATCTTTTAGAATATGGTCAATAGTTGAGAATAAGTGATTGGTTATTCTTGTGGTATTTATTACCTGTTGTGAGATACCATAACTGTACAGGATCTTATAGAATCTGTTTCTGACTTCATACATTTGCATCATATTGAAATTTAAATCTCCACAAATAATAATATGTCCTTTAGTATCTTGTCCAGCTCTTGTATTAATTTAGTGAAAAAGGTTTTGACATAACCATTAGGAGACCACAGTTTTTAAGTGTATTTTGCTCTATAAACTCTACTACTGGGAGTTTGTAATGTTTATCTTCACTCAGACAAATCAGACACTTCTAACTAAGTCCTCTTTTAACATAACTACATGACATTCCACCCCTCTTTATTGTTCTGCTATACTAACAAGCTAATTCTTAAGAAGGTAAAACTATGAATTCAATTTCAGTTCCTTTGCACCAGTGTTCAGTAATGCGATCAATCAAGATATCTGTGGCTTCCATTTTAACTTCTATTTGTTGCAATTTTGTGTCTTATTGACTGCACATTCTGGTCAAATACTGTTACATAATTGAAGTTACTTATCTTGGGCACTTCTGCTTCCTACCTTCTATTAAAAAATCTGTTAGATGGGAAAGTAGCACTGTTCTCTTTTTACTCACACTCACACATGCTTGCCCTACTGCTGCTGCTGCTAATATTACAGCTGTTGATTCCAGCCCTGCTTGTGGTAATGATGCTGCTCCCATCACCATTGTTCTTCTCCTTTTGTCCACTTCACTGCATCCCAGATCTTCTGTTGCTTGTGATTTTATGTTACTTGCTGTTACTACTGTTGTTGTAGCTGTTGATGCTGACACTGATTCCTCTTCTGCCAATGTTATTTAAGCTGTCCCATTTGCAACTGTTGCTTCTGTGGCATCTGTATGTATGAGGGCAGGCTTATCTTCAATAGCCAGTTGCTGGTTGCCTTCCTGACTGCAGCCTCTTTTGTCTGAAGGTTACGTTGTCTCCACTGGAATTGGATCATTTATTTCACTGTTTATGTAAATAGTATGGATTAACTCACCAAATTTTTTACATAAATAGGATTTCCGTTTCTTGTTTAAGAGCATTCCACGTTTTGTGAAGAACATTATTTCCAAATCAGTTATATAAAGAAAGAAAACATTATCCATTGATCTGCAGATTTTTTGGTAAACCTTCCTACACTTTAACTGATTCGATCAGTTCAAGTCTGTTTGTTGCTAGGAGGTCTAAGACATTACTATCACTAGTTAGTTCTCTATCTGCTCAAAGTAATTTTCAGATAAGATGTTCAGAATAATGTCACATGAATCTCTGTCTCTGACTGCAATTTTGATAACATAACTCTCCCAATCTTTGCCTGGCAAGTGATTATCTATTATGCTATAATAGCTTGCTACTGGCAATTCTTTTGAAAACTTCAAACTTACAGTATCTGAGACATAGTTAAGGAAATATGTCATACAATAATACATTTACTAAAGGATTACATTCAGGTAACTAATGTATACACACAAGTAAATACCTATACGATACTTTTATTCATAACTTTGGATCACATTGGGGTCACCATTGTGGGATTTGGGTAATGAACAAGACGTTCATGATATGTAATGACTGTCAATGTTACTGATCCACATAGACAATATTTATTTATACCCATTATACGGACAGGTACAACTTAAACACTTGATGTCTCAGAACACACTGCCCCAGGTCCAGAGATACTGTTATTGTAGCGATATTCTTGGGGACGGAAGTCCATAGAACTTGTGTCCCCACAGACTCATTTTCCACAACAACAGATCTAACCTATCCTAACCTAACCCTACCTCCTTGGTCTGTGTAGCATGCAAGAGACTGTCAAGAAAATTGTTAGTACTGCCCACAGATGGCACAAGATTCCTGGGTAGTGCAATGTATTTCCAAAGTTTAGGATGTTCTCAATTTTACTGTACAACCTCTCAATCTCATTCCTAGATGGTCAGTAATATTTTGTATCAGTATATATAGTCTTACTGATTGTCTAGGGACCGTTTTATGCTGCCTTCTTTAAATAGAACAAAACACTGTGGTTGCTGTGACAGCTTTTTGGACATTTTAAATGCTCACTATGTCTGGATTATTAAAGATATATTTTTAAGAAATCAAAAATTCATGACTTATAGTGATTTTAGTTTAATATCTACCAAAATGCACAACTCTCAGTACAGTCTGCAAATCTTGGAACTGGAAATGGAGTGTGCTTCTACAGCATGTGTGTATAGTAGATGCGTTCTATGAAAGAGCAATGAAATTAATTTTCATATCTCTGGCATGAAAGCTTATGCTGGAAGCCCAGTCATTAAACTGACCATTTTATGCAAATAACTCATCCAAATCTCATGTACTACAGTGCAGTGAAATATTTTAGATGTTTTGTGTCTTCAAGGGAATGTAGGAACACGACAAAATATTTCATAACTTTTGTATAATAAGCATCCCTTCTAAATGTTGTCACATGCATTTTCTCTGATGTTTTGGCAGGTATTTGTACTTTTGTTTGCACACTGCATAGCTCGAGTCAGTCCAAACAAATAATGCTCATCATGCGTTTCAAATGTCACCCAGAGTCGATGGAAGGCAACAGTTTCTTTCCCGTTACAGTAAAAATGATTTTTGAAGCAGAAGCTTATGTGCCTATTCAATAGAGCAATCCAAAATTAGTTAAGTACAGTATTTGTTATATCTAGGCATATATGAATTGAAAGGTACAGTAAAACATGAAGCATAACAAGTATTCCAACAGCAATAGAGCAGTGCACTGCATCACATGATGGTAGTGGGTCAGGGTGATGCTGTTGCTGTTGGAGTACTGTTTTACTGTCCCTGTTAACACAAATTGCCCAAATGAATATCGTACAAGACTAATTTGGGTCCGCTCTAATGATGATCACCATCATCACCATCACTTGAAGGACGTGATGAGCAATATGCATTTGGGCTGACTCCATCTACACATAGCAAAACCAAAATTACAAATATTTGCTGAAGCACCAGAGAATGTAACTGATGACTCTTAGGACTCACTGAGAATATTCCAACTGTACTACTTACTCGCTGGGTAAATGACTCCATTGGAAGAATTGAAACAGAGAAGTGGTGGCAGAACTATCCTTTATATGAAATACATAGTAAATACATAACACATATCCTTCAACAAATGTAATATGCCTTGTTGTAGATGAGCACTTCATATTTTCTTTAATTAGATTTTTAAATATTATAGCGATTCATACATTACAGTATCTTCATGACGGGTAGTTTATAGAACTACAAAGTCACAGCAGTAGATGGTTCATACAGCTGCAGAGAGCTTGAACAGTACATGTATCACAGCTTTCAGTACTTACAGTAGCTTGGTAATGTGAGAAAACACTCGCTACATAAGAAGGTGTCTTGTATGCCGACATATAGATCAAGCGTTACCTGTAGAATAGGTGCCAAACAGTCGCAATTTTAATTAAAAATATTAATAATAAAACTCATTTTTGTATAGCAAATGATAAGGGAAGTATCCATAATTATGGTATTACTATTACAGTGTAAACTTCAAGCTTCACTAAATGAAGTGGGAGGAGTAACCCTATAGTACAAAAAAGAAGCACAAAACAGTACAATGTTGTGGAGTAGTTTTTGTAGAACACCAAGTCAGTCAGTCGAAGATTAGACATGATCCAAATGAGATCTTATAGTTTTTCATTTTTGACTTAATTTTTTTATTCCATATAAGAGGTAAATTCCTGTACAGTTCAAGGAGCTCATCTATATTACACCCGCAATGAAGGTATCCTTGTGGTTCATTTATTAATGTTAGCTGCCCACAGTTCTATTAAAAGCCACACATTATTAATTTACAGTATGGTAGTCCTACCAACTGCAAGAAACATCATCAGAAGAACTGCAACACAGAGCAGGTTCTAGACTGTCTAAATGTCTTCTCAAGTATGGCCCAACCACATCTTGCCTCCCTAAGAGAAATGGTTTTGACGAATGTGTCTATATGGCACCAAGGTAACTGCTCATGGTTGAAGCATCTGCTTTGAATTATCAGTGCTAGAGGGATGATGTAAAAAGTGGAAGAGTTAACAAGTGAGTTGTATGTTCCATGGGTGCCTTTGCATGATGTACTGTAATGGATCAGTATACAGAATATTAACTTAATTGGATATTAAATAATTGTGGCAACATGCTAACCATTTACAGATGAGTTTATATAACAGAAAACAGTCTTTAGATTAATAACACAACTAAGAATGCAACACTTGTGTATTGAATAAACTACAAGTTTTGGATTGTTATTACTCTGTGTTAGAGAATCACTTTTTCAGATTACTTTCAAATTTAGCTTTCCACCCATACAGCATTTAATATCAATGGGTGAATCAATAATCTTGGTAATAGCATTATTCATCCCTTTCTCACTTAAAGTCTGTTTTCATGAAGACTAATGTGTTGTGACTCTGATCTTTCAAAGTGCTGCCGTGCAGTTACACGCGTCCTCTACATGCGGCGCTGTCTGCCAGCTATGCAGCAGCAGTGCCACCTAAGCGGCCAGCCAGCCAGCGGCCGCTAGACTTGGACTCAGTTATAATTTGACTGTTTAAGTGTACACACATCTTACTCTGTTTACTTGATCTGTGACTTTCATGTATTGCGTCTTCCTTGAAATATATTTGTTCAACTTGAAGTTATTACAATTGGCGATAAGGTAGTGATTTTTCTTTTCCATCGTTGACCCACATGTTTCCATGGCTACTTTAGAGCAACTATTGCAAGGTCTCATAGAACAGCAAGTGCTTCTCACAAATGCGGTTCGTGATTTCGTTGGGGCATCAAATGCGGGGCATCTCTCATTGTTGTCTCTACCTACTTTCCCTACTTACGATGAGATGGCGGAAGACTAGTCTGATTACAAAAAACGTCTCCGACAGCACTTCTTGGCATTTCATGTCACGGATGAACAAACATGTAAGTCTCTGTTCCTTTCATGGATTTCACCTCAAATGTATCGGTTGTTGTTACAGTTGGCTCCTTTTAAAGATCCTGCGTCTTTGTCCTTTGCTGAAATGTGCTCACTTTTGTCCGTCTATTTTCAAAAGCAAACGCGTGTTGCCTTTTATCATTGTCAAAAACAACCGAATCAGTCCTATCGCGCTTGGGCTGCTGAACTTCATGGCTTCAGTAGAAAGTGCCAATTTGATATTGAAGTTCACAAATTCCTACGTCGATTCCATGGTACGGGATGCTATTATCTGATTGGCACCTGACAAAGAAGTTAGGCAACGTGCCCTTCAGTTCGCAAATCCGACTCTGGATGAAGTCCTATCCATCGCTCAGTCTTTTCAAATTTCTCGCGCCGCTGGAGCGCAAATAGAGGCATGGGGCAACGTCGGGGAAATACAACCTCTGTGCGATGTTGATGAAACGTGTGGTGTGTCCCCGCTGGCCGATGTGGCCGCAGTACACTCCCAAGCACAGCCTCAACCTAACCGTAAACAAACCTCTATGAAACTGCTGCAAAACCCACAGCAACTTCCTTGATGTCCGCGGTGTTTTATAAAACATTCATGAGAAGATTGTCCACAATGTTGGGCCTTGTGTCACAAATGCAAAAAAAAAGGGTCATGTGTCATCCGTTTGCAAATCTGACTGCATACATGATGTTCATGAACATGACACTGATTCTGATTCTGTGCTGTCTGTCAATTGTACTTCTTCCCTTTCAGGGAAGTTATTCCTCACTGTCCAAATACTTGGTCGAGATGTTCGCAGCAGCATGGATACTGGTTCTGCTGCCACTATCATCAGTTCTCAGATGTATCTTCAGTCGGGTTCTCCAATCCTGTCACCTGTCACTAGGCAATTACGGACTTACAATAAACAGAAGATTTCTCTCTTGGGACAATTTGATGCTGAGGTATCTTACAAATCTGTCATTTGCACTGTTCCCATATTTGTGGTCGACCATAGTAATGTGGAGAATCTTTTTGGTTTCGATGCCTTTCGCGTTTTTGGGTTCTCCATAGATGACTCTGTCAATATTGTCTCTGATGCTATTCCTTATGCTCAATTGGATTCCTTGTCGATGACATTTTTGTCCCTTTTTTCTCCTGGGTTAGGCCGTGCAAACGACTTTGAAGCTCATATCACACTCAAACCCACTGCTTGGCCTAAGTTTTTTCGGGCTCGGCCCATTCCTGTGGCCCTTCGTGATCAGGTCAAACGGGAGCTGGATCGTCTCACTGCTTCAGGAGTGTTGCTTCCTGTCACTTCCAGTGAGTGGTCCTCTCCTGTCATTGTTGTTGCTATGCCAAATGGTGATATTCGTCTCTGTGGCGATTTCAAAGCCACTGTAAATGCTCAATGCCTTATCGACACTTACCCTATGCCTCGACCTGAAGAATTGTTCATTAAACTTGCTGGAGGCCAGTATTTTTATAAACTTGACCTGTGAGAAGTTTATCATAAACTTCCTCTCGACGCTGCTTCCCGGCAGTTTCTGGTCCTTAACACGCCTTTCGGCCTCTATCAATACCAACGCTTGCCATTTGGGGTTGCCAGCGCCCCTGCTCTCTTTCAGCAATTCTTGGAACAATTATTGCTCACTGTCCCTGGGTGTATAAATTACCAGGACGACATTGTTGTCACTGGCTCCACCACTGACAAACATCTTCAAAATCTCCGCACACTTTTTCATGTCTTACAGACTGCCGGTCTTAAGTGTAATCTTCAGAAATCAAAATTTTTTCAGGCATCTTTCACGTACTTGGGGTTTCAACTCATTCAGGATGGTATTCGTCCACTTCAGCAAACTGTCACTGCCTTCCTCACCGTACATCTGTTACGGAACTGCAGGCCTTCTTGGGGAAAATAGCATACTATCACAAGTTTTTACCATCTGCTGCTTCGGTGGCTCAACCATTGCATCGCCTGTTGCATAAAAACATGCCTATTCACTGGTCCACATCATGCAATGCGGCTTTCCAGAAATTGAAGACTATGCTGAAACAGGCCCCATGCCTGGCTACTTATCAACCTGGACAACATCTTGTTCTTGCCATGGATGCCTCTCCATATGGAGTAGGTGCAATCCTTGCGCACCATTTTTCTGACAACTCATTGCTTATGCCTCCAAAACGCTCACGAATACCCAACAAAAGTATTCTCAAATTTGGCCATTATTTATGCTCTTCATAAGTTTGGTGTTTTTCTCTATGGATCCAAATTTCATCTTGTTACGGATCACAAACCACTTGTTTCCTTGTTTCATCTATCAACGTCACTTCCCAACAAGGCTGCACACCGCCTCCAGTGTTGGGCTCTTTATTGTCTCGTTTCAATTATGAGATTCATTTCTGGCCGATGGCTCAACATGCGAATGTGGATGCACTGTCTTGCCTTCCCATGGGTCCTGATCTGGCATTCGATAGGGACAAACTTTTGTATTTCCACCTGGATGTTGCCAAGCAGTGGGTTGTGGACGGGTTCCCCATCACCGGGGACCGGTTGGCAGCTGCTACGGGTTCTGACCCTACCCTCTCCCGGGTTTTAAGCTGTATTCAGAAGGGTTGGCTAGATCATCCATCCGCTAAGACTTCTGATCCGTTGCGGAACTACTACGCTTTGCGTTACCGCCTCACGGCTAGGGATGGTGTACTAAATGAAAGTAATCAGTGTAAGTTAACTTACTAATTTGCCTCTCTTTATCATCATTGTCATCAGATACTAAAGGCAACACCTTGCTGTAGTCACCCTTCTCTCCCCCTGGACATCTTCACCATCTGACAACAGTTACTACATTTCATTCCACTGACAACGATTTGTAATAAGAAGTTCTGGACCTGCCTCTTGATTTTTTCACAGGATTTTTTCTTCTAAGATGTTTGTCATGAACATGTTATGTCAAACTAGGTGTCCAGTTAATTTAATTTTTCTTTTCTGTGTCATGTTAATTGATGATCTTTTCTCTTTAATTTCTTTTAGTATTTGTTTATTAGTTTTTTTTCAGAAAGGATTTTTTGCAGCTTTTTTTACATATCCACATCTCTATTGCTTCTACAAGCAATTGCTTCTGCAACCTGCTCTCCAAGACATACAATAACAAGAACCACAAAACGAGGTGCATTGAGTTGTTTCAGAAGATCAAAAATGTGTTACTTCCAATTTAAATTCTACTAATTGTGAAGCTCCACTAACTATTTTCACTTGTCAGAAAAATGTTCATTGTCTACAGTTGATAAATTATGAAGTACTACTTTCTACATTTTTTGTTGTGTTGTGAGGCATCTATTAGAACTATGATTCAATCCCCTCATTTTTTAAACAAAGTGTTGTTATTTAGACACTCAAATCCCTTGTAGAGGCCCAAGAAAATACAAACTGATATTGTTTTCTTAACTAATCCTTGCAAGATATGGTGAATGAATATATAGATTTAGACCTAGCTTTAAATAATTTTTGTGATGTGGCATCTACCGGTTTATCTGAACAATGGTACAAGGAAAATC
Source organism: Schistocerca serialis cubense (assembly GCF_023864345.2). Taxonomy (NCBI): domain Eukaryota; kingdom Metazoa; phylum Arthropoda; class Insecta; order Orthoptera; family Acrididae; genus Schistocerca; species Schistocerca serialis. The sequence goes on along the minus strand of NC_064645.1, from coordinate 52,636,537 downwards.
AATTAAGTCTTATAAATATAAGCAGATTTAAATTAGCAACTCATTACTGCCACAGTTTATGTAAAAATGGTAAGGAAAATGAATTAAGTCTTATGAATATAAGCAAATTTACATTAGCAACTCATTACTGCCATAGTTTACATAAAAATGGTAGAGTATGCATTTATATAAGAACAGGATTACAGTTTAAACAAAAACAGAAGTGGACCATCTAAATATTGAAAAACGTTTCAAATCATGTGCCACAGAGATAAAAACTGAGGAGAAGAGTAAAAAACTAATTGTCATATCAATATATCACCAGTGGGTAAAATTTTTTAAAAACCTCAAGGCAGTTTAAGCACTTTCTATAAGAATAAAGTGAAATTATTTTTATGTGGGGAATTCAACATTATTATGTTGATTGAAAATGAAGAAAGGAGACAGTTTCTGAGTACCCTAAACAGCTTTAAAGCGGAACCACTCTTTACAGTTATAAGATATAAGTGGGAATATAAAAGACATTTTTGCCCGGAAAAAGTAAATACTTTTATTCAGATGTTAGCAAAGGAAACCTGGGAAAATGTATTTTAAAAAACAACCAGTGACTCATACAAAGCTTTCTCGAGAACTTTCAGGTCTCTATTTGAGATGTGTTTTCCAAAAAAGGTTACAAAAATCAGTGTCATGCCAAGGAACAAAGTCCACTGGATGTCTCCTGCTGTCAGAGTATCTAGTCAAAGTCTAAAACATCCCAGTCAAATTAAAAAGGGCAACAAGGATAAACACTTTACAGACTATGTTAAGATATATAAGAACATTTATAGCAAGGTGATTAAAAAAGTGAAAACAATACACAATGACAAAGTATTTTTGAGTCAGCAAACACACAAAGATCAGTATGGAATGTAGTACAAAAAATAAATAAATGAAAATCTTAGAAGTCAAGATGACATTGTTTAAAATTATCATCATGGTGGGTTACTAAAAAGTCTTATCATAGTAAGTTAAAGAATAGTGGAACTTCTGTCCCAAGAGAACAAAGTGTCAATTCAATATTGCTATGCCTCACAAATAAGTCAAAAGTTCTAAGAATAAGAAAAAAAACAGGAATAAAATGTCTTCAGGGATTGATGAAGTACCTGGTTCAGTCCTCATAAACTGTACTGCCACCATATCAGAACCACTATCACACATTATAAACATATCATTATCAGAAGGAGTGTTTCCTCAAAGACTAAAAATTAAAAAAATAAAACCACTGTATAAAAAGAGTAATACATATGAAGTGGAAAATTATAGTCCATTAGCTTTATTATTTCCAAAAGTAATAGAGACAGTCATGAAACACAGAATTACAAATTTCCTTGAAAAATTCAATCTCTTGTCTGCAAACCAGCACAGTTTTCACAAAGGAATGAGTACAGAGTCAGCTATTTCCCATTTCACTGACAGTATCATAATGGGACTAGATAGAAACAACAGTACAATAGGAATAAATCTGGACTTATCGAAGGGTTCTGATACTGTCCAACATGATATCTTGCTAGATACAAGCTATTGGTATATGATGAGTTGTAAAAAAAATGGTTTCAATCTTATCTCCATAATAGAAGACAGATAGTATAAATTGTCTCAGCCAACATTAAAAACCAAAGTATTCCTTACAGATCTGATTTTCGGATTGTTCCAATTGGGGTACCACATGTAAGTCTTCCAGGGCCTCTCTGATTTCTAATTTCTGTAAATGACATCAAAATTCCAGTCAGTGGTACTCATATAACCCTGTTTGCTGATGGTACAAATATTGTTGTAACTGATGTAAACCAAATATTGCCAACATCTGCAACTATAGTTTAGGGATATTTACAAAAATGGTTTGAAATGAACAAATTAACTTTAAATATTTCAAAAACTAATTACTTCCATTACACAAAAACAAAGTCACAAAATTACATGGACCGCACAATTCAAAACAAAGAAGTTAAGAGAGTAGGTGTAACAAAATTTTTAGGTGTTCATATAGATGAAAATTGCTAGCAAGATAAGTTCTGCTTGCTTTGCACTATATGTAATTAGTAATGTGTCTAGTAAACAATGTAGCAGAACTGTCTACTTTGCTTACATTCACACTGCTGTTACCTACAGCCTCACTTTATGGGGGTCATAACACGTCAAATCTGAAAACCATCTTCACACTACAGAAAGAAGCTGTTGGAATAATTACCAACAGTTCAAGGCTAATACCCTCCAAGCAGCTATTTCAACAGCTAAACATTCTACTTTTACAATGCCTCTAAATGCAAAAAAGTGTAATTAACATAAAAAGGAGCATTGAAAATTTAAAAACCAACATGTATCCATGTAAAAAGAGTATACAAGGCTATTGCACAGAAACAAATAAACTTTCAAGGTACAAAACTGTGTAACAAACCTCCAGCACATATAACAGAAATAAAAACTTGTCTACATTTAAGGAAGCAAAGCAAGTTTTTAATGACCAACCACTATTCCAGTGTAAACAAATACCTTCAGCAACCTAGTTGCAAACAATTATACCTAAGTACTAGCTGATACTATATGCCAGAGTCAATATCACAAGTTTACTACTACTACTACTACCTCTACTTTAGATATCACTATCTGTTGAACAACACTCATGAAATCCAAATTATCACTTGATAAGTGCTTTATTATTGCCAACACGGAAAGCTATTGTGTCATAAATTACCAATTCAAAATACTTTGAAAATGGTGTCAGTGGAGAAACAGATTAATAATTATTGCCATTTTATATAAAGTTTTTTGAATTGCATATTTCAATCTCTGTCAAAAAATACCTAGAGTTAGTGATGCATTATATATCTTAAAGAGGATGATACTTCTTACATGACAACAGCTCTTCAGAACTATATTGGAAATATCATCAGCTACATGGGTATGAGCTTTTATTTTTGAGAGAGATTATTATTTCTATGATTTCAGATAGGAGGGTAGGTAAGACCCTGATTTTTCTGTTCAGTTCCTTGACACTATAGTCTCTACAACATTTAAAAATAATTATTAAAAGACATTATCATTGTGAGAAATCACTTATAACTTTTGTATTCACATTGATAGAGCTGTTATATTGTTACATGATCTGTTGTCCTGTCTCTTGCTTTACTGTGTTCCATGTAGACTTAGTTCATTATCCAAATGGTTAATTTCAGATGCATATGCTTACTCAGGGACTTCTAAATGTTCATTCTTAAAAACATGGGTAAATTTTTTATGAGCAAGCAAATCTGGTTCTTTACTTGTCCTTGTTAACATATAAACTTTCCTTCCCCATACATAAGAAACTATAATCCCATTAGAAACATTTTTGCATAGTTTTTTAATGTTGTTTCTGATTAGTTAACTGGGAAAGCTATCGTCAAATAACGACACAAGTGTGAAATGGAATATCTTAAATTTTTGTTGAAGGAAAATCAACAGCCAGTTTTGAGATTTGTGTGTGTGTGTGCAGGGGGGGGGGGGGGGGGGGGGGAGGGGCAGAAAATAATACTTACACCACCATGGTGCAAGGTAGTTGTTTTGTCACAACTAAGTGAACAAAAACAAGATATATAGATATTAAGCTACTCTCCTATGAGAATAAGGGAGCTGCTGCTATTTGCACACAGGGACAATATTACATGTTTCCTTGGTGTTTTGTCAGCAATACAAAAGATTTATTTGCAGGAGTACCAGAACAGAGACCAGTTCGATAGATCAAATGATAGGAATAATAGTGATGTTAATAGAACGGAGGTGAATAGAAGTGACAATAATCAGAAATAGGATTTCTGGATGAGTAACCATCTGAGGAGTGATTAGAGTAATTCAAGATGGCAGAGTAGTTGTTGATGATGATGTTTGGTTTGTGGGGTGCTCAGCTGCATGGTCATCAGTGCCCGTACAAAGTACCAATTTTTAACCAGTGCAATGTTTAATTCAATCCAATCTAGCAACTGTCACAAATAGTGATGATGATTATGATGATGATGAAGACAACACAAACACCCAGTCCCCGGGCAGAGAAAATCCCCAACCCAGTCAGGAATCGAACCCGGGACCCCGTAATCCAGAGGCAGCAATGCAAGCCACTAGACCACGAACTGCAGACAGAGTACTTGTTCTCAATATAGGAGAACAGTTACAGACACCAAGACAAAATCAGGAAAACAAGTGTCTGTGGAGGCCCCAACTGGGGCATATTAGAAAGAGGAACAAAATATAATTTTATGAACCAATGTAGAAGGAATAAAAGAATGAAGAGAACTAGGGAGGAAATAAATGATCACACAGTATAGTAAAGAAACATCTGATTTGGCTAAGAGAATAATTACTGATTAGTCTACAAGAAAATATTTTGAATTCAATGGTCCTAAAAGTGGGTGGGATAGAACTTTTAGCTGAGCAAAGCATGCAGAAGAGATATGAAGAAGATTTCAAGAATAATATCGGAATAAAGAAAGCAGAAAGCCTTGTACAGAACAGAGACCAGGAGCGTGTAGAACTGTGAGCCAAAAAAAAAAAAAAAAAAAAAAAAAAAATTGTGTGTGAGCTACATTGAAAGAGAAATATGTCAGTGATAATGCACAGGTGCCAGGATTGAGCAATGAGGAAGAAGAGTCCGATAATTTTGTAGATAAAGTGAAAACATTTATTTATGTTGAAACCAAGTAACTACATATTCATCTATAATACAGTAGTCCCACAGTGGTGTATAGTGGAGGGTACTTTGTGTAAAACTGTTACTTCCTCCTTTCCTGTCTCAGTTGCAAATGGTCCACAGAATGAGCAATTGTTGCTAGGCTTTCATGTAAGCTCAAATATTTCTTTTTTCGAGATTTCTGTAGGCGGGAGTAATATATTGGTTGATTATCCTAGCAATGTACACTCCACAATGTTAACCATAAGCTACACCATGATATACAATGCCTCTCTCGTAGCATCTGCTGCTGGAGATGGATGGGCAACTCTGTGACACTTTTGGACTTATTAAATAAACCTGTATTATTAAATAAACCTGTAATGAAAAGCACTGCTCTTTCTTGGATCTTCTCTACTTACTCATGTACTAGTGCCAAAGTAAGTGTGAGGAGGAGGAGGAGGAGGAGGAGGAGGAGGAGAAAACAGTATTGGAAAAAATAGAAGCTAGAGAGATTGTCAATCAAAATTTTAGTTTGTCATTGGCAAAGAGACTATGGCAGTTTAAAACAGGGCATAGAGAAAATAAACATTCATTAAGCAGTGTAACTCATGAACTGGACCATAGGAAGCAAGTCAGGGGTAATCTGTTACGAGCAGTAGAACAATTAGAGGTGCAAGCCATGCATGATTCTCCAAAAACTGTAAAAGACAAGACTGATCAGATGATCTGTTTTGAGCATTACCCCAAAGTGTTTTCAGGTAAACACAGGAAGAAGAGACAGCCAACATGTTTTGCTGTTACTTAACAGGGACCTGTATTCAACAAAATTAAACTCAAATAATTCTTTTAAGCCATTGTTTCTAACAGTATATGCTTCAAAATATTTGTAAATTAGCAGCCTATCTGCTACTGAGTGAACAGTATTTTGCAAAACATGAGCACAGCCAACAACAGCAAGTGATTTTACTGAGCGGGGTTTGCAGTGGTTAGCACACTTGACTTGCACTCAGGACTACAATGGTTCAAACACACATCTGGCCATCCAGATTTAGGGATTCCACGATTTCCTTAAATTATTTCAGGCAAATGTGAGAATGGTTCCATGGAAATGGCATGGCTGATTTCCTTTTCTAATCCAATGGGACTGATGAACTTGCTGTTTGGTCCCCTCCTCAAATCAACCAACCAACCAAGTGATTTATTTAATTTTGCTTGAAGTTTCTGGTAACCATTACGAATTCCATTATGGTTGCTTCCCCAAAACTAGTATTTGCATTGTTTGCAGAAAATGTAGCTACTTTGTCAACTGAACCATATTTTGTGAAAATTTTCTCAATAAAATGAATTTGAGTATCAACTGTTTCATTTGGAACATCACTATTATCCAAAATTTTGATCTTTGTGCTGAAACCAGGAATGTGATATTGTACCATTAATGGAATCACTTTTATTGCTTTACATTTTCATGCATCAGTCATAATAAAAGAATATTTAAAAGATATTTTGGTTTTTGCAATCCCTCGAACACATTAACAACAATTGCTTCAATTTTAGTTGTAGCACAACAATGTTTAGACCTGTCAAACAGTTTATGAACCAAAGAAGAAGTAAAGTCATTTGACTGAGAGCTACAACTGTGAAAGACAGCATGATAGGCGAACATATGTTATTCAGCAGCCAGTTTTAATCAGGCATTCCTGTACTGTCTCTCTTAAAAATTGAATTAATCTCCTTGTTACTTCTATATGCCGATGATGCGTCCTTGTACTTCTTGTTTTGGGAGTGATCATTTATGTCATTTTTCTCATCATGACCTATTGAAAATACTGATCAGCAAACCATACACTCAACATTATCGTTTATGCCACTTCTTTAAAAATATTATTCCCTTGACGTTTCTTTAAATGAACACTTCCATTTCTTTAAATGAACATTTTCACCAGACACCATACTATCTGAGTTTAACATTCACATTCACTGACTACTAACAATATTAAGTAGTAACTATGTCTTCACAGCTGATGATCTGGTGACTTTCACTCCTAAATCATTACTGTTGTCAATTGTTTCAAAAACTGGTAGTCTTGAAGTTTTGTCACTGAGTGAGTGAAATCTGCCAACAGTTCACTGTCCTTTCATTCAACTGCTGGCTCTTAGGACAAGTGTGTATATAAGCACTGCTAACAAATGCAGTGTCACTCACATTCATCACAACATTAACTTCCATATGGCTACAGTCCCAAGAGCAGAAATGATTTAAGTGATGATCCTTTATGCCTCATTTGGTTTTATTTGTCTTGAGGAACATAAAGCAGAAGATCGGCAAGTTAAGGCCAGCCAACGGGGTTACACAACACCTGCTTTCCTGCTCAATATATCTCTTACTCTTTCTTTAGGCATAAGCCGAGTTAAACCAAATGCAGTATAAATTGTGAGAATACAATTTCTATAATGTTCTCCTTCTAAGAAATTTACTTTTCACAAACATTTAATTAAATGAGAAGTATTATTGCATGATTTTGTTTCTGACTAAAAACCAGGCCAATTATGTGTCCCAAATGATTTTATTGGGACACTGGAAGATTTATGTGAAAACTGGGACTGTCCAGACAAAACCAAGACATCTGGTCAGCCTACACCCTAAGTGGTAGCTTATGTCACCTGGGCCATAAACAAGCCCTTTTAGTACCAAATGGTGTAAGTGAGATCCATGACAGAAACAGTCACAGAACAGTAACGGAATTGAGGGACTAACAACAAAAAAGATTATTAATGTCTGTTTTGGCTATGTTAATTTTTGGTTAACTTGACATAAATTACTTGACATGAGTAAAACTGTATCCAGATGATATTTTAGGTGGAAAAATTGCAAAAAACCCATCACACCTCAATGAAATAATTGAATATCAGAAAATTAAGTAATTCAAAATGATGCATGAAAGCTGTTGCATTTTAACATGTTGGAGAAGTTGGGATTTGTGAAAATGTCAAGACAGTCACATTAATCAATTTTTAAGTTTCAGGTTTCCACACAGCACAAAAACAAAATTTCAAATCAAAATTCAAAATCATGGACATGGACGATGTCAACACCATTAAGGCCAATTCACACCTTCCATCACGGCACCGTCACGTCACTGCACTATCATATCAAGGTGTATTCATACCGTCTGTCACATCAAGTCAATTCAAGTCACATGACCTCGACTTGCATTGCTGTCCTCAACTGTTCTTTTTGCGGGAATTGCAATGTTCACTAGATCAACTTTTTTTACACGTGAAGTGAATGTACAAAACACAGTAACTTATATGCGTGTATGCTGCAGCCCACATCTGTACATTTACATGTTGTATTTTGCTTTCAGCAGTTCAAGTGCCTTATTTGCACTGTGGTTAGCTAGTTAAACCACAAATATTGACCATTGACGTTCGCAAAACTTTTCACACTAAGTTCAGAGAGCTGCCTAACAATAAATAGGTCTACCACAAATACATATTTAAAAAAACTTGCAGTGTCTGAAGGTTTCAGTACATTCTGCATATAACACTAAAAATGCCTCACAATATACAAATAAATTCCACCTATTAATCAGTCTGATTCTACCCACTGTACATTTTTTCACTTCAAGTTGCAGCCATGTTGCAATCCATTTCATTGTAAAATATTAAATAAGGTACCAGTATCTATAAAAATCCACTTTATAATTGTAGTGGAGGGCAAGTAATTTAGTGTGCTCATGTTGTACAAATTGGATTGCTGTTTCACTGCTTCAATTACCTGTCGTCATTTTAAATTTTAACAAAAGAAATAGCTAAACAAAACAATTTATAGCATATACTGAACAATAAACACTGCCCATGGCTGTGTATTGGGAGGAAATTATATCATAGGTCATGTGATCAGCAATGGTTGGATGATGTCAGCTGTCAAAACTTTCTTCCATAGAAACCTTGGTGGTGCCATAATGTGACATGACAGAATGGGACAGCCAGTGTGGATGCCGCCATTTGAAATGCATTGCAGAATGTTTTGATGGTAAGTGATGTGATTTATTGTGACATGACATGACAGCCAGTGTGAATTGGCCTTTACTGACCAAAACTGAAATGCAATAATGGACAAGTAATATGATGAAATAAATCTGGAAATCAGTTACATGGGTGATCGACATAATAGACAACCGAAAAACGTAAGTACATTATTTCTTTGTGCAGTTGCAAAACAGTGGGTAGGTCATGTGAACTGTCAACCTTTATTTTTATGTATGCATATTTAAGCCAAGACTTCAAGGTAGAGAAGCAAAAAGAGTGTGCCAATGAATTATTACTGAAATCTATTTGAATGATTCACAGACTTCTTAGATCAGTCTCTGAGTGATTTCAATAAAGAATTAAAAAACAGTTTCGTTGGTGAAATTGGGGCAATAGCAAGTGATCTAAGTAATAGTTTAGAGGGTAAACCTGATATTATGAATAATGAAGTAAAAAAACTGAAAAACAAAATTCCAAACTTTTGTAACCAGGTCACAGCACTGAAAACAGAACTTGTAGTAGAACCAGAGCATAAACAATCAGATACATGGTTTATCTTCATTGAAAACAACATTATAAATGTAAAATTAAATCAGAAAAAGCCACTGAAAACATCTGTACTGTAAAAAATGAGATTTCGCCCAGGTGATATCGAAAATGTAATTTTTAATGTGGGCAGGTTGGCAGTAGTGGATGATTGTCAACAAACTGCTACAAAAGTCAGAAATGAAATTGCTTGTACCAATGTTGAACCCATAATTTATGCAAATGTCATTTGAGACTAGGAAAAATGTATGTCAAGTACTATTCAAATGAAGATACTGTGTGACTTGTAGACTTACCTGAGAAACAGTCTACCATGTGTTTGATTCCAACTGAGACTACAGGATGATATGTTATGTCAAATGTAAATAACAATGAACCTGCTAATTTAGTTCTGACATATTGGTCACTATTATTGAGAGTCAGTTACACTGTCATTTTTGACAGCATCATCCACATCTTTGCATCATGGTTGCCTTGTTTGGAATATCAGCAGCATTGCCATTGTCATCTACCAGGATAACAATGGGAGGATCTTTGTGGAGACCATTGCTGTTAGCTTCTTTCTAGTTAGGAACTAGTGTTTTGGATTTTTAAAGCACCCAGCTTGCTTGACAGCAAATTTCATTAGAAGTTTCAGTGGGCTTCACATCACTTATTATTTCACAGGAAGTGTTATTCCATGGTGATAGCATAAAGTTAAATCCCTTCTTGAGTGCTGAGATTGCACCAGTGTCAGTCATTCTTGGCATCATCTTGGTAATGGTGCAATCTGATAATTTAAATTCTGCATTATGTTATTCTTTCAAAAGTCTCTGGTTTTATGTGGTCCTCTTCAATGATGACATTTGTTGCCCTACTGTGGCTGCATCAATCAAGTCTGAGTGTATGGCTTCCTTCATGATTTACATGGAGGAAGATTCATCCGGCCATAACAGTGTTGATATGATGGAGTATGGCAAACAATGGGACTGTGTTCCCAACATAGCAGTGTAGAAGGGAGGCTAAATAACTTAACAGATTAGCCTTTTAGCCTTTTCTCATGCAGTTTCTCTGGGCATTTTATGCTACACTCATTCTCTACCCAAAAAGGTACACAATGCATATGTTCATGCTTTCTTGAATTAAATCTTACTCCAATGAGCTTTTGGTAAAACGGCCCTCAGTCACTGTGAGGTGGGGACTGAGTGCTGTTTGGTTACTGCCCTTACTGTTATAGTTATGGTACTGGCTGAGAGGTCACAAGTGATCAGTCCATTGCTATATAGGACAATACTACCATACTACATCTGCTGCAGCCACTTTAATTTCATGAAGACTGGGATCCACATGGTTCTCAGCAGCAAACTGCCATTGTTATTTTTTGTATTATCAGATATTTTTATCTTTGTAGCTTCTTTAATAGAGTTGCAGAAACAATTACCCTTTATGACAACAGAGTCACTATTGAATGAAATTTTACATCCATTTCTGAATGCATGTTCAGCTACTGACAATTTCTATGACTAGCTCAGCTGCTCGAGGGAGTGTTCTAACATATGCATGATCTGCCTGATGTTATACTATCTACATTTACATGGTATTTTATACACAACAGGAATTTTGAAGCCTACATTTACATTCACAGAGCTCATGAAATGGCATATTTTAGCTGGACCCCTGAGGACTGACTTGATGTTATGTGTCTTCAGGAGACAGTTAATCTTTCCTATCACTGAACAGTAAAATGGCAAAAAAACAAGCTTTTTACGTTCCTCCTTAGTGGTTTTCTGGTTGTGGCTATGTCTTGCAACTGGTTGTCACAATGGTTTTTTGTTGCAGACATTCCCAGTGAAAACTTTGTGTAAGTGAATCAGTTCTCATTGTAAGTTTTCAGCAACGGAGAAAACTTTTGTTTGACGAATCAAGGTTCTTACAATATTGTGCTTGTGGGTTTGGGTGGTGCTGGCTGAAAGCAACAAAGACCCACACAATCACTCTGTCTCACAGTCCTTAATATAACAAAGAAGGGTGAAAGGTGCTATATGTGGAATTAAAACAGAAGTAAAACCACATAAGAGCTAAAAGAAAGGGACATGGAAATGTGACTGGCAACCACCTCCCTAAAATTTTAGGAAACTAGTTGGACACATCACGAAACCAAAAAACTCTAACCACATTCATTTTACCATCACTTAAAATAGAGGGCATGTCTGCCACCAAATCAGCAGCTGCCCTATGGTCTGAAAATAAAACACAGTTCAGTAAAATGTGGTGCACAGTGATCTATATGCCACAAGCACCACACATTGGAGGGTCCTCTCACTGGAGCAAGAAGCATAACATCAGAGGACTGTGGTCTAAGCGAATATAAGGAGGACCTCATCCCATCTTCATGACTGGAAGGACCCACAGTACAACCATGTAGTGGGCTTTACGAAACACGGCTTATTATCTTTCACTTTCAACCACTCGTCTTCCCATTGAAACATGACCCTGTATCTCAACAACGAGGTAATAGCATGCAGTGGGGTGGCACACTGAAACAGCTGAGGACCATGATACGCCTCCTTGGCTGCTACATCTGCCATTTTATTCCCTGCAACACCCATGTGCCCTGGTACCCAGCAGAAAGACATGAAAGATGAAGGAAGGCATCCTGGATATCCTGGAATACTTTACGCTGTGTAAAAACATTGTAGAGAGTGATGGGCACTCAGGGAGTCAGAAAAGACAAGGAATTTAGCACTCGAAGATCATCTCATGTGCTCCAGTGCCTGTAAGATCGCATAGAGTTCCCTGTCAAATACAGTAAAGTTTCGACACAGTTGGACCTTGAGGACATGATCAAGGAAAACAAAAGTGCAACCAATGGAGTCCCAATGTTTTGACCCATCCTTAATGACAACTGTAGCATTGTGGTGCTCATTTAAAATGGCAGAAAATAAAGTATTAAAAACATATGCAAGAGTGCAATCTCTCCTGTACTGCACTAAATCTAAAATCACCCTGGGCCTCTGTAGTAACCATGGTGGCAGGTGGTTAAAACACTGTATTTGGGGCTGCACATGCTCCACACCAAGTGACTCCAGCACACGCTGCACACAGATCCCAAATGGCAGTGTTGCTCATGGACAATTGGAGAAAAAGCATTCCAGAGGTGGATGAGCAACAGTATGCTATGCTGGTGAAGTCAGAGCTGCAAGGAACTTACACACATGATACACCATGAGGAACTGTTACCATATGGTGAGTGACAGTTCCCCAGCCTCAGCACAGAGACTGGCTATGGTGCTGGTCTAGCCTGATCCCCTCATGGTGCATAGATCAATGATCTTCAGGCAAGAGGTCTCAGTGACCCGTACACTGTGCAGTCATAGTCTAACTGTGAACACACAAAAGTTCTATAAAACTGGAGCAGATGCACCCTCTCTGCTCCCCAAGACCTGTGGCTAAGGCAATTTATGACATTCAGTGCCTTCTAGGTTCTGACTTTCAGGTCTCTCAGGTGTGCTAATCAAGGCCGTTTGGAGTCAAAAAAAGATTGCAAGACATGTAAATTAAAAATATGACAAGAACGATTAAAATGAATGCACACACACGTACCACACACACACACTTCTCTGCAGGAAACTGAAAACCTGCCTTTGCAGCCCACTCCTCTAACCTCTGTTCTGTAAGTTGCAATTGGCAGGTCACTGTTGCAACACTGAAGGAGGAACAGAAAACAGGGAAATCGTGGGGAGCACTGTACAGGACTCCTCACTGTAGTCGTGATACTGTTTATGGCTATAGCAAAGAGGGTAGCCCTTAGAACACTGCCTTGAGGAACACCATTCTCCTGCACAAAATCGATCTGACCAACTCAGGACCTAAAATAGCGCTTAGACAGGAAAGACTGTACGAAGATTGGGGGATGGCCAAGATAGCCCCATTGATGAAGGTGCTTGAGAATACTGTGTCTCCAAGTAGTGTCGTACGTCGTGCTCATACCAGAGAAGATAGCAAGGCAGCGATGATTATATGGTAAAGCCTGCTGAATAACCATCTCTGGTGGGGTCAGGTTGTCAACAGTGGATCGAAATATCTGGAATCTATGCTGAAAGCGGCTAAGGAGTTGTCTGATCTCTAACCACCACATCAAACAACAGTTAACTGTTCACTCCAGGTATTTCCTACACATCTCATTGCAGCAACACTCCAGTAACTACTAGGAAATGTGCAGTGCTTGCCTGGTTTGAGAAGAGGTATCAAAATCACCTCTCTCCACGCATTAGGAAAGTTAGCTGTCCACTATACAAAATTAAAACATTTGATGAGGATTTGCTTTGATGCTGCTGGCAAATGTCAAAGCATGCACTACTGGATTTGATCGTGACTGGGTATAGTATCATGAGGCTCAGGCAATACCAGTTCCAACTCCCACATGGAGAAAGGGCAGTTGCAAGACTCAAAATGTGGGATCTGAAGTCCAACTTTCCCCTCTCTGCAGTCGCACGGTAATGGTGGAAAGCTGGATCTTGGCTGGTATTGACAGTAGTTTCTGCAAAAGCCTCTGCCAGTGTCTGAGCAATGTCTCCAGGCATTGTTTAGTGACACTCCTCTATCAGCAGTGCTTCTATTGGCAAATTAATGTGTTTATCAGAAATCCTCCTGATGGTTTCCCATACTTTTGTAGAATAAGTTAAATGGTTGATGGAGTCCAGGAATGCTTATCATGACATTTTCTTGCTTTCCTTAGTTACGGGTTGAGCCTTGACCTTGCAACCTTAAATGCTGTCAGATTATCTGCTGTTGGGAGATACTTAAAATGTTGAAGAGCAGTACACCTAGCCCAGATTGCTGAGTGGCACTCAATGGCCTACTAGGTACATGTTGCCTCCAAAGATGACTTGAGGACATAGGGATCAATTACTTGGCAGCATGATGGATCATTCATTTAACGTGGTCCACCCATTCCTGGACACTGTCATGATGTTCAAACACAACCAGTTGGCTGAACAGCATCCACTTAGCCCTGGTGACCATCCATTGTGGCTTCTCTTCAGGTAATGCTCCATCCAGTAGGTGAATGCAGATCAGATAGTGATTACTGGAATGAAGGTCATCAGTAACTTCCCACTAAACAGAGTCTATGAGGCCTGGAGAGCAGAAATGTCCCAGTAGCAGCACAGAAATGTCTGCCCCCAGTAGCTGAGTGGTCAGCATGACAGACTGTCAATCCTAAGGGCCCAGGTTCGATTGCCGGCTGGGTCGGAGATTTTCTCCGCTCAGGGACTGGGTGTTGTGTTGTCCTAATCATCATCATTTCATCCCCATCAACGCGCAGGTCGCCGAAGTGGCATCAACTAAAATGACCTGCACCAAGCGAATGGTCTACCCGACGGGGGGCCCTAGCCACACGATATTTCATTTCAGCACAGAAATGGGTGGGAATACCTGTGTTGAGGCTGCACAGCTCAGGATATGTCAGGAGGCTCTCCAAATTCTTACCCCTAGGACAAGTAGAGGTCGATCCCCACAAGATATGATGGGCATTGAAGTTCCCCAGTACGAGAAATGGATGCAGGAGTTGTTTCGCAAGATGTGTGAGAGCCTCAGAATCTACTGCATCTTGCAAGGTAGACACAGTGAGCAAGCAGTGATCCTCTGACACACACGAATTTCAATGGCAACTATTTGTAGGTCAGTAGCCTGGGGGAGAGCACAGGAGTCATGTGTGTTATTGACAAACGCAGCAACCCCTCCCGTGGCTCTGCCCCCAGTCAGCTCATCCTTTTCATGAAGCGTATAGCCCCGTAGCTCAGGGGTGTCAGTGGCTATAAAACGTGTTCTTTGTAAACACAGGCACAGGGGGCATTCCAGTGCTAGCAGTTTCAGTTTCTTCACATCTATCCTAAACCCGTTAATGTTCCACTGTAATGTGGGAGCCATCTATCATGGGGGTTGCACTTTCATCCTGTCTTTCCACCAGGGAGGGGAGCTCGTAATGGGTGGAGGCTCAGTCTTGCAGTGAGATGATTGCCGCAGGCCAACATCAAGGTCCATTAGCACTACAGAGTAATGTGAGAGACATCAGTTAGGATGATGTTGACATCGTTGGACTATTTACTTCATGACTCTCTTGGTGGTGGACGCTTGTTCTTACATATTTTGCCCTTGGTGAGCTTCCGAGCTGTAACTGTGTTAGTGGTAGTGGTAGTGGCAGCATTGGACGGTGGACCAGGAGGAATAGGGTGCTTCACATTAACAACTGTGGCCTTGTCTAATGTTTTGGGAGGCAGTATAGGCTTTGAAGTAACTGCAGCAGCACAAGTACACTGACATATGCAGGTGCTAGTGCTGAGACTAGCAACCTCTGTTTGTGTAGCAGGATCGGTTTTCTGTACTGGCTGTTTAACACCTAAAGCAAAGGAGGTAGCAAATGTCAGGGGCTACATGGTTTTATAAATCTTTTTGGTCTCACCATAGAAGATCCGTCTTGTGGTTTTCATCTCCTGTATCTTCTGTTCTGCAAGGAAGATATTAGCCCCTACTCCAGACAGGGTAAGACCCAGTGGAATTCACACACTTTGGAGGAGATGAACATCTGTCTTCTTCACGGGCAGTCATCACATTTGCCACAAGTGGCTTCTCCCTTACATCCAAGAGTGGTGTGTCCAAAGGGCTTGTTTTGGTTCAAAAATGGTTCAAATGGCTCTGAGCACTATGGGACTCAACTGCTGTGGTCATAAGTCCCCTAGAACTTAGAACTACTTAAACCTAACTAACCTAAGGACATCACACACATCCATGCCCGAGGCAGGATTCGAACCTGCGACCGTAGCGGTCGTGCGGTTCCAGACTGTAGCGCCTTTAGCTTGTTTTGGGTTAGGGACAGAAGACTGCAGGCTTAAATGAAGGAAATCCACCTTAATATGATGTGGGGGCTTTCTACTACTAAAAGTGGTGGTGATGGTGATGATGATGATGATGATGGATTGTGGGGTGCTCAGCTGCATGGTTTTCAGTGCCCGTACAAATTCCCAATCTTTACACAGTCCAATCTCACCACTTTCATGAATGGTGATGAAATTATGAGGACAATACAAGCACCCAGTCCTTGAAAAGTGAGAATGACTGAGTCAGATTTAATCAGATCACCTTACCCCCTTTTCTTAATATTCTGCACATCTAAAGTGTCTTCTTGAGCTCACTCAACTTTCAGGTCCTCTTTGCTGATATCCACCAGGTCCCTGAAGGTCACAACACCTTTGCTGTGGTTTAATGTGGCGTGGAGCTCAGTATCAATGGCATATTCCCAACGGTTTTGGCTTTCTGCAGGTTTGTCAGTTGTTGAGAACTTGAAGTTTGAACCAACAGAGTCCCATTTCATAGCTGCTTAACAGATTTTAAGGTATCTGCAATCCTCTCTAAATCCTTTTGAATGTACAGTGGTGAGACTTGTCAAAACTTCCCTCTTTCCTTTTAACTAGTAAAAACACACTCTGACTAGCAGCATGTATTCAGTTACTATACAAACTGGAAATCCAAAATGGTTCTTAATTGGAGGTTGGCTATTGGCTACACGAACCCTTTTATTAGAAGTGGTGTTTGTACCTTCCAGTAGCCCTTCCTTTCTGCTGGGAGGAGGAAAGAAAAATTTTGAAGGCTCAATCCCAGTCCCAAGAGCACCTAGGGAAATAACAGTCCAGTCAAACAGAGCCCCACCACCTGATTAAACCTTAGGCGACTGAGGTGCGGCAGGTCCTCCAGAGTTGTCTGCTAACGACTGTTTCAGCTCCGCAGCCAAGCATCTCATCAACACACAGCACAACTAAAGATTGAGGGTTTTTTATATAGATTCTTACAATCCTCGTGGTCAAGCCGAGACCCACATTCCCTGTGACACATGACATTCCACTGCCACACCGTACAGTGGTCTCTGGGGCATGGCCAGAGCTTACAGTGACAGGGGACTGGCAGTGCTTACCAGTCTCCATGTCAGGAGGAATTGCAGGGTCACCAAGCCCATACTCAGTAAATGAATGCTGGGTCCCTGAGGGCAGAAGGAGTACAAGGCACCATGTGTTTCAACATCCACCGTGAACTTGATGTGGTTATCAGTGCTACTGAGGTGCTTCAGGAACTCTCCCACTGTTTCACACCTGTGACCACTTAATTGAATACATTTTCAGCATAGAGGACAGAGGCAATTTGATGTTTTGGTAGATGTGTTCAAGACAATGTCCTCAAAGGTATCCACGAACAGATTAACTGTGGCCTGCATACAGGTATAGAGCAAGTAGACTGGCGAGCTGTTTCACCAGCTGCATGTCAGCAGTCAACTGGTATTAATGATAAGCCATGGGGATGCCTGCCAAAGATACACAACATCTACATTCAACAGAGTAATGGACACTACTGTGGTTATACAGCCACATGCTGATGAGCCAAAACTTTACAATCATCTGCTTAATAGCATGTTGGTACACCTTTTTCAATACATCGGCATTTCTGTGTGGCATTGCTTATTGTTCGTCAACTGCAGTTCCTCTTTTGAAGAGAAATATCACTGTCCACAGTCAACAGATGCTCCGAGTGAAATACAAACCACTAAGTCGTGGGCAGTGTTCCCTCCACGTCACTCCGTATGGCAGTCTCTGGCTGCAGAGAAATACTACATAATTATTTAAATGCTGGATCTGATTTATATATTATTTCAGTCAGTACAAAATTCAGACATTCAAGTTTGTAATGGTATAGAAATGTGTGTATGAAATTCATTTTTAGTACCACAACATATGGCATCTGAGGTGGATATAACAAAGTGTGTTTTGAAGTAATCAAGTGCTATGTTGTTGTTATTAATATTAATTAATTTAGGTAATGGATCTTGTTTGCTGTAGAGCAGTAGTTGTGTGTTGTTTCTGGGAATTGTTTTTGTGCAGTTGTCGGAAGGACGAGGTCCCATGTCAGGGAATGTATTTATGCGACAATGCAGTGCCACTCGTACCAGTCTGCCATCATCACTTATGATGACAGCATTGTCTTAGTCAGATCCGGCAGTGAGTTGTGCAAGAAGCCAGAACCATCTATCAAAGTGAATAGTCAATTGTACATTGAATTGAGACTATAACTCTGAATTGTATCAAATGACAAGTTTTAGTGTTCAGCAAACGTAACGTATACATACACATTCCTGTATACATGGTTTGTTTCCAAGTTAAGTATTCTATCTTGTTCCAAGTTTTAATAAAGTGATCAAATATTTTGTGAATGTTGTAGTATCCACTCTACCTCCTCCAGAAGTAAATCTGGGCTTGCTACAACCCACTACAGGGCTGTCACGAATGTCTCAAGTGGTTTTTGTCTGGTACTACAATGGTGATAATTATGCGCGCACATTTATTCCAGTGCATTGCCTCCCGTCCTGGTCTGCCCTGTGAATGTTTTTAATTTCACTGTTTTCAGCAGCCAACATAATATTACTACATTTTTTGTGCCCACTATAAAGTGTTGAACCATATTTGAGCCCCATCAAGTTGTTCAGTTTCGGGAACAGCAGATTGAATTATTGCTGCTCAGTGCACAACAAATGACAACCTTACTGTCGCACCATGCAGCTCCACAACCGATTGCTGCTCTCCAAGTTCTGTCAGTTTAACAGTAAAGGAGAGGACTGGTTGGAACACCACACCCAACTAGAGGCACATTTCACAGCATACGATATTAAAGGTAAGGTGCACACTGCTTTTTTTCTCCCAACACAAGGAGCCAAAGTGTACAGGCTGTGTGTCAAGTTTTTCCTAACTCTCATCTAGAAGATGCTGCCTCTGAGGAACTCATTCACAAACTCGACATACATTATGAATCATAGATTCATGTAACAGCAGCAAGATTTAGATTTTTTCATCTTAGGAAGCAGCCTGAACAGCCATTAAAACAGTGATAGCTGAACTTAGAGGGCTACCAAGATACTGCAGGTTCAGTGTTCCTGTGGATCAAGTTTCAGCGAAGTGTAATGTGATGACGCAGTGTAAAATGTGTCAGAGGCACACATTCATGTTGCTATTCTAAAATTGCCAGATCCAGATCTGAAAACAGTTTTTCCACCTGTATGTCTCAAAGTGTTGTGGATATGACTGAAGTTGACTTAGAAGCTCTCTCTTGTTCATAGTACATAAGACACTCAGTCTGAAATTCATGCTATCGTTAAAGTAAATAAAAACAGGGCCCAGATTAAAAATAAACATAAACCCTTTCAGTCTCATGTTATAATGGTGTACTTCAGAATAATGTGAGGAAGTCTTGCCCTCTGTGTTTTTCAAATCATGATAGGAAAGCTTTACATGTCCTGATGCATAGTGTTTCCAGCGTGGTAAATATGGCCATGTCTGGACAGTCTGTTTACAACACCTCCAGGGTCACTGCTTGTGAGGCAGCATAGCTATCAGGAAGTGAAAGTGGCATAATCATTACAGCTGGCGCCAAAGAAAGCTTACATTTCCATATTGCGAAAACCTTCTGCTGTAGTCCAGTCAGAACAACAAACTTTTTGTCCAATTAAGAGTGGCTCAAGAGACAATTAAATTTCAGTTAGACACAGGTGCATCTGTTTCCTGTATCAATAACGACACGTATGAAATGATCAGCAGCCCATGGCTACTTCTGTTTGTCTGCATTTAAGATACACAGAATACCAACACTTGGAATGTGCAGTTAGCCAGCAATTTTTCATCATGTTACATTTCATGTACTAATTCTAGAAACAATGATAACTTTTTCAGTTTAGAATTGTTTGATTTGGTCAACCTGGATATACAAGATAATGTGTTACAAATCAGTGTTTCAGTGCCTCATACTATTGTTTCTTACTTGTGTAATAAGTACTGTGAACCCTTTTAATGACGATTAGGAAGGGCTAAAATTTTGAGATGACTGGGCGGGGACTACTCAAAAGAACGTCGTTATCAGGAGAAACAAAATTGGCATTCTACATGTTGGAGCATAGAATGTCAGGTCCCTTAATCGTGACAGGTAGGTTAGAAAATTTAAGAATGGAAATGGATAGGTTAAAGTTAGATATAGTGGGAATTAGTGTTCGGTGGCAGGAGGAACAAGACTTCTGGTCAGGTGAATACAGGGTTATAAATACAAAATCAAATACGAGTAATGCAGGAGTAGGTCTAATAATGAATTTAAAAAAATATGAATGCAGGTAAGCTACTACAAACAGCATAATGAACGCTTTATTGTGGCCAAGATAGATACGAAGCCCACACCTACTACAGTAGTACAAGTTTATATGTCAACTAGCTCCGCAGATGACGAAGAGATTGATGAAATGTATGATGAGATAAAATAAATTATTCAGATAGTGAAGGGAGGCGAAAATTTAATAGTCATGGGTGACTGGAATTCGGGAGTAGGAAAAGGAAGAGAAGGTAATGTAGTAGGTGAATATGGAATGGGGGTAAGGAATGAAAGAGGAAGCCGCCTGGTAGAATTTTGCACAGAGCGTAATTTAATCATAGCTAACACTTGGTTTAAGAATCAGGAAAGAAGGTTGTACATGTGGAAGAGGCCTAGAGACACTGGAAGGTTACAGATAGATTATATAATGGTGAGACAGAGATTTAGGAACCAAGTTTTAAATTGTAAGACATTTCCAGGGGCAGATGTGGATTCTGACCACACTCTATTGATTATGAATTGTAGATTAAAACTGAAGAACTGCAAAAATGTGGGAATTGAAGGAGATGGACCTGGATAAACTGAAAGAACCAGAGGTTGTAGACAGTTTCAGAGAGAGCATTAGGGAATGATTGACAAGAACTGGGGAAAGAAATACAGTAGAAAAAGAATGGGTAGCTTTGAGAGATGAAATAGTGAAGACAGCAGAGGCTCAAGTAGGTAAACAGATGAGGGCTAATAGAAATCCTTGGCTAACAGAAGAGATATTGAATTTAATTGTTGAAAAGAAAAAATATAAAAATGCAGTAAATGAAGCAGGCAAAAAGGAATACAAACATCTCGAAAATGAGATCAACAGGAAGTGCAAAATGGCTCAGACAGAATAGCTTGAGGACAAATGAAAGCATATAGAGGCATATATCACTAGGGAAACCAGTTCTAAGCAAAGAAGGGAAAGCAGAAAGGTGGAAGGAGTATATAGAGGGTCTATACAAGGGCGATGTACTTGAGGGCAATATTATGGAAATGAAAGAGGATGTAGGTGAAGATGAAATGGAGGATATGATATTGCGTGAAGAATTTGACAGAGCACTGAAAGACCTAAGTCAAAACAAGGCCCTGGGAGTAGACAACATTCCATTAGAACTACTGATAGCCTTGGGAGAGCCAGCACTGACAAAACTCTACCATCTGATGAGCATGATGTAAGACACAGGCGAAATACCCTCAGACTTCAAGAAGAATATAGTAATTCCAATCCCAAAGAAAGCAGATGTCAACAGGTGTGAAAATACAGAACTATCAGTTTAATAAGTCATGGTTGCAAAACATTAAGACAAATTCTTTACAGACGAATGGAAAACCTGGTAGAAGCTGACCTCAAGGAAGATCAGTTTGGATTCCATAGAAATGTTGGAACAGATGAGGCAACACTGACCCTACAAGCTAGATTAAGAAATGGCACACCTACGCTTCAAGCATTTATAAACTTAGGGAAAGCTTTTGGCAACGTTGACTGGAATATTCTCTTTCAAATTCTGAAGGTGGCAAGGGTCAAATAAAGGGAGCAAAAGGCTATTTACAATTTGTATACAAACCAGATGGCAGTTATAAGAGTCGAGGCGCATGAAAGGGAAGCAGTGGTTGGGAAGGGAATGAGACAGGGTTGTAGCTTATCCCCGATGTTATTCAATCTATACACTGAGCAAGCAGTAAAGGAAAAAAATGAAAAATTTGGAGTAGGAATTAAAACCCATGGAGAAGAAATAAAAACTTTGAGGTTTGGTAAAAGGAGGCTATAAGATGAAAATCAACAAAAGCAAAACGACGATAATGGAATGTAGTCTAATTAAATCAGGTGATGCCGAGGGAATTAGATTAGGAAATGAGACACTTAAAGTAGTAAATGAGTTTTGCTATTTGGGGAGCAAAACACTGATGATGGTCGAAGTAGGGAGGATATAAAATGTAGACTGGCTATGGAAAGAAAAGGATTTCTGAAGAAGAGAATTTGTTAACATCAATATACATTTAAGTGTCAGGAAGTCTTTTCTCAAAGTATTTGTATGGAGTGTAGCCATGTATGGATGTGAAATGTGGACGATAAATAGTTTGGACAAGAAGAGAATAGAAGCTTTTGAAATGTGGTGCTACAGAGAATAGAAGGTTTTGAAATGTGGTGCTACAGTAGAATGTTGAAGATTAGATCGGTAGATCACATAACTAATGAGGAGATACTGAATATAATTGGGGAGAAGAGGAATTTGTAGCACAACTTGTCTAGAAGAAGGGATCGGTTGGTAGAACATGTTTTGAAGCATCACAGGATTACCAATTTAGTATTGGAGGGCAGCATGGAGGGTAAAAATCGTAGAGGAAGACCAAGAGATGAATACACTAAGCAGATTCAGAAGGATGTAGAGTGTAGTAGTTACTTGGAAACGAAGAAGCTTGCACAGGATAGAGTAGCATGAAGAGCTGCATCAAACCAGTCTCTGGACTGAAGACCACAACAACAACAACGACAACAACAGGTTTTCCAAACCATCAAGGAGCTACAGGCTGTCATGGGCAAGCTGAGATATTACATTAAGTTTATTGCAATCGAAATTGCTGCTCTGCTGAACAAGTTTTGCCAGAAAAACTGAGAATGTCGGGACACATTTCAGTGGTTAAAGGATGCATTGTTAAGATATCGTCATCTGACTCATTTTAATCCAGCGAAGCCTGTTGTGTTAGCCGTGGGTGCAACTTCTTACTGGATTTGAAGCTGTGCCTATACATCTAATCAGTTTTTCTAATCGACCTACTGTTTTTGTGTTGAAAACCCTCAACAAAGTGCAGTACAATTATAGTCAACTTGAAAAAGAGTGCTTGCTATTATCAATGGTGATATCAAATTCCACTTATGAGTACGGTCAGAAATTCTGTTTCGTTTTGTTAAAGACTTTACTCAATGCTTCCAAAACTGTCTCACCATGGACAGTGCAAAAATTGCAATGTTGGGCTCTGTTGTTGTTGGATTATCAATACCAGTTGTACAGGCCCACAGCGCAACATTTGAGTGCCGATGTCCCTGAGTTTGATTCATCCGGGGAATTTTGTTATCAAATTCACACTCAACATTTTGACATTCCTCATATTTTTCCTCAATGTTTGGCATATTGCTAGAGCAACTGCTTTAGACTGAGCTTTTCGGCTTGTTTTGCAATAAGTGTGCCATGGGTGACGTAGGTTGAAAGAAATCCACCACCCAGTTGCAAGTCGCTACTTTTTGCATTGTCACACACTGTCCGTACAGTCAGGTGTTCTACTGCCAATACCGAGAATGACGATGCACTGGTTGTGATTCCTCACTCTCTCCAGCCGGAAGTTTTGTCTTTATTGCATCAATGTCAGGCAACTTGCCTGAGGTCACGGGCACCCACAGTTAGCAAATGACCTCTGATTGCACGGTGTGTGCAGAGCATCAGTCTGCACTGCTGAAACGCTTTGCTCAGTGGCCACATATGTCCAGACTGTGGCAACACGACTGTGTTGATTTCATGTGTCCATTCTGACACATGAGATGGTTGTTGGTTGTAGATGCATACAGTAAATTTTCTTTTGTAGTCCCCCATGAAATCAATCACTACTTCTAGTACTGTACTGGGTTTGTCTTCTGTTTTCTGTCTCTGTGGTCTTCCAAGGTCCTTATGTCAGACAAGGAACCACAATGCAAGTCAGTCGATTTTAAACAGTTTTGTGCAGCTAACGACATACACCGTGTAAATACAGCTCTTTTTCACCCTCAGTCTAATGGTGAAGCTGAAAAATTTGTTTAAATGTACACAAGTCACATGGAAAAACTCGGTTCTTTCCACTCACAGGAGCAAACTTAACGATTTCTCTTTCCTTCCACTGCTCCTTGGCACATGACAGGGAGTCACTGCTGAAATTATTACATGGTCTTCGTCACTATACACTGTTGCATCTTCAGTGGCCTCTGCAAAAGCAGTTTGTTCTGCAGTGTCTGACAAAGTTTCAGCTGCAGGAGGAAGTTTGTGGCAAGAAACAGCATCAGGAGCACAGTGTAATCACTCAAGTCTTGGGTTGTCATTCTTACATCATTCAAGGTTCCTCCGGGATGAATCAGCATCACCAGAACCAGCTGCAGAGCTCTTACATCTGTGGTTCTGTCGCAGAATTTTTGCCCACATACCCAGCACGCTGCTGGGGTCCGCAACACGAATCCTCTCCACTCGTTGCAGTTGGCTGTGATCAGAGTGGTGCCATTGAAAATTGGCATTGTGCTGTCACCATCACCTTTCTTAATGGTCCTTATACTGTCCCCAGTGAAATACTAAGAAAAGACTTACAAAACAATATTTATAAATAAGAGACATTTAAAAATTGAATAATAAGTGGACAGTAGCCACTCAGACGAACATACATTTTTCTCATGTATCTGTATTATAATAATTTCTCTGTGTAAGTTGCAAGTGAAAAGAAATATAACAAAATGATCTAAAGAGACGACAAGATACGCTCTTTTGTTAATTTTTTAGTCATCTTCACCTCTGCTCTTGTCTTGGTTGCGTGTAGACCGACATCTTGCGAGTGCTGGGAAATTTAAGCATATTTGTACTAATTAAGCAGATAATATACTGATTTAAAATTATTGTTCACTTTTTATTTGTAAGAGGTGATCCCAATTTCATGTCCAGCTTCCTTGATTTAATCTGCATTCGAGTAATTTACAGTGCAACAATCGCAGCGGCCGATGCAGCCAACGACGCCATTACATGGCAACATGAACTCATAAAAATTAGCGGAAGCAAAAAACTCGTCTACTATTAACATAATATACATTTTTCTCCACAGCTGCCCGACGTCGCAGAAAATAAGTAGCTTTAAGACTCTTATTTTCAGTACAACAGCCGAGAGCCAGGGCCAGGACTCCAACTACAGTGCAATGGTTACCGGAGGTAAGAAAAAATACTCTCGCGCATGTATGGGCCACAATTATAATTAATAACTATAGATTTTTTGTTTTAAAGTGAACTGACTAACAAATTAATATGAAAAGTTTATTCCATTGTTCAACTTATATGCTCATGTTTTAAGATTCGGCAAGTCTAACGTTCATTAACGTAACAAATAATTTCCACTGAAGATTGATATTGCTAAAAAAGAGAACTTCACAAAAGTATTTAATTGTAAATCAAAATTGAATGAAATATCATTTTGATTAAGGCCCACCACGTAAGTCGGCGACAATCAGCATTACCAATCAATTTGTGTAGTAAATAATAAATTAAATTACGATGGCCGACACACGCGAGGTCCTGCAGCCTGAGCCAATGTCCATGGAGGTGCCAACCCCAAACAGCCATCATAATACCCCTCAAGTGCCATTTGCAGTCAACCTGACAACTATGCCTGCATCAATGGAGGTATGCGTGCACTCTGTGGCCAGTGTTCATGGTCACTCGTCAGGTGGGTACCGGGTTGTGCCCTGTCTCCTCACCTACATCCGCATTCAAACCTTCCCCTTGCCGTCACATGACACACCAGTACCCGACAATAGTGTGGAGGTTGTGAG
The DNA here is from genome assembly GCF_023864345.2 of Schistocerca serialis cubense. Taxonomy (NCBI): domain Eukaryota; kingdom Metazoa; phylum Arthropoda; class Insecta; order Orthoptera; family Acrididae; genus Schistocerca; species Schistocerca serialis. The sequence goes on along the minus strand of NC_064645.1, from coordinate 52,610,564 downwards.
GGAGAATTATGGTGCCATCCGCAGAATGTGTTCCCATGTCGAAGTTGGGAACCACAAGTAAGGACAGTCACTGCCTGATGAGTAACGAATGGCTCTCAAGAGGTTCCATACGCCGCCGCTGTTGCTGCTGGAGGAGAACTTTCTGAGTGCAGTTCCGCTCTGCCCAGTCTGCAGTCATCGCTTATGACAACAACACTGTCTTAGTTGGCAAGGGATCTGCTAGGAGAAGGAGATTTTCAGATAGTTTTACTATTGGTGTTTGCAATAGATATGACCAACTGTCAGAGTCTAGTGGAGAGGAATCTCTAGTAGCTGTAGATGTAGGAAGCATGCAGCAGACCTCAGCAGTTACGGTGGCTACGACAGTTGCAAAGTCTAAAAGAAAGAAGAAGGTTCTACTGTTAGGTAGTTCTCATGGTAGAGGTGTAGGCCAGCAGTTGCAGGAAGTGCTGGGGAGTGAGTACCAGGTCACCAGCATTGTGAAGCCTAATGCAGGATTGGCTCAGGTGACTGTTAACATAGGCGGGTTATGTAGGGATTTTACTAAAGAGGATCAGGTAATGATTGTGGGTGGTGCTGGTAATAGTATTGATAGGGATGGGGAGTATGACATAGATGGTGACCTGGAAAAGATAGCCACTCAGGCTGGCAACACGAATGTGCATTTCGTGGAACTATTTTAGCGTCACGATCGGCCTCATCTTAATACAGTCGTCAAGTGTAGTAACATGAGACTTGGGGGTGCATTGATGACAGAAGGCATGAGTCACACTTCAGTGGTGTCGGTGGAGTCTATCAGCAGGCCTGGTTTCACTAGACATGGCCTGCACCTCAACAGGTATGGAAAGGGGAGGTTGGCAAAGCTTATAGGTGACAGCATAGGTGGGGGTGGTGGGATCACTCATGGGAAAATTCCTGTACTAATGGGTGTTAGAGCTGCACCTTTTTTAGATTGAAGTCAGTTGATAGGTATTCCTGCATAAGGGAAGTCTCTCTATCAAAGAAACCACTTTCAACAAAGCTTAGGTATCCGAGTAATGAGGGAATTAGTATATTTAATCAAAATATACAAGGTATTAGAGATAAAGTTAGTGAACTGCTTATAGATGTTTACTCTGAAATTATTGGTATATCTAGACACTTTTTAAATAAGGAGATAATTCAGAGGCTTCCTTTACCAGGATACAGGTTGGTTGGCAGCTTTTCTAGGAGATCTTTGCGGTGTGGGGGAGTAGCCATGTATGTGAAAAAGGTATCCCATTTGAGTCAATTGATGTTTAAAGTACTGCACTGAAAAGGTGTTTGAATGTTGTGCAGGTGTGGTTAAATTTAGTGGAGTTAAACTTCTAACTGTTGTTATTTATAGATCCCCAGACTCCGATTTCACAACATTTTTGCTAAAGCTAGAGGAGGTTCTTGGTTCACTTTATAGGAAATACAAAAAGTTAGTTATATATGGTGACTTCAATATTAATTGTATAAGTGATTGTACAAGGAGAAGGATGCTAGTAGACCTCCTTAATTCATATATTCTTATGCAAACCATATTCTTTCCAATGAGAGTGAACAGTAGAACAACCATAGACAACATTTTTGTTCATTTCTCATTACTAGAAGGGCAGTCTGTTCGCAAAAAAGTGAATGGCCTTTCAGATCATGATGCACAAGTTTTAACTCTAAAAGATTTTTGTGCTGTAACACATGTTAAATATAGTTATCAACTTTTTAGGAAAGGTGATCCATTTGCTGTAGAGACCTTTGTAAACCTTATCAAGGAACAAGAGTGGCAAGATGTTTATAGTGCTGATACAGTAGGCGATAAATATAATGCTTTCCTCAAGACTTTTCTCGTGCTCTTTGAAAGTTGCTTTCCGTTAGAATGTTCAAAACAGGGTACTAGCACAAACAGGCAGCCTGGTTGGCTGACTAGAGGGATAAGAATATCCTGTAGAACAAAGTGGCAATTATATCAAAACGTTAGAAACAGTCAAAATCTAAATGCAGCAGCCCATTACAAACAGTATTGTAAGGTGCTTACAAAAGTTATTAGGAAGGTATGTGGTATGAAGATAGAATAGCTAAGTCTCAGCATAAAATTAAAACCATATGGGCAGTCGTAAAGGAAGTGGCTGGTCTGCAGAAACTGGTCGAGGATATAGAATCAGTGCGTAGTGGGAATGTCTGTGTTACTGATCAGTCGCGTATGTACAGTATTTAATAATCGTTTTCTGAATATAGCAGGTGAACTAAATAGAAACCTAGTCCCAGCAGGGAATCATATAGCGCTCGTAGAAAAAAGTGTTCCAAGACTGTTACCTGAAATGCTCCTCCACAATACTGACAAGAGGGAGACTGAGTTAATAATTAAATCGCTAAAGACCAAGAACTCTCATGGATATGATGAGGTATCTAGCAGAATACTGAAGTATTGTTCTATGTATGTAAGCCCAGCACTTAGCCATATCTGTCACTTTTCCTTTAGGAGTGGTCGCTTTCCTGACCAATTAAAGTACTCGGTAGTGAAGCCACTTTATAAAAAGGGAGACAAGGATAATGTTGACAATTATAGACCTATTTCTATGTCATCGGGGTTTGCTAAAGTTATCGAGAAGATTGTATATACAAGGTTACTGGAGCATTTAAATTCACATAATTTGCTGTCAAATGTACAGTTTGGTTTTAGAAATGGTTTAAGAACTGAAAATGCTATATTCTCTTTTCTCTGTGAGCTTTTGGATGGACTAAATAAAAGGTTGCAAACGCTAAGTGTTTTCTTTGATTTACCGTAGGCTTTTGACTGTGTTGACCACAAGATATTACTGCAGAAGTTGGACCATTATGGAGTAAGGGGAGTAGCTTACAATTGGTTCGCCTCTTACTTTAAGAACAGAAAGCAGAAGGTAATTCTCCGCAATACTGAGAGTGGTAGTGATGTTCAGTCCCAATGGGGCACTGTTAAGTGGGGCGTTCCCCAAGGGTCGGTGCTGGGGCCACTGCTGTTTCTTATTTATATAAATGATATGCCTTCTAGAATTACAGGTGATTCAAAAATATTTCTGTTTGCTGATGACACCAGCTTGGTAGTGAAGGATCTAGTGTGTAATACTGAAACATTATCAAATAATGTAGTTCATAAAATAAGTTTGTGGCTTGTGGAAAATAATTTGATGCTAAATCACAGTAACACTCAGTTTTTACAGTTTCTAACTCACAATTCAACAAGAACTGATATTTTGATCAGACAGAATGGGCATATTATAAGCAAGACGGAACAGTTCAAGTTCCTAGGCGTTCGGATAGATAGTAAGCTGTTGTGGACAGCCCATGTTCAAAAACTAAATGCTTCTTTATTTACCATTAGAACAGTATCTGAAATAAGTGACAGTTCAACACGAAAAGTAGTCTACTTCGCATATTTTCATACGCTTATGTCATATGGTATTACTTTTTGGGGTAATTCTTCTGATTCAAAAAAGGGTATTTTTGGCTCAAAAACGGGCTGTTTGAGCTATATGTGGTGTAAGCTCGAGAACCTCTTGTCGACCCCTATTCAATAGTCTGGGAATTCTGACATTGCCCTCACAATATATATTTTCCTTAATGTCGTTTGTTGTTAGCAATATTAGCTTATACCCAAGAGTTAGCAGCTTTCACTCAGTTAACACTAGGCAGAAATCAAATCTGCATGTGGAATGCACTGCCTTGACTCTTGTGCAGAAAGAAGTGCACTATTCTGCTGCATCCATTTTGAATAAGCTACCACAAGAACTCAAAAATCTTAACAGTAGCCCAAACGCTTTTAAGTCTAAACTAGAGAGTTTCCTCATGGCTCACTCCTTCTATTCTTTCTATTCTGTCGAGGAGCTCCTAGAAGAGCTGAAAAATTAAGCAAATTCCAGTGTTACATTGTTGATTTTCTTTATTTAAACTTACGAATTGTTGCCTGAATACTTTTCTTGTATTTCATTTTATCTGTTTCTACCATCGTGTTATAATTTCATGTATTGACTCATTCCATGACAATGGAGACTTCTCCTTAATTTGGTCCCACAGAACAATAAATAAATAAATAAAAATCCAACAGCTTGAGTTGTATTAGAAGCCAAAACTATCAATGTTAACAGTCAGTTATGCGTTGAGTTGAGACTATCATTCTGAATTGTATCAAGTGATAAGTTTCAGCATTCAGCAATAGTAACAGATACATAGACATTCCTGTGAAGACACATTGTTTCCAAGTTAGTTATTCTGTGTTGTTACAAGTTTTAATAAAGTGATCTAATATTTTGTGTGTGGTGTTGTATCCACTCAACTTCCACCAGGAGTAAATCTAGGCTTGCTACAATCTACTACAATGCTGCTGTAAATGTCTCAAGTGTAGCTTCATCTGGCACTGTGGTTTTAAAGGTCCCTGGGCACTGGAGAAACAGTGGCATGTAGAAAAGTTACCAGTTAACTGCAGATAAAGCTTCATGGCTTCTGGTATGGGGGGTGGGGTGTTCATGGTGTTGAACCACATGTAAGAGGCTTTCTATGATGCTCTCAATGTCTCCAAGAACTGAATATGTTGCTAATAACTTCTTTTTGAAATGATCACATGTAAAAAACAAGAAGTTTAGTTTCTGGGGTGCTCAGTTTGAAGCAACTTCGACTGACACCCAGGTTGTGATAGTAAGTCAGTATGTACCAGAAGACTGTCTTCTTATTGTAATTAAAAAAAGAATAGACTGAAGGAATTCCTTCTGTTAAGTGCTAGATGACATAATAAGGCTAAGTATTTGAAATTTATTGAAGTCATGCACGAGTCAATTAACTGAAGGAAGAGATTTATTAAAAATTGGATTGCATTGAAATCTTGCCAGAGATAAATGGGTGATGTGATTTACAAACACAAGGCAGCAACTGTACTTGGAAGCTTAACAATGTGTTGCGATTCTGATTTCTTCACACAAATTAACTCATGGAGGGAGGCTCATACAACCCCATTACAAAGGAAAAATTAGCACTGAAAATATATGAGATGACTTCCAGTTGAATATTTTCCAGAATCATTGTCTCACTATCAATAAAAAATCACTGGCACTCCTCTTCCGCGAGGGATGAAGAAATGGCCAGTTAGCACTTTAAAAATAATAAAGATTCCCTAACCATTACATCATATTTGATTGCAGTTAACCATCAGTTTATTCACAGTATTCACTTGAGAAATTACGAAGTGACAGCATCAAGCAATGGAAAGACCAGGATGAAATAACAAGGAGAGATTGCTACTCACCCTATAGAGGAGGCCCTCAGTCACAGACAAGCACCAAGAAAGAGGTTTGCAAGTTGTGTGTGTGTGTGTGTGTGTGTGTGTGTGTGTGCGTGTGTGCGTGGGTGGGCGCGCGCAACGCACGTTTTCCATTTCGGAAGATGGACTTTGTCTAAAAGCTTAAATATTTTAGCAGTCCTCCTCATTGTGCCTCATCTGCATAACAAGACACAGTGGTTTGTTTGACCTGTGGAGGAGTGTCAAGGAGATGCTGAAAGAACTGAACTGACAGGTGCTTGAACAGAAACATCAACTATCAAGCAAAAACTTTTAATCAGAAGTTTCCAAAACCGGATTTAAATGATGGATTTAGGAATATATTACAACCACCTGTGTATTGCTGCTGTGAAGACTAGATCAGTGAGATTACAGAACACACAGATATGTCTAAGAATCACTTTTCCCATGCTCAACATATGAATGGAACAGAAATAACTGCTGCAATGAAAGTTTACAGGTCAGTGGTCGTGTCCAGATATGTTGTCATCCAGGCGAACAGCTGCTCGAAACAAGCAGCGCACCATGGGTGCAGGCCAGTGGGAGCAGTGTTATGTTATGGGGGACATTCATCTGCACTTCTACGGGACTTACATAGTAATAAAAGGTTCTGTAACAGCTGTGGAGTACGTGAACATTATTAGGGACCACCTGTAACCCCTTATGTTTGATGTCTCCCCAAAAGCGGTGGCATGTTCTAGCAGTATAACTGGCCCTGACTCAAGGCCAAAATCGTACTGCAATGGTTTGAGCAGTACAATAGTGAACTCAGGCTGATGTCTTTGCCATCAAATTTGGGCTATCTGAATCCGATGAAACCCAGCTGGGATGCTATCGGGCATCAGCTTCATGCCCACAAACCGACCGCCCGTAAATTATGTGAAGTGTGTGAGCTGTGCATAGGCAACTGGTGCCACAAAACCTCTGGAAGCGTATCAAGTACTTTTTTTTTTTTTTTTTTTTGGCTCATCAGTATACATGTAGAGGAAGTTGACCTGCGTTTTATCTTCAGGGCATGAATTTCCAATACTGGGAAAGACGCAGTTAAAAAGTAAAAAACTATGGCAGTGCTGGAATTTTCTGCCCAAAGTTTATTTATGGTGAAGGGCAGATGTGGACTGGCGTGGGCTTGATACAGAGTCTTGATGAAAACCTTACCTGTCAACATGGCCTCACTACCTGTTCTTGGCACTGAAGGATAGCTTTGGTTTTCTATTATCTGGGGAATACACTGGAGTTCCAGCACTGTGGAAGGTGTACAACAGCCTTTTTTTTAGTTGCACTGTACTTACAAACTTTTATATACTGATGTAGGAGCTTCCTTTTTTCAGTTTCCTGTGGTCTGGAAATTTGTGCAGTATTTATTTTCTGTACAGTTTTAGAATGCAACATCTGTGAGCAGAATGAAGTATGAAAAACTGCTGAAATCAAATAAAACAGATTACACATCTTGTACCAAGTAATAAATCCCAATACACTGTGAGATCCACCATACCTCTGTTTATTTTCTGGTATTTAATTGACCTCACATTAGTAGGTTCCCAAATCCACAACAGCTGTGGATACATCTTTCTCTAATGTTGTTTCATCCAGAATTAGAGGTCAATGGCTCTGAGGTACATTTGTTCCTAACTTCCAGCACAAATAAAAACACATGCTAGAATCACACCAATATTGTTGTCGTCAGTGTTGCCAAAATAGCACTATTTGAAATGGAAGTACACTGCCCTCTCAAGTGACACACAGCATGTATTAACCTCCCCCAATACTGCCATACTGACTACTACATGCCACTGCCAATCTTGCTGGATCAGCTTCATCTAATGCACCTTCTTTTGCAATGGTTGATTGTAGCTTCCTTGTTATCACATCAACCATGCCATACATCATAATTACATGTCTTTTCATACACATAACTCTTCATATAATTATTAATTGAACTGAAGGCCAATCCACATGAATCTAAGGTACCTCACAGACTACCATGTTTATAGTATGTCAGTTGAATTGGATCAACATGAAGACAGTAGGATTAAAAATGCACAAAAACAAAAATGACTACAAAAAATCAAAGTTGAAACTGAACAGAATGTTGTTAATGTTATAACAAATGATTGACATAACAAATGACTGTGGTTGACTATGAAAGTACAAACCTGGAAATAGATTTTGTCAAGGGAAAGGTTTTTAAAGTTATCTAGTTATTATTAATTTCAATATATTTTAGGTGAAACTAGTTATGTGAATAAATGTATTTTGACCTCGTGCCTCAACTGATATACAATTGCTTCAAAAAAGGAGCTGAACACTACTCTCTAATCAGGATTAATTTGCTGAAACTGTTCCCCCCAAAATCTACTATGTCACTGTGAGTAAGAGGTGTTTCTAACAATGAATAAGTGTTAGTAATGTTAGGAACACTTTGCCCCTTAAAACTGCAATGCTGAGGAAGACAGTAAATAATGAAATGTCCTTATTGTGGGTATACAGTGGGGTAGGAGGAATACATGATTATCTTTTAGATAATTAGTGGGTATTTTATGCAGTACTCTAACCTCTGGTGGCAGCAACAGCTCTAATCTGTGTACGTTTAAAGCTGAAATACGCTCAGATGACAGACACAGGTATGTGCAGCTTCAGTTCTACACCACAGCTCAACAGTCACAGTAACCAGTAAATGGTAGCACACCAAGCTCCTGGCAACCTGAGACCACACGTTCACGGTGGGTGAGGGTCTGGAGAACACGCTGGGCACAGCTACAGTCGAACATGCCCTGTATTGATGTGGATCAGTCTGCATTCTTACTTTACTCAGATGAAAGTTCACATTGAGGAGACATCAAAGATAGCATACATCAGAAGTATAAGTCCTGCTGTCTAAATTATTGCTAATGCAAAGCAGAAATGAGCGTGTTGTGTACCCAATAAAACCCCACACCATAACACCAGGTGCTGGGACAGTACGATGGCGAATACAGTATGGCAACTTTCACTCTCAAGTGATGGTTTACACAGAACTGGGACCTCTCCTGTGCTTGGTGTTGTCACTGGGTGCACCAGTTTCACCAGGACTCACTCTGGCACTGCACCGAGGAGACAAGAGGAGAGGAGAATCACAATAGCAACTGTGACAGCATTTCGGCACTGTCTGCGTACATATTAGTCTTGCTGACAACTGGCCAATTTCCTGACTCGAGGTACGTGACATGGTTGTGCGAACCTGCGTGCCAAGTGACCTCTCTTCTCGGACCTAGCCACAAGGGACCAGCGATATCCTGTAAAGGGTCGAGTGTGGCCCACCTGAATCCATTGATTTGACATTCAGATGATAGTCATGGGGTTCCAATGAAAGAGAGTTGCAATACAGAGTAATGATAAATCACAGTTTCAAGATGGCATAATGCAGTCAGTGTCAAATTCTGACCTGTGCTGGTAGATCTCGCTCTTTCTTACACAAGGCATAACACAATCTGTTCACAAATGACTGAGATTTGAACAGGATTTCTGATGAGAAGCTGACTGCATAACCTCCTTATTTACAGAATGTACGTGGAGCTGCTGCTGCCAACTTTGTGTTGCTGTGCTGAAATGCTGATCATTTACATGTCTAAGCACACACTACAAATCGTGACAATATAATGATTGTTTAATGTTGTCATCATGGTACTGCATTTGCATTGACTAGCTGTCTCTAAGTAAAATGACTGGTAGTGAAAGAGATGCATACTTTCAAGCAATTTCATGTTTGAACAACTTACGGAAATGCAGCCAGGTGACATCTCCGACAGCAGCTAATATTTTGACAGATGCATGTCATTTCAAGACACAAATGTTATGGGTGAGTACTGTACAAGGAAATTTAAAACATCACAAAACACACACACACACACACACACACAGTTAATTACCAGCAGATGAGCAAGTAACATTAACTCTATTTGACCACGGAGAGAGCAGGATCTCAAGCAGAATTTAAGAACAAACCTCAGTCTCTATTTGTAAGATCACAGCTTTGGTGCATAGTATGCACCACAGCAGACAGCTACTAATGGTTGCTTCTTTGGTGTTTTCAATCAGCCCCGAAGCTGACGAAAACGTAAAATAAATCACCATTAAAAGCTCTCCAATTTAGTGAAAATGTTGCAGCACATGGTTTTAGCTCTGTCCCAACAGCTGAAAGAGCACAACAGAATCTCTGTGTTATATTCCATTGGATAATCAGTGCCAAGGCAATGTTCTGCAATAATACACTTGCTTGGATATTGTAACCATATTTTATGCTTTTTCTCCGTACACTAGTGCTCCACAGTCCAGAGGGTCTAACTAATACATGACACACTAAAACTGTAGGAGATACGGTAGGCATTTGCCTTACACAAACTAAGATCATCCTTTAGTGACCCTAAAAGGACCATAATCTTAGTTGGTGGTTAAAACACACACTTCACACTTTGTGTTCCCAGAATATGACCAATCTAACTAAAAATCCTTCCCGCAAACGGCAAAAATGGCGCAGTGTTTGACGTCACCTGGTTACTATCATCACTCACCTGATTCACAGTTCGTCAGTAGTGCAAGATGCAGCAAATCTCGCTTTCCTATAAACTTTCTGACAAAAGGTGACTGCAAGTAGGGCTACCTCAGCTTACAAACTTTCAGGATCTGAGACAATGCGCGCCCTATAAACCAAGGTATGAAGTTCGTCTTCATATTGATGTGGACAATGACAATTATCAGCCTGAAAGTACAAATCAGTGTGAGTTAGCTTCCAATAAATGGCATGTCACAATGCACCATAAGCTTCCTTCTAACAAACACATCAGGGAAAGGAATGGGTGCACTCCCTTCCACCTCTACCATGTAGCAAATATTTGGGTGGATTTAATTTGGGTGTTCTGAAAAGCTGTTTTAATATTTACTTCCATGAGACCCAACAACAAAAATATCAAACACTCCACAGGTGCGCTGGCAGTTCACAATGTCCAATGGCCACAATATCTCAGCAACCACACGTCGCCATCGTCAGGTACACTGACGAACTGACCCCCTCAGGGGCACATGATTGACCTGCGTCCCATCTCCCCTGAGGGCTGTTCTTTATGTGGTATGTCCCCGAAGGCTCATGCTGGTAGCTGAGGTTGTGACTGCGTAAAATTCTGGAGCTCTGTCAATAAGACGGAGATGACCGTTTTACAACTTTGCACTTTGTTAACGATGGCAAGGAAATGCAGGTATCCCACATAAACGCAGAATCAAATCAACTGTCAACCTGGAGGTTGCACTCAAAAAAGGGTAGTAATAATAATAATAATAATAAAAATAAGAATTTGAGTGAGCAATTTCCTTACTCAAGTTAATTTCATGGAATATAGGTCAACAATGCTGATACACACTGCAAAATGCTCACCAAACTGAGATTTACCAACCAAAAACCAATGATGCAGGATACTGCAATATCTATATATATACCAGGAAAGCCACTGTACAGTTTACACCGGAGAGTACATAGTACCAACATTGTCGAATTTCTTTACTATTCCATTTGCGTATGACTGCCTGTATGCTTCTGTTACCATAATCTCTCTTACCTTACTCTCATGGGGTGTATGTTGCTGGCAGAATGATGACACTTTCGTGCACACAAGAGTACTGTCAGCAAACAATGTTACAGTGTTGCTGATCCTACCTGATAAATTGTTTAATAATAATGGAAATTCCTTGATGCAGCAATCCCTAAAATAAAGGAACGGACCACTCACCTATAATGGATTGATGTATGGAGCACTGAAAAACATAACAGGAAACAGCATTCATACTAGCTGCGAGGACTAACTCTTTTTCTAGCAATAGTACACACACAACCACACAGACACCCAAACACACATTGCTGTGGCAACAGCAAGACTGATTATTGATATTCGATTATTGAAAACAGTTGCCTGAGCTAACGGAGGTAGAGAGGTTGTAGAGAAGGATTCAGCAGGAAAGAGGCAGATGACTTTAAGGCCCCACAACAACATGAAAAGAGTACAGAGGGTACAGCAAAATGAGATGTAGGAAGAGAGAGAGGCTGGGGGTAGGGGGAACTGAGTGGTGAAAAGGAGGCAGGGGGAAGACAGAAAGGTGGAAAGTGAGAAAGGGGGGGGGGGGGGGGGGGGCGGACAGGAGGTAAGGGACAGTGGTTGAAAACGAGGAAACAGGTGTGTGTGTGTGTGTGTGTGTGTGTGTGTGTGTGTGTGTGTGTGTGTGTGTGTGTGTGGACAGCACAAGGGAATACTTTTCTGAAACTCTGAATGAATCACATGGTGGAGTGGGGTCAGGCAGTGGGAAGCGGGTTCTTTCTCTGTCACCTTCACAAAAGGTATAGTACATCTAATCCTGTGGCCCGAGTGAGCTGCCCTTCCTTTTTAATCTTCCCCAACCTACCCCTCTATCTTCCACTTAGGAGAAACTATTTATTGCGAAAGTTGACATGTGCCTACCAGTAGCAGCCTACTAACATTTCACGTCCTGAAGGTACATATGGCTAGAAATTCTGTCTCGTAATTTTATAACTGAAGCTGTCTATTTTGTTCACTAAGAACAAGAACAATGTTATGTTTATCGTGATAACCACAAACAAAAATAGATTTGGCTACGACAAATGCTATTTTGATGAGTTTATGTCGATATTCTGAATTAAATGTCATGGCACATTGAAGGATATTTCCACAGGTCACAATGCGGGTCATTTTTATTGCATAACACTAACTTAATTTTTTGGAGGCACTGTGCAGTCTGTGATGTATGGCAGAATCCAAGACAGTTGCAGTAATACAATTATCCTGAAAGGTTTCAGCTAGGTGGTGATAACTAGGGCCCGGATTTTAATTACCTAAAAAACAGTGAAATATGCAAGCATTTATGACCTAAAACTTAAATAAATATGACCTTAAAAATCAAATATGACTTAATAGAAGTTTATTTAAAGCATTCTTGTTTGTTTATTTAATTTTTTATTCACCATAAAGTAATACAAAATTCACTTCTCAAAATATTGTAAGTATAGGTCTTTCTTTCTGTAGGGTTTGTGGCTAATTTGCACCTATTTTTTGAATGTCTGAATGTTTTATTTTCTAAACACAAAGTACAGTGAAAAGATCATCTATCAAAACAGTAAAACAATGTTTTTATCTCTACATAGTATTTTAAGTGTTTCACATTATTTAATACCGTATGTCACTCTTCAGTATCTGCAAAGTTGCTCTGGATCACACGGCGCATTTTCAGGTTTTCCACTGTCAAATATCTACGGTTGTCGCTGAGGATAGTTTTGTACCTGGAAAAGCTCCTCTCCACTTCACAAGAAGTCAGTGGAGCATATTTGAAGGCAGCCAGGTCACTGGAGTTCAGCTTTGTTTCAGTATCTTCAAATGTTGTGGCATTCCCTGAAAGACTGTCACTAATTTTGCACAGTGTAGAATAGCCAGGATTCCGTTGGAGAACATTTTGCAATTTGATTTTCACTTTGTCAGCCACATGACCACAAGCTTGACCCAACTCACTCTGCATGTGTTGCACAATACTCAGGGCCTCACATAGCTGAGTGCCAACAGCTTCCAGTACAGGAGATGGTGGTGTTCCTATATAGAAATCAACATACACTAGACAATTTCCGTTTTGACCACAACTACAGCACTCGCCACAGAGACAACTTCAAACTTCCAACACATCGTTTAAAACTTTATGCCCAAACGCCAGAGTATATGGGGTTAAAAATTTTCAATAAAATAAAAGGCAGTAATATATTTAAAATGGAGATTGGTTCACTGAAAAGATTGCTCTTTACTCTCCTGGTGGAAAAGTGTTATTATTCTGTCGATGAATTCATTGAGGACAGCTTCACAATCTGAACACAGGGATTGTAATACATTTATTATTTTATGTACATGTGTAGCTGTAACTTAGAAATGTAAAATATAATGTAAACTTTTGTATTTCTCTTAAAAAAGTGAAAAAAGTTTCTTTTGTAAACCTTGACATGTCTCCTGTACATCAAATCAAATGATTTGAAAATTTTATGTAATGAGATGAATAAACCACATAACATAACATTTGATGGATTTTGATATAACTGAAAAATTGGCGTTGATGTATGCCAAGCTTCGAGACAATACATCTGTAAAAACTTCTTTCACAATTTTGATAGCACTTGATTCATCAATATCAAGCTCACAGAAGATTGTCTTTATTTGGGTGAAGTTGGTGCAGTAATACTCAGCAGCATTAAGCCAAGAACCCCATCGTGTAAGAACAGGTTTAGGTGGGAGAGGAGTTGAAGGTGCTTGTTCCTTGAATTTCTGCACCCGTAGCGGAGCCTTCACATAGATTTTCTTGCCACAGGAAATTAATTTGTCCACGTCAGGGTAATTTGATCGCACCTGTTCAGCAACTCTGTGCAATGCATGTGCAAGGCAAGTGGCATACGCCGTACTGGGGTAGAGAATATGAAGCCTTTGGCTGCTTTAGCCATATATGATGCACCATTTGTTACAAGCAGCAAAACGTTGTCTCTTTTCACACCATCCGGCCACAGTAGCTTCAGAGAATTGTCAAACAAAATAGCAATCGTTGAATTGTTTACTCTACCAAGAGCTTCACACGCTAGTAGGAACATATCTCCAGGGCCATCAACTTTTAGAACACCAACAACAACATTTGCAATATATCGCCCACTAATATCCGTAGTTTCATCTATCGACAGCCAGATCTTTTGCTCAGCAATAGTAATTCATACTTTGTTGAGCACATCATTGTAGCATACGGATAAATAGTTCTTTCTCAGTGTAGATTCATCTGGAACTGGTTGTGTTGTGTACTTCTCCAAGAACCGTCTGAATGGTGGATTCTTCAGCTTTTTGCAGGACACCATCATCTCACACAAATCACTGCAGAATGATTGCACGGTTGACGATTGACCTGTCTGTTCAAATAACAGCGTTTGCCTGCTGTTATTTTCAGCACTCTGTTTCACACAGCTGCTGTGATTAGCGGTATTACAGTGCTGTTTCACATTAAAGTACTTTTCTGCACTAACTTTAACTTCACACAGTTTACAAAACAATATTTTCCCAACAGTACAAAAGAACTTCTCTCCACATTCTCAAACATATCCTCGCAACTTCACACTGTCGGAGCACTTTGCTTTAGGCATGTTGAACAAGGCAATGGCTGTATTCAAACTGGTTACTGGGAACACCTGTGCGACTGTGATGATTATTACGGCAGAAGCTGCCTTTGTTGGCTCTGAAAGAGTATTGTCGACTCTGCACAACAATGTTTTATGTTCGTGAAATGACTGTTGTGGTACACCGATTTTCTGCTAAAAGCTGTGTACTAATTTATCTGTTTATTTTTCACAATAGCACGTTGAATATTATCTCGTGAGCAACATATTCATTTTCTTATTCGTTGTCCTGTAAGATACGAGAAAAACCGTATATGCATTTTTGGCAAAAGTTGACGGAAATATGACCTATTATATCAAAAGTTAGCCGCAATATGACCTATTACTAAAATTTGTTGAAATATATGACTTTATATGCACAATCAAAATATATTTTTGACACTAAAATGCCTAGATTTGTGCATAAATTGTTCTAAAATTCACCCTATAGTTCAGAAAAAAAAGAGTTGTCATTAAAATCCAGGCCCTAGTGATAACACAATGGTCTGAGAACAGTTTCTTTACTAAATTGTTTTCTTGTTGAAATTTTATAACGGATGTAGCAAAGTCACACAACACAATCTTAGTTGTCAAATATATAAATCGTAAAGCTGCCTAGACCAGATGGTCAGGGTACAGTATCTGAATGAAGCTAAAGACCCAATGAGAATCAGTGCTACAGGCCAACACAAACAAATAAGAACATCAACTGAGGGAGTTATTGTAATATTTCTAAGTATGGACAGGACTCAATTTTCTGACTTTCATTTTCTGAATTAATGCTTTATACCAGGGATATTAAAAAGGGATGATGATAATAAATATTAATATTATTCTGTTTTTATATTATTATTATACTTTTGACATTTAATATTGTAAATAAAATGACAATCTTCTTCAATTTTTTATTTTTATTACTTGATGATACATACATCATAATCATATGGTGCCAAATACTAATCACTACACACCGCATCCTGTGTGTGTGTTTATGTTACAAAACATTGGATCTTTAGGACACCATTTTTTTTAAGATGTTACAATTTTTGAGTTGTATGATAGTTGGCTACTTGCATTATAAAAATTTGTTCCATTTGAACAAAAATAGTCACCAATGTGCTCATATGTAAATAGCCACTTATTTAAAGCTGAATGTCAGTTTACTCCATCACCCATGAAAAGGTGAACAATCATCACTGTATCGTTGTCATTTAAGAGTACTAATAATATTTAAGTGCAGCTGGAAGCTGCTGCTTACCATTTAGTGAAGTTTCAGAATGAGTAGACGCAGCACACAAACATTCAGGTGTCAGCAAGTCTGCATTCATGAAATCATTCTGCTTATATCGGGTGTTTCAAAATGAATATCAGAATTTTAAGGCTTTGTAGCATGTATTACCTTCAACTTAAAATAATAAATAATACATCAAATGAAAGAGCAACTCAGACAGTTTTTCTCATAAGTGTTTAATCTGAGCACCATTAGTCACAGAGCACATATGCTAACTTTGCAAATGAAATGTTACTGCATGACTACGGAGATTTTCTGTACAGTGTTCTTCAGTGATGAATCAACATTTCATCTAAGTGGAAATGTGAACACATCCGGGGGTCAGAAAATCCCCATGAGACAGTACAGTTGCAATGAGACTCCCCTATATTGAATGTTCTTGGTACCAGATCACAGCAGAAGATTTATGAGCCTTTCTTTTACCATGAAGCAACTGTAGCTGGTGTTTTGTATCTTGATTCACTATAACTATTTGTCCTTCCTCAACTGGAAGAAGCTGAACCACGTAACTGTATTTGGCAGCAAGTTAATGCACTGCCTCACTGGTATAACTCAGTACGATTGTTGAAAAACGATGTATCCAATCGTTGGGTTGGCTGCTAGGGTCCAGTTGACAGAGCTTGTTTCACGTGGGCTCCACGTTCGCTCGATCCGACGCCATACATTTTTTGTTTTCGGGTTTCTTAAAGGTTCTCTTTATCTGTACATTCGCTACAGCTGATCTACGTGACATAGGAAACTGGATTGAAGCAGTTGTTACAACAATTACTCCAGACACAATGATAAGGTCTTGGAAGAGCTCTGTGTGTGCTGTGTGATGAATGGTGCTCACATTGAACATTTGTATGACAAACTGAGTTGTTCTTTCATTTGATATTTTATTTATTATTTTATGTTGAATGTAATAAATGCTACAATGCATTGAAATCTCAATATTCATTTTGAAATACCTGGTACATAACCATAGGAGTATTCTAAGATTTTCTTTTCCCTCAAGTAGATTTCTTATCCATGAAGAAGCAGAATGAAAATTAGTTATCTTTTGTACCACAAGCCCAAATCTACTTTTCTCTGGCAGGAAACTTCAGGTTCCTGTAAAACATCTTGAGTTCAGGCTTCAGCAAACAGTACAAGCCTATAATGAGTAGTTTATATAGTGTGCTCAATTACTTAAAAATCAATTCAGTTTGACAGTCCTCAGTCCAGGAACTCAGATAGGCATGCAAAGCAATGCCTATAATCCTTTCAGTCTTCTCTATCCATAAATTCACTTAGGACAGGGCATCTTTACGCAATTCTCGGAAGACATAACACATGTGCCAACAGTGCATTGACTTCAACCTGTCTGCAGCAACTGTTTTTGACTGGATGGTCTGAGAGATCTCTCTGCATACAGCACAGATGTGAAAAACTTGTTCTACACATTGGTGCCACCCCCTCCCCCTCCCCCCCCCCAAAAAAAAAAACAATTCCTCATCTTTTATAGCTTCTCCCTTACTACTCCACTTCTTCAGTGATTAAGCTGCTTCCTTCCCTGATGGTCATGTGCTGCCTCATGGCAGATCAGGCTGTCAATACGATCTCTCCAGCCTCTCCCAGCTACTGCAGTTAGTATGAGAAACACAAAGCATCTGTTTTCTTATTGCAAACCAAGTCACAAGGCTGAGTGGTTCCCATAAATTTTCTTCTCAGCCTGCAAAATCTGAAGAAGCCTCAACAATTGAAGCTGGATTCTTCGAGGAGGTCCTCGTAATAGCAGCTGTGGACCCTGTGTCCTACTCTGCAGTGCTGACCATTACACTACTGAGTCGGCTCCCCATTATATGTGAATGCAAATGCCTCTTCAGATTGCCAAACTGAGTGAAGCCTTTCCCACAAACTCCACATTCATGGGGTTTCTCGCCCGTGTGTGACCGCATGTGGACTTTAAGAACACTAGGTCTAGGAAACGTTTTGTTACACACATCACACTTGTATGCGTTCTCCCCCGTGTGGGATCGTTTGTGGCTTGTCAGACTGCCATGGACAGTATAACACTTTCCACAAATGTCGCACACATATGGCTTCTCCCCTGCATGTGAGCGCATATGTCTCTTTTGTTTGCCAGAATCGGGGAATGATTTTCCACAAACGTCACATTTGAATGGCTTCTCACCTGTATGCGTACGGTTGTGGACATTCAGATGAGCTGTTTTCGCAAAAGTCTTTCCACAGATGCCACAAATGTAGGGCCTCTCACCGGTGTGTTTACGCATATGGTATTTCAACTGACAAGGTTTAGGGAAAGACTTTCCACATTCATTACAAGGATAGCTTTTCTCTCCAGTACGTGAACGCCTCTTCTTTTTCAAAGTGAGTCTCAATCTTGATAAAGTACTGTCATGTTCACTATAGTTGCTGTTCCACAACTTGTTACCATCACACTCTGACTCTTCTGGCAATGTGGTGTAATTTGAGTCATCCGTCAGATAAGCAGGAGTTTCTGCGTGGAGGGCTGCTTCTTCCACTGGAACACTGTTGTCATCAGCAGCAGGATTCGGCGGCCTAGTGAATGCCACAAATCAGTTCAAAGATACATGTTTAAAATAATTTAATTGTTTGTAAATGGGGGGAAAGTTACTTCACTGAACATAAGTTGCTATATGCGATCACTACTATTTTGTTATTCATGACTGATGGGATACATGAAAACGTCAATAACATTGCAAAAAATGAATGCCAATAACTACAGTAAGCAACACACATTTATGCTACCACTAAGGGAAACAGGAAAATGACTCCATCACTGGCAAATGTATTTAAAAAGGTTTATGCACATTTTTAGGAGACAAGGAGAACATTACGAAAGCCACTAACCTTTAAGTTAAACACTGCCACAGTACACTGCAAAGAAATGTTAATGTATCGTCAAGTTTTTACTAGCAGCTTCCAATGTTGTGTACACTAACTGCAATCATCAACATCATCATCGTCATCTGCTAAATTGTGTGTGTGTGTGTGTGTGTGTGTGTGTGTGTGTGTGTGTGTGTGTGTGTGTGTGTGTGTGTGTGTGTGTGTCAGAGATATAGGCTGGGCAAGAAAGATATGGAGGGTAAGAACTGGCATGGAGTGATGAGAGTAGGTGAGATAAGATGGGAGGAAGTGGAAGGGAGAGAGTGGATGTTGTTTCTACCTGGGCCTAGGAGAATGAGTTGAGGGTTGTTTTTTGGGAGGGGAGACCAGACAGCGAGGTCATCGGCCTCATCGGATTAGGAAAGGATGGGGAAGGAAGTCGGCCGTGCCCTTTGAAAGGAACCATCCCGGCATTTTTGCAGCGATTTAGGGAAATCATCCTAGGAGAATGGGGAGGATGGAAGTGGGTAGGGGTGATATATGAGGTAGAAACATAAGTACTGAAGAATAAGAGAGAAAAAGAAATGCGAGGGGAATGGGAGTGTTAGAGGGAGGCTGTAGAAAATATAGAAGAAACTGAGGAGAGTGGGCTTAACAAAACAAGCAGAGTATTAAAAACAGATCATAACAAGATGGCACCAATAAAAACATGTAGTGGCACAAGACTCTAGAAAAACAAGTTAACATCTAAGGGCACCCATACCTAAGGGGGGGAGGGGCATGGGGGAATGAGGGGGGGGGGGGTGTATGGGGGGTGGGGGCTGCAGGGAAAGGAAGAAATATACAGGGTGTCCCAGTAAAGTTGAGACAAACTTCAAAGGATTGCAGAGGGTGTCTTGAGGAACAAATCGAGGATAAGAAGTCATGTCCAGAAAAATCATCCAATGAGGCTACATAGTGCTGAAGTTACATGAGCCAGCAAATGCCACCTCTTCAGCCGTAAATGCGACGTTGTACCCTGGTGGAAAACAGGTGGAACATCTAGCAACAATGTTTGTTATTCAGCAATTGCCACGATCACCAGTGGAGAAGAAGGAGCTACACTCCTGCTCATAAATTAAAGATAATGCTGATACATGGTGAAACAACACTCTGGTGGGCAGTTTGCGGGTTTAAATCACCTCGGCATATGACCATATGGTGCATCTGACCTGCGGTCGTCGCACGGTGGCGCTGGCAGCAGTCCTCATACGCAGAGGTGTGTTGGTGCATGTCAGAGTACAGTGCAGCGAGTAAGTGTGCAGACATTTTCAGACGTGCTAATAGTGACTGTGTGTTCAAAATGGCTCAAAGAACACATATTGATGACGTTAAGAGGGGTAGAATACTAGGGTGACTGGAGGCTGGTTAAACACAGCAGGTCGTAGCACGGGACCTCCGTGTGCCGCAAAGTGTGATCTCAAGATTATGGCAACAATTCCAGCAGACAGGAAAAGTGTCCAGGTGCTACAGTACGGGACGTCCACAGTGTACAACACCACAAGAAGACTGATATCTCACCATCAGTGCCGCAGACAGCCACGGAGTACTGCAGATAGCCTTGCTCGGGACCTTACCGCAGCCACGGGAACAGTTGTCTCCGAACACACAGTCTACAGATGACTGAACATGGTTTATTTGCCTGGAGACCTGCAAGATTCATTCCACTGACCCCTGGTCACAGGATAGCCAGTAAAGCCTGGTGTCAAACACAGTACATGGTCATTGGAACAGTGGTCCCAGGTTATGTTCACGGCCGAGTCCAGGTATAGTGTGAACAGTGATTCTCACCGGGTTTTCATCTGGCGTGAACCAGGAACCACATACCAACTCCTTAATGTCCTTGAAAGGGACCTGTATGGAGGTCCTGGTTTGATGGTGTGGGGTGGGATTATGACTGGTGCACGTACACCCCTGCATGTCTGACAGAGGAACTGTAACAGGTTGGTGTACAGGGACGTCATTTTTCACCAGTATGTCCACCTTTTCAGGGGTGCAGTGGGTCCCACCTTCCTCCTGATGGATGATAACGCACAGCCCCACCGAGCTGCCACCGTAGAGGAGTACCTCGAAACAGAAGATATTAGGTGAATGGAGTGGTCTGCCTGTTCTCCAGACCTAAACCCCATCGAGCACGTCTGGCATGCTCTCGGTCGACTTATCGCTGCACGTCTTCAAACTCCTACGGCACTTCAGAAGCACCGACAGGCATTGGTGCAAGAATGGGAGGCTACACCCCAGCAGCTGCTCGACCACCTGATCCAGAGTATGTCAACCTGTTGTGCGGCCTGTGTATGTGTGCATGGTAATCATATCCCATATAGACGTCGGGGCACATGCACAGGAAAAGTGGCATTTTGTAGCACATGTATTTTGGGACGGTTTTCTCAACTTATCACCAATACCGTGGACTTATAGATCTGTGCCGTGTGTGTTCCCTATGTGCCTATGCTATTAGTGCCAGTTTTGTGTAGTGCCACGTTGTGTGGCACTACATTCTACAATTATCTTTAATTTATGAGTATGAGTTTAGCAGGTGTGGAGAAGATGTAGTTAGCATGTGCGTAGAAAGGCCTTGTCTCCTATCAATGTCAGTCCCTGCTGCCTTAGTGGATGACTGAAACAGTCACAGTTTCCATCTGCAGTTAATTTTTCTGCTGTACACTGAAAAACTTTGGAGACTTAACAGGGGTACGTCAGCATGCAAATTCACATTTGCTGCTGAAGGGGTGGCCTGGTGGCAGGTGGTGGTGCTTAAAACTTTGACACTCTGTAGCATCACTGGACTATGTTTCCAACACAGACGCCCTTCACAACCCCTCAAAGTTTGTCACAACATTTCGGGGAGGCACCATTTCAAAAAATGTTTTACATGTCTATATTACCTAGGTTTTAACAGCATCGGAACAGGAACTTTTTTTGTGGCTACTTACAAGTCACTAATTGTCTTCCAAAACATTCCATAACACCATAACACTGGGACTTTGTCACCAAGCTGCCCCCCCCCCTCCCCCCCAAAAAAGCTATCACATGGGTGACCATGTAAACATCTATAGCTACATCTACATCTACACTCTGCAAACCACTGTGATCCGTATTGCAGATGATATGTCCCTTCATACCAGCTATTAGGGTTTCTTCCCATTCCAATCGAGGATGGAGCATGGGAAGAATGACTGTTTAAGTGCCTCTGTGCTGTAATTAATCTAATCTTGCCCTGATGATCCCTTCATGAGCGATACGTAGTTCCTACAGACTGATATAGTATATTCCTAGAGTCCTTGTTTACAGCCAGTTCTCAAAATTTTTCAGAATAGTTTACATTTATCGTCAAGAGTCTGTCACTTCAATTTTTTCAAAATTTCTCGGATGTCCTCCAAACATATGACCATTCGTGTTGCCCTTCCCTGTATATGTTCAATATCCCCCAGTTGTCCATTCTGGTACACAACCAACACACTTGAGCAATATTCTAGGACGGGGTCCATGAGTGATTTTTAAGCAGTTTCCTTTGTAGACTCCATTTCCCCACTTTTCTACCAATAAACCAAAGTCTGCCACCTACTTTATTCAAGACTAAGCATCCCTACAAAGTGAGTTGGTGAGCTGGCTGATTCCAACAGTGACTCATTGATACTATAGTCATAGGATACTATATTTTTTTTCTTTTTTGAAGTTCACAATTTTACATTTCAGAACATTTAAAGGAAGTTGTCAATTTGCACCACTTTCAAATCTTAGCGAGATCAGACCAAATATTTACATAGCTGCTTTCATTGTAGATAATTTGCAACATCTGAAAAATGTCTGAGATTACTATTTAAATTTGGAGGTTACTATTAATATTGTCTGCAAGATAATTAATATACAACATAAACAGTACGGGTCCCAAGACACTCTTCTGTGGGGCGCTGGAAGTTACTTCTACATCTGTCAATGACACAATATCCAAAATAGCATGCCGCATCTTTCCTACCAAAAAATCCTCAATCTCATCACAAACTTCACTTGACACTCCACATGATAGTACTTTTGACAATAAGCACAGATGTGATGCCCAGTCAAATGCTTTTCAGAAACCAAGAAAGACTGCATCTACCTGACTGCACTTATTCAAAACTTTTAGTATGTTAAATGAGGAAAGTGAGAGTTGGGGTTCACATGCTCTACATTTTCAGAATCCAGGCTGGGAGGCATGGAGGAGATACCTCATTACGTTTGAGCTCAGGATATGTTCTAAAATTCTACAACAAATCAATGTCGAGATATTGGGCAGCAGTTTTGTGGATCACTACTCCTACCCTTCTTGTAAGCAGCTGCGACCCTTCCTTTCTTCCAATTATGGGGCAGAGCTTTTTGTTCAAGGAATCTACAACAGATTATAGTTAAAAGAGGGCTAATTCAGTCTCAAATTCAGTATAGAATCTGACGAGATTCCACTGGGACCTTGGAGCTTGATTTGATTTATTTTAACAATTTCAGCTGTTGCTCAACCCCACTGTGACACTAATACTTATTTAACTCACCTTTCCAGTGGCACGAGGAGTAATTTGGGGCAGTTCTCCCAGTTGTTCTTTGTAAAGAAACACTTGAAAATGGAGTTAAGGCTACCTGCTTTCATATTGCTACACTCAATTTCAGTTCCCGACTCATCCTTGAGTGACTAGATGCTACATTTGCTGCCGCTTACAGCCTTTACATAAGACCAGAATTTCTTTGGGTTCTGTGAAAGACCTTTCCACACTATTTTGCTATGTTAATCACTGAAGGCTTCACACATTGCTCTCTTGACAGCCAAATGTGTTTCATTCAGCATCTCGCTATCTATAACCCTATGCTTTGTTTTAAACCTATTATGCAGCAGTCTCTATTTAGTAGTTGAGTGTGAACTATGGAGGGTCCCTCCCTTCATAAACTGCCCTACTGGTTATTTATCTATGCACTTCACGGTAAACTATTCTTTTAAACTCGACCCATAGTTCCTCTATGTGCTCCTGCCCTGCACTGAAAGTTTCATGCTCCTCGTTGAGATATGACACTACTGCTTTACTTTTATCTAGTTTACTGAACATATACAGGGTGTCCCAGCTATCTTGTCCACCCAAAATATCTCTGGAACATTAACATCTATTGGAAAATGACTTTCACTGGTATCAATGTAGGGCTGGGGCCCATGAATGTACATATTTGGAAACATTCTAAAACGAAAGCATATGTGTTTTTTAACACAAACATATGTTTTTTTAAATGGACCTCCTATATTTTTTCTTCAGCAATCCATAGCATGACAAAGCACATACACAATGGCGTTGATTGCATCGCAATATTCCCATTACATCCCGAGATATTAAGACACGAAGTTGACGCTTGAAACACCCGACATGTGCTGCTAGCGCACGTCCTGAGGCTCAGGCGTGCACCACATGCTGCCCATAATCGTAATGTGATTGACATGCGTAATCACACTTCCATACTAAGCAAGAGGTCTGAAACGAATAATACGGTCTGCTGCTTGATTACGGGCAGCATGAGGTTCATGCCTGAGCCTCAGGACGTGCGCTAGCAGCGCATGTCGGGTGTTTCAAGCATCAACTTCACGTCTCAATATCTCGGGATGTAATGGGAATATTGCGATGCAATCAACGCCATTGTGTATGTGCTTTGTCATGCTATGGATTGCTGAAGAAAAAATATAGGAGGTCCATTTAAAAAAACATAAGTTTGTGTTAAAAAACACATGTTGTTGTTGTTGTTGTTGTTGTGGTCTTCAGTCCTGAGAGTGGTTTGATGCAGCTCTCCATGCTACTCTATCCTGTGCAAGTTTCTTCATCTCCCAGTACCTACTGCAGCCTACATCCTTCTGAATCTGCTTAGTGTATTCATCTCTTGGTCTCCCTCTACGATTTTTACCCTCCACGCTGCCCTCCAGTACAAAATTGGTGATCCCTTGATGCCTCAGAACATGTCCTACCAACCGATCCCTTCTTCTAGTCAAGTTGTGCCACAAACTCCTCTTCTCCCCAATTCTGTTCAATACCTCCTCATTAGTTATGTGATCTACCCATCTAATCTTCAACATTCTTCTGTAGCACCACATTTCAAAAGCTTCTATTCCCTTCTTGTCTTAACTATTTCCTAATCTAATTCCCTCAGCATCACCCGACTTAATTCGACTACATTCCATTATCCTCGTTTTGCTTTTGATGATGTTCATCTTATATCCTCCTTTCAAGACACTGTCAATTCCGTTCAACTGCTCTTCCAAGTCCTTTGCTGTCTCTGACAGAATTACAATGTCATTGGCAAACCTCAAAGTTTTTATTTCTTCTCCATGGATTTTAATACCTACTCCGAATTTTTCTTTTGTTTCCTTTACTGCTTGCCCAATATACAGATTGAATAACATCGGGGAGAGGCTACAACCCTGTCTCACTCCCTTCCCAACCGCTGCTTCCCTTTCATGTCCCTCGACCCATATAACTGCCATCTGGTTTCTGTACAAATTGTAAATAGCCTTTCGCTCCCTGTACTTTACCCCTGCCATCTTTAGAATTTGAAAGAGAGTATTCCAGTCATCATAGTCAAAAGCTTTCTCTAAGTCTACAAATGCTAGAAACGTAGGTTTGCCTTTCCTTAATCTTTCTTCTTATGTAAGTCGTAGGGTCAGTATTGCCTCACGTGTTCCAACATTTCTACGGAATCCAAACTGATCTTCCCCAAGGTTGGCTTCTACTAGTTTTTCCATTCGTCTGTAAAGAATTCGCGTTAGTATTTTGCAGCTGTGGCTTATTAAACTGCATTTCCTGTTCCACTTGCAAATACAGCGAGGGAAAAACGACTGTCTACGTGTGTCCGTATCAGCGCCCTAATTCCTCACATTTTATCTTCGTTGTCAGTAAGTGCTATGTATGTTGGCGGCAGCAGAATCATTTGACAGTCAGCTTCAAATGCCGGTTCTCTAAATTTTCTCAACAGTGTTTGTCGGAAAGAACATCGCATTCCCTCCATGATTCCCATCTGAGTTCCGGAAGCATCTCCATAACACTTACATGTTGTTCAAACCTACCAGTAACAAATCTAGCAACCTGCCTCTGAACTTTTTTGGTGTCTTCCTTTAATCCAACCTGGTACGGATTCCAAACATTCGAGCAGTACTCAAGAACAGGTCGCACCAGTGTCTTATAGGTAGTCTCCTTTACAGATGAACCACTTTTTCCAAAATTCTCTGAATAAAACTGAAGTCAACCATTCCATTCACCTTCCCTCCCACAGTTATCACATCCTCGTTCCATCTCATATCACTTCCCAATATTTTGCCCAGATATTTAAATGAGTTGACTGTCACTAGCAGGACTCTAGTAATACTGTATCCGAATATTACAGGTTTGGTCTTCCTATTCATCTGCAATAACTTACATTTTTCCACATTTAGGACTGGCTGCCATTCATCATAACAACTGGAAATTTTGTCTAAGTCACTTTGTATCCTCCTACAGTCACTTGACTTCAACAACTTATCACACACCAGAGCATCAGCAAAAAATCCCAGATTTCTGCCCACACTGTCTGCCAAATTATTTATGTATATAGAGAACAAAAGCTGTCCTACCACACTTCCCTGGGGCACTCCTGACAAAATACCCGTGTCTCTAATGAATACTCACATCGAGGGCAACATACTGGGTTCTATTACTTAAGAAGTCTTCTAGCTACTCTCATATCAGTGAACGTATTCGATATGCTCATATCTTCATTAACAGCCTTCAATGGGGCATCGTGTCAAACGCTTTCCATAAATCTTGGACTATAGATTTTTCCTGTTGCCCTTCATCCATAGTTCACACTCTGTTGCCCTTCATCCATAGTTCACAGTACATCATGTGAAAAAAGGCCAGCTGAGATTCACATAAGTGATGCCTTATAAACCATGCTGATTCATAGACATAAGCTTCTCAGTCTCAAGAAAGTTTATTACATCAAACTGAGAATATGTTTAAGGATACTGCAGCAAACAGAAGTTAGGGATATTGATCTGTAATTTTGTGTGTCCATTCTTTTACCCTTCTTATATACTGGAGTCACCTGCGCCTTTTTCCAGTTGCTTGGGGCTCTGTGCTGGGTGAGACACTTGCGATAAATGCAAGCTAAGTAAGGGGCCAGGGCCACAGACTACTTCTTGTAAAATCAAAGTTGCTGCCAGAACAGTATCTCCAACATGTTGAATGAGGCCCAAAGGCATATACACTGAGTGCACATGCTGTTCTTTCCTGTCTCTTGCTGCCATTTCCTTAAGTGGTACCATTATTTGCTGTATGTTTGTACAGTATGTAATGCAAGAAATGTCACAAACATGTCACCGATAACATACCTTTAGATCATGAAAAAGTACGCTAAAATGTGGAAAATTTATCATTGACAGTTTCCAATGGCCATGCTTTCAATTTTCTGTGTGATAAAATTTATTTCTAACATCTGCACTGTCATCACTTAAACAAGAAGCTATTGAAAAATAAATCTGTGTTGATTAAGGGCCTGGTACAAGTTTTCAACTGGACGCCACTTCAGTGAGGTTTCTTCCCCCTAACCTACCCGAGTTATCCTGTCCAACAGAGAGGACGTTCAGTTCAGAGTTATAAAATATGTATTTGCATAAAGACTCCATCTGGAGAATATAATCACAAAAGTATATACAAATGAATGTAAATGAAAATCTCCTTGAAGTGATAAAACTCAGGTTTCGTCAAACACATCTGTAGTAACTGACAAAGACCAACAACCTGAAGACTATAAAATAGGAAATAAATAACAATGGACACACAAAAATAAAAAAATAGGACACACAGTAGTGAAACTCATGACAAGAAAGATGTATCTCTCATTACAGACAACTCCATATTAAAGAAAGCTGATGTGCCAAATTCAAAAATTTACACCTGCCTAGGAACCTTGTCTCATCAATTGAATAAATACTTCAACAACATACTAAACTGAAACACAGACTCTCCAGATGAATCTCACATGTACTATGAAGATGTGTTCACACATGCAAGTACTAGGATTTTAATTAGTAGCAAAATATACAGAAGTTCAGTAAGTGAATAGTATACAGAGGGGATAAATAATACAATCAGAGAGCACAGTATTAAGTTATGAGGACTGAGGAGTATTTGTAGGTTCTAATAATTCATGTAGGAGGAAAGATAGTTTGCACTTCAATAGGTTAGGCACCAAGACAATTAGTACAATGTTAATAGGTACTAGCCAAATTTTAAGAACAGCATGAAAAATTAGCCAAGTCCACAACAAAGCTAAGATCAAAATGTTTCCAAAGCAAGTGTGTGCTTCAGTTATAAACAAAACAGAGACCAAATGTATTATGCACTAAAATGTAAACGATCACAATGCTGACTAACTGCAAACTGTTTAAAAGTAAGAAATTATTTTGACTGTTTAGATGAAGAATGAAATTTTGATGGCTGCTATGTAGAATTAGTGGACCTAAATGTTATTGTGACATCAATTTAGGTAACCATTAAACATCATCCATAAACATTTCATGGTATGCTTGAATACCGAAGTGTGCTGGAAGCTGTGAGACATTATTGCAAAAAGACAGCTACACAATGGCCTGCAACAGAGAGACTGGTTTAATTGGATACATTAAGCATTATAAAACTGTATCTAATAATGTTGTAAATGTGACAAAATAAATGTCAAAACAATAATTTTCAGCCACAAACATAAACGGGAGGTAGAGTGGTCTCTCACTTAACCCTGAATAGGAATTAAAGTCTGTAGCCATGAAATTTCTAAAATTAAACTTTAAAGTGACATTGTAAATCCTGCACAAATATAAAGTGCTTCAATGAATTTTACATAAATATACTGAAATCACATTTCCATGTATTGGGTTATCAGGCACAAGATAAATCCTTTTGCATTTGGTGAAAAGTGTAAGTGTGTGTATGTTTCAAGAGAGACTTAGAAAATAATATGAGTTTTCACTGAAAATGAAACTTCTGCAGGCTGGAATGGTATGCCCACTAAAGTAATTAAATCAGTGTATAAAACAATAAGTCATCCACTAATTGCATTAATAAATAACTCTTTTGAAAAAGGTTGTTCTCCATATAGATCTACACTTTACAAACCATTGTGAAGTACACAGAAGAGAGTAGACTGCTTCTCGTTCCAATCATGTATGGAGCATGAAGAGTATTATTGCTTAAATGCCTCTGTGTACATTGTAATTAGCATAATCTTGCCTTTCTGGTACTAAAAGGAGGGATATGTAGGGTGTAGCACTAAACACCTCGATTAACCATTTAAAGTAGGTATTTTAAACTTTGTAAGTAGGCTGAAGACGAAGAGATAGAGAAAGTATATGAGGACGCAGAAAGAGTAATACAGTTCGTGCACAGAGATGAAAATCTAATAGTCATGGGGGACTGGAAAGCAGTTGTAGGGGAAGAGGTATAAGAAAATGTTACAAGAGAATATATGGACTTAGGACAAGGAATGAGAGAAGAGAAACACTAATTAAGTTCTGTAACAAATTTCAGCTAGTAATAGTGAATACTCTGTTCAAGAATCACAAGAGGAGGAGGTATACTTGCAAAAGGCTGGGTGATATGGGAAGATTTCAGTTAGATTACATCACAGTCAGACAGAGATTCTGAAATCAGATTCTGGATTGTAGGGCATACCCAGGAGCAGATGTAGACTCAGATCATAACATAGTAGTGATGAAGAGTACGCTGAAGTTTATGAGATTAGTCAGGAAGAATCAATACGCAAAGAAGTGGGATACGGAAGTACTAAGGAATGACGAGATACACTTTAAGTTCTCTAAGGCTATAGATACAGCAGTAAAGAATAGTTCAGTAGGCAGCACAGTTGAAGATTAATGGACATCTCTAAATAAAGTAATCACAGAAGATGTAAAGAAAAACATAAGCACAAAAAAGGTAACTGTGAAGAAAGCATGGGTAACAGAAGAAATACCTCAGTTGATCGATGAAAAGAAGTACAAAAATATTAAGAGAAATTCGAGTATATAGAAACACAAATCGCTGAGAAATGAAATAATTTGGACATGCAGGGAAGTTAAGACGAAATGGCTGCATGAAAAATGTGAAGAAATCGAAAAAGAAATGATTGTTGGAAGGAATGATTCAGCATACAAGAAAGTCAAAACAGCCTTCGGTTAAATTAAAAGCAAAGGTAGTAACATTACGAGTGCAACAGGAATTCCACTGATAAATGCAGAGGAGAGAGCAGATAGGTGGAAAGAGTACACTGAAGGCCTCTACGAGGGGAAGATTTGTCAAAATGCAATAGAAGAAGAAACAGGAGTTGATTTTGAAGAGAGAGGGGATCCAGTATGAGAAACAGAATTTAAGAGAGCTTTGGAAGATTTATGATCAAATAAGGCAGAAGGAATAGATAACATTCCATCAGAATTTCTAAAATCATTGGGGGGAGTGACAAAAAGACAACTGTTCACATTGGTGTATAGAATGTACGGGTCTGGCAACATACTATCTGACTTTCGGAAAAATAACATCCATACAATTCTTAAGACTGCAAGAGCTGACAAATGTGAGAATTATCACACAATCAGCTTAACAGCTCATGCATCCAAGTTGCTGACAAGAGTAATATACAGAAGAATGGAAAAGAAAATTGAGGATGTGTAGGACGACGATCAAATTAGTTTGGGAAAGGTAAAGGCACCAGACAGGCAATTCTGACACTGCAGTTGATAAAGGGAGCAAGACTGAAAAAAAAATCAAGACACATTCACAGGATTTGTTGACCTGGAAAAAGCATTCGACAATGTAAAATTATGCAAGATGTTTGAAATTCTGAGAAAAATAAGAGTACACTAAAGGGAGAGACACGTAAAATACAGTACGTACAAGAGCCAAGAAGGAATAATAATCACCAAGAACGAAGTGCTTGGATTACAAATGGTGTAAGACAGCGAAGTAGTCTTTTGCGCCTACTGTTCAATCTGTACATCAAAGGAGCAATGATTGAAACGAAAGGTTCAGGAGTGGAATTAAAATTCAAGGTGAAAGTATATCAGTGACACAATTCACTGATGACATTGCTATCCTCAGTGAAAGTGGAGAAGAATTACATGATCTGCTGAACGGAATAAACAGTCTAATGAGAACAGAATATGGATTGAGAGTAAATCGAAGAAAGACAAAAGTAACGAGAAGTAGCAGAAATGAGAACAGTGAGAAACTTAACATCAGGACTGACAGTCATGAAGCAGATAAAGTAAAGGAATTTTACTACCTAGGGAACAAAATAACTAATGAAAGACAGACCAAGTGTCATCTAAAGCAGACTAAAGGGTGTATACGCAGACAAGGAAAAAAAATTCCTGTATTTCCTGACTAAAAATACACTTTATCCCGGATGGAAACACATTTTCCGTGCTAAGTGACAGTATATTGTCCCTCGGGAATGTAAAACTTATCTTTTTAATGGTTCTGGTTTTATACATGGGTGTAGAATTTCCCGGCACTTTAGAAAACAAAACTCAGGGAGAAAAAAACACGTTTTGGAAAGATCTTTGATGTGAAGCAACATGTACCCTGCATATTTTTGTATTACGAAAGTATAAATTCTAATTCCATCAAACACTGCATGTTACTTTCCCGAGCATTGAAACTGAGACTGCGATGCGCTTTTGTAAGGCTGTCATAGCTCATTTCACGTGATCTCGCCAGCCGGCAGATATTGAGAGCGTAGGACAAGTGATGTAGTCAGCCAATTAGCAACATCACTGTTAAGTAGTGTGAACACACAAACAAGCAAAGTTAATGGTTTAAACTGATATACATAGTGTTACTACAAGAAAAGAAAAGCTTTCACATATAATATTGGTCTCTACGGTAAATAAGCTGCAAGAGAAGCTAAGCTTCCAAATGCTGATCTTTTTGCACGTGTTACACTTCAAGATATATCACACAAATGTGCCAGTAAAATTTTTAATAATGAGATAAATCTCTGATCTTCTGGGCTCAAAATTCTTCCAAATGACTTGTCATTGAAGAGTTGATTTTTAAATGAGAGTCAAACGTAGTGTGATTTAAGAAATTCGTTCTACATTCTCGTACATAGTTCAACTTGTGTAAAAGGAAATTTACTTTGAAAGTTACACTTTTCAAATCAACATTCGCAATATTTTTCTGCGACCTGTTAGAAATATGTTTGTTTCAGCAGTTGCTCTCTGGCATTATTTGTAATCAGGAGAATCAAAACTCTTCAGAAAATTTGCACTCTTTGCTGCCTGTTAGCTAACAAGTTCCTGTTTTGTGTGACATGAAATTAAATATAGGATACATAAAACCAGTTATAACAAGAGACAAACAAGACAGTACACATTTCTTCAATCCTTAGCTCCTAGCATTTTTTCCCCTCTAATCTTGCTACAGCTTTATACGGTGTACTTTCCTTTCTGCGAAAGAATCTATTACCTCATCAAAATTTGTCAAACGTTTTGCCACATGAAAAATCGAAATGTCATTGTCTAATACTGAAAAATCTGTTAATACAAACAGCACCCAAGACCGGTGTGGTTTCTCGATTTGATTACGTATATTTTGTCACTGTCTACTCGACAAAACAAAATAGGCCTTCCTAATATTGCAACAATTTTAACACACACCAAATAAATGAGACTGTTATGACACAAATGGTCATTTTTGTAACACAACAGAATATAATTCACGAAGTACCAATATCAAATGCCTGTTAGGCCTACTACAAGCAAAAAGCTTTATGTTAGGAAATAGTTTCACATTTCATTTATTCTCTCCAGTTTCTCAAGCATGAGATCGAAAAGTAGTAGTACAAATTTTTTAATATAAATTTGGAATCGTGATATTCTTCCATAATTTGTGTGACGTCCCCGTTTCTTCTCCTTGCTCATTCTAGCAAACAATCTTATCACTGATTCTGTAACTATTCCTGCCATTGTCAAAACTTATTCACCAGTTAACTTCACCAACCCTGTCAGAATCATCAGTTTTGTTATCCCGCGATTGTTCTCCAGTCAGGCATTGTTAAATGTTCACGTTTTCCGCACTGCTTCCAGAACATAACTTAAGCGGCTGCTGGTCTGAGACTGTATAATTGGCCCTTACTAGTGTAGTGTTGTGGCCCAAAATTTTCTGCCAAAATTCCATTTTCTTGAGTGCACTGAGAAGATAATACATAATCTTTATTACCTGTTATTCCTGTTAGTCATTTATTTCCACTCTGGTTGTCTGAACCTATGGATTTCGCTAGTAAGTATAACAACGCTGATCATTCGCAAACCCAATCAACCATGTAATCAGACTGCAATTGGCATTCATCCGTTCGGCTTTATTCCACCCAGCTCACATAGCCCCGTCCCCTTTTGTCTGCAGGGAAGTTTATTTCTAGATATGACGAGAATTCCCGACAGACATCAAATACACTATGCACGCATTCAAAAATCAACTTATGGTTCATTCAGAAATAAACTTAGAAGGTGTTAAAATATGTTAAAAACCAACATGGATGCGTTCAAAATCTATGAATAATCGGGCCAGATACCTCGGTTGCCCCCTCCCCCCCCCCCACCCCCCCCCCACCCCGCCCTCCCACCACCTAGCCCGGTAGCATCTATGTGCTTACTTCCATTGCTTACACAGCCAACAGCCACATTTCTGTAGCCAGAAGCGGGAGAAGTTATGTGACTCAACTGCGCATGTGCACGAGCCTGCTCGTAACTGCTGTAACAAATCTAATGTAAACAGTTGTGATGTCACGTTCATCAGAGGCAATTTGTTGTTATGAAGCATTGCAGTCTTCCTAAAGCCTTTAACACATTTTGCTGCTGGCAGACGCTTGTACGAGTACTGTGTTTTGTTGTTGTATATGGCGCATTTCCTCTACGGTTTAAGTTTTATTTTCATTTTTGTCTCACGTTTATATTTTATTGCTGCAGCATTATTCTGCAGTAGGGGGATACAGTAATGTCCTTTATTAGAGTATCGGCTCTTAGCAGTCAAAATTACAAAAATTTAACTGAAAACTAAAACGATGAAAAGTTATCAGAATTCTAAAAAATTCTCGGGTTTATCCCGGATCTCCCGGTTGTATACAGCCTGAGACTATCACTGGCAAAAAGAGCATTCCTGCCCAAGAGAAGTCTTCTAGTATCAAACATAGGCCTTAATTTGAGGAAGAAGTTTCTGAAGATGTACGTCTGGAGTACAGCATTCTATGGTAGTGAAACATGGACTGTAGGAAAACCAGGACAGAAGAGAATCGAAACATTTGAGATGTGGTGCTACAAACAAATGATGAAAATTAGGTGGAAAACACTGACAAGGTGAATGTACAGGATGATAGGACACCTGCTAAGACATCAAGGAATGACTTCCATAGTACTGAAGGGAGCTGTAGAGGGTAAAAATTGTACAGATGACAGATATTGAAACACATCCAGCAAATGATTGAGGATGTAGGCTGCAAGGGCTACTCTGACATGAAGAGGTTGGCACAGCACATGAATTCATGATGGGCAGCATCAAACCAGCCAGAAGACTGATGCCTCAATAAAGTAAGCTTTCATGGGATAATTTTCACCTACCTTCCAACATTTGCCACAGGGATGAGAAAAAGTGATACTGGTATTTTACTTCTGAATAACTGGTATTTTCTTGGCCTCAGTTATATCAGTTTTTTATTTTTTACCCATAACTGGGTAAAAAAAGAAAACGAAAAAGTATATAAATTTGTCAGAGCAGTGGTGCTAAACTTTTTAGTTTTTCAACAAAACTTTTTTTTTCAATTTAGTAATGTTTATTCATAAAAATTCCACTGCTTTTAAGTACAGGATTTTTATACATATAAGAAAAGGTATCAGAGCTATTTTAACAACAGTGCTGAAAGTTAGAAATAAACAAAAAATGCATTACATAAGAAACAGTACAGCTATACTGAGACAATAATGTACCTATTGCATTTTTCTACTCAGAACCAGTGATCCTTTAATTTTTTTGGGAGCAGAGTACAAGGTGTATGCCAGCCATGCACCCTGTAGCCCCAAATTCAATTATTAACGATTGGAATTTTTGTGGCTTCAGAAGGATTGGTATCATCTTTGCACGATACTGTTTCTGATGAAAGGAGCTGACTATCCAATCAGCACATTATGGCGCAAGTACCTGTGAACTGATTGAACAACAAACATTGGCCAATGGATTAATTCATTACTGAAATTCTAACTGTTGTCAAGTAATTGTTACTGGTGAATGCTGTACTTTGCTTATTATCCAAATTTTTCATTTGAAAGGGAATGTTATTTTTGTCATAAACAAATCAAAGGGAAAAAAACGCTGCAAATTTTACAAAAAAAAAAAGCTTACTTTCCTGACATTTTCATGAAATAATAAATGAGAAATAAAATTAAGGAAAAATTAATAAATTAAAAACTTAATGATTCATTCATTGTTTATAATAAAAATAGAAAGCAGCTGATCTGCTGCCTGTGTTTGAATACTTATGTTCAGAAAAAACAAAACACCACAGAAATTATTAGCATTTCAGTCACCTCGGTTCAGCATGTGTCCTGTTGTCTAGTAGGCACAGTTTCTGACACAGGCCCTGATAACTTTAACCGTGCTTGTCGGTATCGACATATATAATGTGTGAATGGTCCTATGGTACAGCCATCCGTGCTGCATTCACCTGGTTCGAAAGTTCATCTCTGGTGGTTGGCATTGGGTCACAGTGCTGCACCTGTCATTTCACCACATCCCACACATATTTGATTGGTTACAAGTCTGGTGATATGGCAGGCCAGGCAAAAGGATGACATCCTGTGACACCAAGAAGCCACCTTTTCATGCAGCAACAAATGGTCGTACATTGTCTTGCTGAAAAAATGGTGTCTGGTGTGTTGTGCAGAAAGGGTATGGCTACAGGTCGCAGGATGCCATTCACATAGATCACACTGTTCACAGTGCCCTCGACACGCACC
Organism: Schistocerca serialis cubense; assembly: GCF_023864345.2. Taxonomy (NCBI): domain Eukaryota; kingdom Metazoa; phylum Arthropoda; class Insecta; order Orthoptera; family Acrididae; genus Schistocerca; species Schistocerca serialis. The sequence continues at coordinate 52,574,854 of NC_064645.1, read as the reverse complement.
AACTGTGATTTGTGGTTGTACCCAATAGGACCCCGCACCATGTCACTGTGATGCCTCACCCCTGTCTGCAGAGAACCATAATGCAGCCATAATTTTCAAACAAACAGAACCTGGATTCATCAGCAAACACTATCTGATGCCATTCCTGCCCCCAGTGACATCTTTCATACACCATTACTGTCTAGCAATTTCTACACATTTGTCAAAGGTAGGCGGAAAAGTGGATGATGCACACACAACCCATGCCATTATAAACGGCAACGGACTATCACCTGGTAGTGTACGATGTGTTACACAATTCCACTGTTGCGCCAGAGTGGTTCAAATGCTTTTCAGAAATCAAGAAATAATGTATACCCCTGACTGTCTTGTCCATGGCTTTGAGAGTGTCATGGGGAAAAAGTGTGTACTAGGTTTTGCATGTCCAATGTTTTTGAAATACATTCTGGGTGGTAAGGATCAATCATTCTGTTCAACGTATCTCATTATGTCTGAGCTCAGGATGCTTTAATGACGGATGTCAAGGATAATGGGTGACAGTTCTGGGTATCACTTCTGCTACCCTTCTTGTAAATCGATGTGACCTGTGCTTTTTTTCCCAAGAACTGGCTCTACTCTTCGTTCAAGGGATTTATGATAAAACTATAGTTGGAAGAAAGGGCTAACTCAGCTGCAGCTTCTGTACAGAACTAGATATGGATTCTTTTGGAACCATGAGCTTAGTTCAATTTTAGCAATGTCAACCGTTTTTCAATGGCACTGATACTAATATCTGTATCACTTATATTTGAAATGGCGTAGGAAATAAACTGGGCAATACTCCTGCATTTACTTTTGTAAAGTAACATTTGAAAATGATATTCAACATTTCTACTTTTGTTCCATCTGTCAGTCTGGGCACTGACTCTAGATGGTACTGATCACCTTTACATATGACAAAAATTTCTTTGGATGTGGTGATGGTGGTGGTGGTGGTGGTGGTGGTGGTGGTGGTGGTGGTGGGTGGGGGGTGGTGGTGGTGGTGGTGGTGGGTGGGGGGTGGTGGTGGTGGTGGTGGTGGGTGGGGGGTGGGGGTGGGATCTCCCTATAATATTCTACAATGATAATTGTTGAAGATTTTGTGCATTACCCTCTTGACAGCCAAACATGTTTCTTTCAGCATCTTCTAGTTTGAAGATGTATTAAAATAATCTCAGGGGAAGAAATGGGGAAATATCATGCTAATATCTCTTTCCTTTTCTTCCCAAATGTATTTGCAAAGGTAGTTGCAATCCAGATGCAAATGTTTTATTATAAAACATGAGATTATTCTCAACACCCAATTTGGTTTCCAACAAGGAGATATGTACATGCCATAAATAAGTATATTGATAAGATTAGCATCTTGTTAGACGACAATAATAAAGTTACAGTAATATTTTCTGACCTTACAAAAGGCTTTGATTCATAAACCACATCTTGACAATCCCAAAAGTAGATACGTCAAGGGATTAAAGGCAATGTGCTACAGTGACTTAGGTCATGTTTACAGGGGTGAAGAAAAATATGAGAACACCAGACACACACACATCACCATACCTAACACCATGTAGGAAAACTGTTGGCATTCAAAAAAGCTTCCAGTCATCTTGGACTGGGAAAATACAGTATTCTTCCTGCAAAACAGGAAAGTTCAGGTAATGCTGATGGAGGTGGACAGGGATCAAGCACCATCTCTCCAAAGTAGACCATAAAGGCTCAATAACAGTGAGACCATCTGGCGGCTGTGGTGGCCTGGGGAGATGTGACAATTCATCCTCAAACGCGCAAAACCAGTCCCAGATGATACAAGCTGGTGTGAATAGGGGCCTGTCATCTTGGAACAAACACTGTACTGTGGAATGGACCTGGTCAGCAGAAATGGTCACTTAATGCTTGGCAATAATGTGACCTTGCAGAGTTACCACGGGGCATATGGAATAGCACAATATAACAGCCCAAATTACCACCAAACACCTGTGATGTTTCACTCTCGTGATGAAAACTCAGCCCGAAGTTGTAAATAGTGTGAAACAAGATACATCTGACCAAATGACATTGTTCCATCGCTCGATAGTCCTGGTTTTATGGCTCTGGAACCAAATTTTCCAGTTCTGGGCATTTGCATCACTAAGCAAACACGGTGACCTAAACCTAATTTTAATAACATAATCAGCCTTCATCACAAAAAAGTTTTTTTATGGTGACCAGATCATTTTCAGATTATAAGGAATCACTGAAATTTAACATTTCCTTCTCTTTCTTTTTGCGATCAAAGACGGATTATTTTATTAAAATTTGCTTCAGTCATGAGTGGTTTCCGAATTCCAGCTTGCCCTGAAATTGCCTGCTTATGGAGGTTCCTTTGTGTCAGTTTGGTGCTCACAGGGTTTGCAAGTACGACATTCAAGCTCCGCTGGGACATTTGCTGCTGTCATCCTCTTATTTTTTGTCACAGTCCTCTTCAATGACCATCTGTCACAATCACTGAATACACATTTCATCTGCATTGTGACTTAACAGACAATATTTTTCCACTTTCCCCATACGCGGTATAAATCTCCGATAAGGTTCCGCCTGAAACACCAAATACCTCAGCGAACTCAGTTATGGAAGCACCCGCCATACAAGCACCAACAGTTCGCTCACATTCAGATTCACTTAGCTCCGACATAATGCACTCACAACTACACTGAACACTGTTCTGACCGTGACTGACACTTGTAATGTACTGAGGACACTGTGCAGGAACATCTGTGGTTAAACACAATGCTCCAACTCGCAAGCTTGACTAGCATCTGCATTTTTGTTCAGTGTTTCCATATTTTTGTCCAATTCCAGCTTAGTCTAGGCAATTTGTGCTCAATTTTAAGCAGAGCAAAAACCAGTTATTCATGCATCTCCTGAACCGTGTGTTGTACAACAACATAATTTTGCATGTGTATTCAGTGGTGTGTACGGATATTGTCTGCAAACAGTGTTGCAGAGTCGTTAGTAAAGAAGTAATGAATTAAGATGCAGATGCTGAACTTTGATGGTATGAAGAATGATAATGTAGTAAGTGATAAACTTTTTTCCTGTCATCATTTTGTAGGGGTGTCAATGAGAAAAAGCTTTGCAAAAGTTTGAAATTAGGTGTAAAGTTTGTCAGAAGTCACTAAGTCATTCTCAAATATGGGATGAATATAGTCCAGCCATTTGAACAGTCAGTTACACTGCCTCAAGACAAACACAAAGTTTCTAACTGCAACAACTGTCTTACTGTGTACCTCTGAATGAACAGATAGTGATCGCATTTTCAATTCAGTCAATAACTAAGCAAAATATAGAACATAAAATTTCCAATGGGCAACGTACAACTGGTAGCAGGTACTGGGACAGTGGTTTAGTAATACAGATGTTAATGATTTGCCCAGCTATGCAAAATTACCTTTAGTACTGTCTGCAGATGATACATGCATTTTAACTGAAAATATTGAAGCTGAAAATATCTTTGATTTCATATGTAAACAATGGAAACTCCAGGTAGGCATTCCGGCCCGAAGTGCTGGAGTTGGCAGGCGTGTGTATGTGAAGTGTGCTTGCTCGTGTCTGTGACTGGCGTGTGTCACTGAGGAAGGCTGTGGCCAAAAGCTGCATGCAAGTGTCTTAAATGTGCCTGTCTGCAACTTGATGTGTCTCTTTACAGTAAGTAGCAATCTGTCTTTTGAACATTGTTCACTTCGTAATTAATATGCTGAACAACTTAGAAACAGATTGGTACTGAAGATCTCAAAAACGCATATGGCACAATTTGAGACACAACAATCAAAAATGTAAGGTTAAAGGTATGCCATAAAAATAACAGAACTGAATCCTACCAGATTTTCAGGACTAAATCTAGATAAGAATTTAAACTAAACAATGGAAAATTCACAATTGAGTAAGGACAATATTATGTCTCTAGCACATTCGTGCATGCACTCACAAAAGGAGCACTGCACTCCCCCTTCCCACCCCTAACCTGCTATCCCTCCCCCTCTCAACCCAGCCTCCTCCATACCTCCACCATTCACTGATTGCTTCTCCCATCAGGTGCAGTCAATCGAAATCTGGCCTCGGTGGCCATAGACAGTGTTCGTGCGTGCGTGCATGTGTATGTGTGTGTGTGTGTGTGTGTGTGTGTGTGTGTGTGTTTTTTACTCTAGATTAAGGCCTTTTGACTGAAAGTTGAAACGTATAGCAGTCTTTTTATTGTGCCTGTCTGTGACTTAAGTTCTTTCACAATACTCTCATAAGAATTCTAACTTGAACACGTATACCGGGCACCTATCGAGTAACTTGGGGAACCAGTGCCACCGACATGGACATGTGGGAATTTGTGTACTACAGTTATTTTGAATTGATGATAAGGTATGGAATTATAGACAGAAAATCTTCTTCAACTGATTTCTTGTACTAAATGTCACTGCTAAACTTGTCACATTAATTCTCTACAACAATCTGAGCTATCAAGAATACTCACCATTGTCTGTATAAGCAAAGCAGGTTGCTACACAACAGTCTGAACAGAAATGTTACTACTCAGTGGAAGAGTTCATAAATAACAAATTGGTAATTTAAGCAGGATGTCATTCATTATTAACATTATTATGTAAACACACCGGTTCACTGTCAGGAAAAAATTCTTAACGTTAGAATATTGTTCCACTGCCTCATTACCTACAATTTTATAAAAGTGAATTATGGCACAATACCATTTTTCACGTCTCCTGTACTTTAAACAGATGACTATCAAGACTATGTCATGAGATGAAAAAAATACTATTCAGTATCGGAGAGAATCTGGTGTAATTAGGTAGCAGTCCAGGAATGGAATGATCAGCTTTAAAGGTTGGAAGTATAGCTTGCTTTCAAGTCAATAAATGTTTTCAAATGATCTTCTGAAATAACAAACATATTTGGTTCAACAATTTTTATGGAGGAAATGTAATATTTTAAAAAACAGCAAGATAAAAAAAATTAGAATCCCACGACAGTCTTCTGATACACCTAGTACCACCTCCCCCCACATAGTCAATAACTTTTTCACATGAAACTGTCTGGAATTAAGTAGCAAAATTTCTGGACAATAATATGGAATAAAAAGTTCTGTTTTCTGTTCATTAAACTATTATTATGTGCTAGTCAGTAATTATAGTCTTTCAATCCTTTATTACAAAATTTTCAACATGATTTATTAACTTGTCTTATTCAAGGAAACTGGCATTAAATGGGGAAGGTTGGTTGGTTTGGGGAAGGAGACCAGACAGCGAGGTCATCGGTCTCATCGGATTAGGGAAGGACGGGGAAGGAAGTCGGCCGTGCCCTTTGAAAGGAACCATCCCGGCATTTGCCTGGAGCGATTTAGGGAAATCACGGAAAACCTAAATCAGGATGGCCAGACACGGGATTGAACCGTCGTCCTCCCGAATGCGAGTCCAGTGTCTAACCACTGCGCCACCTCGCTCGGTAAATGGGGAAGGGATTTTCGATGTGGCATGGGATAATTCTTTTATATAAACTCCATTTTGTGCTGTTATGTAAAAAGTGATGTTTAATAGGAACATATTTTTTAATTGTAAAATTGTCAGCTGTGTGTCAACTGATCTGCATTCAAAAATCACTGTTACTGATGCTAATTAAACAACAAGTGATTTAAATTGAAGGACGAGGGGACAGAAAGGAAGCAAAGGGGAGGGATCATTGACACCAGCTGCATCAGGACTTCGTGTGGCATCGGCAGCGACTAGTGAAAACCAGGATTAGAAACCGGGATCTCCTGCTTATTAGGCAGGTGCTTTGACCACTTGCACCACCTAGACACCGTGTTTATCACAGCTGCATGGACTCTCTCTGCACGCCTCATGGTTGACCCACCTTCCCCCCCAACCGCCACCTATCCGCAGCCCACATCCCTGTGTTAGTGCTTATATAGTCGCTTCATCATTGGACTACACGGCACTTAACATCACCCAGGAGAATGGCACAGAACTTGCCCACCTTCATCGGATGCCGCTTCTGGACTACGCCTTCAGTGTAATGCTTGCCGGAGTGCTGAGGGCAGCCACTGTGCACATGCCCCCATCGCCTTCTTTCCATACATTCGGCATTGCTTCACACATGTTTAAGTGGACATTGTCGGCCCTATGATAGCTGCCGCTAACCCCTTGCCATGGTGCACATGTTTACCCACTGGCCTGAGGCAATGCCAATATCCACCATTACCTCTACCACGGCAGCCTTATTTTGCAATTCTGTAATTATTTTAACAGGTTAGGTAGGGGAACATCCCTGAAGTGGCAACCTTATTAGTAGCAGGTGTTAAACTTGCATTTACAACCTTGGGCACACAAATTATTTCTTTTTTATGACTGCATAGTAGGTTGAGGTTTGAAAATAGATATAAAACTGTGAGCAGGTGGAATCACACTGAAATTACATTGACAACAGCAAACAGAATGTTTCACAATTATTTTTTCATTGTGAACACTATTTCTAAAAAATGATACTAAAATGAAAAGAATACCTTTCATGAACTGAATCTCTGTCCTCGGAATGATGTACCTGTAAAAATTAAGAATAAACTCAGGTAACAACTCATATTATCACCAAACAATATTTTTGTTTGGTGATTAAATTGCAAATATATACAGATAGTTCCAAGTCATTACATTTCCAGGGAATAATACATAATATTTCAATATTACACACACTGTTGAAGCACAAGTTATGAAATCAATAAGATATCACCCTCTGTTGACATCAATAACAACATGCAGAATATCTGTTAGCTCTTCAGGAAGGTTTCAAGCAGAAAACACCAAGCCATGATTTGACACTGAAAGTAAATTTGTAACTTTTGGCATCTCAGAGTCAGTGTGTGTGGCAGTGTTCAACAAACAGTACAAAGCTCTACTGTACAAAATGTTATGGTAACTGCATGGGAAATATCAATCTTCTCTAACTTCAGCAGGACACTAAAATAGCTCTTTTCTGCAGAAAAGAAAATTGATCATGTGAATTTTTTTTTTCAAACATTTTGATTCTGGCTGATGTATCTGGCACCATGTACCAACACAGGCTGCAGCTCTCCTTTCTAAAATGTTTTGCACCACCTGCATGTGTTTGGATTCCAGGGGAGCAAAGAGTGAAAGAACAAAGATTATGAAACTAGACAATAATTTTACTGCGAAATAAAACACACCAGTAACCAAAATGAAGGCAATCTGCTTAAAAGTGCACAACTTTGCACACTTGTTATGCCAAAATCTGCTGCTGGGGAACATTCTGTACAGCACTGCTCCAGCCACGCATTTCTAACATGCTCACATGCTTCACAGCATTCTCTGCCCATAAGGATATCGCAACACTATCACTCGAACTGGAAACTTACTTCACTGGTGGTCATCCTGAGAATATCCAGTGTGAGAGTGGTGACCCACAGCAAGTGTCAACTGCTCCCATGTACGCTCAAACTGATTCATGTCAGAAGGTCCTGCCGGCCATTCCATTTAGCAGATTCCTACCTGCCAGAGGACCGTATTCACGAGGTGGGCACAATCCAATCATGCTTTATTCTCTCAAAAGACAAACACATCACAAATGTCGACTGTAGTGCAGAACAGTGGGTTGGAGGATCGTGTTCTGTCACTGCACGGCCCTCCAATTACCCTCGATACGGCTGAGATGCACCTGACAGCCATATGTTATACTGGTACAATACACAGCTGATCCCACCTGCCTACTGATCCTGTGGGACTGTGATTCACATAGGCACTAGTAAATGTCATGTGACTAGGGCCTCCTGTCGGGTAGACCGTTCGCCGGGTGAAGTCTTTTGATTTGACGCCACTTGGGCGACTTGTGCGTCAATGGGGATGAAATGACGATGATTAGGACAACACAACACCCAGCCCTTGAGTGGAGAAAATCTCCGACCCAACCGGGAATCGAACCCAGGCCCTTAGGATTGGCATTCTGTCGCACTGACCACTCAGCTACCGGGGGCAGACATTAGCACTGGTACCTGCACTCATGCCATTTTCGTGGTGCAATACCAGGTGTTACCTTGCCTATCTTCTGCATACATCACTATGACAGGGGGTTGTACTGTTGTTTGTAATTAACACCTACAGAAAAATTGATTGTGTGAAGCATTCCGTCTAGGCTGGCACTGCCCTTACCGTGTGCAGTTTTGTATATATTGTAGCCTCCCCCGACAGTAGGCAATCAATGTTTTGTGAATACTGAATTAATGCTCGATTGACATCAAAATGGCAAATGCCAATTAGATAGGCTATTTCTTGTACTGAAAAAACTTCTTGCTGTAAAGTGATAATGTAGGCACTCTCTAAACTTGAAACAATTGTTCGAGGCATGTAGACCTAAGATCAGTGAGCACAGGTCAAATTGTTCCATTAATAACAAGGACACTGAACAGCACATATTTAAAGATCTTTGTTCATCTCCACTGCACAAGTGGGTGTGAGCAGTGACTTCTTGTGGTCAAATGTGTAGTGAGCAAGACAGGTTTCTGTTCAACAATACACAAATTACGCTAGGCATGAGAGTGGTGCAATGTTGTTGTTGTTGTTTTTGTTGTTGTTACTAGCACTAGTACTACTACTACTACTACTACTACTACTACTACTATTACTATTATTTTGAAGTGTTTTATGTTAACTGCACATTATAATCTGTGCATACTGCAGCAGCCAGAAATGATGACACAAAAAAATTCAATCTTGGAGGATGTGTAGAGCTGTATACATGCAGTGTCAGACTTCAGAGGAAAAGCCCACATGAAGGTGCAACAGCAGCCTCCCTTGTCTAAACAGCCGCATCAGTGATTGGAGACTGTGAGTCAGTTATTTGCCACAAAGAAACAAAGAGTAGTATGAGACAATACACCTCATCAACATCAAAAGGAGCAATATCATGATATCAGTAATTTCATGTGAGGTATGAAGATTCCTTAATGGGAATTGGTTTTGTTGTACTGCAACATTTCAGTTCTTCCAGGATATGTTTTTCAGTAGTGATGCATGTTTGGAAACAATGGGCAGCGAAGAGTTATATGCAGTGAAATGCACATACCAGATGATGCTATGCAGCCTTGGCACTGGGAATCTGACATCACATGCACACAGGTGTACCATGTCTTACAACCCATTATGTGGTGTCAGGTCAGTGCCAGAGTAGTACAGTACTGTTTGTAACAAGTGAAGCACTCAGCAGTAACAGTCTGCAATACCATAGGGTAAGAGGATGTGTAGAACAACAGAACCATGATAAGTGATTTAAATGGCAGAGAGCTGGTGTGCACATAAGCCCAACAGAACCCTCTTTTGTGTGTCTGGATAGATCAGTGTTACGTGACACTCAGTCGATGTGGAGCTGTCATACGAAATCAAAATGTGTAACAAAGTGCCACTATGCCTTGTCAACATCACAGGGTGGAATACTGGCATGAACAGGACAGAATGATTGGTCTCTGGGAGGTGGGTTTGTCGTTCCATAAAACTGTGGCTTGTACTGGGCACACTGCTTCAACAGCGAGGTGTTTGTGGAACCAGTGGAGAGAAGAGCGTTGTACACAGTTCTGACAGGATATTAGATGACACAATATGACCACTCCGCAATATGACTGTCATCTTGTCCTCTTGGCTGTAATGGACGGAATAGCTTTGTTCACAGTGTTGGCTGAACGCAGCAGCACTGCAACAGGTGTGGACATGTCTATTTTCTGTGGGCTGGACTGGTGGCATGTGTGCTATTGTGTCAGCTTGCATTGACCAGAACCCACCATGCTACCAATTGCAATGGGCATGTGAATGCCGACACTGCCATGCTGAGTGGCAAAATGTAGTGTTTTCAGATGAGTCCTGCTTCAATTGTCCTACAGTGATGGCCACATGTGTGTTCAACGCCGTTGTGGTGAACACAATCTGGCAGACTGCATTCATAGTGGACAAACACCATGTGAAATGGTTTGGGGTGCCACTGCCTATAACGTGATCTTGCCTCCTGTGTCTTGAGGGCAATCAGAACAGCTACCACTGCATCACAGAGGTTTACCAGCCTGAGGCACTGCCCCTCCTGAAATCGATTCCACACACCATATTTCAGTAGAACAATGCCTGGCCCCATGTGGCGAGGAATGTGCAAACCTTTTTTGAAAAATAATATGTACCAGTGCTTCACTAGCCTGCCAGTTCACCTGACATTTCTGGGATGCAGTCAGTTGACAACACATTCGTTCAGGGCCTCCTGTGGCCACAGTTGAAGCTCTGTGGACACACCTACAAACCGCATGACGGAGTATTCCACAGCAGCATATTCAGGTGCTCCTTGATTCCATGTGATGATGTCTAGTGGCTCTGATTGCAACACATGACGGCACTACTCCATACTGAATTTCCACAGTCATAGTGCATGTACAGGTCTGTCATTTGTGTAGTGTCATGTGCCACATCGGTCGAACAAATTTCATCATGATCACAACTCTTGGTCATGGTGTTCCACTTTCTCCAAACAGTGGTGTATAGAGGTAAGAGAGGTGTCTGCATTGACATCATCAGGTGGCTTGCGGAGTATGGATGTAGATGTAGACAGTTCGAAACCTCCTGCTACGGCATCAGTGGGGGCATCAGGCCAGATTTTATAGACTAGAAACCACAAATTCCTCAGAATGCAGAGGAGGCACTTGTTTATGCTTCAGCAACTCTGGCATGTCCAACGCTTTGGCTTTGATGACATACCAAACTAAGCACCAAACTGTCAGAATCAAGTGTAGCAACAACAGCTCCCTGAACGGGTATCTAATCAAACTATATAGGTCTTTTGCTATCAAATAAATTGTGATTCAACCAATACTTACACTCAGTTTTTAGGTTGACATGTGCTTCCTACTGCATAATATTTCACTCATGTTAGTGGGAACCACTGTCAAAGGCAAATTAAGCACCACAGCCATCAGCTGAAAGCTTGATACAGTGGACAGCGATTGTAGTAACATGGAGGTAGACTGAAGAATCTGACATTTGAAAGACATTATTATAATTAAAGCTGTTGCAAATTTATTACTTTGAATCATGTTTCTGAGTAATTCACTGTCATAATCAAATTGGGAATTTTATCAACAAAATTTAACACTTAGAGTTGATTGGTTGGTTGTTAGAGTTAAAGAGCCCAAACTGAGAGGTCATCAAACCCTTCATCCTATATGTATCAATCTAGGAATAATCCTCACAAGAGGGTGACAAAAAGGCAAATCTGGGCATCCCAATTTTAAACAAAGTACAATAAGATAGAGATAAAATCAAGGAAAAGGGGCAAGGTGGGCGAGCCGCTCTGTGCAAAATGCATTTAAGAGGTGCCCAGAGTGTGGTATGTGGAGAGAGACCTACCCTCATGTCTGAGCACAACAAAAAAGATGGTGAAATTTTAGGAAAGATATAATATTAAAAATGGCGAACATACAAGATCAAGGAAAATAAAAAGGTGAAAAGGGTAGGAGTAAGGGCTGCCATGGGACCCATGGGCCAGAGCAGGTGAAGGGCGTCCCTCCAACCCACCGGCAGTCAATGAGGCCAAAGTGCTCCACCTCACCAGAGATAAGCATGCGTGAAATGTAAATCCAGATTAGCCGCTAGCACCAGAGGCAGTGTGTCCCAAAGATTAAGAGATCACCACAAAGCAGCCAAATTTGGGTAGTCTAGCAGGATGTGGGTGTCACTGTCAGGCAGACACCACATCAGCGATAAGGTGGGTCCTCACCTTGGACAATGTGGCTGTGGGTTACGAAAGTGTGACCAAAGCTTAGTTGACGAAGGACAGAGGATTCCCTCAAGAAGTGCGATGGGAAGGCTGCCATGCTTTCATGGTCTGCTTTATTACCCTCTGTTTAGGAAGTCCAGGGTGAACCATTCCGAGTTCCAGACATTTAACAATTGATGGCATACAGCTGACCAAAGGTCCAGTTCTGAGACACCCCATTTCCAAAATCAGCATCCTGGTAGCCAACTTTGCCAAGAGGTTGGTACCTTCATTTCCTGAAATCCCAACATGTCCAGGGGTCCAAACAAAGGCAACCAACCGTCCAGCTTGATGGAGGTCTGAAATAAGCTGCTGGATGCTTGTAACTAATAGTTGATTAAGGTAGCACTGGTCTATAGCTTGAAGGCTGATCAGAGTCACTGCAGATTAGAAGCATCTTGCTAGTGCAGAACAAGCATGACTAAGGGCTCATTTGATGACCACCAATCCAGTAGTCAAGCCACTGCAGCCATTAAGTAAGGAGTGTAGTTCACTGCACCTTGCGTGCTTGTGTGCAAAACCAGTTCATCCATCCATCACTGAGCTATCACAGTGTATACCACTTCCAAACCTGGAAATTCATTGAGGACAGCCAGGAACAGGTGGTGAAACACCATGGTGTAAACTGAATCTTTCAGTCCAAAGGATAAATCGAGATAGATCCGAGATCAGGGTACACGCCATGCTCCCCGACAAAAGGAGACAGTGGGGAAGTTGGAATTCAGAGCAGAGACACTGTAGTTGAACTGCAAACTGGGTCTCCGTTGTGGGAGGTGGAACTCCCTACTAGGAAAAAGGATGTGGTAGGGTGCTTAGGGTATCTGCGAATGTGTATAGCATAACTGAGTGGCTGCTGTTGGTGCCTGATCTGTCGTGGAGGGACCCCAGCCTCCGCAAGTAGGCTATTCACACGGCTAGTTTGAAGGGCTCCTATTGCAATTCAGACCCCACAGTAGAGTATCTGGTACAGTGACTACAATTCTGAGGGTGATGCCGAACCATATGTCAGACTCCCATAATGATGACTGGGCTGGATCAGAGCTTTGTACAGCTGCAGACGTCTGTACCCCAGTTGGTGTTAGTGAGGCAGTGAAGTATATTAGGGTGTAGCCAGCATCTTTACTTAAGCTGGCATAGAAGACCAGTCCCAAAATGTGGTAAGTCTCCACCATGGTAAGTAATTGGTTGTCGAGGTAAAGTTCTGGTTGTGAATGAATATGACGACAGATGTGCACAACACAAATCTTGCTGGTGAAAAACTGAAAGCTGTGAATGATGGCCCATAACTGTGCCTTTCAAATAGCACTCTGCTGTCTGTTTTCAGCAACATCCACTTTAGAGGAGCAATTGTAAAAGCAAAAATCATTAGCATACAAGGAGGGTGATACTGAAGACACCACAGCTGCTGCTAGGCCATTGATGGCCACTCAATACAGACCCTTGTGGGGAACCATTCTCTTGGGTGTGGGGGTAACATGTAAAGCACCAACTCAAACCTGGAAACTATGGTGCGACAAGAAGTTCTGGACAAAAATTGGAAATGAGATGTAAGGTAGTGGGGACATGGTATCATTATGTGATGTCATAAGCCTTTTGTATGTTGCATAAGGAAGCAATATGGGGTTGATGTCGGTCAAAAGTTATCCAAGATGGCAGACTCCAGGAAAACCAAATTATCAACAGTGGAATGGCCTTGGCAAAAACCGTCCTGGGACAGAGCTAGAAGGCCGCGACATTCAAGCAGCCAACACAGTTTCCGGCTCACCATGCATTCAAGCAACTTAGAGAGAGCCTTGGTGAGACTAATTGGATGATAGCTGTCCATCTACAAGGATGTTTACCACATTTCAGTACCAAGATAATGATGCTCTCCTGCCTTTGATAGTTCTCAGATGCATAGGCTCGAACACAATGCAGAGCAAAATGTTTAGCTATGGCGGCTGGGCCACTGAAAATAGCACCATTCAAGAAAATACCAAGCACACATGTAGATGACTGGTATCCACAAAGGCATCTGATCTTCGCCCAAACTTCCAAAGAAGGCATAAGTAGTCCAATGGTTGAAATGAACCGTTCACAGCATTCTTGCTTCTGTTGTTTTATTAATGATGGAGGCATTCAAAGACAATGAGGTGCACCATTCATGGATGCCACTTATGGAGTTGGAGACTCTCCTAGGATCTTTAATGGTCTCGGCAATTTCCACTCCACCAAGAGGGGATCACGAATAATCGCCAATGACTCCATTTAGTGGGGAGCTCAGAGTGACAGTGGAGGTGAAAGCACCCCAGTCAGAATTGTGGAGAGCCCATCTACATGGGCAGGAACAGGAAGGCTGGGAAGTGGTCGATACCACACACATCATCATGGACCCTCCAGTGGATGGACAGGAGAAGATCATGACCACAAATGGAAAGCTCAATGGCCAAGTAAGTTCCATGTGCCACAATGAAGTGTGTGGAGGCACCAGTATTCAAGAGACTAGAGGTCGAGATCTGTCAGTAAGTTTTCCATGCCTTTACCACAGTCTGTGATTGTGGTTCCGCCCCAAAGGGTTACGGGCACTGAAGTCGCCCAAGATTACAAAAGGCGAGGGGAGTTGAGAAACCAATGCAGACAATACATTCCGAGGCACTCCGCCACTGGATGGGAGACAAACATTACAGACGTTAAAATCCTGAAATGCCCTTACCTGAACAGCCACAGCCTCCAAAATTGTATCAATAGGTCCAAGTTTGCTATATACAGAGTTCAGAACGTTTGTGCAAACTCCACTTGACACCCTATCATAATCATGCAATTCTTAAAATATCCATGGTAGCCACAAATGGTGGGGGTCCATGTTGCTGAAAACCAAGTTTCCTGAAGGACAATGCAGAAAGCAGGGGAGGAGCTTAAGAGATGATGTAGCTCAGCCAGATGGAAAATAAAAAAGCACTACAATTCCTCTGGAGAAACGTGCTGTTGGTATACTGCGTGGATGTGAAGGGTCCAAAGATGCAGGTTATATCCCAGGGTTATCTACTGCCACTGGTTGAGAGGCTATGGTATGAAGACACACAGGTTCTGAGATATTCTGTGTGGTGTGATCTCGAGGAAGAGCTTCCCCGAATTAGTTTCGAGGACTGAAGAAGATCGTCAAGCCCTATGACCAGCAGTCTATGGCTATGTCAGCCACTGGCTGGTATCCGGTTGTAGAAGTTGTAGACAGGCGGGAACCTTGCAGGGGAGTGTCCTGAGGGATCCTTTTCTGGCATGAGAAGTCATACAAGGGTGGTGTGTGTCTGTCTGGGGCATGAGGATCAGCATCCCTGTGCGTGAGGAGCCATTGCTCCCAAAGTGGGTGGGGGAGGGGGGGGGGGGGGGGAGAGCCCCCAACCATCAGGGGAGCAGCCATGGTCATGCAGCCCTGAGGGCTGCCTGTAGGATGCAAAATGGAGGAGATTACTGTCAGCAGAGGGGGGACAATCGCCATAGTTGTAGTGCACAACACTATCATGCATGCAGGATATAGATGCTCATACTTTTTCCTGACCTCTTAGTATGTCAGTCTGTCCAGAATCTTATGTTCTTATGTTTTTCTTGCTCTCTCTGAAAGACAGTGCAGTCTGGTAAGTAGAAAGAATGGTGCTCCCCATAGTTGATGCAGACAGTGTGGGGTTGGGGAGGAGGGGGGGGGGGGGCAGTGTGGCACAAGGAATATTGAGATGCAACAATCATCCACTATCTGTACAGACGCGGCTGGCATCACAACATGAAGACGTGCCAGAATTTCATAGTTCTGCATATCGGGGGAATGTACGGTATCACATCACATAGGTATACCATCACCCTGACCTTTCAGGCAATGAATTGCCCTCGAAGACCAAGATGAAAGTCCTTTGGCTCACTACGGACATGACAAAGTGTACACCCAGTCACTCAAAGTTGGTGCTTAGCTCATAACCAGACTGCATGAGGCAGTCACAATGGAAAATGATGCCTTGAATCATGTTGAGACTATTATGGAGTGTGCTAGTCTTTGTAACATTACCCAGCTTGTCACAAGCAAGCAACACCCATGACTGGCAGGGGATGCTGTTTTAATCAAAATTAGTCCACTCTTCACTTTGAAGATAGCTGCAACTCCCAAAACCTGTCCTGTATGGTCTCCACAAAGAATGTAGGCTTTATGGCCAAAAAAATAATCACCCTCTGTCCTTGTACAAACCAGGTAATGAGGTGGGGGGGGGGGGGGGCGGGGCAGGCAGGGAGTATTTCTCTGCTTGTTGTTTGCCCAAGGTTCCTCCAACAGCGTAACCAGGGAAGGAAACATTTTGGTGTTGTATCTCTCTATGTTGAATGAATTCTTTCCTTCTGAAGACATTGGGAGAAAACTTTATCTGCTTCATATTCAAATCATCCTCCATGGTGCCACCCTCTACAAACAAGGCTTTCCCCATGGGTGCCACCTAGCCTCAGCAACAGATACCTGGCTGGTAATCCACTATTCCGAGCCCTTGTGCTCCAGTCATGATGGGCATGTACTTCTTGGCATAAATGGGTAGGTTTTAGCTTGGGGACCAACCATGTGATCCCTGCGTGGTCAGGGGCTACTACCGTGCAAGTACCTTACAAGTTCCCTCCACATTGGGATGGCTACCATGCTGGGTTTTGGTGTACTACCTTATTGAAAAGGAAGGGTGCTAAGATGGAAATGCAAAAAGGGAACACACACCACACTGGGCGACCCCTTCACAATCCATAGTTCTGAAAAATTTTGAAAAATGTTGGCAGGTGAAACCCAACAATTGGAAACATGTATTTATTAATGAAAAGAAGTAGAGAGCGTTGGAAGTGAAATGGAAAACTAGAGTCCAAAATCATGTACCAGGTCCAAGCGGGGTTTACACCAGGAAAACCATTCGATGGAAACCAGAGGGGAAGGGGGGGGGGGATAGTGAGAGGGAGGGGGGGGGGGTTGAGAGATAGTGGTAGTATAGGATTGGAACACAGAAAAGGAAGCAGTGCTGCAAAGGCTTGAGCCCCATGGTACTGTGGTAGCCAAGTATGTACTCACAAAAGAGTTGTGAGCCCTCTGCGGGGAAACAGATAAGATTGGTTGGTTTAAAAGAGCGGGAGGGGGGACCAAACTCCTAGGTCATCGGTTCCTCATTCCAATCAAGGGTGAGAGTAAAATAATCGAAAAATACAAAAAACAGCGGCAAGAAAGGAGAAAACCCCAAAAATGACAGAAGGTCAGTCAGTAAACACTAAACTGGACCAAATCAGACAGGAAAACCACAGAGAGACGCAAGAAACATGTAGAAGAGATCAAAACAACAGAGCAGATTACCATGGCTGGCTGACCATGAGAATAATAAGGAGAAGCCAGCCATTCTGCAACACATGAAAACCTCCACCCTAAAAGCACTAGGGTGGAGGACACAGAGGGACAAAGGACATGCGCTAAAACACAGATCAAATCATAATACCCACCCTCACAAATAAAATGTAAAATGAAAGCTGCTGTTGAGGCATTGTCACCCAATACTGAGAGTAGGGTGCTGGGAAAGTTAAAAGTCCACTGCAGAGCGGCTAAAAGTTGGCAGTCTGGCAAGAGGTGGATGACTGTCATTTGTGAGCCACAGTGACACCAAGGTGGGTCCTTGCAACGGAGGAGGTAACCATGCGTTAGCCATGTGTGGCCAATGCGGAGCCGGCAGGGGAAAACTGATTCCACGCAAGAGGACCACATGCAAGACTTCGACACATTCGTAGTCTCCTTAATGACATGCAGTTTGTTGTGCATACTAGTCTGCCATTCCGTCTCCCAAAGCCAAAAAACCCTGTGGCATAAGACAGAACGCAGATCAGTTTCCGAGATGCCCATCTCCAGAAGCAGTTTCCGAATAGCCTGTTTGGCCAGCGTGTTGGCAAATTAATTGCCTGGGATTCTAACTTGTCCTAGAGTCCACACAAACACCACTGAACGACGGGGCCATTCCAGGGCATAGATGGACTCCTGAATGGAATCTACCATAGGATGGTGAGGGTAGCACTGGTCAATAGCTTGTAGGCTTCTCAATGAGTCAGTACACAGAAGAAATGACTCCAAAGTCTATGTGACCACCAGCCATTGAGCCATCAATGTAAACCATTCATGGCCCCAGTACACGTTGAGAATCGAGAGGAAGTGATAGCGGAGAGCCACAGGGTTAATGAAACCCTTAGGGCCACACAAAAGGTCCAGAAGAATCTGCACCCTACGTGTCACCATGGAGGTGTATGTGAATGGACCTTGAGGAGAGGTGGTAACAGGAAGGACTCCAGTTCAGACAGAAGGGACCATAAGCGAACCGCAATCCTGTTGCTGTTGCTCAGGCAGCGGAGGGCATTGAGGTGCTGCCAGCAGTTCCATTTAAGCTGACAGGGTGGGGTAGCCAAGTCAATAAGGTGCCGAAAACCAGTCCTAAGAATTGATATGCCTCCTCTATGGTGAGTGGCTCATCATTAAGGTAAGGTTCTGGTTCTGGATGTACAGTGCGACACCATCAGAAATGTATGACACACGACTTCGCAGCTGAAAACTGTAAGCCATGGGCTAGAGCCCATGACTGCGCCTTGTGAATGGCTCCCTGTAGGTGCCGCTCAGCAACACCAGTACTGGAGGAGCAGTACGAAATGCAGAAGTCATCCACACACAGAGAAGGTGAGACCGACGGTCCTACAGCCACTGCTAGATTATTTATAGCCACTAAAAATAGAGAGAGACTCAATACGGAGATCTGCGGAACGCCATTCTCCCGAACACGGGGGGCAGGCACCAACTTGGACACGGAAAGTACAGAGCGACAGGAAGTTTTGGATAAAAATCACAAGCGAGCCTCGAAGATTCCACTCATACAGTGTGGCAAGGATATGATGTCTCCAGGTCATGTCATATGCTTTATGAAAGTAAAAAATACGGCAACAAGATGTTGGTGTCTGGAAAAGGCAGTTCGGATGGCGAACTCGAGGGACACAAGATTATCAGTGGTAGAGCGACCCTAGTAGAAGACGCTCTGACATGGAGGCAGTAGGCCATGTGGCTCCAGGACCCAACCCAACTGCTGACACACCATACATTCCAGCAGCTTACAAAGAAAGTTGGCAAGGCTGATGGGCCAGTAGCTATCCACATCAAGCGGGTTTTGACTGGGTTTGATCACTGGAATGATGGTGCTCTCCCGCCATTGCGATGGAAAGATGCCATCGCACCAGATCCGATGGAAGATGACAAGGACATGTCGCTTGCAGTCAGATGAGAGATGTTTGATCGTCTGACTGTGAATCAGATCCGGCCCCGGAGCTGTGTCGGGGCAATGTGCAAGGGCGCTGAGGAGCTCCCACTCTGTACATGGGGCGTTATAAGGTTCACTGTGGCATGTAGAGAATAAGAAAGGACTTTTATTTCCATCCGCGGTTTGAGGGTGCTCAGCAAAGTGCTCAGCAATCACGTTTTCTTTCGGTAGGTAACACACAATTGGAGTTAGTGGCGGGTACCCAAAAAGACATCTGATCTTTGTCCAGACGTGGGAAGATGATGTATGGCACCCAATGGTCGACACGTACCTCTCCCAACACTCATGTTTCCGTCATTTTATAAGCTGGCGTACACAGGCACAGATCCACTTAAAGGCTATTAGGTGCTCTAGAGAAGGGTGCTGCTTGTGTTGCTGTAGAGCTCGCTGACGCTCTTTAATTGCCTCAGCGACTTCCGGCTACCTCCAAGGAGATTCAGTGGTGACAGCAGAGGTGAAGGCTTCCCAGGCTGCCTTGTTTAAAGCCCATTGGGGAGGGCGTCCGTGGGTATGACCTCGGGGGAGTGACAGGAAGATAGGGAATTGCTCACTACAATACAGGTCGTCATATGCTCTCCAGTGGATAGATGGGAAAAGGCCAGGACTGCAAACCGAGAGATCAATGGTCAAATATGTGCCATGTGCTACGTGTGGGGGCACCTGTATTTAGGAGGCAGAGGCTGGATTGTGATAGTAAATTTTCGACCTTCCTACCTCGGCCATAAGCATGCCGCCATCCTATAACAGATTATGCGCGTCAAAATCTCCCAAAAGTAGGGAAGGTTTAGGAAGTTGATCAATTCGTGCAGCCAAGACATTCAGGGGTACTGCACCATCTGGAGGAAGATATACATTGCAGACAGTTAGTTCCTGTGTCGTCCTTATCCTGACAGCAACAGCTTCAAGAGGGGTTTGAAGGGGGCCCAGGTTCACTATAACCAAGTTCAGGACATAGACACAAACTCCACCTGACACTCTATTATAGTCGCTATGGTTCCTGTCATATCCCATATAGCTGCGGACAGCAGAGGTCCGCATTGCTGGGAACCAGGTTACCTGGAGGGCAATGCAGAAAGCAGATGTAAAGCTCAGGAGTTACTGTAGCTCAGCCAGGTGGTGGAAAAAATCGCCGCAATTCCACTGGAGGATTACGTGATCATGAGACTGGGAAGGCATGAGACATTCAATGAGGCAGTCTATGCCCTAGTGTCACCTGCTGCCACCAGATGAGTACCTGTGCGATCGACATCCATTGTGTCTGAGGGTCCAGCGAGATCTAGGTCCTCAGCGGATGCCAGAATCTCCACCTAATCCTCAGACACAGAGTTTGTCGGTAGTGGTGGTGTGGGTGCAACAGCAATGTCTTGGTTCTTGGGGGCTTTTTCTTTTTAGGTTTCTCTCGCTGCTCCTTAGGTTTGTCCGGCTGGGAGAGCTTCTCCGATTCATCCTCAGGGACTGAGGAGGA
This sequence comes from Schistocerca serialis cubense, assembly GCF_023864345.2. Classification (NCBI taxonomy): domain Eukaryota; kingdom Metazoa; phylum Arthropoda; class Insecta; order Orthoptera; family Acrididae; genus Schistocerca; species Schistocerca serialis. The sequence goes on along the minus strand of NC_064645.1, from coordinate 52,554,211 downwards.
CCGTGAAGCCCTACAACCAGCTACCTGTGGTTGCTTCAGCCAGTGGCGGGTGTCAGCTTTGCCACTGGTAAGAACCAGGGATCCTTTCCTGGTGAGAGGAGCCAAGGAAGACTTACTCTTCTCCGTCTGAGAAGTGGGGACAGATGACCCCAATGGTTGGGGGGGGGGGTTGTTGCTCCTGAAGTAGGTTGTGCAGGAGCAACAGGGAGGGAAATGCTCCCCACCATCAAGGTGGCAGGTGGAGTCTGAGGGCTCCAAGAGCCAACTGTACGCGGTGTAACAGAAGATGGTAGACCTTTTGTGTAGCGGTGGCATAGGCTGATGTCATATGCACAGGATGTAGCCTCTCATTTTCTCTTAGCCTCGGTGTACGTCAGTCCGTCCAGGGTCTTTTATCTTATAGTCCATTATTTTTTTTCTTTCTGGAGAATCCTGCAGTCTGGCAAGCAAGGCAAATGGTGCTCTCTGCAGTTGACACAGATGGGAGGCGGGGCACAGGGAGTATTGGAATGTGAAGGATGTCCACAATCCAAACATGGCCGAACTTCCAGCACTTAAAGCACCGCATTGGAGGAGCGATATATGGCTTTAAGTCACAGCGGTAGACCATCACCCTGACCTTCTCAGGTAATGTGTCACCATTGAAGGCCAAGATGAAGGTACATTGGCTACCTGATTATCTCTTGGACTGCGGTGGATGCGCCGGATGAAATGGACACATCGACGCTCTAAACTGGCGCGTAGCTCATTGTCAGACTGCTAAAGAAGGCTGCTGTGAAATATGATACCCTGGACCATATTTAAGCTCTTATGGGGCGTGATGGAAACAGAAACATCCCTCAGCTTGCCACAGGCAAGTAATGCCCGTGACTGGGCAGAGGATGCTGTTTTGATCAAGACTGCCCCTGACCGCATTTTGGACAAGCCCTCCAACTCCCCAACTTGTCCTCTAAATGCTCCACAAAAAACTGAGGTTTCACTGACAATAAAGATTCCCCACCAACTCTTGTACATACGAGGTACCGGGGTGAATAAGCTTCGCTGCCATCCTTATCCTGGCATTCCTCCCATGGTGTGGCTGGGAGGGGGAGGGGGGAGGGGGAGAGTGGGGGCGAACGATTTGGCGTCGTATTTATTAGCACTGAAGTTAGATCTTGACTGCTTAGAGACTGCTGGTGTTGGACCACCAGCAAGAGATGACGTACTATGCTTCATGGCGTGTCATCCACCCTGATGCCACCCACTCCGACCAGGGGCCCTCCCCATGGGCGCCACCCAGCCGCAGCAAAGGCAATTGCCGGGAGTCCCGAGGGTGACTGGCATCTACTCCTTGGCATATGTGGGGAGTTAATGGTGCAGACATCAACACAGCAAGCCCTGTGTGGTCAGGGGGCTACAACCAACAGGGTACAAGGCAGCTCCACCACAACGGACTGGCTACCGTGCTGGATATCAGGTGCAAACGAGCTAGTAAGTCCATTATTGTCAACAGTGCAGAAAGCAATATTTCACAGAGGATGGAGGAAAACGCTCGCAGAAGGGTGACCGCCCCACAGCTGGAGAATGAGCGGAGGTGCAGATTCACGTCGATGAAGGATGTGAGAGGTCTCAGCACATGATGGACACTATGCGGCATGTACGACGCCCTTCCCCAATTAGCTCCCCTACGGGGACCATCACACAAAGGCCGAAACGTGTGAAACTCCCTTTATTCACCTCTTACGACAGGCAGGAATAACTTGGGCCTATTCTAAACCCCAGACCCACAGCGGGAAAACAGTTAAAGATCAGTTGATATAATGCTCTGAAGGGATTCAACTGTACGTTCAGGTACAAAATAAGTGAACGAAACTTGAAAATATTGTCTTCTGGAATGACACTAGCATGTTGTTCGATTATTGTCTGATGACCAAAATGTTATCTACTAGTAAGAAGCGGTCATGAGAAGTCTACTGAACTCTATTGTATGCATTTTCACTGTGCAAAACTGCAAGCCAACTGTGCCAGATGATTTGCACATCAGAAATGCTATGCACCCAATATTAATGTTGAAAAGTATAAATGAGGCTGATCGGATGTCATGTCAACAGTACTCTCCTGCAGCACACAAAGAGCTGGAGACATATCAGGTAATCATAAATGTTAGTTTCATGTTCCATGGATCATGTTGCCCAACAGATTGTAATGATGTGGAACGAGTCGTTAAAAAAAAAAAAAAAAAAAAAAAAAAAAAAAAAAAAAAAAAAAAAAAAAGATATACAGTTGTGAGTCAGTAACTCCTACCTACCACCTTTTACACACCACAGTAATAGAAAATCATCTACGGAATAGGAGAAGTTGTCAAGGAAAAACTTTTTCAGTTTGTTTTCTGATTTTACTTTGCTATCTGTCAGACATTTTATAAGACTGGGTAAGTGATCAGAATTTTCAGTTGTAGTATTGTGCACCCCTTTTTGTGCAAAAGACTATCTACATGTGGAGTAATGACTGTCGCTTTTCCTTATGGTATTGTAATTATGTACATTGTACATCACTGTTCCTTTTGCACTGTAGTGAATTATTTGGTTCAAATGGGACTTAACATCTGAGGTCATCAGTCCCCTAGAACTTAGAAGTACTTAAACCTAACTAACCTAAGGACATCACATACACCCATGCCCAAGGCAGGATTCGAACCTGCGACCGTAGTGGTCTTGCGGTTCCAGACTGAAGCGCGAATTATTTACAACAAATTTCCTGAGGGAATTAATATACTGTGAAGCCATAGTCACAATGCCCAACTCCTTAAACAGATGTCTACAAGAACATCGGTGAGCGCCACATATTATTCTTACAGCACATTTTTGTGCAATGAAGACTTTCTTTCTTAAAGATGAGTTATCCAGAACATTATTTCATATGACGTTACTCATAAAAATATGCAAAACATGTCAACTTCCTGATTTGTCTCTTCCCAAGATCTGCAATGATTCTCAATGCATATGTGGCTGAGTTAAGTAGTTTTAGGAGTTCCAAAATGTGCTTTTTCCAATTTAAATTCTCACCTATGTGGATACCTAAGAATTATGAAGTTTCTACCCTATTTATTATTTCCTCACCATGTGTTACACTTATCATGGTGAAGCATCAGTAGATGTGCAGAACTGAATATGTTGTGTCTTTTTAAAACTGAGGGTGAGACCACTCACAGAAAACCAGTCACTAATACTTTTACTATCTTTGTTTACCATATCTTCTGGGTCAACGTGTATGCTTGGATTGATTACAACATTGAGAACTAGTTATGGTTCTTGTATGTCAGATGGAAGACAGTTTACATCTATGAGGAACTACAGTGGACCTACGATTGAGCCTTGGGGAACCCCATACGTGATTTCTCCTCAGTCTGATTTATGTCCTCAAACTATATTGGCTGAATTACTATGTGCAGCTTTCTGTATTCTGTTAATTAGATATGACATTATCTACTGGTTGGCAAACTTCAACTGATCTGGGAAAATACTGTAATTCACACAATCAAATGCCTTGACTAGGTCGCAGAAAATACCTGTTGGTGCTATTTTATTATTTAATGCCTGTAGGCTTGGTGATTGAACATATACATGGCATTCTCAGTAGAGCAACTCTTCCGAAACCCAAACTGTGATTTGCTGACGATATTATTGTTGCTACAAATATTTTGGAAAATGATGTCAGGAGTGAAACAAGTAGGTAGTGATGTTTAACAACAGCATATTTCAGTCTCTCTAAGAAAATACCTTGAGTTAGTGAAGTATTACATATTTCAGATAAGACTGGGCTTATTACATGTGAACAAATCTTTATTACTCTATTGGAAACACTATCAAAACCAGATGGGCTTATGTTTTTGGGAGAATGTATAATTTTCTTAACTGCAGATGGAGAAGTTTGTGATATATTCATATGATTGAATTTTATGAGATTTATATTTTCAACATACTACTGTGATTCTTCTCTTGAACTGTTATCCCTATGTTTTCTGCCATATTTCAGAAATGATTATTAAATACATTTGCTACCTATGACTCATCCTTTACAATGCTTTCATTCAGTTCAATAGTGATGTTATCATGTTCCGTGGCCAGTTATCCTGTGTCTCGTTTTACTAAATTCCATATAGCCTTAAGTCTGTTGCCGGAAGTACTGATTTTTGGCATTATGTGAATTTTTTAATAACTTTTCTTAGTAATTTTGAATAGTTTTTGAGATGTGCAACTACTGTAGGACCCCTACTTGTTCTTGCTAAAAGATACATTTCCCTTTTCCTTTCACAATATACTATAATCCCTCTAAGTGATCCATGGTTTTTTCAAATGACTGTTTAGTGTCTTTCTGATTAGATTATGCAGAAAGCTATTTTGAAATAATGATGTGAATTTATCACAGACTAGATTAAATTTTATTTCAGTATTTGGTTCATTATAAATTTCTTCCCAGGTCATCTACTGGAAATTATTCTTAAAAACATTGGTCCTGGAGCCATTAATTATTCTGATTTCCACTGAGGAGTATTCATCTTTTAAGGCACTATATTAGCTAACTGTATATCATGATCAAAGAGAGTTTTTTGTTACTGGGTAAACAGCTATTTTCTTATTTTGTGCTTCACCAAAGAAAACATTATTAATTAGTGTCCTATGTAGGACACAAATAAGGTTTCCAGATCATTTTTCCTATCAGAATCCGTTGGAAAATCTACACTGCAGTCACCATAGACTATTAACTGCTTGCTGCTGTCTGACAGTAAGGAACCCGGATTGTTCGTAAACAGTTCATAATTTCCCAATGGTGATCTACATACAGTTACAATTAAAAGTGAACTATTTTTCAGTACTAATTCACAAGCACACATTTCTATAAGCTGATCAGTATATATATATATAAAAAAACTACTTGTCTCGTTTTTGAACTTGTGTTCTGTCTTAATACATGTAACAACTCCTCCTTTTCCCATATTAGTTCTGCACGAGTAAGCAACTATAGTGTAATTTTTTATATGTAACTTATCTAACCCTGTGGTTATGTGGTGCTCAGACAGGCACAGGACACTTATCTTTCCAGAGCGCTCAAAATTTTTCAAACAGAGAAGCTCTTCTACCTTCTTACTCAATTCTAGAATATTTTGATGAAATAAGCCAACCTTCCTTATCTGTAAACTTTTAAGAATTTTTGGGGCTCTTCTAGTTATTTCTATTTCTTTTACAACAGGATACCTGAATCCTGATTCTCACATAAACGTGCCCCTCTGTCACCAGTAACCACAGGGATATTGCTATGTGTGATGCTGGCCCCCATGTATATTATTAGCAAGAAGCTCAGACAACCTATCTTCCCCTCTGTCAATGGAAAATCCAGGATGGAATGTAACAATATTATGAAAAGGATCATCGCTACTCATCATATAGCAGAAATGCTGTAGCAGACAGGCACAACAAAAACACTGTCAGAATAGCAACAATCCTTTTCAAAATATTGTTACTATATTTCTCTCTCTTATTCATGTGTAGGACATGTCTAGTACATCCCCATCTCCCAATTGTAGCAACAGGCACTGCATTCAAATGAGATTTAACTTCAGTCACAGCAGGCTGCTCAACTCAGTGTTCACATGGCTCACAGTGGTGTTAACCCGGGGCTGGTCATGGCACTGTACACCTCCACAAAAATCACATTTGCACGTATAGTTGCTACTCCTATTTCATCTAGGTCACCCCTTATGCTGTAATTAGTGTTCCTAGCCAGGCCGCTCCCTGTTCCACCTACTACAATAACCTGATCTTCGTTGCCAAAATCTTTGTACAAATTGCCTCTGTCCTCTGTCAACCGTCTAAGGCTAGCACTTGGCTTTACAATACTTGTGCTCTGGTACTATGTTCCTAATTTGTCCTGTATCGTATGGCCTACACTCTTCTCATGGCTCCTACCTAGCAGCAAGACTCTCTTCCTACTCTCTTCCGGTACAGACCTTCACAAGTTTCTTCGATAGAAGTCTGCTGCACCCTACTGTGACCTACAGCTGGATGATGCTCTTCTCCTTCTTCAGGCAACAAGTCAAATTTATTTGATACTGCTAGCTCAAATGTAGATCTACAGAGCCACTGGAACTGATAAACATGTACACATCTTGAATAGGAAGGGGGGAAAAGTAAACAGTGGTCCCTTTGTTGCACTTTCTTACTGTACAACTGTTTAAAAGTGCTGTACCAGTGAAATTATTTGTCTGCTCATTATAAAATATATTATAAAATTAACTGAATTCCTCATCAGTGCTTGACAGAACATGACAATAATATAATCATTAAAAAGAAAGACTTTCCTAATGTTCTGAAAATATTATTTATTTGATCGCAAGTTGGCTTTGGACTTCTTAGCTAACAGCTGCAACAAGCTAAAACACCAACTGCTTTACTTTCCTATGAAACAAAATTGTTTTAACTTTTGATAATGGAATATCACTTACTTCTTCTCCTTCTCCTTCTTCTTCACCTTTAATGTGTTGTTGGCTATGTTCCTCGCTGTCATGAAAAACAACTGAGCAAACCTGTTGTAAGTACAAATAGTGAATTAAAGAAAATCTAAAACTGTGACAGATTTATTAATGCTGAATTTTCCTACTGATTTAAGTATACTAAAAATAAAAAAATGAAAGAAACATATATGGCAGTAGCTACTAGTAATTTGTTTGTCATCAGAAAAAATAATGCACTGACAAATTAATGTTGTCCACTATAAATAGAAAGAACCATTAACACTGGATCAAGATCAATATACACAATCCACAGGTTTCTGATTTGGCAAGCATTGTTCACAGAATGCAACTATTAATTCTATCAGAATTAATATGACTAGCAATTTCATCTGAAGTTTAAAATTCTAATGTTATTTTCATATTTTTTAAATATAAAAAAGTTGTATGAACTAGCAGCAATAGCAAAATAATGAAAGTAAAAACTGACAAACATTTTTAACTGATGGAACTGTACCTTTTATAACTGGAAATTGTTGCTGATAATCATGGTTGACGGGTTACGTTATTGGCAGGAATCTGCTTGCCTTATCTCCATTCATCCACTTTTGAACTGAACTGTCTGTCATAGTGAGCTAATGTGTTTGTATTTCATAGATACTGTATACTGTACTCTGTACACAATCAGGTGTGATTTCACTCTTTTTTCCTTCTCTTTTTTGGTACTTTGGATCAGATTTGTTTGTTGTGTGAATCTCTTCACAATGTGGGAAAATATCTGAGAAAATGACTATGCTATTTCCAAATTTCACTTTAGTAATAACAATAAGACTGTCCCAGCAAGTAAATAAATTTTGGAATCCATTCCGGTTGATCTGAAGACAAATTTCTCATTAATCTGACAATAGATGTAGATGTAGATGTAGTAGTAGTAGTAGTACATTCTCAATGCTATATTTCAGCACTCCGTAATCAGACAGATTTTGCAAGAAACACAAGTGTTCAGCAGAATCAATATCTTTAGTGTGTAAATGAGTACAAATAAATATTTCTTTGTGAGTAAGCTGACACAATGTATACTATCAACTGCACAAATTAAAAGAACACCACCATGTTAAGAAATGCAGCATGGATACAAATTTTCATAAGGGAACTACGTTTGAGAGTTTTATTTCACCCATTTTTGTTCACCCTGCGTGAATATCAGGCACAACAAATACTGTGGTTATTTATTGTTTTTCCTCCACCTGCTCAAGCAACGATGATTTACTTGTAAGATCTCTCCATCATAATCTCTCTTAACAGTCCTGAAGATTTTTGAAGCATTTTAACAAAACCAGCTAGGGACAACTCAGTATTTTTGTTTATTTTCCATGGTGCTAAAGCCACGTAAAACATGTTTTGATCAATATCAAAATTGTATTGCACATACTTATATTTGTAATATTCATTCTTTGAAAATCTACACCAATATTTTTATTCTCTGTTTTATAACTGGATTCTGCAACTATGCAGTGCAACTGTTTATTCTCTGAGTCATGTTGTGGACATTCAAATCTTGTCTTTCACCATGAATTAATCGATTCAGCTTTTATTTATTTTATTTAAACTTTTTTTATTTATTTATTTTTGTTCCATGGGAGCATATGATCAGACTAAGTTGATCAAACAATGGAAACTCCAGGTAGGAATATCAATAATGAAGGAAAAGATACATTGCTACTTACCATAAAGAGGACATGTCAAGCTCCAGACAGGCATGATTAAAATACACTCACATATAGCTTTCGGCCTTCATCAGTAAACACACACACACACACACACACACACACACACACACACACACACACACAAAGCAAGCAAGCAAGCACTTCTCATGCGCACACAACTGCCAACTCCAGCCGGATTCCGGCCGGAATGCAACATCACTTGGGATGCATGCAGCAATATAGAGGGAGTGGGGAAGGGGAACAGGAAGGGATGGTAGTATATGGGTGGGGAGAGAGACGAACACTGTCCGATGGAGTGTGCAGGAACTAGACTACCAACAGGTGCAGCATCAGGAGGTTGTGGGGCAGGGTGGTGCGGGGGGAGGGGGGGGAAGGAACAAAAAAGGAGAGGAATGGGGAAAGTGTGCAGATGCGTTGGCAGAGGGCTGCAGATAAATAGGTTGGGAGATGAGAATGGGGAGGAGATGATAGGAGAGAGAAGGTGGAAACTGTTGGGTGGATGGTGTGTTACTATAGGTTGAGCCCAGGATCATTACAAGAGCAGAGAATGTGTCGTAAGGATAACTCCCATCTGCGCAGTTCAGAAAAGCTGGTGGTGAAGGGAAGGTTCCAGATGGCTCAGTGTGAAGCAGCCATTGAAATCAAGTGTGTTCTGTTCAGATTTATGTTGTGCCACAGGGTGGTCTACTTCGCTTTTAGTCACAGTTTGGTGGTGGCGGTTCATGCTGGTGGACACCTGGTTGGTAGTTGTACCAATACAAAAAGCTGTGCAACGATTGCAGCATAGCTGGTAAACGACATGGCCGCTTTCGCAAGTGGGCCGGTCCCTGATGAGATAGGATAAACCTGTGACAGGACTGGAAAGGGAGTTGGGATTGGGAGTGGCATTCGCACGGACTAGGATGTTGTGGAGGTTGGGTGGGCAACGGAACAACACTTTAGGAGGGGTGGAAAGGATCTCGGGTAGGATGTCCCCCGTTTCAGGCACAGCAATAGGTAATCAAAGCTCTGGTGAAGGATTTGGTTGAGTTGTTCCAATCCAGGATGGTACCTGATGACAAAGGGGACACTCCCTTATGGATGGTTTTTAGGGGTGGTGGGAGGTTTGGAGTTGTGAGGAGAAGTGGCACAGGAGATCTGTTTGCAAACTAGGTCTGGGGGATAGCGCCTGTCTGTGAAGGCCTTGGTGAGACCCTCAGCATACGGAGCAAGGGAGTTTTGTCATTGTAGATATGCCGTACCCCGGTGTGCAGCACTATGTAGTATGCAAATGTGGCTTCTTGCACTGAAAGGTGCTTATCCATGTCTGAAACTATCGTCACCAATACGTAGTTGTCAATTTTTTATCTTTAAGATTCAACTTGAAGAGCAGCTTTATGTTTTTTTGTACTTCATGTGAGTAACAATGTCAGTGTGTCCTCCATGTGAAATCCTAAATTTCGCACCACCAACTGTACACTCAGCATTCTCTCCTGGTCTTTTAATAAAGGGCAATTCTTGCAACATTTTAATCTTTAGTTTGTACTTGAGTGTTTCCAATTATTAACACAGACAATATTTAGATAAAGGTTATCAAAATCACTTGCTGCTGCAAGTCCCGAAAACATTAAGCTATCATACAACAGAAAAACACGCCACAGGTAGAAAATATGCAATTGTTAAGAAGACTGTCGCATTATCAAGTTTCTGAATGAATCAGTATACAATAACGAATCTCAAATACAGTTTAGTTTTTTCATACAAATGAAGTCTAATGTCTATGTTCCAAAACTTCAGGTGAACAAACCATTGTGTAGGTGATTAATTTAGAAAGGAAAAAAAGGTCACACTGTGAAATATGAAAATCCAAAGAGGATTTGAGGACTTTGAGACATTTTGTTAAAATCAGGACTGTCCTAAAAAAAATCAGAATGAATGGAATCCCTACTTACGTATTACCCACCACTCACTTATTGGCAGGTCAGTGACTGCACCCTCAATATTTGTTTAATCTAATTAACTGCCTCGTAGTGACCTGCAAAATGATCCACACCCGTGGTCCAGGCGCATAGTTGTATGGTGTGCCATGGAATTTGCAAGACGCTACCACTGGCAGAGATCTCCAGTCTTGGATGCGCACCCAGCCTCTCCATAGTGCACTCTACTGCCAGCTGACAGCTTATAGAGTCGAGCCCAACTAGTCTTAACCTCAGTCATATGTTTACATCCAACCTCTGTCTCTCAGGCCAGTAGATCAGCCAGTATATGGCAAATATTCTTGGAGTAATAAAGTGTTGTGTTTGTTATTATCTGTGTGTTCTTGCAGTGAAATGAGACTGGCAATGAGTAGGGTCATTTTTTGTGTTTCATTCTGCAGTTGCTTTTCTCATTGTGTTGTGACATGAAAGCTCTGCTTCAAATGTTGTTGCACCTGCAAGTGGACACCAGTGTGTCAGTTTTCCTGTTTAATGCCCAAACATATTTATATTTCAGCTCTCCTTTGTTGTCTATCAGTAAACAGGCACCTAGGGGGATAAGGTAAACGGCAAATCCCCTTGCTTGGTCAATTCACAGCTGACGTTACCTATACATCAGTAACTCGGCCTACCTTTACTGTTGTTCAGGATGCTAGTGCAGTCAACATTTTCTGGCTTGGTGGCTCTCATGCCTTTGGCTTTTCAGTCATGGACTCCATACAACTGATATCTGCCAATGTCCCTCATCAGTCACTGAATTCTCTGTGCTCTGAATTTCAGGATATTTTTTACAGAAGACCTAGTATGTGCCACAGACTTTAAAGCCCACATAACCTCGATGTAGTCGGCTCATCCTAGACTTCTCTTTGTTCTTGGTGGATTCCACAGCAATCTGTTCCAAATCCAAGACGGAGCTGGACTGGCATCTCTAGGGGCTGTGGTTTCAGTTTGCTCTAGTGAATGGGCGCACCCCCTGCTATCATAAAATCCCTCTGGTAAACATTGACTTTGCTGTGATTTTAAAGTCACCAGGAATTCACAGTCTTTGGTTGGCACATACCCACTGCCACATCCGGAAGAGCTGTTCACACACTTACCAGGTGTCAGTTCTTTTCCACCGTACCATCAGTTAACCTTCGATGAGGAATGCAAGCATATCATGGTTCTTACCACACCTTATGGTGTGTGTCAGTACCAAAGGTTAATGTTTGGCATGGCAAGTGCCCTTGCAAATTTTCAACACAATAAGGAGCACGTCGCGTCCACTATTCTGCACTGTTTCACCTATCTGGACGATGTTACTGCATGTAATACAAGTGACATCTGCACAATCTCCGAGTCATTCTTGAAATAATTCGAGCTGTGGGTCTGCATTGTGATCTACAGAAGTCTAAACTTTTCAAACCCTCTCGAGTACCTGGACCACGGCCAGGTGTTCAAACACTAGTGAGCCTTTTCACTGTATGAACTGCAGGCTTTCTTGGGTAAAATTGCCTGTTATGACCAATTCCGTCCTGGGGCATCCATCATTGCGCACACTCTCTACCTTCTTCTCCACAAGGGTGCTTCCTCTCTCCGATCTTCAGTGTGCAATCAGGCCTTTTCCACGCTGAAGGACTATCTCAGGTCAGTGCCATATATAGCTACTTTTGATCCTAACAAATCACTGGTTTTGGCTACAGATGTCTTGCACTATGGCGTGAGGGCAGTTCTTGCCCATTGGAATGCAGACGGCTCAGAGCAGCCACTGGAATTTGCATCCAAAACTGTCAGTCCTGAACAAGTCCACACTCAGGTTGAGACAGCAGCTCTGGCGGTCACCGAATTTCATGTGCTCTTGTATTGCATCAAATTCTAACTCGTTACTGACCACAAGCCATTAGTTTCATTATTCACCCCATCCGCACAGGTCCCCGATAAGGCAGCCAAACCCACAGGTTACTGTGATGGGCATTCTTCCTTTCCAAATATCACAATGACATCCATTTTCGTCCCACCTCATGCCATGCCAATACTGGCACTTTATCCAGGCTTCTCACTGGTCCAGACTCCAAGTTTCATAGAGACGAGCTCTTATGCTTTCAATTGAATGTTGCCTTCCGCCAAGCAGTAGACAGCTTTCCTATCACTGATACCCGGGTCACCAGGTCACAGCATCCGACCCCATCCTCAAGTAGGTCATCCACCTTGTCCAGCTGGGTTGGTCATGCTGTCCTTCAGGCCGCACTTCCAATCCACTTTATAACTACCTTGTCATGCATAATCGTCTCTCGTTCTTAGACAGCGTCCTCCTCCTCCGCCTCCCCATGGACGACGCAGCTCCCAGGGTGGTCATTCCTGGGAGTTTGCGGTGGGAGGTCTTACAGCTGTTGTGTGAGGGTCACTGGGGTGTTTCCCACAACAAAGCCTTGACTTACAGATATGTGTACTGGTCCTGCATTGACTGTGAGATGGAGCATTTGGTTGCTGCCAGTCCCCAGTGCCCTAGTCAACAGGCGGGTCCAAAGGCTTTGTTTTCCCCCCAAGGCCTCAAGCAACCTAGACCTAAGAATGCATCCATGTGGATTTTGTAGGTCTGTTTCTGAATGTGTCTTGGCTGACTGTCATTGACGAGTTTTCCATACAGAGTCTGCTGCTCCTAAACCACTACAGAACTTGATATTCAAACCCTTTCAAAAAAAATTTTCTGTGGAACGTTTCTTGACTACTCCCGTTTCTGACAATGGATGTCAGTTCTTGTACCAGGCAATTTGTGATTTCTGTGTGCAGTCAAGCATTCGGCATGTTTGCTCTCCTCACTTTCACTCCAAATCTAATGGTGAGGCCAAGTGCATGGTTCACACCTTTAAGGCCCAGAAGAAAAAATATCTGCAGGGATTCCCCACCAAGGAGGCATTACTGTTTTTCCTATAGCCTACTGGATGACTTGCATTGGTTCCAGTAACCCTGCCAAGCTTCTCCATGGATGGCCACTGTGGATGTTGTTATACCTCCTCTGTCATGTTCTCACCTGCAGTTGTATTCCACCGTACCACACTTCTTACCAGGGAAGGTTTTGATCAGCACCTCCGTGGTTACCAGCGACCACTGTGTGTCAGAACAGATGCCACATCTATGCTCTCCGGACTGGTGACTGGGAGGTCTGGCACCATCAAAATCAGCTCCAAGTCCAGATGGGCACCTATGTGTCCAGCTAGGCTGCACCACCACCTTCACCGGTGGATAGGTTGCTGGGTGTCACCTATCCACCAGTATTCCAGCCACAATTTTTGCCTGCATCAGTGCCGCTGATGAGACTGTGACATTACAACCTCTGGCAGCTGCCCCAGTGCCCCTCCAGCTGGTGGATACTACCATTACTGGTTCGATGTCATTTGCGTGGCCTCAGCTTGCAGTGGAGTCACTTCCACTCTTCCTCCACTGTCTTATGTCATCACAGATTCTGGATTGGAATGCCTGTCACTGGTCCCGTCATTTCGCGCTCCCACAGTGGGGCTTCAGAGCACTCTTCACACTGACCACTTTCATCCTTATTCCTCTCTGCTGACAGAGAGTAGTTCTCCCCTCTCACCTCCGAGGTCTCCGTGGACATGAACACCGTCTCCACATTGAGGTCATCCACTCCTTGCCCACCTCTCCACATTGAGGCTATCCACTCCTTGCCCAGTGTATCAGTGAACCTCCATCCCCAAGGGGAGAGGGGTGTAGCTACATGTGTAAGGTTCCATATCCGAGATCCAGGTGTGTAGCTTTATGCCACGTCACAGAAATCACAAGAAACTAGCAGCGCCAGACATCTCTGTTCTCGTATGTGCTCACAGCCTCTAAATATTTCACTCTACAGGCCAGACGACAGCTTATGGAATCGAGCTCGGGCAGTCTCGCCCTGTCATATATTTACATTCTGGCAATGTGTCTTGGACAAGTATAGCAGCCACTCCATGGCTGTACCAGTATTCTTGAAGAAAAAAAGCATTGGGTTTGTTGTTATCTGTGTGTCTTGTAGCCAGAACATGCCTGGACGGCTAAGTGGTAAGAGCACTGCCAGCTAATGGCAAGACTCTTGATTCTGAGCTAGAGTCCCAGTCGAGCACACAGTTTTAACCAGCCAGGAAATTTCATAAAAGCACTCACTTTACTGCAGAGTGAAAGACACACTTTGAAAAAAATGCTTTTTTTTATGGGATTGATTAATTATCCAAACAGTCAACTGTGAAGGTACTACCAACATGAACGAGTGTCGCTGTTTATCTCAACTAACAGTCCAACAAAATCTGTTGTTCCTCTACAGAGCCCTTATCATTCTGCATTCTGTCGCATTGCAGCCAAGCCATGTGGAGACTCTCCACACCACAGCAGCTGCATCAGTGTGCCAGCTCTACATTTCACTGTGTCAACAGCTCACCTCCCTGCACTCAAGCCACTACTATGCCTGCCACCCAGTGCCAGAATATTACGAGAAGAATGAAACACACTATACTATCCAGACTTTTTATGTTCATGGTGGAGTCAAGTTGAATGATTAAATAAAGAACTGTGTTTATGTCCACCACTGGTGTGACTGCAGCTCCCCACAATTCGCACCTGTCTCCGAAATCGTGCTGCATTTGGGTGCCCATTGTGGGGCCATCTTGCTTTCACTTTTTGCATTTGCTGTCAGAATTGAGATGGCTGGGAGACTATATCTATCTACATCTACATGATTACTATGCAGTTTACAATTAAGTGCCTCGCAGAGGGTTCATCAAACCAAATTCAAGCTATTTCTCTACTGTTCCACTCTCTAACAGCATGCTGGAAAATGAACAAACAAATCTTCCTGTACAAGCTCTGATTTATTTTATTTAGAGGATCATTTCTCCCTATTTAAGTGGGCACCAACAAAATATTTTCACACTGTTTAGAGAAAGTTGGTGATTGAAATTTCATGAGAATATCCTGTTGCAATGAAAAATGGCTTTGTTTTAATGACTTGCCACCCAATTTCACATATAATATCCATGACACTTTTCTCCCATTTCATAACAACACAAAACAAGCTGCCCCTCTTTGGACTTTTTGATGTTCTCTGTCAGTCCTAACCCATGTGGATCTGACACTGCACAGCAAAACTCCAGAAGAGGGCAGGCAGGCATAGTGTAAGAAGTCTCTTTAGTAAACTTGTTGCATTTTCTAAGTTTTCTGCCAATTACTCACAATTTCTGGTTCACTTTCTACGCAACATTATTTTGATGATCGTCCAACTTGAAGTTATTCATAATTGTAGTCACTAAGTATTTAGTTGAATTGATAGCCTTTAGATTTGTGAGATTTATCGCAAATCCAAACTTCGCAGATTTGTCTTATTACTAATGCTTTCATTGCTTAGAGTCAACTGCCACTTTTTGCACCATACAGACGTCTTGTGTAAACCATTTTGCAATTGCTTTGATCATCTGATGAATTTACAAGACAGTCAATGACAGCTCATTGGCAAACAATCTTAGTGGGCTGTTCAGGTTGTCTCCTAAATTGTTTATGTAGATCAGGAATAACAACAGAGCGCCTGTACCTCTTCCTTGGGGAATGCCAGATTTTACATCTGTTTTACTCTATAACTTTATCAGTTACTATCAATTGTGAGATTTCTGACAGGAAATGATGAATCCAGTCGCACAACTAAGACACCACTCCATAGGCACACAATTTGATTAGCAGTCGCTTGTGATGAATGCTGTCAAAAGGTTTCTGGAAATCAAAAAAATATGGAATCAATTTGACATCCCCTGCCGATAGTGCTCATTACTTCATGAGAATAAAAAGCTACCTGTGTTTCATAAGAATGATATTTTGTGAATCCATGTTCGCAGTTTGTCAATAAACTGTTTTCTTTGAGGTAGTTCAAAATGTTTGAGCACAATATGTGTTCCAAAATCCTACAGCAAATCGACATTAATGATATCCGTCTGTAATAAATGAGTCATATTTTCTTACTTTGGTTGTGGTGAGACGTGTACAATTTTCCAATCTTTCTTTTGATGAGTGAGCAGTTGCATGTAACTGTTAAGTACGGAGCTATTGTATCAGCATGCACTGAAAGGAAGCTGACTGGTATACAATCTGGATCGGAGGCCTTGCCTTTATTAAGTCATTTAAGCTGCTTCACTAGAACAAGGATGTCTACTTTTAAGTTATTCATACTTGCAGTTGTTCTTGATGCGAATTCTGGAATATTCGCTTCATCTTCTTTGCGGAAGGAATTTCAGAAAACTGTATTTAGTATCTCTGCTTTAGTGTCTGTGGTCATGCGTGCAAGAGTTGCATTTGCGTGAGTGTATATGTTTATGTTGTCTATTTCCGACAAAGGCCTTGTTGGTCGAATGCTCACTTGCTGACAGTCTTTTTGTTGTGCATACCTGTGACTTAGCGTCTCTGTTATATGGTGAGTAGCAACTATTCTTTCCATAATACTGATACAAAGCAGCCATATGGGGAGGCACTGCACAGGTGCGACAAGAGTTACTGGCCCTGACACCATTAATTAAACCACTCCGTTTTCAGGAACACACTGGACATAACAGCAGTAAATCCACCAACGATGTCTGTAGAAACTTATTATAAAGGGAGAACACAATGAGAAAGTTGTACAAAGACTTTTTTGTATATTACGAGCAGCATGGTAGTCCAGTAAGTAGTCTATCAGGATACAGAGGGAAAAAGCATATTATGGGCAAAAGAGAGTAGTTGGAAAGTGACTGACAGAGGAAGTAGATTCATGGCATCTGAGAGGTCCGTGACGAGAGGCCACTGGACTACGCACATTGCCTGCAGCCTGTCAGCCACCACTACGAGTTGTACTGAGTAACTGCAGTGAACTCTGCTGCTGTTGGGTCGATACCTATGGATCTCTGCCATACCGCCCCAATGCTGGCAGCCAGCATGCTGCCACCACCTCCACAGGATCACTTAACACCACTGGAGTCCAACCAGCAGTTCAGAGTCTAGAGCTGGGCAGCACCGCATGCTGGCCAACATCACTTGCAGCCCATGCCATGCCACGGCTGAGCCACTTGCAGTCCATGCCATGCCACGGCTGAGCCACGTGCAGACACTGTGCCACTGCTGGTTAGCAGTGTGCCAGATCTACATTATATTGTGTAAGCAGCTCACCTCTCTGCACTCAGACCATCACTATGCATGCCGCTCAGTGCCAGAATATTATGTGAAGAAGAAAATGCACTACAATGCCTGTAATAGCTGGATGGAAAAGTTAAAGACTTTCTTGGCAGCTGTGCATGCAGCAGCAAAAAATATAGGGAGGCTACTGATATAATCAAACACTCTAATACAGAGGATAGTTATGGTCTCGCTGCCAGTAATTCCAGCCCAGCGGGCCATTTGTGTTCACCAGCCAGCACCACCACTCAACCTGGATTTAGTAGTGAAAACAGTGGCCATGAGGGAAATGCCGTGCAACCTTAATGCTTCCTGTGGGAGAACATTACCCTGATTTGCTATAGCCTATCATACAGCTGTCCCCGTCCTTAACAATCTCTCTTCAAACTGTCCAGTGACATCCCAGATATGTGATACTGATGGCTACCAGATAACCAAAATAGATAGTATATAAGGGAAGACATTCAATAGTATCCAGTAATTAACTGCTCTGAAGAGGATTACAGAAAGCCAGCTGAAACCTTGGCATTTTAGTTGCATTTGCATTTTACAATGACACGGCCTAATACCCATTTCATTCAAAATGACATTTTGCCATGGAAACCTACAAACATATAAATTAAAAGACATTTACGTTCATGGTGGAGTAACGCTGAATTATTAAATAAATGACTGTGTTTACATCCACCGCTGCTATGGCTGCAGCCTCCCCATAATTCACGTGTCTCCCAAACCACCTACAGAGCCTACATCACCCAAAAGGTCTCTAGCATATCCTGAAAACCAAGAACTGTTCACATTTCACAGTGGTTTCTCTGCAGCTACCACCTTCCTGTCACAGTGCAAATGACAGTTCAGCTGAAACTGATTTTTATTGGCAACAGCATAAAGCATTAAGGAGAAAATTTATTGGGAGAGTGTGAAAACTCCAAGATCCTTAGGGGGCCTCTGCATGATATGTTATCTACTTCACACATGCTATTCTTACACTTCATATTTGGAGAACAGAATGCTTTATTTACTTTATGGGCACTAATGCAGAAGACAATTCCTAAAGAAGGAAGTGCAAATATGCAAAAATATGCCAACAGCCCTGCCTTTTAGTCTACACAATGAGAGTGTTCTAAGAGTGAATCATTCTGAAGTGACAAAAATGTGGTGCTACTGTAATACCAGTTACATTCAGGAACAGGCCAACAGGCTGCAATGCGTTTGAAAATAGAAATATCTTGTATATACTTACACGAGTTGCCATTTTAAATACATATATTATACAAACTGACATACGTGTGTATAACTCACCTCAGATGCAACTGGTTTGACTTCATAGTCTTCTTCAGATTGCTCCTCCTTCACACACACAAATTCAAAGGGCTGTAACAGAAGAGAAGTGACAGTTTAGAGGTGAAAAGAGCAGCTGCTAATTGAACAAGCAGTACAAAAACCAGACAAGAATTGTAAATCATTAAAGATTCACTTTAGATACAAAATGGGGAAACTGAAAAGGCTTTATAAAAGAGAAAAAGAGTCCTATTTTATGATGTGATTTGGAGAAAGTGGAACCGCTATTAAAAATTCTGCAAATTGTACAGGAAAGGAAAATAATGACTTCGACATAATGAGTATGAAGCACACTTACACAACAGAAATTCATTAACCTTGGTGGATATTGTGGGAATCTCCAAGAGTCCATTCCCCAATTATGGTATTATGTGCACAGGTTGCAACACCAGAAAATGGCGGCAAAACACAACAGACCTGCACTGGACTGACACTTGGTGCAAGAACTGGCAGCTTAATCACACTAAAAATATAATGTATCGAATGTACATAGTTGGAGACATTTAGTAGGGTTTCATTACCATTTATAATGGAATGACTGTATGGTATTACTAGCCAAGAAGACAAGTCTGGAGTTGTTCAGTTGCCTGGTGCATGTCATTCTATTTGATCCCACTTCAACAACTTCCACATGTGTGATGGAGATGAGAATATATAAAAGGTGATTTATAAATGTCAGTTGTTGCATAAAAAAGAGTTCTACCAACTGACAGAAGTTTATATCCAAACGTTTAACAAGAAGCTTGTATCAATACTAAATAATCAAATAACAGGAAATAGAGACTAGTTCTTGCAGGAAATAAAATACATGTGAAATACCGGAACTATTTATTATACTGACAAATTAGTGTAGAGCAAGATCATTCCAGCAAATTCACATGGCAGAAATAAAAAATAACTTCAGTCACCAAAAAATTGGTACAGGCCTTTACAGAGGAACTGTGCACCAATGCAATGGCTGGAAGTGTTGAAATGAAACACCATTCCACTTCTGGAAAGATGATTACAATATGCCACATTCGGAATAAACAGGAGTTTGTCCACAATGCTGGTTTGCTTTTCCCCCAGGCAGAAGATGGTACCAATTATCATTGAGAGACAAATGCAAAGCTCTATTAAGGGTGGTTCAAGAAAATTAAGAAAAATTACCTACATAGAGCTATGACTGTGACTGATAACACTTTGTATCAGATAATGAAACAGAGGAAGGGTTCTATTGTTGAATGACTTTACAATGAATTTACAAAAGCAGTTCCCATATCAAACACCAGGAACTCATTAGTAGAGCGAACTGTGTTCAGTAGATAAAGGACTCAAAATTCTGTGCTTGCTAATCACATACTGTGAATTCCACATCATATAACCATATATGTAAATTGAAGGTAGAGAGGCGAGGAAAGGAATGGAATGGAGAGGGGAGGGGAGGGGAGGGATCACTGCTGTCAGCTGCATTGGGACATTATGCAGAATCAACAGCAACATGTAAAAATGTGTACCAGACTGGGATTTGAACCCATGATCTCCTGCTTACTAGGCAGGTGTGCTAACCACTGCGCCATCCGGTACACAGTGTTATCGCAGCTGCGCCGACTATCTTGGCACTCGTCACGGCCGATCTACACTACCACACTACCATCAGACATGTCCGAAAGAACAGACACCACACATTCATATAAATCAGATAACGTGTTTGGGATGTGTCAAAAACATGGTCACAATAGAATACAAGACTTTTAACGCAACTGTCACACTATACCTTTGCTGCTCCATTTTGCAAAAAGCAACTGAGGGATTTTCTAAAATCACCATTCTTACCTACAAATTTTATTCCATCTAGTTACCGCATTTAGTAAGTTGACTTTTTATTTACTGGTGCTAATGGGCATATTCTTTAAGAACTGTTTTATATGGAGAGTTCATAAGCTGTCTCCAATTTTCATCTTTCTCAAAAGCGAGATCTCTCTCCATGGACATGTGACAGCCAGTTAACATAGATATGCTGCACCAAGGGTGGATAGCACATTTTTCACTCTCTACTGTAGGATTGTCAATCATTATGACGGCAGCAGGATGGTGCTTTAGCAGCTGTAACCTTACACGGATTGATGCCAGTGACCAATTTGTTTACAAAGTTGCATGTCACAAATATGAAAATTGTTAATAAGGAATGGTTTGTAATACTACCAACTAAAGTTAAAGGAATACAGCATCTTTAATTTCACCAAAATAGATACGAGGATAGGCCCAATCAAAGTGTATTCATATAATATTCCTGCAAGAAAATGACACAGTAGAAATCATCAAAAACAAGCCAGTAATTAGGGAATTTAAGTCCTTAAGACTATCAACAGGAAATTGTTCACGAAAAAATGGTCTGGATTTCCAGTTCTTCAAAGCTGGTATTCCCTAAAAAATGCCCAAAAAGCATGCTTTTATAAATACTACAGCAAGTGTCACCTTATTTGCTACTAAAGAAGCATTGGAACTCAAGATGAATTCAAAGTGAGAAGTAAATTGTTATGAAATGAATAATTCGTCAGCTCACCACCACCACCACGCTCAAGATTACATTCACTTCACAGGCAGTCTGGTTGTTGTCCCCCCCCCCTCCCCCCAATACATACTGCAACTGTACAATCACTGAAAGCTATCACTACTGACACGCATATGATGTGCAGACCTGACCTGCCTGACAAATTGTGGTAGCTGCTGTTCTACTTGTCAACACAGTACTTGCAAACAATCACCACAGCTGCTAAATTGGAATTTACTATCAACACTAAACACAACTTTGTGCAACTCATCCTCCCACCTGCATCTCTCATCTATACCACTGGAGGTTGGTTGCAAAGTGGAGAGGTGCCAAGAGGGAGTGCTATGCACACCACCCTCAATCTCAATCTCCTAGTCCATCTTTACGATAAGATTCACTTTGCTCTTAGCTGACATTTTGGATGCTATTGTGTGATCAGTGAGACGTTCCTGCAGGTACAAATCTGTACCTATTGCCATCCAGAACCAGCAAGAGCACACGTACCACTCTTCAACTGTCTAATACATATATGCACACACTGATACACAATTGACATCAACATGGGCAATTTGGCAGCTTTCCACTGGCTGATAATACAAGCTGATGGAAACTCAGTCAAGCTCACAAACTGCACTAATCAATGTCAGCTTGGCACAACTTGGCAGCTCTTACTTAATGTTATGGGTATCATACTCTGTGGATCTTGTGGAGAGGTGTTTCTGGGATGTGGAAAGAAGAGAAGGATGTATATTTTATTAAGTGTAATAAAATGAAAAACCTCAAATTTACCAATGCTCATAAAGATAGGGTACTAATATAAATAATATTGTAACTCAAAACATTAATTTTAAGGGTTCTGTGAAGGTATTCACTACTAGAGCAGAAAGAGTTATTCAACAAAGTTCTCCAATTCAGCCAAACTCCACGTCACTCTCAACACATTCAACATGCACTGGCACACATGAGTACCCAGTACCTGACTTCTTTCTCCACAAATGTGAAGGTTTTGAAGTCTTTGTAGAGTTTACTTAAGGTCCTCGTGATGTATTCGAGATATATTTCTTAAGAAAAGAGAAATAATGGTAACAACAAAGAACACTGGTAAATGTGTGTATTGTGAAAATTGTCAAAATACCATATGTTTTGGTGGCATGTCTTTCAAATAACATTAGATATAAATCTTACAAAGTACTTCTGGTACCTATAGAATATTATCTCTTTAAACTAAATTTTCAAAACACAGTTCTAAAAGCCATTTGTTAGTAAAGATAGGTGGAATTTTTAAATATCTACAGCTCTAACCTTGCTTACTGAAAATTTATTTGAACTAAGAAGTCTGATATTATCCCTCTTAAGGACTGTAAGTTAATCATCATCATTCTTTGGCATGTAACACACAAGTATAAGGAATGTTATCCACGGAGTCAAACTCGCATCATCTGGCTGTCTGCATTCAACATTTTCTACACACACACACACACACACACACACACACACACACACTTAAAAAGCATACAAGAATTGTCATCAAATAAAATTATTCATACATGACTTCTATGCCTCACTTTAAAATTGACAACACTTAATACTCTGTTTTGCTTCATCATGCTACCACTCATTCACTGCATTAACACTGGTCGCATCTGCATAATGCCACACCAGCTGCCTTCCCATACACTGACTTGCTCCATAAACATCAAGTATACAGCACCAACTGGTTGCACTGAACCACCAACTATTCCATTGTATCCCAGAGATGTCAAAGCAGATATGGAAAAACAACAGTCCCAATAATTATATACACATGGAGCCATGAGTGTGCCAATGGTTGCAGCAGAAAGAATAAGTAAGTTAAACATCATCAACAAGTGGTAGTAAACAGCACATATGCTGTAAGTACAATGAGGTGACAAAAGTCATGCGATACCTCCCACTATCATGAGGGACCTCATTTTGCCAGATGTAGTGCAGCAATTTGGTGTGGCATGGACTCAACAAGTCAGTGAAAATCCCCTGCAGAAATACTGAGCCATGCTGCCTCTACAGACAACTGTACCACTGGCTCTGAGCACTATGGGACTTAACGTCTATGGTCATCAGTCCCCTAGAACTTACAACTACTTAAACCTAACTAACCTAAGGCCATCACACAACACCCATTCATCACCTCTACAGACATCCATAATTAAGAAAGTATTGCTGGTGAAGGATTTTGTGGACAAACTGGCCTCTCAATTATGTCCCATAAATGTTTGATAGGATTCATGTCAAGCGATCTTAGTGGACAAATCATTCACTCAAATTGTCCAGAATGTATTTCAAACTAAGCATGAATGACAGTAGCTCAGTTACATAACTATTTTGCTTGGGAACACAAAGTCTATGAATGGCTGCAAATGGTCTCCAAGTAGCCAAACATTATCATTTCCAGTCAACGATTGGTTCAGTGGGACCAGATGACACAGTCCATTCCATGTAAACACAGCTTACTCCATTACGGAGCCGCCACCAGCTTGCACAGTCCCTTGTTGTAACCTGTGTCCATGGTTCGTGGGATCTGCACCACACTAACTCTACCACCAACTCTTACCAACTAAAATTGGGACACATCTGGCCAGCCCACAGTATATAGTTGTTTAGGGTTCAACAGATATATTCATCATATGTCCCACTATGATTTTTAGTGCTGTTAGTCTGTCAGCACTGACATCTCTACGCAAAAGCTGCTACTCTTGATCATTAACTGAAGGCCATTGGCCACTACACTGTCCGTGGTGAGAGGTAATGCCTGATTTTTTTTTATTCTTGGCACTATGAATCTTGGAATACTGAATTCTCTAATGATTTCCAAACTGGAATGTCCTATGCCTCTAGCTCCAACTGCCATTTCATTTTCAAAGTCTTTAATACCCGTAGTGCAGCCATAATCACATCAGAACCCTTTTAACATGAATCACCTTGGTACAAATGACAGCTCTGCCAGAGCACGGTCCTTTTATACCTTGTGTACGCAATACTACAGCCATCTGCATAAGTGCATATCACTATCCCATGACTTTTGTCACCTCAGTGTATGGTGAATCACCTAACCCACAATGGAATGAGGAAACAAAAAGAACTACCTAAGGACAGAAAGATTGGTATTGTGCCATATCTAGAGAATATCTCAGCAAAACTTGTGAATACATTTAAACCGTACAGTGTCCAGGTGGCATTCCATGTGGAAAAACTTAGAATAGTTTAAAGTAAACTGCAACAAATGGAAATATACAGAGTGTATCATGCAACACAAAGTATGAAGATCAAACAGGAAGAATATACTTGACAAGTTATAGAAAGAGCACACAGACCATACAGCCAAGGAAATTATAGAATAGCTCCAGTAGGCAAGTGCAATTACAACACAATCCATCCAGTGAAAGGTATTGAAGAGGATTTAGGCTTGGTAGCAAAGAAAGGAAACTTAACCTACTTGAAGAACTAGAAACTATGTTTCATTCCATAATGTGCTCAATGGACAAATCAGAGAAAACTCTAAACATTCTTCAACGAGGCCATGGATTTTTTTGAATTTAGCAGTAATATGATATAGGCAAGCAATTTTCATAGATAACTATTGGCAATATTGTTTCTTCATGTCCTCTTGACAAATGTGGAATACAATGGAGTGGTTAGTGGTTCATTGGTGCCGAATACTAGCTGTTTACAAAAACGAGTCAACGTACAGCAAGGCAGCTGGTGTGACATTAAACAGATGCAATAGGTGTTACTGCTACAGAAAAGCAGCACTTCGATGAATGGGTGGTAGTGCAGTGAAGCATAATAGAGGATCGGGTATTCCCAATTTTGAAGTCAGACACACTTGACTCCCAAAACATATGGCTGTGATTAACATTCTTTTTATTTATGTGTTGCAAGTTAAATAATAATGACAATGAACTAAGGTGCTTCAATAATTGAAGGGTGTCAGTTATCTAGTTAACAAACTAAACATTATCTACTGCTTGTATTTCATTCGTTTGAACACACTAGTTTAGCAGCTTCTATCAGAAGCACTACATTCCATTCAATGAGCCTCGACAAAATTTAATAATGATCAACCTGTCTCATATTACCAACTGATAGGATCATTTGCTGATTTTTCAGTATGAAAGCTCATGCTATTTCTTACTCCCGAACTTTTATTATCTGGAAACAGGTCAACATTTGCACCATCTGGCAATGCGAGTGGAAGGCAGGTCATATGTATTAGAAACAACATAGGACACATAGTAGAACCTTGAGTCACATCACCTCTAACTGATTCAAATTTCAAGTGCTACACAAGCACCATGGAATGATACATTTTGCTATCCATCTTGCAGAAAAAAAAAAAAAAAAAAAAAACCTGCTGTGTCTACTACCCCATAAAATCCATAACACTGTCACACAGAAACCAGAATTGAGCACCAGTTACGATAGCAGGGTCAATAACAGTAACTACCACTTCACACTTAAGTACATTTATCAAGCATGCACAACAGTACAAATGGCGCCGACCTGCCTGTCGCAGAAGAGTGTGCTCATATTTATATGTTTAATAGTCTAGCAAACTAAAATATTCCACAATTAAGTAAATTCAAGAACCTTAGAAAAATCACAAATGATAAATAATTGCAGTATGCAGTAATTGAATCAGTGACCTGCACATTCCAGCCAGCTAACAACTACAGTCTCTACACTGCAGCAAATGACATACTTGCAGCTACTTTTTTCACATATTTAGTCAGTTTCCTTCACATGGCAACACTGGTGGATCCTATGTTCTGGTTGTGTTGTCGTGTCCTTATGCACACAATGATTTTCAGATGGAATTATTTCTGTTGATTCACAACAATGCACTGGACAGGCCTTTAAATTCATTTTAGAAGGCCCTACCACAAAACACATTTCAGAACTAATAGGGTTTTATGTAAAAGACATGGATAATGCATGTCAATTTCTGTCTCCTCGGTGTAGACCACAAACCACATTTCAGAGCTGTGATAGGGTTTTATGTAAAGGACATGGATAATGCATATCAATTTTTGTCTCCTCGGTGTAGGATTATCATCCTAGACTTTATATGTGGTATCTGAGAAGTGATAAGAAATACAGTCGAGGCCAAAGTACCACTTTTATTATTTTTCTGGTAGCCCAACCATGCACACACGTGTAAAAATCAATACAAAGTACAATGGGTTGCATCTTACAGGTCAGTGTTTGGCATTATAACATTCGTGGTCAGGATCCCGGGCATCCGATGTCTGTATGGCAGCTCTCTTGCTTCTTCAGTTCTTGTGATGACCTGTTTGACATAATCGTCCTGAGCATCATCAGGCTGAAACACAGAGTACCCATTTTCTCAGCCTTGTTGAGAGGATCATGGGAAATTGCGAAACCTGTAGTAACTTGCTTTGCAGTGTCGTACACAAGTGTCATAACAGGCAGTATCATGTCACAACCTACCCACTTGACACCAACAAAAATCAAGAGCATATCTTCCGTCACCTTTTCACAAAAAATTCCTTGAATGCATTTGTCTATGGGTGCTGGACAACTATCATTCTGTGGATAATGCTGCATCATGAAATTATTTCTGATGTCAGTTTCTACTGAAACAGTTTTACATGCTCAGTGATCACTACGCAGGGTGCTCCATGCTCAAAGTTATGTCTTCGGAAAAAACATGGCAATTTCCAGAGCTACAGATGTCAGAATGCCTTGTTGATAGCACAGCTGATGAAATATTCAGTGCATTTATTTCCACTTGAGAAGCCTCTGCAAGAGGTCAGTCCAATCCAGTGAAACACAGCAACAGCAGGAGCTCAGACATTATTGCTGGTTTTTTAATTAGTTTCCACTCTCACTAAGTATTACAACAATCAGGTAGAGGTTGCTGCAGCTCATTACAAGCTCTTTCATTTGTGGAAAAAGCCAGAACACACATACTGTTAGTGGATCACTGAACTTCAAGGTTTGACCTGACTGTGTCACTTTCAATGTAGCTGTCAACGGTACTATAGTGACACAATGATTCATGATGCAATTGCGTACAACGTGCCAGACAGTAGGATTTGTGAAAAAATTCTCAAACATTCTGATCCTACACTGAATCAAATGTTACACAAACTGTTTGTGAAATTAGTCATTGCCAGATGCTGTGTGCTACTTAAGTTAGACACTGGTACTTCCGTTACACTGTTAAATCGTGGCACTTGTGAACAGTTGGACTCACCACAGTTGACAAAACTTGCACATAACTTACTGTGTATAACGGTCAGGACATGCCAGTGCTTGGAACATGTAGTCTGCCTGCCACATTTCAGTCTCTCACCAGAACTGTGACAATTACAATTTTGCGTTTGCAAAACTGTGGAAATGTTTTTGGATTACATTCACTTCATTTGTCTGGTATTTGTATTCAGGACAATGTACTTTCTGTTTCTGCTCTTAACCCAAAAGCCAGTGTTACTCAATGGCTTGCGGAGTTACCACTTTTATTTTCTGAAGGACTTGGCAGAGCAGATAATCTTGTGGTGCACGTTAAAATGAAGGACAATGCGCAGCCTAAGTTTATTTTGTGCATGTTCTGTCAGTCTTGCACTTAAGAGACAAAGTTTCAAGTGAACTTAGAGAATGGGGAAACAACAGTGTTATAGCTCCTAGCTAGTCCTTTTCCCTTAGTAACCTTAACACACCTTTCTGGAGACTTTGTGTTGACTTCAAATCCGTTGAGAGTCCACAAACAATAATGGATGCTTATATGTTGCCTCACTCTGAGGAACTAATGGACAGGCATGGTGCAGGCTGATATTGTTCGAAAATTGACTTACACAATACATATTTGCAAATTCCACTAGATGAAGAGTCTCAGAAAGTGTTTGTGGTCAACACACATTTACGCTTCTTCAAATTTTTGCACTTACCAATTTGCAGAGCTTCAGCACCTGCCGTATTCCAGTGCTAATTAGAATAAATTACTGCAAAAGTTCCATTCTGCTCAAATTACTTGGACGATATTGTGGTGTTGGGATGTACACTGGAGGAACATATCAGTAACCTTCGTATGCTTTTTCAAATGCTTTATTTCCAGACTGAAATTCAGTACTTGGGTAATACTTTATGTAGCCATGGTGTTCATCCCCTTTACTCACATATGCTGGCCATCGGGACCTCCCTGCCCTGCGGAATATGACAGAATTGCAGTCAGTTCTCAGGAAGGTGAAAAATTATACCCATTTTATACACTACGCAGACCAGACAGCAACTCCATTGTATTGCCTGCACTGGAAGAATGTGCCCTTTTGTTTGGAACAAAGAGTGTCAGGATGCATTCCAGATACTTAAAAGCGTCTTGTTGAGTGATAGATGCCTTGTTCATTTTGATCCTGCTGAGTCTGTGGTTTTGGCAGTGGATACTTCTTCATAAGGTATCGGAGGTGTGCTCTCACACAGATTTGGTTCACAGGACAGACTGATTGATTGCTTTCACTTCCAAGTTATTGACCAAGACTTGAGCAACTACTCCCAAATACCGAAAGAAATGCTCACTATTACCTATGGCGTAACAAAGCTCCACAGTTTTCTGTTTGGTCGGAAGCTTTACTTAGTGACAGACCATAAGCCACTTCACTCTTTGTTTCATCCATCCAAACCTGTTCCACCATGGACGGCTCAGGAGCTACAACACTGGGCTTTGTTACTGTCACAATTTCAGTACAAATATTGTACCTGCCCATGTCAAAGCATGCAAATGCTGACACCCTTAATCAGCTTCCTGTTGGTCCTGAAACTGAATTTGATGCTTCTGCCGCTTCTTGTTGTCGAATTGATGCACAAGACTTTTCCCTTGAACTATAGGAAAATTGTGCAGGCTACAGAAGTAGACACTGACTTGAACCTTCTGTTGCACTGCATCTGTAATGCTTGGCCTAATTCAGTGAAAAACATTCAGCATTCTTTTTTGTGCTGATATTTTGCTCATCGGCATAGCTTCTCCATCTAGCATGGTGTGATTTTATTCCAAAACAACTCTGAAAATTCGCATGTTGCAAAAAAATGTATTGTGACTACTCCACCACAGACACTGGAGACTTGTATGCACCAAACAGTTAGTGTGTTGGCACTGTACTTGGCTGGGCATGTATGCCCACATTGAAGAGATGACTTCACAGTGCACACTTGTGCTGAAAATGTATTCGCACCAATGAAAATGTTTTCAGCTTGGCCAAAGTCTCAATTGCCATGGCAATGAGTGCATATTAACTTTGCTCATCTCTTTGGGAATACTACTGGCCTTATTGTTGAGGACTCTTCTAGCAAATATCTATTTGCAGTGCCCATGAACTCTACTACATAGTGTAGTATCATTCAGGCTGTGTCATCTATTTTTTGCTTGGAAGGATTGCCTGAAGTGTTGTTAGTTACAGACAATGGATGACGGTTTATGGCTCAGGATTTTGAACAGTTTTGTAAAACTATTGGATTCACTCAGCTTACCAGCTGTCCATTTCATCCTCAGTTGAATGGAGAAGCTGAATGATTTGTGCATACATTCAAGCACCTGATGAACAAACTACATGTGTCCCACGCATGGGAGCTAGCACTGCTGCTCTTCCTCACAATGTCCAGCTCCCAGCCCCGCAATGGTCCATCACCGGTGGAGCTTCTACATGGTTGGCATCACTGCACTCTGCTCCAGTTGCTGCACCCACTGCACCACACGGCATCTCCCACACTCCGCATGTATTGCTTGGCACCTAATGATTCTATTTTTTTCAGATCTTTTGGTTGCACCAGGTGCTGGGAGAGAGGAATGATTCTTCAAAATTTGGGCACTTGCATGTATTTAATTCAAAGTCCTGCTGGGAAGCTGTGCCATCATCGCACATTTTCTGTCCCGACTCGCATCCTAGCAGGATCTTGCGGCCAGCGCAGCTACCCCCGGGACCAATGGAGCTGGACCCATCACCTTCACTCCGCAGCAGCTCAATGACCTGGTACCCTCCATGGACCTGGGAGGTGCTGCTGTCGCTATCATCGTCATCTTCGCCGCACTCTCCGTATTTTGTGAGACTGACTCAGAAAGGGGGTGGATGCCTTCCCACGGTTTTCCAACCAATGTTACCCTTGGAGCAGAGGACAGATGTCGGTGTGCAGCCAGAGGCTTGGAGTTGGTCCCAGTTGCGGCTCCTGTCTCCTCACCCCACACAGCTTCCTGCCTCCGCCCCCTTCCCCTGTTGTCATAAGATAGCTCCATACATGACAATGGTGTGGCACTTTGGGGGGGGGGGGGGGGGGGGGGGAATGGGCATTCCTACAGCATCGACTGCACATCGATCGTTCAGAGCATCAAGAAGGCGCTGACCTATGTGCCAACAGAATAAGCAGGCAGCACCACATCTCCGGGAACACAGAGTACAGTGCCTCCTGTCAATGTTGGCTTAAGCAGCTGCCCATCACTGGTTACCTCCAGTTCGGTAGCAGAATTCAAGTGTACCAGTGCTGAATAACAGGAAGACAATACTTAGCCTGCATGTTGCGAGTAGTAATAGAGAATAAAGTACTTGTACATAGGAGACATGGGAAGCACAGGAATCACAGTGAGTTATGGTTCTTCTCTTTGTAGAAATAAAGTGTTAGATTAATCAACATGTGATATTCCTGCTACTGGCCATCGCAGCTTCTCTCCTTCCTTGTTTGTGTACGTGCTGACTCCCACAGTAGCCGACACAACAGTAACAATACTAAGGAATGGCTGGCTATAAATGAGCTGGGCTGGTCAGCAACCATTTTCCTTCCCTTAGATTATAATACCTTTCATATACTCTTCCTCCTAACAATCTTTGATCTTCTTTGATGTTTCCGTCTTTCTCAAAACACTTCAGTAATGTTGGCTCTTTCCTCTGTTCATCTGCAGTATTTATTCATGCAGCAATGACTGGGATATCACTAGCACTGTGAAGGTCCTCTAACAGATTCTAAGAAAGGGAATTAGAATTCTTCTGTTTGTGTCTATTTTTTTAATACTACAGTAATTAAATATTTCTGATGCTTCAGTGCCCATCTCACCAGTTGTTCTAACGGATCCTCCAGGCTTGTCAGCGACCACAAAGGACTGTCATCAGTAGCAACAGTGAATGGTCTGCAGTATAAATACGGTCAGAACTTGCTGATAGTTGAAAAGCAATTGCAAGACACTCTCTGTCAGTTATAAAGTAATTCTTCTCAGACTTACACAGTACTCTCATGTTGAAATTAATTATTCTTTCGCCAACTTCCTGTTTTTGCACTAGAACTTCACTTATCCTACAACTAAAAGCATCAGTCTGCAGTTCCATATTGCATTCTCATGAAAAAGTGCCAGGACTTGTGCAGATGTCAGAATAAAACCAGTGACCCCTCATGTCACAAACCATTGTCTATAACCTCTATGTCATGGCGAATGACACACAGCATGCAGTAGTGTTTTAACTTTTACGTGAAGATGATATGGTACACAAGAAAAAGTCTTAGTTAAATCACTAAGTACTTTCACTGGTAATAATTTCTGATTTCTTTATTTGAGTGTGTCATATTTCAGGACAAATATTGCCTGTCTTTATGAAAGCTACACTTTGCATTAATGAAAAAGTCTTTCTGAAGTAAGTGAATATAAAGTCCATTGGTATATAATTTTTGGCAATTTTTGAAAATTCTGACAGTAATGAGACTGGTAAGGCATTCTTTACTATCCTCTCATCGTCTTTCTAGTAATACTGCTTGTCGAAAGCATAAGTATGTTCCTAGGAAAACACCAAAACTAATTACATAAGCAACTTATTATATTACATAACTCTGGTCACATTTGATTATTTACTACAGATTTTACTGTAACCCTTTTGACATTTAGTTTTCAGAGGGTTGATAAGAATGAAAATTTTTGGAATGCCTATCCCATGTAAGACTAATTACTAAGGACTTGTTCAAATCTAACTTACTTAGAGTCAGGAGGTAGAACAGCAATATCTAATACCAGAATGATGCTGAAGAAAACATCATATGTACGTATCCTGAAATGAAATAATATAATGCTAACATATAAATCAGTAACACTGTGATAACATTTTGTGCATGGTTGCCCTTACAGTTCTCGAAAAGGGACACTTGTTTGTGAAATACTATTTCTGCAGTTGATCAACTGTCAATTACTTTTGGTTGCTGGGCTAGAGGAAATTCATTTGAAGACCTAAAATTCACAAGTGCAATATTATCCCCATCAATAATCCTAATCATATAGGAAACATGCTCAGCTATCATAAAAAGCTTGAAACATTATGTACATGTAAGGAAAGGTGTATATACATATTTAATGCTGAAACTGTGGTTATATATGAATTAGAAATGATTTCTTATTGCCACAAAAAGGTCACAGCTACAGTAGCCTGTCAGCTCCAGCTCCACTGTTTTGATGCACTTCCTTTTCTGAGACTACAACAACATTCATGTCTTTAATAATTGTAGCTTATCTGTTTCTGGATACATTTCCCTATATTTGAACAACTGATCCTATTGCTCAATTACCTTCAGGCAGTTGTCATACTCAGCTGATTTTACACATCACAAGGATGGCAAACTCCTACAGACCTCCAATATTTCTAAAATGAACACGTTTTCCACAGATTTCAAAGCAATTTCCACATTTCAGTTTACACAATGCAACAAATCACAGAAAATAAGCAGTTTTACATATCGAATTGAGTTGACAAAGATATAAACTCTAAACCACAAACAATTGAATACAATCATTTTGCACAGTAAAAATCTAACTTCAGTAGACCCGTCAATGTATTGCATAACCTTCTATTTTATCCACAGACTGTGAACAATATTGTACAATAAAAAATATTGTATATATTACTGAGAGTGTAGGGGTGCTTTACAATGAAGATTTCATGTAAGGATTACACCTATCTCCATCAGCTATAAGAATGATGCCACTGTTTACAAATTTTGTACCTTTGTTTGTAACAATATAATCACTGGGTTAAGCACAACAATAAAATATTACCATCAGTAGAGTTGAAGTTTCTGTTATCTTACTCCATTATCGTTAATCCGCTCACTTAACATGGACTGATTTACTGGAATACATCCCTAAGACATCACGCAAAAGATAACTATGTTCTTGGCATAATCCATATCACATCATGGTATCAGATATTATTGAATTTAGCATATGTCAAAATTCAGGAGTAAGTAATAAACATGTATTTTTTTTCTCCAAAAAATTCCTGCCCTGAGATACAGGCCTCCAAAGATGACACTGCAAAAACAATTTTGAAGATGCGAATTTTGGGAAAAATTTTTAAATGCTGTATCTATGTAACAGTTTTAGATTTTTTGTTAGAGTTTGTTTTTTTATTTGAAAGATAACTGCTTTTTGATTACAATGGTATCCTCCGTTTGGATGTATCTGTCAAAGTTCTTTTACTGTCACCTTCTGAATTTTTTTTACACTTTACAGAAAAAAATTTTTTTTTCAAAAATGCCGATCCAGAAAAGTTAGATTTTTATCCATTGATTATTACCATGTAGTACTACATTCTCTGCGAAGGAGAGCTTCCACTTTTTAAGTTGGACAGGTTTTTAACTTTCAAGGGTAATGTATGTCTTCACCGAAGTTGTTTCTTACTAATTTCTTTGTTACAATATTTATTTCTTATCATATTCTTTGTTGCAGTTATTTCTTTTCACTTTCATTGCTGCAGACATTTCTTACACTTTGTTGTTGTTTCTTGTCAGTTCCTTTGTTGAGGTTGTTCATTGCAGGTTTCTGTACTGTAGTTGTTCAGTGCTAATTTGTTTACTGAACAGGCTTCTAAGAAATCTGAGACCATTTAGTGAATTCTGCGTTTTCGTGAGGAATTTGCCAGTTGACACAGTTGCAGTGTGTTTCGTGAAATGGACTGTTTGAAATGTCTTCTGACTGGGGCCACAGGAGAGTGAAGTGTGCTGACTATTTGCATTGCAATAAAAGAGTGGTATATAAGACAAACAACAAAACAGACTTTGTTTAGGTTGGGGATAGGTGTTCACATTTGAAGACTCTGTTTCAAAGTGAAGACTCTTCTAGAGACAACTTTTTGTGTTCTAAATGATTTGACAGAATAACAACAATGATACTATGTGAACCAGGTGAGACCTCCCAAGGAGCAGATGATGCAGATTTTGCATCATTGGAGAACAGTTAAATACCCTGAATCAGTCAACTACAGAGGTAGGTGTTAATCCTGTTGAGAAACCGTGGTCAGTGAAGTCAAGCCATAAGCCCTATTCAATCAAGGAAGCACAGAGAAATTACTAAAGCTATGGATGAATACGCTACAGCACAACTGGCAACAATCTTCAAAGTAGAAATTCCACCTTCAGAAGAAAATGAACCAAAGCAGTCTCACACCCCTTGCCAGCAATTTTTCACAAATATCAATTCAACTGTTGAATATTGCGCATCCTACAGTGCAAAGGTGCAAGTTTTAACTATCATTCAAGAGACATTTTTAAAGAAAACAATTTTGAACAACGTTCCATCAGTATCATAGTAAACTGCCTATTAGCTTCTGTCTCGGGTTCTTCGGCCGACGTTCATCTAATGATTTTTCTGACGTTTCACCAGTACGAGTGGCTGGCATTGTCAAAGCTTCACCCTCCATTGCCGGTGGTGAACTGGAGCCGAGCTCGCGCCCGCAGACTATATGTACCTGGCGCGTCAACGTCTGAGGGCTTCTCCGCGGTCATATCCGGTGCGGTTCTCCTCTTGCTACCTGCGACGGTCATTCGCTGCAGTACGGGAAGCCAGGATCCGTTTACCTTAAGGCTTTCCTCTTTCTTGTTCAAACTGTTCACATGTTTTTGTATTTCTACAGCTTCTCTGAACATGCGCGTGTGATAGTGCTTCTAACCTGCAATGTCGCTTATGCTCTTTGATCCTGGTGTTAATGGATCGTCCAGTCATTCCGACATAAACTTTTCCGCATGTGCATGGTATACGGTATATTCCCGACATTGCAAGTGGGTCTCTTTTCTCCTTCGCCGACCTGAGACACTCTTTGATCTTCCTTGTCGGTTTGAAAATCGTCTTTATGCCATGTTTGCGCAATATACGGCCAATTCTGTCCGTCACCCTGGGAATGTACGGCAGAAAGGCCGTACCCGACATTTCTTTTTCTGGTTCCTTACTTCTCTGAGTGTTTCGCTCTGTTACATTTCTAATATAATTTGTGGAGTACCCATTGCTCCTCAGGACAGTTTCCAGGTGTTGCATTTCTCGTTTGAGGTGTTGCGGCTCACATATTCGTCCTGCTCTCGTTACGAGCATACTGACTGTGCCTCTTTTCTGGCTCGGGTGGTGGTTTGACAGTTTGTGCAGGTATCAGTCCGTGTGTGTCGGTTTTCGATACACGCTGTGTCCCAGGTTTTCGCCGTCCCTTGTGACCAGCACACCTAGAAATGGCAGTTTCTCGTCTTTTTCTACTTCCATGGTAAATGTTGTGTTGGCATGGAAGCTGTTCAAGTGTCTTAGGAAGTCACCGAGCTGTTCTTCACCATGGCTCCACACCACGAAAGTATCATCGACGTACCTGTACCACACCTTAGGTTTGCAAGTCGCCGAGTCCAGTGCCTGTGCTTCGAATTGTTCCATGAAGAAGTTGGCCACCACTGGACTGAGAGGACTACCCATGGTGACGCCTCCCAGCTGTTCCTAGAAATTGCCATTTCACGTGAAATAGCTCATGGTGAGACATGCATGGAAGAGCTTTCTGATGTCCTGCGGGAAAATGGAACCGATGTGCTCCAGAGCGTCACTGAGTGGCACTTTCGTAAATAACGAAACAACATCAAAGCTGACCAGGATGTCGTTTGGTGCAAGTTTCAGTTTCTTAAGCTTCTCAATGAAATGTCCTGAGCCCTTAATGTATGTGTCGGTCTTCCCCACGTGGCTGGAGGAGAGAGGCCAAGTGTTTTGCCAGTTTATACGTTGGTGAGCCAGGAGCACTAACGATCGGTCTCAGTGGAACGTTGTTCTTATGGATCTTGGGTAATCCATACAGCCGAGGTGGTGGGGCTTTTGTGTTGCGCAGGTTTCTCTGTATGTCCGCCGGCAGAGAAGACGTCTTGATTAATCGATTTGTATTCCGAGTGATACGCTGCGTCGGAACTGCGCTTAGTTTTCGGTACGTCGTCGGATCTAATAAGTCTCGGATCTTTTGCTCATAATCTTCGGTCTTCATTACGACGGTCGCGTTCCCCCTATCCGCAGGCAGTACCAATATACTCTTGTTGGCGTTGAGATTCTTAATGGCTTGTACCTCTTCTTTCTTCAGGTTGCAAGCTGGTGGTTTTGCTCGGCGCAGTATCCTGGCTGTTTCAGTGCGTATTTCCTCTGCCCTTTCACAAGGAAGGGTCCGAATGGCTACTTCGGTGTTGGCAATTGTTTTGCAGATTGTACCGACGCCTTGACCAACGACGGAAGTAGAAAGCGCGACTGATGTCCTCCCTCGCCTTTCTGTCACGGTGCCGAGATGAATGTGCTACACCAAAGTTCTTGAGATGTAAGCGCCTACTTACCACCGCCCAAGCACATCGTATCTACGACAGAATGGAACGAGCTTTTCTTCGTGAGCGAATACAGACAACACGGAGAGACTTGGCAAGAACGGATCAGGAACTTCTGGACATTTTCTATCAACTAAGTAGCAGAATGCATCGAGACAACTGGGACAAGATCGACAGCATCACTCACAGGAGCATGCAGAACGAACTCGAGCGCTGCACCGAGCGACAGAAGAAAAAGTTTGAAAGATGCCGGAAGCAGACCGACAAGGCGAGTCCCGACATGTCACACACAGTGGTCAACCTCACTGAACGACAATAGACCAAAGAGGAAGTGTCTGTTCTTCAAAAGGAGGGAATTTCGCTATCATCCCGAGAACTATACCTATGGAGGACATCATTGCCAACACCGAAGCAGCCATTCAGACCCTTCCTTGTGAAAGGGCAGAGGAAATACGCACTGAAACAGCCAGGATACTGCGCCGAGCAAAACCACCAACTTGCAACCTGAAGAAAGAAGAGGTACAAGCCATTAAGAATCTTAACGCCGACAAGAGTATATTGGTACTGCCTGCCAATAAGGGGAACGCGACCGTCCTAATGAAGACCGAAGATTATGAGCAAAAGATCCGAGACCTATTAGATCCGACGACGTACCGAAAACTAAGCGCAGATCCGACGCAGCGTATCACTCGGAATACAAATCGATTAATCAAGGCATGTTCTCTGCCGGCAGACATACAGAGAAACCTGCACAACACAGAAGCCCTACCACCTCGGCTGTATGGATTACCCAAGATCCATAAGAACAATGTTCCACTGAGACCGATCGTTAGCGCTCCTCGCTCACCGACATATAAACTGGCAAAACACTTGGCCTCTCTCCTCCAGCCACGTGGGGAAGACCGACACATACATTAAGGACTCAGGACATTTCATTGAGAAGCTTAAGAAACTGAAACTTGCACCAAATGACATCCTGGTCAGCTTTGATGTTGTTTCGTTATTTATGAAAGTACCACTCAGTGACGCTCTGGAGCACATCGGTTCCATTTTCCCGCAAGACATCAGAAAGCTCTTCCATGCATGTCTCACCATGAGCTATTTCACGTGGAATGGCAATTTCTAGGAACAGTTGGAAGGCATCGCCATGGGTAGTCCTCTCAGTCCAGTGGTGGCCAACTTCTTCATGGGACAATTCGAAGCACAGGCACTGGACTCGACGACTTGCAAACCTAAGGTGTGGTACAGGTACGTCAATGATACTTTCGTGGTGTGGAGCCATGGTGAAGAACAGCTCGGTGACTTCCTAAGACACTTGAACAGCTTCCATGCCAACATAACATTTACCATGGAAGTAGAAAAAGACGAGAAACTGCCATTTCTAGGTGGGCTGGTCACAAGGGACGGCGAAAACCTGGGACACAGCGTGTATCGAAAACAGACACACACGGACCGATACCTGCACAAACTGTCAAACCACCACCCGAGCCAGACAAGAGGCATGATCAGTATGCTCGTAACGAGAGCAGGACGAATATGTGAGCCGCAACACCTCAAACGAGAAATGCAACACCTGGAAACTGTCCTGAGGAGCAATGGGTACCCCACAAATTATATTAGAAATGTAACAGAGCGAAACATTCGGAGAAGTAAGGAACCAGAAAAAGAAATGTCGGGTACGGCCTTTCTGCCGTACATTCCCAGGGTGACGGACAGAATTGGCCGTATATTGCGCGAACATGGCATAAAGACGATTTTCAAACCAACAAGGAAGATCAAAGAGTGTCTTAGATCGGCGAAGGAGAAAAGAGACCCACTTGCAATGTCGGGAATATACCATATACCATGCACATGCGAAAAAGTTTATGTCGGAATGACTGGACGATCCATTAACACCAGGATCAAAGAGCATAAGCGACACTGCAGGCTGGGGCAGGTGGAGAAATCGGCAGTGGCAGAGCACGCACTGAATGAGGCCGACCACGTAATAAAATTCGCTGATACGGAAGTTCTGGCTGTAGAGAAGCACTATCACATGCGCATGTTCAGAGAAGCTGTAGAAATACAAAAACACGAGAACAGTTTGAACAAGAAAGAGGAAAGCCTTAAGGTAAACGGATCCTGGCTTCCCGTACTGCAGCGAACGACCGTCGCAGATAGCAAGAGGAGAACCGCACCGGATATGACCGCAGAGAAGCCCTCGGACGTTGGCACGCCAGGTACATACAGTCTGGGGCCGCGAGCTCGGCTCCAGTTCACCACCGGCAATGGAGGGTGAAGCTTTGACAATGCCAGCCACTCGTGCTGGCGAAACGTCAGAAAAATCATTAGATGAATGTCGGCCAAAGAACCCGAGACAGAAGCCAATAGGCAGTTTGTCAACAAGTGGCCACGAAAGCCTTAACAATTTTGTAGTATCTTAGTAAGTAGTACACAAATGCGAGGTCTGTAAAAGGAGTCTTTGGAAGACCAGATCTCCATTATGGTCATCCTGTAGAAGCAGCTCAAGTTCAAATAGTGCAGTCATTTTATCTGTAAGATAAATGGGACTGTTCTTGCCAGAGTGCCAACAAAAAAAAAAAAAAAAAACACTATAATTGTAACAGCTGAAGGTCAAAAAGTTGTGAAAGTGAAGAAGTACATGACTCGCAGTATTAAAGAAACTTTTGCAATTTATAAGAGCAACTATACAACTTCATATCTACATCTACATATATACTCCGCTAGCCACCAAGCAGTGTGTGGCGGAGGGCACAATTTGCTCCAAAGTCATATTTCCCCCCCCCCCCCCCCCCTCTTTGTTCCACTCGCGGTTCGCGCGATGGAAAAACAATTGTCTGAACGCCTCAGTACGAGCTCTAATTTCCCTTATCTTTGAATGGTGATTTGAAAGTTGATGGTAATAATATATGCTCTACATCCTCGGCAAAGATCGGATTGGAAGATCAAAATTTGATGCACTGTGACCTAAGTGGTTAGTTCCACACCCACCTAGAGATGTCTGTTATGTGTGTACTGCGCAAATATTGAACTTTATGAGGTAACTTTGAAGAACTTACTGGAGTACATGACATATGACACCTTGGTTGGGTGTGTGAAGTCATTAGTAGTCTGTGAGGTAAGTGAGAGACTTGTTTGTTTCAAGAATGTGGTGACAGCCCTGGAAAGGGAGGACTGTCTTTACAGACACTTGGCCTCATAGACATAGCAGATAACTCTGCAGAAATTACATATGCGACATGGTAGGAAAATAAACCAATTAAGAAAACTGTTGCCTTTGACAGTTTCATTGAGGAACTTGGTAAATGGTCAGTGAAAGCAGTAACACACCAGTATCTAAAGAAATTGCAAAAACAACATATTGCAGAAGTGAAAGGGTGCGTACAGGCTAAAAAACTATGTTTAGTGCTTCACAGTGATTTTCTGAGAACAACTGGTCTGTAATTCTCCCACAAGAGGAACAAGGGTATCTTCTGAGTAATGACCAGATTTCAGTTTTTACGGGAGTGACATATTTTCAAAACAAGACCACAAGTGTTGCAGTTATAAGTGATTATATAGGACATGACTCAGCACATGCTTTGTTAGCAATGTGCAAAATTCTTCAACTGCAAAGAGGGGCAGAAAAGGTCATCATTATTTCTGATGGTGCTCCTAGGCATTTTAAAAAGTATTACCAGCTGTTTGAATTGAGTAAGTCGCTTGTGCCAACTGACTGGGTATACAGTGCTACTGGTCACGGGAAGGGGTCTCCTGATGGTGTAAGAGGCCTGTTGAAGCACCATGTT
Organism: Schistocerca serialis cubense; assembly: GCF_023864345.2. Lineage (NCBI taxonomy): Eukaryota > Metazoa > Arthropoda > Insecta > Orthoptera > Acrididae > Schistocerca > Schistocerca serialis. The sequence goes on along the minus strand of NC_064645.1, from coordinate 52,513,607 downwards.
ACAAAACAATCTTTCCAGACCAAATACAGCTGCGATTCAGAATGTTGAGGATTTTACAAGTGTCATGAAATCTTACACATCCACAGCCCTCATTCTTTTGTCCAATGAGGAAACCGAAGACTTCAGTGAGCCCAAAAAAGAAGAATGGTCCAAACAAACTACACTTGTGAAAGGAGTTCAGAAGACACATTTCTGGACTCAAATTGATGGGCGAACTCATACTGCACACACTTCAAAAGAGCAAGAAAGAAGAAATTTCATTTGTTTGGCCAACACCTCAGAAAAAGCAGGATAATATTCAGATTCACAACCTAAGAAGGGGATTTTTGTGACATGTGTGTATGACTGTGACTGGTGGACTGCAGAGATTGTAGACATCAGTTATGAGTTAAACGAAATTGTAGTGAACTTTATGATACCCCATGGACCAGATGCTGGATGTAGGTTTCCAGCTGAAGAACAGCAACAATGCCATCAATGCTCACTTCCTGTTAACAATGTTTTGAAGATTGTCAGTGCTCCAGTTTCTATTGGTACAACAGGAAGGCATCACTCTATATCAAAGGAAGATACTGATGCAGTGGAACACATTTTTAGTTCATTACCCGGCTTATTTCATTACAAAACAGACTCCACAGAAGTTGTATAAATTGAAACCTTTAAGTCTTTGGACCTTTCACATACATTTTGGAACCATTTAAAATGATTGAAAAATGAGTCTCTTTCTCATCTTTCAAAACTAACATTTTGTTAAAAAAGACGAGGTTTTGATTTTTACGAGCCTGTTATGTGATAATGTGGTAATAATACAGGTTTAATGTATGGCAAAGATTTCAATTGTTTATAAAAACTGTTCAACCTAAAAGCGGAAGCTCTCCTTTCCAGGAGATGTAAACTATGTGCTACTACTCAACAGAAAAAAATTATGGCTTTGCATTTTTGAATATATGTACAGCAAAATATCTGGAACTCTTCCAGGGATACAACACTTTAAAATTTTTTCCAAAATTCGCATCTTCAAAATGGTATGCGCAGTGCCATCTTTGGAGTGCTGTATAGAAAACAAAAAATGTGTGTTCCTTACTTAGTCCTTCATTTCAACATATGCTAAATTCAATAATATCCGGGATGATGTAGGTAAGATTTTTTCCTAGCCTGCCTGAACTGATATGGACTATGCCTTTTGCAACATCGAAACATACCGTAAATTATTTTTGTCAGACACAGCTAACGTCTTGTGATGGAAATATTGCTTCAAGGCTGTTGAAAGTAAAAGCAAATATTAGTTTCCTTTATGATGGGAAATAAAAGACATTTCTTGCAAGACTCTGTGTGACACCAAAACTTTTCTTGTTGAAAATATTAGAGAAAGAAGTTGTTATAACTAAAGTGATCCCCAAGATTTTATTATAAATGCAGAGAATTAAGATGTTTGGGTTCAGTGAATCTCTTGTGCACGACTCAGATCGTTAATGTCAAGGAAGAGCTATGTTTGAAGAGAGTACCGCAATTAGGAAGCATAAAAAATGAGAAATTATAGAATCGACTGTTCAGTTCATGTCTGCAGTTCCACATTTTCATACGCCTGCAATCAGTTTGGATAGTCCAGCGCTGCCTGTATAGCAATTCTGTCTTTAAGAATCACTCAGATTGTAAGGGAAAAGAAATCTGTAAAACATGCTCTACTAAAATATCAAATACATCAACCATCCATGGACAAAAAGTTATAAGACACTGATATTTTGCTGACCCATATTACTAAGGCACTGTTGGAATTTTTGCATTTTACGTTCTTGCCTTGGAACAATAGTGACAAATAGTGAGAGCTGTACTTTACTTGGCACGGGTATCATTCGCAAGCCGAGGCGACTACTGCCGAGATGACTGCTGCCGATGGAGAAGCAAAGTGCTCTCCTCTCTGTGCCTCACAATGCAGTCTGACAGCTCAGCCTGTGCGGCACTACCTGCAGAAGGCAACGTCCCACATCTCTTCTACAGTCTGTCACTCAGCCTCAGCCTGACACTGAGTTTAAATCAGGTGCGGCTCCCTCATTTATCCAAAATCCTTGACCCAGAGAACAGAATATAGTGCTTCTTCAATTACATCATGTTACATAGAAAGATATGCAGCATACACCAGCCAAGTCTAGCGATGTGTTAACAAGTTGAGGACTATCACAAAAAAGTGAAAGTATCGCGTGACATAAAAGTGGATAACTCACCTGTGTCACAGGCAATTCCTCAGTTTCTGCAACTTTTGGTTTCTGCTGATCCTCAGACATGTTTTCAGACACCTGCATCAGAAAAGTCTGACATTACTCACATTGAAAAGATTAAATAAATCATTCTGCCGACACTTCCTTGAAGAATAAATACCTCAAATGTTATGAAAACACACAGATCAGTGGTGTCTTCAGATAATACGTAACGATGATGATGATGATGATGATGATGATGATGATGATGATACGTTTCCTTAAAGGCATGACACACTATCATTGTGTGAGTAACTTTGAAAAACGAATAGTGTTCCGTTTCTGGAAATCAGGTCAGTGATACCGTGACAATTTTGTCTTTTTCGGGGCATGCTGCAATGACGGTGACATACAGGATAGATCAGGGTCAAATGCAGAGCCACAAAGATGCTGGACCATACACTGTGACTGTGCCATAGTATAACCGCCACCTCACGCCCACAGCTGTAAGGCTACATCAATAGTTGGGGTTCAATGCAGGTCACTGCGATTGGAGTGAAACTGTTAACGTCACTGGTTTCCGCATTGTCTGCTCACATGCAACCTTGGCTCCTACATATCGAGGAAAATATGAATAGCATTCCCTATAAGAGTTAGACTTCAGAGCCCAAACACAGACATATGTCGTCTCCTTCAGGCATCTTTGCATGTCTTATGCCACTGGGACATAGCCCAGCCCTTCTGGTACAGTGACAGGTGTGGGTCCTTTCCTGGCCTGATAATCCTCCTGAGCTGTTGTGGAAAGCCCACATCCAGGATCTTGTTCAGAAACTAAATGCTGCTTTATTTACCATTAGAACAGTATCTGAAATAAGTGACAGTTCAACACGAAAAGTAGTCTACTTCGCATATTTTCATACACTTATGTCATATGGTATTATTTTTTGGGGTAACTCTTCTGATTCAAAAAGGGTATTTTTGGCTCAAAAACGGGCTGTTCGAGCTATATGTGGTGTAAGTTCGAGAACCTCTTGTCGACCCCTATTCAATAGTCTGGGAATTCTGACATTGCCCTCACAATATATATTTTCTTTAATGTCGTTTGTTATTGGCAATATTAGCTTATTCCCAAGAGTTAGCAGCTTTCACTCAGTTAATACTAGGCAGAAATCAAATCTGCATGTGGAATGCACTTCCTTGACTCTTGTGCAGAAAGGAGTGCAGTATTCTGCTGCATCCATTTTCAATAATCTACCACAAGAACTCAAAATCTTAGCAGTAGCCCAAACACTTTTAAATCTAAACTGAAGAGTTTCCTCATGGCTCACTCCTTCTATTCTGTCAAGGAGCTCCTGGAAGAGCTAAAAAATTAAGCGGGTTCCAGTGTTACATTGTTGATTTCCTTTATTTAAACTTAAGACTTATCGCCTGAATATGTTTTTTATATTTCATTTTATCTGTTTCTACTATCGTGTTATAATTCCATGTATTGAATCGTTCCATGACCATGGAGACTTCTCCTTAATTTGGTCCCATGCAACAATAAATAAATAAATAAAAACGAGTCACCCATTGATCACATGGAAGGAAGGAAGATTGGAGTTTAACATCCCCATTGACCACAAAGTCATTAGAGATGGAGGACAAGGTTGGATTTGGAAAGTATGGGGAGAAAAATTGGCCTTGTCCTTTCAGCAGAACTATTCTGGCATTTCACTTAACCAATTTAGGGAAATGAGGGGCAATTTAAATCTGTATGGCCAGATGGTGATTTGAACTCTTTCCTCCAAAATGTTACTTCAGTGTGCTGACCACTGCATCACTTTGCACATTACTGATCATCTGGGATACAGCCAGTCGGCAACTACTTTACCTGTGTCACCTGGCAGTCACTATCAAAACTTTGTGTGCTCTCATCCAAACTACAAGGAAAGTAATTTCATGACAACAGGATGTCTTTGAGTCTGTTCCACATTCGTCCACATCTATATTCTGCAAACCACCAAGAAGTGCATGGCAGAGTGTACATTCATTGTACCAGTTATTGGGGCTACTTCATGTTCAATTCACGTATGGAGCACAGGAAGAATGATTGATTGAGCACTTCCGTGTGTGCATACTTATTCGAATCTTATACCCACGATACCTATGTAAGCAATACGTAGGGTGCTGTAGTATGTTCCTAGAGTCATCATTTAAAGGTAGTTCTTGAATTTTGTTAGTACACTTTCTTGGAATTGTTTACGCCTGTCTTCAAGAGCCTTCAGTACCTCTGTGACACTTCCCCATGGATCAAACAAACCTGTGACCATTCGTGCTGCCCTTCTCTGTATACGTTCAATATCCCCTGTTAGTCACACACACTTGAGCAATATCTAGAACCGGTTGCATGAGTCATTTGTAAGCATTCTCCTTCGAAAACTGACTGCACTTTTCTAGTATTCTACCAGTAAACTAAAGTCTACTACCTGCTTTATTCACAACAGAATCCACATGATCATTCTGTTTATTCCTACAATTGTTACATTCAGGTATTTGTACAAGTAGGCCAATTCTAATTGTGACTCACTGATATTATAGTCACAAGATAGTCACAAGATACAACAGTTTTTCCATTTTGTGAAGTGTAAAATAATATATTTCTGAACATTTAAAGCAGGTTGTCAATTTTTCCCTCAGTTTGAAATCTTATCAAAATATTTTTAATATTTATGTAGCTTTTTTTTCCATTATAGATAACTGCACCATGCACCATCTGCAAAAAGTCTGACTTTACTGTTAATATTGTCTGCAAGGTCATTAACAGACAACGTGAACAGCAAGGGCCCAACACACTTCCCCAGGCCACACCTGAATGTACTTCTACATCTGACGACGACTCTCCATCCAAGATAACACACTGTGTCCTCGCTACCAAAAACTCTCCAATCCAGTCACAAATTTCATTCGATACCCTTATGATTGTACTTTTGACAATAAGCACAGGTGTGGTCCCGAATAAAATGTTTTTTGGAAATCAAAAAACACTGCATCTACCTAACTGCCTTGATTCAAAGCTTTCATTATGTCATGTGGGACACGTGTGAGTTGGGTTTCATGTGATTACTGTTCTCAGAATCCCAGCTGGCTGGCACTGAGGAGGTAATCCCCTTCAAGATTTCGCATTATGTTGGAGCCCACAATATGTTCTAAGATTCCACAACAAATCGATGTCAAGCATATTGGACAGTAATTTTGTGAATCAATTCTACTACCCTTCTTGTAGATGGGTGTGACCTGTGCTTTTTTTCAAGGAACTGGGCACAGAGTTTTATTTGAGGAATCTATGATAGACTATAGCTGGAAGAGGGGCTAACTCAGCCACAAATTCAGTATAGAATCTGGTACGGATTCCATCAGGCCCTGGAGCTTTCTTAAATTTTAATGATTTCAGATTTTTTCCCTTATTACTTATTTCATTCATATTTTAAGTGGTACGAGGATTAAACTGGGGCAATCCTCCAGGGTTTTTCTTTGTAAAGAAACCTTTGAAAATTGCGTTAAAAATCTCTGCTTTGCTTTACTAACCTCAGTTTCAATTCCCATCTCATTTGCTAGGGACTGGGCGTTAATTTAGGTTCAAAATGGTTCAAATGGCTCTGAGCACTATGGGACTTAACTTCTGAGGCCATCAGTCCCCTAGAACTTAGAACTAATTAAACCTAACTAACCTAAGGACTTCACACACATCCATGCCCAAGGCAGGATTCGAACCTGCGACCGTAGCAGTCGCGCGGTTCCAAACTATCAATTATTGATGAAACTATTTAATTGGATGGTTAAAAAATCTACTCACCAAGCTGTGGCAGAACACACACATAAAAGGCTGTTGTGACTGGCAAGCTTTTGCAGCAGTGGCTCCTTCTTCAGGCAGAAGGGTTGAAGGGGAAGGAAGAAGGGGAAAGGAAAAGAACTGGTGAGGTTTAGGAAAAGGGTAAATTTTGGGAAAGTCACCCATAACGGCGGGTCAGGGGAGACTTACCATATGGGACGAGAAGGAAAGACTGTATCAGTCTTTCCTTCTCATCCCGTACTCCTGGACCTCTCCAATTCTTTTCCTTCGCCCTTCTTCCTTACCCTTCAACCATGCTGCCAGAAGAAGGAGTCACTGGCTCTGAAAGCTTGCCAATTACAACAGTCTTTTATGTATGTGTTCTGCTGCTGCTTGATGAGTCTGTCTACATTCAGCATTTCCAACTTCAGTATGTGGTGATTTCAAACTGTACTGAATTCTCAAATGTGTTAAGATCAACTACATGACATCTGTCCCTTGCAGTGATGAAATTTTCATGTGCACTAGTCTGTATAAAGGTGCTAGGGGTACACAACTTGGCAGATTAGTTGGAGGTGTTATACACAAGTGTGATAAACAATGAATAATCAAGGCTAGGTGAGAAACTCTTTAAGAGCAGTGGTGACGTGGTTCAAGGCAGAATTCCTTATTGGATCTGCTTGTTGCTGTGCATTTTCCAGCATTCCAGCAAATTATGTTATGCAAACTACCAGACAGAGTACAAAACAAACTGTAGAAGGCCGGTGCTGTCAGGGTGTTCTATTACATATGTACCAATTGTAAACACTTTAATACTTTGGACTTGTTTTGAGGCTCCTTACAAATGCTTGGCTGCCAGTCCTGAGGAGGAATTTATGTCTGAGGAAGGATGGTAACAGAACACACACACACACACACACACACACACACACACACACACACACACACACACACACACACACACACGAGAGAGAGAGAGAGAGAGAGAGAGAGAGAGAGAGAGAGAGAGAGAGAGAGAGAGACGCTGTGTGGCAGAGTGTGCAGGGGCTAGAATGCCACAAGGCGTAGCGCATCGTGGTAAGAGGATGTATGGGTCAGGTCTTGCATCTAGGTCTATTACAGGGGCATGAGCCATGAGGTAAGGGATTGGGAGCAGGGTTTGTGTAGGTTCGGTGGACCACAGAATACCAGTGTGGGAGGTGTGGGAAGGATAGTGCGCAGGACATTTCTCATTTCCGGGCACAACGAGAGGTAATCTTAACCCTGGTGGAGAATGTAATTCAGTTACTCCAGTCCTGGGTGGTACTGAGTTATGAGGGGAATGCTCCTCTGTGGCTGGACAGTGGGACTTTGGGAGGTGGTGGGAGACTGGAAAGATGCAGCACAGGAGATTTGTTTTTGTACCAGGTTGGGAGAATAATTACGGTCAGTGAAGGCTTCAGTGAGACACTCGGTATATTTCAAGAGGGACTACTCATCACTGCAGATGCGATGACCATGAGCAGCTAGGCTGTATGGAAGGGACTTCTTGGTATGGAACGGGTGGCAGCTGTCGAAGTGGAGATATTGCTGGTGGTTAGTAGGTTTGATGTTGACGGAGGTAAATGCATTTTAGACATCAACTGTACTAATTATTTTTAATTCTTTACCAGTTTTTGTCATATTGACCACTGTCACAAGAAGAAAAAGTGGTACATCACATGGGAAACAAATTCATCTTGCCTTTAAATGGGTTGAAAGCCATCAAAGTTACAAGGTGTTACCCAAAGCACTGTTACTGTGACCCTAAAGAACATAAAACTGACCTTCAGTACATCACAGCTGAGTATGAAGGAAATGGCGTCAGGACTAATCTCTGCAACAGGAAACTTCTCTAAGTTTTGAACTGAGGTATGTGTACAGTGTTCATGATATGAAAGAAAAATACAACATATTTATTAATACAGTCTTCACCTTATTTGAAAACTGTTTTCACCAAAAGTAGCTCACATTAGGCCAAAATCTAGCAATGGATTACTCAAGCAATAAAAGCCTATTGTAGGCCCAAAGGAAAGTGTATCTCTCAGTCAGAAGCAGCATTCATGTTGATGCTATAGTCATTACAAGGTGTACTATGGAATATTGAACATTATTATAAAGACATCGAAACAAATGCACTAAGAGAAAAAGATAGTACCATCACATAAGAAAATACAATGAGACGACAAAAGTCATGGGATATCAATATGTACATGTTCAGGTGGCAGCAGTATTATATACACAAGGTATGGGCAGCGCATTGGCGGAGCTGTCATTTGTACTCAGGCGATTCATGTGAAAAGGTTTCTGATGTGTTTATGGCCTAATGACGGGAGTTAACAGTCTCTGAACATGGAAGATAGACACATGGGACATTTCATCTTAGTAATCATTATGAAATTCAATACTTCAAGGTCCACAGTGTCAAAAGTGTGTTGAAAATACCAAATTTCAGGCATTGCCTCTTGCCAAGGACAACATAGTGACAGCTAGCTTTCATTTAATGACCTAGAGCAGTGCTGACAAACAAGCAACACTATGTGAACTAACCATAGAAATCAATGCGGGACACACGACAAACATATCCATTAGGGCAGGTTGTGAAATTTGGTGTTAACAGGCTATGGAAGCAGACAACTAATGCTAGTGCCTTTGCTAACAACACGACTACATGGTCTGCAGCACTTCTCTTGGGGTTATGACCATATTGGTTGGACCCTAAATGGCTGAAAAACTGTGGCCTGATCATATGAATGCCAACTTCAGTTGGTGAGAGCTGATGGTAGGTTTTGAGTGTGGTGCACACCCCATAATGCCATGGATCCAGGTTGTCAACAAGGCACTGTGCAAGCTTGTAGTGGCTCCATAATGGTGTGGGCTGTGTTTATATGGAATGGACTGTGTCCTCTGGTCCAGCTCAATCAATCATTGACTGGAAATGGTTATGTTCAGCTAATTGGAGAACACCTGTAGCCATTCTTGGACTTCATGTTCCCAAACAATGATGGAATTTTTGTGGGTAACAATGTGGCATGTCGCTGGGCCACAATTGTTCACAATTGGTTTGAAGAACATTCTGAATGATTAAAGAGAATGATTTCGCCCCACAGATAATCCGATATGAATTCCATCAAACATTTATGGGACATAATTGAGAGATCAGTTCATGCACAAAATCCAGCATGAGCAACACTTTTGCAATTATGGACTGCTACAGAGGAAGCATGGCTCAATATTTCTGCAGGGGATACTTGTCTTGGGAAGCTGCAGTCTTCATATCATGCATGGTGCATTCAAATATGGAACTGAAGCCACCAACTGGAATTTTAATGGCAATTTATCATTTGTTTGAAGACATACCAACTCGTTGTACTCAGTTATCAGAGTACTCACGATTAAATCTTTACCCTAAAAAAATCTTGTGCAGTCAGTCTGGTAGAAAATTAAAGTGTCTGAAATCTTAAAAAAAATGAAGGAGGGTTTACAATCAGGGTGTATATGTGGACAAGGAAAAAAAAATTCCCGGTTAAAAATACACTTTCTCCCAGGTGAAAACATACTTTTTCCCTCTTACCTGACAGTATATTTTCTCTCGGAATTGTATAACTTATAAGTCCTTTGAATGATTGTGGTTTTATACACGGGAGTAGAATTTCCCGGCACTTTAGAAAACTAAACACTGGGGGGGGCAGAGGGGGGGGGCACGTTTTGGAAAGATCGTTGATGTGCAGCAACATGTACACATTTAAATCGAGATTGCAATGCACTTTTGTAAGCCAGTCATAGCTCACGTCACATGATCTCGCCAGCCGATGACAGCAGGTATTCGGAGCTTACGACACGTGATGTCATCCAATAGCAACATCACTGTTAAGTAGTGCGAACGCACAAACAGAAAAAGTAAATGGTTTAAATTAATATACACAAAGCTTTCACATATAATATTGGTCTGTAAGATTAATACGCTGCAAGAGAAGCTAAGCTTTCACATACAATGTTGGTCTTTTATGCGTGTATTACAATTTAAGATATATCACATAAATGTGCCCGTAAATTTTTTAATAAAGACATAAATGTCTGATCTTCTGGGCTCGAAATTCATCTAAATGGCTCGTCATCAAAGAGTTGATTTTTAAATGAAAGTCAAACCCTCTGTGATTTAAGAAATTCATCGTACATTATCGCACGTAGCTCCGTTGTAACTGCCAGAATGGTACTTTGATGGTAACGCTTTTCAAACCACCATTCGGAATATTTTCCCGTGACCTGTTAGAAATAGGTTCGTTTCAGCAGTTGCCAGAGAGCGCCAGACGACAGGCGTCACCACGCTTTTGCTGCTACGATGTCGTAGGGAGCCCGTATGTTCGTACGTGTAAAACATTAAAAGATCGTACATTATGTCATAAAGGAAACAAGAAATCAGAGGATACGCTAAGAGCATCAGAATTTTGTGACCCATATTGAAATGTGCACATTTGAAGTGCACATTCGTATGTCCATATTCCCAGTTAAGTATGCCACAACCCGATTTTAAGTTTTTCAATGTGGTTTTCAGGATGTAAATTTTCTTGGAGTACCAGTACTGTGTTATCTCATGTTTGGTTCTTTCTTATGGCATAATGCCATACGTGCTACAAGTTGAAAACGTGCACTTGAAATGCAGCGAACAGTGTGTGGAATTAAACACTTCGTTTCAAATATATTGTCTGCCTCAGCGGAAAAGATTAATAAAAGAAAATTTATTTAGCAAACCAACAAAAATAACTTCATTGTTCTGCAAGGCAATTAATGCTTGCCTGTCAGAAAGGTGTAAATCTGAAATCTGTTTTGTTTTCATTTGACACGAGAGCAATAAACGAAGAGGAAACAGCAAAATCACTAAACGTAAACACGGGTCACATGGAGACTACCCACTTCCCCACTGTAACTCAGAATTCTCTGCGCATCAGCCCCAGATCTACGATATTTTGGAACCGGCACAATACCCCGCCACTCCCTCTAGCATCTGAGATAGGACGTCAAACGTTAAAAAAAAAAAATCGAATTTTCAAAAATATGTTCATTTTGTAGCGCACATCTTTCTGAAGGTTAGGTTAGGTTAGTGTTGTTTAACGTCCCGTCGACAACGAGGTCATTAGAGACGGAGCGCTAGCTCGGGTTAGGGAAGGATGGGGAAGGAAATCGGCCGTGCCCTTTGAAAGGAACCATCCCGGCATTTGCCTGAAACGATTTAGGGAAATCACGGAAAACCTAAATCAGGATGGCTGGAGACGGGATTGAACCATCGTCCTCCCGAATGGAAGTCCAGTGTGCATCTTTCTGAAGAGCCTGATGTATAAAACATGTGTGTTCGAGGAAATGTAAGACATGCTATTTGGTCTTAAGTGTGCCAGAAGTGCAGTGCCACCCCTCTTGACACAGCATTCTTCTATCGCACGTCACTGTACTTCGCTCTGTGGAACTGAAATGTGTATATTTTTTAATGAATGCCATCAAACCATATTCAGGACAATGGAAATTAAAATGTCCTGTGGTGCCTCTCCTGCTTACAAACGGTCGGTTTGACATCCTGTCCCTCTTTTTTTTTTAGTCCTTAGCTCCTAGAATTTTTCTCTCTCTAATCTTGCTGCAGCTTTACATGGCGTGATTTTCTTTCTGCGAAAGAATCTATTACCTCATCAAAGTTTGTCAAACATTTTGCTACATGAAAAGTCGAAATGTTGTTGTCTAACGCTGAAAATGCTGTTAATGCAAATAGGATCCAAGACTGGTGTGGTTTCCCAATCTGATTACGTCTGTTTTGTCACTGTCTGCTAGATAAAACAAAACAGGCCTTTCTAATACGGCAATGATTGTAATATACACCAAATAAATGAGACTGTTTTGGCACAAACGGTCTTTTTTGTAATGACAGAATATAATTCACAAAGTACCAATATCAAATGCCTATTAGGCCTACTACAGGCAAAAAGCCTTACGTTAGGAAATAGTTTCACACTTCATTCATATGCTCCAGTTTCCCAAGTATGAGATCGAAAAGTAGTAGTACGAAATTTTTATACTAACTTGGAATCGTCATATTGTTCCATAATTTGTGTGATGTCCCCGTTTTTTCTCCTTCCTCGTTCTAACAAACAATGTTGTTATCACTAATTCTGTAACTATTCCTGCCGATATCAAAGCTTCTTCGCAGGTTAACTCCACTAACTCTGCCGGAAAACTTTAATTGCTCAACAATTAATATATGAGTATACCCTAAATGAAACAAAGGAGATGTTGCAACTCTTGATGCTCCAAAATCTTTAATTCATTCTGTCAAGAACTTTTATGTAAAAATATTCAATAATTTGATCTACCAAATATTAGAATTTTGATTTGTACTACTTCATACAAGTCATTAGCTTATTTTTGTGTTACTCATTTTTAATTATGTACATTTTATGAGATTTTAAAATATTTATAAAATACCGACTGTGGCAATGTACCCAAAAATGAATAAAATAAAAAAATAAACTTTTTAAATAAACATACTTAAATGTGTCGTCTTAATTTTTGTGAGTTTCATATCGGATTTAATTATTGACAGTCAGAAAACAAAACTTTAATTGCATTTATAATACAAATCAAATTTCAAGTCAGGGAAAAGTATTACAAACTTTAATATAAAACTGTAAATATCAAGGAATTTTTGAATCATTGGTTTGTGGCCAGCCTGCCCTAAACACTCAGCTTTGCCAAAAACTGATAAGGAGAACTGCCCCATCTGGCCCATACTACTGTATGATTAGTCAGTGTCACCAGCTATGTTGCGTTTAATAGTATCATATACAGGGTGTCCCACTTACCTTGACCACCCTAAATAACTGTTTGTCCAGATGGAAATTACAAAATGTTTCAAGCAAATATTCTTTAGCTGTTAGGGGGACATCAATCAGCATGATTGCCTTCGTTGTAGCTTTGTTTTTTACAAAGATATCAACAGTGGTAAATGGCATCCTGTATTTGTTATTCGGTAATTCATTTCCTCTCCTAAAGACCTATTCAAAAACGTATCACAGTGTACCATTCACTGAAACACAACATTATTAATTACATATACAATACTGACTTTGAGCCTGGGATCACAAACTCGTCCACTTGGTGGAGTTGTCAAAAAATAAATGAAAACCAAGTAAAAACATAACACAAAATTGACTTTGACTCTCCTGTACCATTGCCCAGGAGAAGAACATTCAAAGGTGCTCAAAGTGGTGACCCTGGACACCGATACACTCGTTGAATGAAAGAATTATTTACTGCTTCCAGTGTTGCGTGCTGAAGAGAATTAAAAGCAAGCACGATACGTTCCTGCATGTCCTCTGGAGTTGTTGGGATATCGCGATAGACAACGTCTTTAATGCATGCCCAAATAAAAAAGTCCAGAGGATTTAAATCAGGAGACCTAGCAGGCCAAGTAACTGTTCCTCCTCGATCAATCCATCTGGCAGGATACCTTCAGTTCAGAACACGACGTGCATGCAAGGCATTATGTGCTGGACATCCATTGTGTTGATACCACATAAGCATTCTGGTTCTTAGCGGCACTTCATCCAGAAGAAGAGGAAGAATTCGTCTGAGGAAGTTGGCATACTCTATGTTGTTTAGACTACCATTGATGAAATAAGGGCCAATAATTTTAGTACCAAGCATCCCACACCAGACATTAACTCACCATTGTCGCTGATGATCCACCTGTCTAAGCCATTGTGGGTTGTCGGTGGATCAACAATGCATGTTCCTTGTATTTACCTGTCCCTTGTTTGAGAAGGAACATTCATCAGTAAATAGAACATTGGAGAAGTAGTTCAGGTTGGCAAGGATTTGCTGTGCCCACTGACAGAACTGAACACGATTCTGGAAATCATTCCCATATATTTCTTGATGTAGGTGTACATGGTAAGGATGGAACTGGTGACATGTAAGAATACGATGTACACTGGTTTTAGAAATTCCAATCTCGTGTTCAAGCTGTTGTGTGCTTACATGTGGATTAATAGCAATGGAAGTGAGAACATTAAATTCGGCAGCTTCATCTGTGGGAGTGCTATGACAATTGCATTACTATGGGTTGAAACTTCCTGTTTCCTGAAGCACCGCAACAAGACAAGAAAACATCCGTCAGGAAGGTAGGTTCTTGTCAGGATATCGCTCTCTGTACAGTTCCACTGCCTGCATAGCATTTCGCCTACATTCAACTTCAACAAAAACAACAACAACAACAACAACAAAAGAAATGTTATGTCAATGCGGTTTGTAGAAAGGACACCCCTGACTGTATGCCTACTCTACACAACTGTGTTTAAAAGGACTAAACTACTGTACTAAATGTACCTATACATAATAAAACAGTATTGCAATTACTATTCTGCTAACTTACATTCCCCATAGATCACTAGCATTTCTACATTTGGTGTACATTCTACTCACACAACTCTTCGACTGACGGAATGACGGGTGTGCATTCTACTTATGTTTACATTTGTCCTCTGTCAACGTCAGCATGTGGATGTGTTCCATTACCCCGAGTACCTGCACTAAGTGCTGTTAGCGTCAACGTCATTGCTGTGTTATGTAATTAATAACGTTGTGTTTCAGTGAATAGGTCTTTAGGAGACTAAATGAATTACCAAATAAAAAATATAGGGTGCCATTTTAAAAAGTCATACTGCTGTTCATATCTTTTTAAAAAACACAGCTGCAATGAAGGCAACACGCTGATTGATGACCCCCTGATGGCTAAAGAACATCTGCTTGAAACATTTTGTAATTTCCATCTGGACAAGCAGTTATTTAGGGTGGTTAAGATAAATGGGACACCCTGTATATAAAAAATACGCAATCATGTTCAGCAGCACATTTCACCTGTGTATAAGTGTAATTTGTTTTATTCTTTTACATAAGGTGCACGTACTGTTGTCGCTGGAACACTGATCTGACTTGGCTCATGTACACTACCTGTACAACCCCAAATGAATCGCGTAAGTTGTGTTAACTTGTGTGCATTTTTATACTTCTTACTTGTTGATGTTTGCACATAATAAATTATACCATTCTTTTCTCTCTTATTTTAGTTACACTGAAAATCGGGCTATAATATTCACAAACTGGTCTGCAAAATAAACATATTTAGTAGATGTATAATGAATTTCTTTTTCTCATACAACACAGCAGCTGTGAGCCTTGTCCATTTCACCAGAATATGGGGAAGGCTCAAGATTAAATACATTTCCTTGAAATTCATCCAACAAGTTTCTCTCTGAAACCTGACTTTCCTGCAACTACAAGGGGCATTCAATAAGTAATGCAACACATTTCTTTTCTCAGCCAAGTTCAGTTGAAAAAAATGGAGAATTTGTTGTGGGACATCATGGAATATTTACACTTTTGTTGCTATTGTTTCATGAAGTTCTGTTAAGTGGCAGCACTATGCATAGCCTTCAAAATGGAATCTGTAACTGATGCGCGTTCCAAGCACAGAGCTGTCACTGAGCTGCTTTTGCAGAAACCCTGAGCATCACAGATATTCACAGGTGCTTGCTGAATGTCTACAGAGACCTGGCAGTGAACAAAAGCACTGCAAGTCCTCGGGTGAGGCATCTGTCATCATTGCAACAAGGTCGCAAAAACCTATGCCAGCTGGCCGCACATAGCTGTGACTCTTTCAATGTTGGAATGTGTGGACACACTCATTTGAAGTGGTCAACAGATCACAATCAAAACACCTTGCTGCACAGCTGGATATCTCTGTTGGTAGTGCTGACAAACCAATGAATTGCTCATTATAAGGCTATTCGTGACAATATTTTGTTGAACATGAAAAATAGGTTCATCACTAAAAACTGGAAACAAAACAGCAATCCAAAGAGTGGCATCCATCACCTCTCCTCAGAAGAAAAAATTCAAAGCCACACCCTCAGCCAGTAAAGACATGGCAATGGTCTTCTGAGACTTGGAAGGTGTTATTCGGTTTGATGTCCTCCCTCGTGATGTAACAATCAACTCTGAAGTGTACTGTGCTACCCTCAGGGAACCGAAGAGACTCCAGCGTGTTCAACACCACAAAAATGCAAAGTACTTCTCCTTCTCCATGGCAATGCAAGACCTCACAAAGTCTGCTTACCTGAGAGAGCTTACAAAACTTCTTTGTACTGTTCTTTCTCATCCACCCTACAGCCCAAATCTAGCACCTTCCAACTTTTTGCATTCCACAGGAAGTGATACATGGAAGGTGGGGAGGTTACTGATGCAGCAAGACTGACTCCATTATCGACCAGCAGAGTGGTATCGAGCGGGCATACAGGACCTAACAGGAAGATAGTGTCACAATGTACAGAAATTATGTCAAAACATGGGGTTTTGCAGCCAAAAGAGTGGGAAATAATATGATGTACTGGAATCCTGATAAAACCAAGCTGCTTTCAGACAAAAGTGTTGCATTACTTACTGAATGCCTCTTGTAGTTTTATATAGTTGTTCCACATTAAATAGCTATGCATATTTTATAATCATGATTGCTTCCAGTGATTATTCATCAAGAGTGTAATCAAATAACAAAGAGGGTTTCTGCTTATGCAAACAAAATATATAACACACATTTGTGTGGAGGGTCAGTCAATGGCCAAGTGACAGTCCTTTGCAGATGTTTCTGGATTTTTTTTTTGGTATTTTCTGATGTGGCCTCTCTTTCAACAACAGCATCATCCATGAAAAGCCTGACAAAATTTACAGTACACACCAGGTCATGCATGCAATTCATGAACAGAAGCAGTGTTTATAGCACTTCACTGGCATACACTCAAAACTACTTTAAATCTGATGACCTCTTCCCATTGAGAAACACTGCAAGACATGGGGTAGGACACAATAACTCTTTTAGACATTTGTATACTGACTGTTGTTTGTCTTAATTTATTTGCATTTTCTGTGACCATGCCAAGGCTTTCAATTGGGTAGATCACAGAAATCTACTAGGGAAACTAAAATAGTATGGCATTAGAGATTTCCCCTTTCATGGTTGGACTCATATCTTAATAACAGCAAAAGGTCACATTAGGAGTAAGATTGAATTCTGAGTGGGGAAATATTACATATGATGAGCAGAAAGGTTTTGTGCTGTTCACAGTCTACACAAATGCTTGGAAGACTCTTCAAAGACTGAAATGTTTGCTGATGAAACACATTGACAAAGGGCTCGAACACATCCACACCAGACACAGCTAAGATGATAATGGAACAGGCTTACAGCTGAGTCACAACAGACTGTTTAGTCTCTAATCTTGCAAAACTAGAATGCCACTCCAAACAAATAAAAATTACTTTGACATACTGGAAGTACAGGAAAGAGGGCAAATGCAAATGAATCTGAGCATGTGAAGTTCCTAATTACCCAGTAGGAAAATAAATTCAGATGGCACCAGCATGTGCGTAAGGTAACAAGAGAGCTCAGTTCTGCCTGCTTTGCATTCATAAATTTTTCTCCCCTTGTTGACCAGGCAAGATTGCTATCACACGTTCACTCATTTTGGCTGTATGGCAAACTTTTATCTATTTACTTTTTTTTTTCTCTGCGCTGAACCATCAAAATGAAGGCTTTTGCAAACCTCAGAAATAATATTAATTACACTTACTTGTTACAATTGTTGCACCTTATTACATTTATTACTTTACAGCTAATATACTACAGGCTTATACCACAAACAATGTATTAAAATTGACTAAATGAATATAAACATTTTTATAACAGAAAATATTTTAATTTTGTGTTAAAATTATTTCCATTATATGTTCTTAGAGAGACCTGTATTTTGTTAATCTAAATCAAACCACTAGCATATGAGCTTTGATCTGTAATTTTTAATTTCATTCCTCACCAAAAGTAGTTATATTTTGCTCTGCTGTTGTGATCATGTACATCACTTCATTTGATAGGTTCAGCTGTTTGATCAATAAAAATGAAAGTAATTTAAAAGTTTGTAAAGGATATACAGTTAACTACTTGTTATGCATAAACACTTCATGACATGACTTTCTATGGCCTATTCCGGGTATTACTGCCCTTTTGTGCAACAGCAATAATCTTTTTAAGTGCACATCAGCTGTGCAGCCCAATTATTCAATTCCATAGTTAAGAAAAGGGGTAAATTATTCCACAGTATACTATTTTTAGTGTTTGGCTAGACACTACTTTTGTGAGATAGCTAAGGAGACATAAGCCATTGCTGACTTTTCCACATAAAATTAATGTGGTTTATCCATCTCAGATTTTCACCCACTTACACAGCGCAAGAAATTTACAGCTGCCAGATTATTCTGTTGATATGTTACATAAATTATTCACATTGATTTGGCAAAAGCTGCCTGTTTTAAATGTCACTAACTGAGATTTGATAACATTCTCTTTGACATCCTGATTGTTGAAGTATTTACTTAATTCTGTTACATCACTCCTTTCACATTCTAGCAAGGAATAAGACTAATGAGTTGTTCAATGTCATTCATATATGAGGAACAAGAAAGGAGCAAGGATTGAGCTGTGATGTACACCTTGTCTTAGTGTTAAAACTGATTCAACACGTATGTAGCTACAAGATGCATCAGTGGATTTACGATACAATATGGCTAGTGGCCAGCCCTTTTCTTTATTTTTATTTATTTTTTAGAACCAACCTATGATTTATCTGAGTTGGAAGCTTTTGTCAGTCTAAAAAGATACCTGCAATCTGCATCCTTCAATCCTACTAACAGAACACTTCTTTGAAGAACTGTGTAATTGCTGAGATCATGATTAGCTCTTTTCTAAATCCGTGCTGAGAATCTGTAAGGAGTTTGTGCTTTGAGAAGAATGTTCTAAACTGAGGTAGTACAATACATTCGAATATGTTACTTAAGATGGGAATTAATTATACTCGTCTATAGTTGGAGACATCTTCGTTACTTGCCTTTTTTATACTGCTTTCATAACACTCATTTGTAGGACTGGGAGATACATGTTCTTCCTAAAATGTGGAAGTTAATCATGTAGGTATCAGGTTTTTAAGTTCCTTTTAAGCCAACTGAGTATTTGCACTAGAATGCCAGCCTGTCCTGATGAATACATTTTGCATACTTCTTGTTCATTTACCTCCACAAATTCAAATTCAACACATCAAGTGATGTGTCAATAAGGTCTTGGCCAGTGTACCTGTAATGTGTGTCAATTAGTCAACTGGAGATGTGAAATAGTTATTAAAATATTACATAATATATTTTTTGGGTTTTTCACATTTTTACCATCTTGTCTAATGCTGAATGGTTTCATATTAATCTTTCTGGGACATTTATGTTATTTGTCAATTAGCACCATCAATGTTTCACTTATGTTATCAACTCCTCTGTTGCTTTGCTGTTATTCTGCTTCCTAATGCTTGCAATTTCAGTTTTAAGTTATGTAAGTCTTATTCTATTTTTCCTCAAAAATCTGCATGGTAGTAGCTTTATAAAGCAGAACGATTTAAATCACGTACACTCTGCCTGAGTCTAATCAGACCTGAAGGCAGCTTCAATGTAATATTACTTCCATTCTGGCAACATTTACTACCTTTCGTATTTCTCTGACAGGACATAGATAATCATGATATCTCAACAGAGTTGAATAGAAATCACTCCATTTGTTGTCAGAAATGTCCACCTGGCACACCAAATCTTATTTCTTCTTTGTTCGTTTGTATTTAAAGACACTAGTATTTGTGCTATTCAGAGCTTGTGACTGCACAATAACTTTCACAGTGCTCTCTCATTGCATTTATGCCTTGAAAATGACCAAGAAGTGACCTATTGAAATATCAGCAGTTGTTCAAGATGTCACCTGGCTGCATTCTTGCAAGTCATTTCAACATTTCATATTCTGAGAGAAACTCAAATTTCACAACTTTCATTATTTCTGGCACAGCTAAATTCGTGTACTCAATCACCTGACAAAAGTCAGAATAATGAAAATGTTAGCTTCTGAAATTTACTTTTAAGCATACTTTTAAATGTACCTATTTGCCACTCAACACCACCTCTATGCCATAAGTAGCAATTTATCCTAATTCATATTGACGCTGACGTAAGTCACACTAGTGAAAATGTTTCTGTTCACTGTAGTGTGTTACTGTTACTCTAGTGTCCGAGCTTAGTATATCTAAAAGGTTATATCAACTTCAGGCAATAGTGAGTTTCATGTTTAGTATTTGAATTTGCATCAATATTAAGGTCATTAAATACAGTTAAGGTCATTAGAACCAGTCTGACCAATAACACCACTAGGTCTGTTCAAATGGCTCTGAGCACTATGCGACTTAACTTCTGAGGTCATCAGTCGCCTAGAACTTAGAACTAATTAAACCTAATTAACCTAAGGACATCACACACATCCATTCCCGAGGCAGGATTCGAACCTGCGACCGTAGCGGTCGCTCGGTTCCAGACTGTAGTGCCCAGAACCGCACGGCCACTCCGGCCGGCACTAGGTCTGTTTCTGAAACACTGTACATGAGCATTTGGTGGGGAATATACCATAATCACTTCTTGCTTCGATAACTTAAGATAATTACTGCAAAACACAACACTTGTCATTTTGACTGATCCTTCTTTGTTGTGGTTTTCAAGAAAATAAATTCTTTAAACGTTATATGTTTATGTGCTAAACATTCTTCGTTTACATGAAATGTCAAATCTGCGTACAATTTCAAGCTTGTGACAAAATCCCCCATTGTCTTTGTCATGAACAACTGGTCACGATGGCTGCTGTTGTAGCAATCACTTACAGCCCATACACAGCTTGTGATTTATTGGCAATAATTATTTGCAAGTACGTACCCTTCTAATTTATAATAAATTACTTCACTGGATTTTATCCATGTTCAGTTATTACCAACACATTTGGTGGATGTCCCTCTGCAAATATTTGCAACAAATTGAGTTTGTTTCTCCGATATGTAAACTGAAATGCATTATTTTTAAGAGTGTTATTTTTTCTTGTCGATTTACCACTTCGGGTGAGTCACTTTTTTTTAAGTTACATATTTTTTTTGCAATGTCCTATAGCAATACCTGGATCTTTATGACTATGTTGCAATGACTGACTACTGGCTTTTCTCAAAGTATTCTGGCCTGAGATACACTTTAACTACATCTCTCAATAACAGTATGCTATCCCTCTATCATAAAAATCTCTCTTGGGTGTAGTCTGGGGCAACTGGATCATATTCCTTACTAGCTCTATCACACAGGTCACTTATCTGGGTAATGAGTTTAGCCTTTCCCTTCCTATGTTATTCATGGCTTGAGTATTCATTGTGTACAATTTTAATTATGTCGAGCAAAGGTATATAATGAAACTTATCACATACTTTTTTACCTGTAGTAATGAATTTCTTTATTTATACAGGACCATTGTCGCAAACTTCTTGCAACGGCATTTGTGTTGCCTATGTTCATATTAAATAGTTTCAGCAATAAGTTTCTATAACAATGAAGGGCTGCCTTGCTTTCATTTTTATGTGCATCACTGCTGCATCCATAATCAGAATATGCTCATCTCTTTTTTCCGTTGACTTGCAATATTCTTCACCACTGCATTAACAGGATGCCAGGCTTAACATCTGCAAAAATGTTTTGTGCATATACGATGTTTACATTAATTGGGACAAGCACATTTCACATGGAATTGAAGTTGGTTAGTTGTGAGCAATTTTATCTGCCTGATTATCAAACTCTTGGTGGACTATTGTTACCTTGACTAAGGACAGTAATTGTAGGTCCCCCACTGTTCAGCTGAGTGCTTGTATGTTTAGCAACAGTGTGCGTTATTTCTGTGTTCTCAGCAGGAAAACTTTGTGTTTGTGTTAAAATGGGCATTTCACCTAAGAACACACATTGCGTCCTGAACAGACATCTAATGGGTATATTAAGACACTGGCTCTGTTGTTGGCACGGGAAAAATCTATTGTATTAAGAATTATTAAGGCATATAGAGAAACTTCCTCCTCTCTCCAAAGAGAAAAATCAGATGTAGACAAAAATGAAAAACCACCTCTAGAACTGACAAAACTCTACTTATAAACAATATAATTTATCCTCAGAGGACAAGTAAAGATTATAAACCATGTAATTTACCATCACACGAGAAGTGAAGACCTTCAGAGAGAGTTACTGGCTGCTATGGTTGGAATTGCTTTTCGACGGTATGGCGTAGGCTTCTCCATTGTGGGCAGAAGGCATGAAAGCCAATAAAGAAGCAATTGTTAACACCTGACATGACGAAAAAATGGTTGCCTTAGGCCAAATAATATAAATCTTTGACCTCCATGGCTGGAAAACACATAAGCTTCAGTAAGGAGTCATACTTTATTGTTCAAAGATATGGAACAAGGGTTGTCAGCAGAAGAACCCACAAAGCAGTGAGAGTTGAGCATCTTTAACAGTCTGTAAAATACCCTCCCAAAAGAAATTTTTGGGATTTCTTCACTGCAACTGGTCCTGGGGAACTTGTTCAAGATGATGACATGTTCAACCAAAACATGGAAATCCTTACACAGAGGATTGTGCCATTGCTACAAACCTTTGCATTTGGTGGAGGAACATTTCAACATAATCTGGCACAATGTCATACTTCTAAAGCAGTCAAGATTTTCATAAAAGAAGACAACATTAATCTGCTTCAGTGGCTTGGTAATTCATTAGAATTAAATCCTATTTAAAATTTATGGAGTAATGTGAAACGACGACTTGGTATAATAGACTGTAATAAAAGGATCCGTGTTATTAAATGTGCTAAAGTGTGGTTTCAGGACCACAAATTACAAACCATTTGCTCTAACCTGGTCGAATATCTGCCACTACATGTTCAGAAGCTCAATAATCTTCTTGTCCCAATTAATTTGCACACTACTGAATTCAAGGACATCACCGCTAAGGTAAAGAAACTATTTATTTTATGGAAGTGAGCAATAAGAATATTATGTAAATTTGATTACTGAAAATCAGGCAGATGCCTGAAGAGGCTTGAGATCCCTTTACTTACAAAACAATTAAGATGATCCTCTTTGCAAAATTATGTGAAAAACAACACTTGCAGCTTTGTATTCAACTTATGTACTCTTCAAGCATCACAAATTGCTGGAGTGGCACATTTTCGAAGGAGGAGAAATTATTTACTAAATAGTTCAATGAATAATAATATAAAGAAAGATGCACTCATCTTTTTTGTTTGTCCTTAATACACTGCTCATCGTTTAGCTAGATGAACTCAAGCCTAGGATTTTTATTCACAAAGTGAAGACTGTTTCACATTTTTACAGCACATTTTATTTCACATTTTAACTTCATCACAACAGTAAAAATAAACCATTCACATTTTTAGCATTAAATCAAGCTTTTTTTTTTTGAGCCTTTATGGAACAAAATACATGCGACAGGTGTGCTGAAATGAAGACTAATGCACACACTCCTTACCAACTACTGACAAATAATAATTTGGCACACATTCAGTTCTAGATATTAAAACATAAACTTCTAGTATGTTCTAGAAGCTGTACTGTTCATATTAATGATTATAATAACTTTCAGTTTTTGTATTATTATCAATTTTATGTAAACTTATCATTATTCACTGTTTCAAAAATCAAAGGATAAAAGCATGGTAAAACTTACTTTATAAAATTTCAAAACAAAAACTTTTGGATTCTAAAATATGTCACATGTAAAGGACAGCATTTATTTAACTTTTACAATATATTGAATTAGTTACAGAAAATTTAAATGTATTTTTGGAACAGATGGTAATAATAATTTTTTGTTTAGTGAACAAAAAAAAAAAAAAAAAAAAAATGGTTCAAATGGTTCTGAGCACTATGGGACTTAACATCTGTGGTCATCAGTCCCCTAGAACTTAGAACTACTTAAACCTAACTAACCTAAGGACATCACACACATCCATGCCCGAGGCAGGATTCGAACCTGCGACCGAAGCAGTCGCGCGGTTCCGGACTGAGCGCCTGAACCGCTAGACCACCGCGGCCGGCTTTAGTGAACAATAAATGTCCACAAACATTTATTGATAACTCATGTAAAGTGAAATGTATAAGATCACTAATTTTTATGGCAAAAAATTTTTACAATGAAAAGTGCAAATAATGTTTCAATATATTGTGAAATAATTTGGAAAAATACAGAATTTTTGTAAATACTTTAGTATAACGCATTGGTCCAGTAGACATGAATCCTGTACTCTATAACTGCAATTAGAATGAAAGTGGGGGGGGGGGGGGGGGGGGGGGAAGGATAGGATAGGATAGGATAGGATAGGATAGGACAGGACAGGACAGGACAGGACAGGACAGGACAGGACAGGATCACAGTTTTCTGTACTCTGAGGATGGTATTGCAAACTATATTCGCCATAGGAATCCCATAATCTTGGTTTGTTATACAATACATATACTCTCTTAATGGTATATGTTATTATTAACAAGATTGAGTTCAGAATTAACTCAGAATACCAGATTGGTTGGTTGGTTGTTTTGGGGAAGGAGACCAGACAGCGTGGTCATCGGTCTCATCGGATTAGGGAAGGATGGGGAAGGAAGTCGGCCGTGCCCTTTCAGAGGAACCATCCCGGCATTTGCCTGGAGTGATTTAGGGAAATCACGGAAAACCTAAATCAGGATGGCCGGACGCGGGATTGAACCATCATCCTCCCGAATGCGAGTCCAGTGTCTAACCACTGCGCCACCTCGTTCGGTCAGAATACCAGAAGTAGAAATAAATTCCACATATACTATGTATCCTTCTCTGGGGTTCAGAATGGAGCAGAAGTCTATAACAAGAGTCAGTGAGTATAGGCAGGAATCCGAAGATCCCAGAATATTCAAAAAGAATGTATAAGAACATTTAATTAGTCATAATTTCTACAATTTATTGGTATTCTTGGGTAAAGGGATGTAAATTGTGCCTAATATCTGTATTAGACAGATCCTGACTTTGCCGGTGTAAAAACAGCTGATAGTGGAGTGTGGTAAAATTACAATTAATGGTTTCTTCAAAATATAGACAAAAACAGCAGCTGAGTGATATAGGAGGAGGGGGAGGGGGGGAGGGGGGGAGGGGGGGAGGGGGGGAGGAGGGGGAGGGGGGGGGAGGAGGGGGGGAGGAGGGGGAGGAGGAGGTGGAGCGTTTTAGCTTTTCTTTATTTCAAAGAAGCTGTTTTTCTTCTAAAATAGACATACACAGTATTTACCAGATTTTCACTTCGAGTAGTTTAACTCTGGTTGGTTGGTTTGGAGCAAAATTGATTAAACTTCAAGGTCATCAGTCCCTTCATCCACTAAGTGGCAAACAAGCAGCAGTCATCAAAGGAAGGGGGTGAAAGGCAAATCCTGGAAAGCCCAAGTGTAACTAAAACACACAAAGACAAGGCATTAAAACTGAGAAATGAAAAAAAAATAAACAGAAAATAAAGTTGGGAAGTGTAGAGGCCAGGTTGAGGCACTGAGCGAGGGCTGCCAAGAGACCCATGGGGGTGGGGGAGGGAGCCATAAAGGTGTGATCCACTAATCCCTCAGGCAGTCAATGAGGTCAAAAAGCCCAACATTACAGGCATGAATAGAAGTCACCTTCGCAAGCAAAAAGTAACACCAGGCCAGCCAACTTGGCGCCGGCTGATAACATCAGAGGAAGTGTGTCAGGAAGATTAAGATGCCACCTCAAAGCAGACAAATTAGGGTAGTCTATGAGTAAGTGCGCCACCATCAGGTAGGCTCCAGATCGGCAGTGAGGGGGATCCTCACGTCTGTGAATGTGGCCATGGGTCAGCCAACTGTGGCCAATGCGGAGTGTACACAGGACGGTGGACCCCTGTGAGAAGCACGCAGGGAAGACTGCCACACGGTTGTGGTCTCCTTAATTGTCCTCAACTTATTTGGGAAGATCAGGGCAAACCATTGAGTTCCAGACTTCCAGCTGGAACTCAACAACCAAAGTTCCAGTTCTGGGACCGCCTTTCCAGAATCGGCACCATGGTTGACAGCTTAGCTAACTGGTCAGCTCAATCATTTCCCAAAATCCCAACATGACTGGGGGTTCAAATGAAACAACTGCATGCCCAGCTTGACAGAGGTCTGAGACAAGATCCTGGATATCAGTAACCAGCAGGTGAGGAGAGTAGCACTGATCTATAGCCGGAAGGCTGCTAAGGGAGTCACTACAGTTTAGGATACTCTTTGCGGTGTGGCTACAGGCTAATTTAATGGCCATCAATTCAGCATTGAAGACACTGCAGCCATTTGGCAGAGTGTGGAGTTCACTGCAATTAGTATGTGTGTATACAAAGCCTGTTTGTCCGTCAATTTTCACCCATCGGTAAACACCGCTTCCAAATCTGGATACTTCTAAATGACAGCCAAGAACAGGCGGTGAAACATCATGTGGTCAATGGAATCTTTTGGGCCAAAGGAGACTCTGAGACGAATCCGAGATCTGGGCACACGCCCTGTCTCCCTGACCTGAGGCAACAGTGGAGGAAGTGAGACAATGGAGGTATGCAGCAATAGTAAACCCAGTTCTGGGTCGCTGCTGTGGGAGGTGGAGCTCCCTTCCAGGAAAAAGGACATGGTAGTTTGGACGTTCAGGGAAGCTACGAACATGTATAGCATAATTCAGCAACTGCTGTTGGCATCTGATAGGTAATGGAGGGACTCCAGCCTCGATCAGTAGGCTGTTCACAGGGCTACTTCGGAAAGTTCCTGTTGCATCAGACCCCCACAATGATAAATGGGGTCCAGTATCCACAATCCGCAGCTGAGGGTGATACTGAACAATATGGAAGACTCCCACAGTCAAGACGGGACTGAATCTTGGCTTTGTAGAGCTGCAAAAGGGTAGAACGATCTGCACCCCAGCTAGTGTTACTAAGGCAGTGAAGTGTATCGAGGTGTCACCAGCACTTTCCCTTACGTTGGTGGAGGTGGGGAAGCCACGCCAGCTGGGAATCAAAGACTGTTCCCAGAAACAGGTGGGTCTCAACTAGAAGTAGTAACTGGTATGATGGTGACAATAGTGCACGACAAGTCTTGGCAGCTGAAAACCAGAAGTCATCGGTGAGAGCCCACAAATGCGCCTTTCATACGGCACCTTAGCTCTGGTCACAATTTGTTGTTCGTATACTTTACAGAAGTAACCAGCAGTTGCTTCTGCTTGTTAATGTGCAAACTGATTGGACAATACTGCAACCTGCATAGCCAATGGTGGCGAGTCATTGGCAAATACTACAAGCTGCCACATGGCAGGCTGTTGCTAAACCACTCAGCCTATTCAGAGTTGTCCAATGATTTGGTACACATGACTGCCTCCATTATTAACTTAATGAATCGTTCACCTTATTCAATTCACTTCCTTTTGTCTTCTGCTTTATATCTTCTCTGTGCATACAGTGATCACTATAACGTGGCTTAACATCAGAGTTTCTACTTTGTTCTCTGACTAGCCTGGCACAGTCCTACTGTCTGTCTACAGCAATTGAAACAAATATAATGATACATGCCCAATTAACATTTTTTTTTGTTTAAATTCTATTTTGGTTGGCACCAACATATACTTGTTTATAATGTGTATTGCAATGTTTCTTTTCCTTAACTATGTGCATTTTTTACTGGTCTGGAGATAAACCTCAGTCCTTACTTGCTTTTCTTCTTGAGAGTTTAACATAGTCATTCAATGATAAATAATAATAATAATAATAATAATAATAATAACCCCGTGGAGGCCCGGGAAAAGAATAGGCCTCCGGTATGTTCTGCCAGTTGTAAAAGGCGACGAAAAGAACAAACCACTAATAGGGCTAACCCCCCCTTTTAGTGTGATTGGTTGGTTCAGGACAGAACTAAAGAAGCCTCGGACAAGCACCGTCATGGTCGGGGACGACGCTTGAGCCCTATGCCCGCCCACAATGGTAACGACACTGCTAGCCAACTGGAAAATGATTTAAATCCAAATAGAGGTGTTTTGCAGGATATGCTTCCTGCAACCACCCTAGAAGGAAAACAAAGATAGAGGATGAGATGGTCAGATGAAGTTAACCGACACCTCATGTTCTGTTATTACCAAGCAACAAACCTAGGAACCAACACAACTGGATACAGATCACAAGTATACACAACATTTATTACCAGATACCCAGAATTAAAATTTTTAACAGAACAACGACTAACTGATCAGATCCGTGTAATAATAAAAAATAACAGGATACCCCAGTCAGAATTAGAACACATCAAACAACAAGTACAACAAATACTGGAACAAAATAATGTGCAGTCAGAAGAAGAAAATACAGTAACGAACTCAAACATCCCAGAGCAAACAAACAAAGAACAACACGCATCAATTCAACAATCAGAGGAAAATGAAATCTTAAGACAGCCACCAGAACAAGCACAAATAGAACACGAAGTGACACACATGTTAGATATAGAAGAAAAATTTCAGCTGACATATATAGAATACAAAGACACAAATACAGACATTAGACCATTCTTGCATAGATCACCAAATAACCCACAAGTTGAAACAACAATAACAACTATCAACACAATCATACACAACAAAATAAATGAAAATACAACTATGGAAGAGTTACAACTACTGGTTTATGTAGGAGCAATCACTACACTAAATATACACACTAGGCAGAGATCAGAACCAACCAACACACAGAAGAAACCCACAAAACCAGCATGGCAACACAGGCTACAGATCAGAATAGAAATACTGAGAAAAGATATCGGACAGCTAACACAATTTATAAGAAATGAAATATCAGACAAAAAACGAAAAAGGTTAGGTAAAATCTCACAACAAGAAGCGACAGAGCAATTAGATGAAAAGAAGCAGAAATTACAAGCATTGGCCAAACGACTTAGAAGATACAAAAAAAAGTGAAAATAGAAGGAAACAAAACCAAACATTCACCACAAACCAAAAGAAATTTTACCAGACAATAGATAACACGCACATTAAAATAGACAATCCACCAAACATAACAGACATGGAACACTTTTGGAGCAACATATGGTCAAACCCAGTACAACATAATAGACATGCACAGTGGATACAAGCAGAAACAGACACATACAAGATGATACCACAAATGCCTGAAGTGATAATCTTGAAACATGAAATCACCCGAGCAATTAATTCTACGCACAATTGGAAAACCACTGGAAATGATAAAATAGCAAATTTCTGGCTAAAGAAGTGCACTTCAACACATTCACATCTAACTAAATTATTTAACAATATAATAGAGGGAAACATTCCACGTGGGAAAAATTATATTATATGTCTGCTTGTGTCTGTATGTGTGGATGGATATGTGTGTGTGTGCGCGAGTGTATACCTGTCCTTTTTTCCCCCTAAGGTAAGTCTTTCCGCTCCCGGGATTGGAATGACTCCTTACCCTCTCCCTTAAAACCCACTTCCTTTCGTCTTTCCCTCTCCTTCCCTCTTTCCTGATGAGGCAACAGTTTGTTGCGAAAGCTTGAATTTTGTGTGTAGGTTTGTGTTTGTTTGTGTGTCTCTCAACCTGCCAGCGCTTTCGTTCGGTAAGTCACCTCATAAATTATTTAACAATTACATTGCAGACCCATACACAGTCCCTGATACACTTACACATGGAATAACTTATCTGAAACCTAAAGATCAAGCAGACACAGCAAACCCAGCAAAATATCGCCCCATAACATGCCTACCAACAATATACAAAATATTAACTTCAGTCATTACACAGAAATTAATGACACATACAACACAGAACAAAATTATAAATGAAGAACAAAAAGGCTGCTGCAAAGGAGCACGAGGATGTAAAGAGCAACTGATAATAGATACAGAGGTGACATATCAAGCTAAAACTAAACAAAGGTCGCTACACTACGCATACATTGATTACCAAAAAGCTTTTGATAGTGTACCCCACTCATGGTTGCTACAGATATTGGACATATACAAAGTAGATCCTAAATTGATACAGTTCCTAAACATAGTTTTGAAAAATTGGAAAACCACACTTAATATCCAAACAAATTCAAACAATATCACATCACAGCCAATACAGATTAAGCGTGGAATATACCAAGGAGACTCATTAAGTCCTTTCTGGTTCTGTCTTGCTCTGAACCCACTATCCAACATGCTAAATAATACAAATTATGGATATAATATTACTGGAACATACCCACACAAAATCACACATTTGCTATACATGGATGATCTAAAACTACTGGCAGCAACCAATCAACAACTCAACCAATTACTAAAGATAACAGAAGTATTCAGCAATGATATAAATATGGCTTTTGGAACAGACAAATGTAAGATAAATAGCATAGTCAAGGGAAAACACTAAACAAGAAAATTACATGTTGGATAACCACAGTGACTCCATAGAAGCAATGGAAAAACAGATGCCTATAAATATATAGGATACAGACAAAAAATAGGAATAGATAATACAAATATTAAAGAAGAACTAAAAGAAAAATATAGACAAAGACTAACAAAAATACTGAAAACAGAACTGACAGCAAGAAACAAGACAAAAGCTATAAATACTTATGCTATACCAATATTGACCTACTCACTTGGAGTAGTGAAATGGAGTAACACAGACCTAGAAGCACTCAATACACTTACACGATCACAATCCCACAAATATAGAATACATCACATACATTCAGCAACTGAAAGATTCACATTAAGCAGAAAGGAAGGATGAAGGGGATTCATTGACATAAAAAACCTATATTATGGGCAGGTAGACAATTTAAGAAAATTCTTTATAGAACGAGCAGAAACTAGCAAAATACACAAAGCAATCACTCATATAAATACATCGGCTACACCACTGCAATTTCATAACCACTTCTACAACCCTTTAGATCACATAACATCAACAGATACAAAGAAAGTAAATTGGAAAAAGAAAACACTACATGGCATGCACCCGTATCATCTAACACAGCCACACATCGATCGAGACGCATCCAACACATGGCTAAGAAAAGGCAATATATACAGTGAGACGGAAGGATTCATGATTGCGATACAGGGTCAAACAATAAACACCAGATATTACAGCAAGCATATTATTAAAGATCCCAATACCCCAACAGATAAATGCAGACTTTGCAAACAACAAATAGAAACAGTAGATCACATCACAAGTGGATGTACAATACTAGCAAATACAGAATACCCCAGAAGACGTGACAATGTAGCAAAAATAATACATCAACAACTTGCCATAAAACATAAACTAATAAAACAACACATTCCCACATACAAGTATGCACCACAAAATGTACTGGAGAATGATGAATACAAATTATACTGGAACAGAACCATTATAACAGATAAAACAATACCACATAACAAACCTGACATCATACTCACCAATAAAAAGATGAAATCAACACAACTAATCGAAATATCCATACCCAATACAACAAATATACAAAAGAAAACAGGAGAAAAAATTGAAAAATACATCCAACTGGCTGAGGAAGTCAAGGACATGTGGCATCAGGATAAAGTTGACATTATACCAATTATACTATCAACTACAGGGGTCATTCCACACAATATCCACCAGTACATCAACACAATACAGCTACATCCAAACTTATATATACAACTACAGAAATCTGTAATTATTGATACATGTTCAATGACCCGAAAGTTCCTAAATGCAATGTAACATATACTGTACAGTTAAAAGGAAGTCATGCTTGATGAAGGTCCGCGTCACTTTCCATTTTTAACCAGACCTAAGGTCTGAGAAAGGAAAGAAGATAATAATAATGTCATCTGGCTCAACGACTTGGTCTAAGTCTTTCAACTGGACACTACTTCAGCAACATGCATTTCCTTGAGCCAGTAGCATCTGGTGTTGCCAGATGTCGCCCATACAAGTACTAACAATGCCCATCATGTCTTAACTTCAGTGACCGAGCAAGAACCAGTGTAACTAACGTGGCACCGCCACTGGTTCAACAATTTAAAAAAATAATGTGAAGATGCAAATTTGTTCTTAACAACTTTTAGAGTATTCTTTATTAGTATCTTAGTTAACTGATATTTGTTCAAAAACTTACTAAAAACGTTGAATATATCACTGCACGAAACTACCACCATTGGGGATTTTTATTTAAAGCACAAGAGAACACTACAGACATTTTACTTGTTCACAATACTTCACTTCAGGCCAGGAATGCTTTTCATTTTGAGCCAATGAATGTTTTGACAACTGCTTAAGTCTTTGTTACTGCAGTAACTGTGGTGTCACCGCCAGACACCACACTTGCTAGGTGGTAGATTAAATCGGCTGCGGTCCATTTAGTACATGTCGGACCCGTGTGTCGCCACTGTGTAATCGCAGACCTAGCGCCACCACAAGGCAGGTCTCGTGATACGAACAAGCACTCGTCCCAGTTGGACGGACGACCTAGCTAGCGACTAGATGTACGAAGCCTTTCTCTCTCATTAGCCGAGAGACAGAATAGCCTTCAGCTAAGTTAATGGCTACGAACTAGCAAGGCGCCATTAGCCTTACAGTGATTGTAATTAAAGTCTCCTGTGTATAGTCAAGAGCGATGTACCACAATGATTGATTAAAGATAAGTATTAATCCAGCTACGTACTTTTCTTCATAGCATTAATTACGTAGCCTGTTCCAGAATTCACGCCCGTCTGCGTTAGATAGCGTGCCTATCGGCCCCCTCAAAATAACACTGTGTCGGCACTTCTGTCGACACATCAGTAACCACCAGAAAGATCGCGGGAGGCGCACATCGGCATGGCGCGTCATGGACAGTAGTTGCCGCAAGTAAAGTCCCGTCCACCAGAGGGCACGCGAGAATTCTGCCATGCCCTCTGCCGGCGGAACAACAACTCAGGCAGTACGGGCCACGCCCAGTCAGTTTTTACATCGGGCATGCCTAGCAGACAGTTCCCGGTCTACACTATGTGAAGTGCGACGGACAACGTGAATCGTATTAATACACATTTGGCGATGAATAGGGTTGTTCTTTCGCGTGTTGCGTCGTCGTTCCGGTTTCGCAGCTTATCCACGGCATGGAGGATTTAGTAGTACGGGTTTTGGTTGAGCTGCAGACGGAGCTAATGGCAACCACAAAACAAGCGCTTCCGGCATTGCTCTCCACGCAGTCTGCTCCAGTGCCGTTCCCTCCTCCCTTTCCCCTGTATGACGAGACGGCGGAGGATTGGGGAGCATATGAACATCGCCTTCGGCAGCATTTCCAGGCGTTTCATGTTGCCAATGCGGAGGTATGTCGTGCTCTTTTCTTGTCTTGGATATCTCCCTCACTGTATCAAGTTTTGCGGCAGCTAGCGCCGTTGCAGGAACCCTCGTCCTTGTCTTTTGACGCATTGTGTTCCTTGCTGTCTTCATATTATCGCCGCCGCACGCATGTTGTGGTGGCTAGGGTCGAGTTCTATCAATGCAAGAAACAGCCCCATCAGTCTTACCGGGCGTGGGCTGCTACCCTGCACGGTCTTAATCACAAGTGTCATTTTATCACGGAGCAGTCGCGAGAGTCGTATGCCCACATTATGGTGCGTGACGTCATTGTTCGTTCGGCCCCTGATAGGGAGGTCCGGCAACGGGCCCTGCAGTTGGAAGACCCTTCCCTTGAGGAAGTCCTGTCCATTGCTCAATCGTATGAACTCTCTCATGCCGCCAGTCAACAGTTGGAAGCAGCAGTTCAGGGCGGCGTGGCCGTGTCCACTGTGTCTGGGCTGGACGACGCGCAAGCAGTACAATGCGGCCGTTACGGCGCGTAAACAGAGTTCCGGCCGCCGGCCCGTTACCGTCCTGTACGTCGTGCTATATACATCATGATCGGTCAGAGTGCCCCCAGTGTTGGGCGGTTTGTTGCAAATGTAATAAAAAAGGACACATTGCTAAAGTTAGCTGCTCAGCCTCAAAAGAAACGAAGGAAGCAGGTACAGAGGACATGGACATTGACATTCAGGAAGTTGCATGCGAGCGAGCGTTCACCTCATTGAAGAGCCTCCTCACGTCAGTGCCTTGTTTGGCTACTTTTGACCCCAATAAGCCGTTGGTCCTGGCTACAGATGCTTCACAGTATGGGGTGGGGGCGGTCCTAGCCCATCACAACGCGGATGGCTCCGAGCAGCCACTGGCGTTTGCGTCTAAAACTTTTAGTCCTGTGCAGGCCCATTATTCCCAGGTGCAAAAAGAGGCTTTGGCCATTGTCTACACTGTTACCAAGTTTCACCCTTTCTTGTATGGCATGAAGTTTCAGTTAATCACTAACCATAAGCCATTAGTATCGTTATTTGGCCCCACCTCTCAGATTAGGGATAGGGCGGCCCACAGACTGCAGCACTGGGCCTTGTTTCTCTCTAAGTACCATTATGACATTCATTTTCGCCCTACCGGACAGCATGCCAACGCCGACACTCTGTGGGCACGGATCCTAAGTTCGATCGGGAGGAGATTATGTGTTTTCATTTGGACGTGGCATCCCGTCAAGTGGTTGATGGCTTCCCAATCACTAGTTCTAGAGCCGCAAGGGAAACGGCAGCTGACCCAGTTCTCCAGCAAGTAGTTCGCCTCGTTCAGCACGGGGTGGTCGTCCCGACCTCCAGGCCGGGCCTCGGACCCCCTTCGTAATTATTTTGTTCTACGAGACCACCTCTCAGTCTTGGAAGGAGTTCTCCTTCTGGCTACCGATGATACAGCTCCTCGCATGGCTGTTCCTGCAAGTTT
Organism: Schistocerca serialis cubense; assembly: GCF_023864345.2. Lineage (NCBI taxonomy): Eukaryota > Metazoa > Arthropoda > Insecta > Orthoptera > Acrididae > Schistocerca > Schistocerca serialis. Next base: position 52,478,719 of record NC_064645.1, on the reverse strand, counting down.
GCGAAGGGAGGTCCTCACGTTATTACATGAGGGGCACTGGAGCGTTTCCCGTACTAAAACCTTAGCTTGCAGACGAGTATTGGCCCCGTATTCACAGAGAAATTGAGCACTTGGTGGCCGCATGTTCCCAGTGTGCGAGCAAATAGGCGTCTCCCGGGTCAGCGTTCTCTTCATGGCTGCCTGCAACCCAGGCATGGGAACATGTTCACATAGATTTTGCGGGCCCGTTTCTCAATGGCTTTTGGCTCATTGTCATTGATGCTTATTCCCGATTCCCAAATGTGGTTTGCTGCTCCTCAACCACTTCAGAAATTGCAATCCAGGCACTCGCAAAAATCTTTTCTGGGGAAGGTCTGCCAGTCACCCTGGTATCGGACAATGGACCTCAGTTTATTTCGCGGACCTTCCACGATTTTTGTAGGCGCTTCGGTATTCGTCACGTTTGCTCTCCCCCCTTTCATCCACAATTGAATGGGGAAGCCGAGTGCATGGTGCGCATGTTTAAGATGCAGATGAAAAAGTATCTGCACGAATTTCCTGTGGAGGAGGCATTGACGTTTTTCCTGACGGCATACTGAACCACACCAATGGGCAAATGCAGCCCCGCAGAGCTCCTCCACGGGTGCCAACCTAGGACTCTGCTGCACCTCCTCCAGTCTGGTCCTCGCCAGTCTGGTCCTCGCCAGTCTTCGCAAAACGGGGTACCCGGCTTCCCACCGGGTATGTCGGTCTGGGCACATGGGTTTGGTCACTATCCACGTTGGATACTGGCGGTGGTCCTGCGCCGCAATGGCCGCCGGCACTATACCTTGCACGTGGGGGACGGGGAGGTACGTCATCACCAAAATCAGCTACGTCCACGTCTGGGCACCTTCCCTCCGACCCCTCAGGCGCCGGCTTCCTCATTGCCGGCACCCATGTTGTTTTCTCAGGGGACACTACCGCCCCTCCCACCTGTGACTCCGCCACACTGTGATGGTTCTCAGCCTTGGCGACCTCCAGTAGCTCCAGCACCGGCATCGCCATCGTTAGAGATGCCCTGGCGAGAGCCGGCCCCCCTCGCAGGTCCGGTTTCTCAGGAGGCTGGTTCACCTGTGCCGTGCCTCCCCATCATCCCCGCCACTGGGTCTTGCCCCTCACGAGGTGGAACGGGATCCGGAAATCGACAGCTTGTTGCCCGTTCTGCCCCGGGCTCTGGCGGTGGGACGACGGGGGCCTCTTTGTGTAGGTCACTTCCCACCGTATTTGAAGGTTCCGGCTCGAGGGTTGGCAGATCCCAGACTCCAGCATTCCAATGGAAGTGGAGGTCATCGCTACTGCACGACACTTCACCTTCCGATGCAGAGGATCACAGTGGCTTCACCCCCCGAAAGAGAAGGAGTGTAGTAGCCACCAGAAAGATCGCGGGAGGTGCACATTGGCACTGCGCGTCATGGACAGTAGTTGCTGCAAGTAAAGTTCCGTCCACCAGAGGGCACACGAGAATTCAGCCGCGCCCTCTGCCGGTGGAACAACTACTCAGGCAGCACGGGCCGTGCCCAGTCAGCTTTTACATCGGGCATGCCTAGCAGACAGTTCCCGGTCTACACTATGTGAAGTGCAACGGACAATGTGAATCACGTTAATACAGTTACTATTTTTCCATGGGTCATGCCATGGTGGCTACACATCTGATATTAATCCCCAAGATGTCTTTTGGCATTTGAGGCAACTTCAACCTCTTCCAATGCTGTTTGTCCCTGGAAAAACTTTCACCACAGTTCAGGCTCCATGTATAACTGAAGATTTTCCTTCATTTTATCGACATTTATTATTGTTGTAGCTATGGCCAAGTCACATTCAGTCACAAATGCTGGACAAGCTGAGTCACAAAAGGACCCCCCCCCCCCCCCTTCTCTCTCTCTCTCTCTCTCACACACACACACACACACACACACACACACACACACACACACACACAGAGAGAGAGAGAGAGAGAGAGAGAGAGAGAGAGAGATAATTTTTTGGTTGATAGGAGTGTTACTACTTAGCCACAGGCAATAAAATTTTAGCAAGTGACAAAAGATGGTAAAACTGACAAGTCTGATGTGGGAAAGGTGGTCTCAAGTTAATTGGTCTCTACATACCGCAAGCATTATAAGTAACAAAATGATAAATCTGGAAGAGGAATTAAAATTAAAGTGTTTTAGATTTGCCTATGATATAATTGCCAGAGACAGCAGGGGGCTTGGAACAGCACTTGAGCAGAATGGGTAGAGACTAGATGAATAGATCAGGTAACTAATGAAGTAGTACTGAATCTAATCATAAAGAGGGGAAATTTATGGTACTATAGTTACAAGACGAACATCAACAGAAGTAAAACTAAGTTAATGGGGTATAGTGTTGCGGTCTATGGTCAAAAACTGGTTTCATGCCACTCTCCATGCTACTCTATCCTATACAAGTATCTATGTCTCTTCATAGTTACTGCAATCCATCTCAATATGAACCTGCTTACTGTGGCCAATTCTTGGAGAGCCTTTATGTGTTTTATTCCACCATCTGCACTCCATTACCAAACAGATGATTCCTTGATATCTCAGGATTTGTCCCATCACATGATAACTTTTTTTAGTCAAATAGCACCATAAATTTCCCTTCTGTATGATTAGACTCAGTACCGCTTCATTAGTTACCTGATCTATTCATCTAGTCTTCAGCATTCACCTGTAGCAACAGATTTTAAAAGATTTTGTTCTCTCTGAACTGTTTATCATTCGTTTTTCATTTCCATACTAAGCTACATTCTGACAAATACCTTCATAAAATATGCCCTAACACTTCATTTTGTATTTAAAGACAACAATTTTCTCTTTTTCAGAAAAGCTTTTCTTGCTATTGTCAGTCTCCATTTTAGATCATACCTATTTTGCTGTTCAAGTAGGAAACTCATCTACCACTTTTAATTTCTTGCTTCCTAATTTAATTTCCTTGACACTGCCTGATTTAATCATATTCCACTGCATTTGTGTTATTTTTGTAGATATTCAATTTTAATTTCTCTTCAAGACACTATCCATTTCATTGAACTGGTTGTCCAAGTCCTTTGCAGTCTCTGAAAACTGTTACTAACAGTTAATTTCTTCTTGCTGCATTTTATTTCCTTTCCAAATTTCTCCTTGTTTTTCTTTATTACTTCCTCAATATACAGGCTGAATTACCTCCCCCCCCCCCCCCCCCAGTCACTTGTATGGGTGCCCGGATTAAGTTGTCCAACAAAGTCTATTAGGCATTGCCTTTTTGCCTATTCCCAAAGCTACCTACCATTCAGCCTTTAATTCATTCCTTTCCCCTTTTTCAGTCAGTTGTTGGCTAATGCTCCCTTTAAAACTCTCAACAACCAGAGGTTGTTGCAATTTATTCATTTCCTATTTCCTTACTTCTGTTTTAATCTGCAGTTCATAACCAATAAACTGGTCAGAGTCCACAACTGGCCCTGGAAATGTACTGTAGTTTAAAACCTGATTTGGAAATGTCTGTCTTATCATTTCAGAATCCATTTGAAATCTTCTAGGTCTCTTCCACATATGCAACCTCCTTTCACGATTCTTAAACCAAGTGTTAGTAACGATTAAATTGTGCTGTGTTCAATGTTCTACCAATCAGCTTCTTGTTTCATTATTTCCCCCAAGTTAATATTTTCCTATATCTTCCTTTAATTTCCTTGTTTCCAATCAAAACTAAATTACCACCGAGCGAAATGGTGCATTGATTAGCACACTGGACTCACGTTCAGGTAGATGACTGGGCAAACCCCCATCTGACCATTCTGATTTAGATTTTTGTGATTTCCCTAAATTGCTTCAGCCAAATGCTGGGATGGTTCCTTTGAAAGGGTATAGCCAATTTCCTTCCCCATCCTCCTCTTGTCTGACAGGGCCAATGACCTTGCTGTTTGGTCCCCTCCCCCAAATCAAGTAACTAACCAACCAACCAGCCCCAACCAACTACATTACCACCTTCCTTACCAATACGAGTAGGCTACATTTTATCATCACATCACACATTCTTTCAATAACTTATTCATCTGAGGCACAGGTAGGCATATGAACTTTTACAAATGTGGCAGGTATTGGCTTTTTGTCTTCTTGGATGTAGTCCTTTTAAAACAGGAAAAGCTCAAGGAATTAGAATAGCAAATGAGGAACTAAGCTAGTAGTTAAGTTCTGCTATTCAGGCACAAAAATGCAGAAGAAATTAGATTAGGAAATGAGAAACTAAAATCAGTAGTTGTACTTTGCTATTTGACAGCAGAATAGCTGAGAATGGCCAAATTAAAGAGGATACAAAATGCAGACTGGCAATAGCATTATCATATTAAAATTTAAGTGATAGGGAGTCTTTTCTGAAAGTATTTATTTGGAGTATAGTATCCTACAGACATAAAATGTGGTTGATAAACAGTATATACAAAAATGTAGCAGCATTTAAAATGGGGTACTAAAGAACAATGCTTAAGATTAGATTGGCAGATTGAGTAACTAACAAAGAGGTATAGGATTCCATTAAGAAAATGACAAATTATATGATAAAACTTGACTAAAACATGGAACAGGATTATGGAACCATGAACTAATGAGTTAATGAGACAACTGATAATGCTTCTTTCTAACAACTTTCTTTCTTTTTTTTCTTTTCTTTTTTTACGACGATGACATAATTCTCAGTGCATTGCAACTGCTAACTACAACCCCTCAGTAAATGAAGCTAGCTATCCTCACTGAGAGTAGATATTTGTCATAAAAGATGCTTTCACTGAACTGCTCCTCTCCCTAGTGACACTTGCTCCACCTCCAACCCTATTTAATATTAACCAAATAAAAATGTGTGCATTAAGCAGAAATTAGAAGACTTCAGGCTGCCGAAGCTTTGTGCTTAACCCTGCCATTAATAACAATAATAATAATAAAACAGTGTGGGACCTACAGCAATGTATCAGTGATTACACAGTTACTGTTGTGTTGTGCTGTTTATCAGTTTCTTTATTTGTTGCAAAGGGAATAACAAAGCAACTTCTGGTCCATTGCAAGAACTACCTACAACTTGGAGAAGGCATTTTCATGAGATAGTTACGCACAAAAGATGTGTATCTCTCAATTTTACTGTCATAGATGAATGGTGCAAAGTACATGTGTAGTAGGTGGACTACTTGACGAAGATGAAGTTGATATTTGTGTTTCACAGGCTGTAACCTCCCCCACACTGTGTGACATGTTTTGCTATTATTTAAAAAATACATATAATTATTGGTAACTAACTAAATCAGCATTACAGTCTAACAAAATGGTGATATTGGTATTGATCTTTTAAAAACAGTGTACAAGGTGTAAAACTTTGCTTCCACCATTTTTTCCCAACATTTGAGGCTTTAATGAAACAAACTGGTTACACAGGTATCATTCAAAGCATTTTCCATTGCTGGCCACTACTTTCTCCCATCTTTTGGGCAGTGCACGAATCCCATGTCTAAAAAATTGTTCGTCTTTTGAAGCGATCCACGAATCGATCCAATTTGTGACTTCCTCATGAGATCATAAGTGTTGGTCAACCAGGCCATGCTCCATTGACCTAAACAGGTGATAGTTACAGGGATCAATGTCTGGAGAATACAGCGGGTGAAGTAAGATTTCCCATTTTAATGTTTCCAAGTATGTTTTGACATCTTTTGCAATGTGGGGCCGAGCGTCGTCATGCTGCAAAATCACTTTATCGTGCCTCTTGCTGTATTACGGCCTTTTGTCTTTTAATGCTCTGCTCAAACACATTAATTGCGATCAATAACGAGCACCTGTGATTGTTTCACTTGGTTTTAACACCTTATAGTACATGATGCCGAGCTGGTCTCACCAAATGCAGAACACAATCTTGGAGCCGTGAATATTCAGTTTGGTCATCGAGGTGGAAGCATGGCCGGGATATTTCCATGAATTTTTCCGTATAGGGTTATCATAATGAAACTATTTTACAGCCCCAGCCACAATGCGGTGCAGAAATCCCTTCCGTTTTTGCCTCTGAAGCAGCTGTTTGCAAACACACAAACGCCGTTCAATGTCTTTTTGTTTCAGCTCACACGGGACCGAAGTTCCTTCTTTCTGAATCATGCCCATAGCCTTGAGACATTTTGAAATGGCTTGCTGTGTCACTCCCACTAATCATGCAAATTCTTCTTGAGTTTGACACGAGTCTTCGCCCAGCAATGTCTCCAATTCTGCATCTTCGAAAACATTTTCTCTTCCACCACTATGCCACTCTACTACGTTAAAAATCACCGTTCTTGAAATGTTGAAACCACTCACAACATGTTCTTTCACTAATAGCATCCTTACCATACGTACTTGAGGGCATTCGATGAGACTCAGCTGCTATTTTCTTCATACTGAAACAAAACAGTAACACCTCCCGCAAACGATGAGAAATAGGCTCGTAAACTGACATTTTCAATCACGAACAACTTTATGATGCAGACACAAATTGACTTATGTTTGAATGAAGTCATGTTGTCCGAGGTCCCAGCTAACTGCATGATGTCTGCTGCATGCTGATGTTTCTTTCGACCACTACTAACCGTTGTCGCCACCAATCGGCAAACTGCGGAAGCAAAGTTGTACACTTTGTAGTTTTGTAACTAAAACATAATTGAACCATTTTTTTGTAGCCCTCAGAAAATTTAATTTTACCCCTGAAAGGAGTAACTAATCCTAGGTGTTGTGCAGCCCCTCAATGATTATTCTTTTCCGTACACTACAGCGTCATCGGCAGACTCCTGCTCGTGCTACCCACCATATCATTTATGTTTACAAAGGACAAGAGTGGTCCTATCCCATTTCACTACGGTACTCCTGATGATACCATTGTCTCTGATGAATGCTCATCATCAAGGACAACGTGCTCGGTTTTATTACTTAAGAGCATTCAAGCGACTCCAGTAACTGGAGAACTATTCAGTATGCTCACACCTTTGCTAACAGTCTGCATTGGGGCACCATGTCAAACATTTTGCAGAAATCTATAAATATGGAATCTGCTTGCTGTCCTCCGTCCATAGTTCACAGAATATGGTGTAAGGAAAGGGAAAGCTGAGATTTGCACGAGCAATGCTTTCCAAATCTGTGCTGTTTTTTGGAGCTCATCCAACAAGGAATATAAAAAAGGCAAATAATTCAAAATGCTACAAATAAGTTGCTGGAATGATTGTGCTGCATTGAAAAGATCAAATAGCATCTTCAAAAATTCAAAAAGTCTAATTGGCATTATCACAGCTGTTTTAGGCACTACTAATGGCATAACAGGTATGTGGTGACAAGCTCAGAAAAGGTCAATTTTAGAGAAAAACTGTTTGAGAGTTGGCAGCTGAAATCTTTTAAATGAGGTGCTGGGTGCAGTCTGGCACAGTGACAGAATTTAAAACTCAGTCTCCACAGGGATTATAGTTTCCATCTTTCTTTTGAACATGATGGAGAAGAACAGACCAGCAGCTTTTAGAAGAACAACATATTCCAAGGCTGATAATCTCTTAAAATTCAAGTTTACCTTGAGCAAATTTTTATGGTGATAAGCACCCAGCTTGGGCATGCACTGGAGGTCCTATAGTTATTATTGTGTATTCTACATCTACATCTACATCTATACTCCACGAGCCACCTTACGGTGTGTGGCGGAGGGTACTTATTGTACCACTATCTGATCCCCCCTTCCCTGTTCCATTCACGAATTGTGCGTGGGAAGAACGACTGCTTGTAAGTCTCCGTATTTGCTCTAATTTCTCGGATCTTTTCGTTGTGATCATTACGCGAGATATATGTGGGCGGTAGTAATATGTTGCCCATCTCTTCCCGGAATGTGCTCTCTCGTAATTTCGATAATAAACCTCTCCGTATTGCGGAACACCTTTCTTGAAGTGTCCGCCACTGGAGCTTGTTCAGCAGCTCCGTAACGCTCTCGCGCTGACTAAATGTCCCCATGACGAATCGCGCTGCTTTTCGCTGGATCATGTCTATCTCTTCTATTAATCCAACCTGGTAAGGGTCCCATACTGATGAGCAATACTCAAGAATCGGACGAACAAGCGTTTTGTAAGCTACTTCTTTCGTCGATGAGTCACATTTTCTTAGAATTCTTCCTATGAATCTCAACCTGGCGCCTGCTTTTCCCACTATTTGTTTTATGTGATCATTCCACTTCAGATCGCTCCGGATAGTAACTCCTAAGTATTTTACGGTCGTTACCGCTTCCAATGATTTACCACCTATGGCATAATCGTACTGGAATGGATTTCTGCCCCTATGTATGCGCATTATATTACATTTATCTACGTTTAGGGAAAGCTGCCAGCTGTCGCACCTGCATTAATCCTCTGCAAGTCCTCCTGGAGTACGTACGAGTCTTCTGATGTTGCTACTTTCTTGTAGACAACCGTGTCATCTGCAAATAGCCTCACTAAACGTAAGTGCGGAACCGTATCAAATGCCTTCCTGAAGTCCAGGAATACGGCATCAATCTGCTCGCCAGTGTCTACGGCACTGTGAATTTCTTGGGCAAATAGGGCGAGCTGAGTTTCACATGATCTCTGTTTGCGGAATCCATGTTGGTTATGATGAAGGAGATTTGTATTATCTAAGAACGTCATAATACGAGAACACAAAACATGTTCCATTATTCTACAACAGATTGACGTAAGCGAAATAGGCCTATAATTATTCGCATCTGATTTATGACCCTTCTTGAAAATGGGAACGACCTGCGCTTTCTTCCAGTCGCTAGGTACTTTACGTTCTTCCAGCGATCTACGATAAATTGCTGATAGAAAGGGGGCAAGTTCTTTAGCATAATCACTGTAGAATCTTAAGGGTATCTCGTCTGGTCCGGATGCTTTTCCGCTACTAAGTGATAGCAGTTGTTTTTCAATTCCGATATCGTTTATTTCAATATTTTCCATTTTGGCGTCCGTGCGACGGCTGAAGTCAGGGACCGTGTTACGATTTTCCGCAGTGAAACAGTTTCGGAACACTGAATTCAGTATTTCTGCCTTTCTTCGGTCGTCCTCTGTTTCGGTGCCATCGTGGTCAACGAGTGACTGAATAGGGGATTTAGATCCGCTTACCGATTTTACATATGACCAAAACTTTTTAGGGTTCTTGTTTAGATTGTTTGCCAATGTTTTATGTTCGAATTCGTTGAATGCTTCTCTCATTGCTCTCTTTACGCTCTTTTTCGCTTCGTTCAGCTTTTCCTTATCAGCTATGATTCGACTACTCTTAAACCTATGATGAAGCTTTCTTTGTTTCCGTAGTACCTTTCGTACATGATTGTTATACCACAGTGGATCTTTCCCCTCGCTTTGGACCTTAGTCGGTACGAACTTATCTAAGGCGTACTGGACGATGTTTCTGAATTTTTTCCATTTTTGTTCCACATCCTCTTCCTCAGAAATGAACGTTTGATGGTGGTCACTCAGATATTCTGCGATTTGTGCCCTATCACTCTTGTTAAGCAAATATATTTTCCTTCCTTTCTTGGCATTTCTTATTACACTTGTAGTCATTGATGCAACCACTGACTTATGATCACTGATACCCTCTTCTACATTCATGGAGTCGAAAAGTTCCGGTCTATTTGTTGCTATGAGGTCTAAAACGTTAGCTTCACACTAGCTTGTACACTAACTTCATTAAAACCATAATTATGTTTCTCTGTGAGAATGTTAAGATATTGCTTTAGCACATTTTGATATTTGGGGTGTGGATCCATCAAAAATACAAAACTGTCAGTAGGCACAACTGCAGAGCCAATACTAGCGATCAAAATTTATCAGCTGAGCAGATTTTTGGTTTGTGTGTCAAACAACAGATGACAAAAAAAAAAAAAAAAAGGCAGCAATAATAGGCTGGCAAACATCTGCAAGAAGAATGGCCACAGAGATCTTCTTCGAAGGCCTATTTTGAGGATCAGTGGGTGTTCACCACAGAACTGTTTGCAGCACACAGTTGCTGTTTCTCAACATTGTGATCTATTGTGTAGCTGGTAATTCGGAGATGTCTGCTCTGGAATCAAGCAAAAATCTAGGATTTGTGTTGCACTCAGTTATGAACAGATGGCAAAACGATTTAGCCTCCTCATGCAATGATGCGCCAAGTGGAGATAATACTAAATTTCTATCTGAGCATTAGCAAACTGTTGAGGAACAAATGAACATGGTGGTGGACATTTTCTCGCATTCTGATTCAATTTATGAGACCAAAACAAAGAATGCTTCTATGCATCCTGCGGTGATTACAAGCTGCTTCTCAATCGTATCCCAGTTTGTAGCTTCACAATCTGGCTCGTTAGTTCTGAAAGCTGCTTTTCCAGATGGGAAAGTCTGTCATTTTGAGATGGAGGCAAAACAGTTTCAGCACTATATACAAACTAACTGGGCATCACAATCTCTTCAATTCTGTCGGCCGCAGAAGCCACTGTATCGAGACTTACATCTTGATTAGCTGCTTTGATACGACATGTATTGGTTGGTAGTCATTGTTTGGCAAAAGCATGCATCTCTCTGACAAAAGTACATGCCCTTTTGTTTCCTTGTTCTACTTCAATTAGTAATTTTTTCACTTTACATGACATTCTTCAAACTCTGAGATAAGGTGTGTTTATAAGTATGTACATGGGGTAATCAGTAATGGTTTGGACATTAAACCTGAAATGAGCTCAGCAACTTTGCTATCTGGTGATTCCACAATGTAATGATATTTTGTCACTTCACTGTTCATATTTTCAGTAACAAATTAAGATTCTCCTCACAAAAATCATATTTTGATATTTTCCGTCAGAAGAGTGGTATTTTAAAAGCTACAAGCAATATTCCATGCTGCCATTGTTTCATGGTGGGTTTGCCATAAAATCGCATATTTAAATTAATGTAGTGCAACTGGAGTAACATCTATGATTTTTGTTTACTTGCAAACACATCATGGGTTCATCAGTTGGGGTTCTAGTAAAGGTAAATATCCATTTAGCACCACCAATTGAAAGTATAAACAGGAAAAACCTAACTATTTCAATATGTGTCAATATTTTTAAGAGAGCTTATATTTCACTGCATCAGTTACAGCAACGGTGCCAGTCATTATCACAATATGAGGTGAGGATATGTCTGCATAGCAATCTAAAGTAGATAAGCCCTCTGATGAAATTAGGAAATTACTTAACCACTACAAAGTTCAACGCACGGTGAGTGTTTTCAACAGTCTTGCTAGTAGAACACCACAATTTAAGAAGCAACTTTGTAAAGCTATTGTAATTTTTTTTTTATTTGGTTGGCGAAATTTTTACTGCAAATGAATAAGTGAAAATTGATCACAGTATTACAGAAATGAAACATAAGCTCACATGTTCATGCAAATTAAAACATACAAAATCATTTACAAGCTCTTATATTCAATTGTAAGATAAATATCAACTACTGTAATGGTATAAGACATGGCTTATAACCATGGAATAATTATGATTCCATTAGTCCATATCATTGTGACTGAGACCATTTACTGGTTACAGGATTTTGAAACAACAATAAATTTCTTTTGTGTTTTCTATTCGAAGCATTATTGCACATATTCCAAACTAGTAGATCATCTTGCTTTTACATGCCTTGATTTGTAACAAGTATATACAATAAACTGAACATTGTACATTGTTAGATCAATGCAGAAATCTGGCTGGTATATATTTAAATTTAAATCACAGTGCAATCTCTCAATATTTGACCATCTGACAATATGAATATACCAAACATTACCTGTGTTGTGTGCAGCCCAACATGTTCCATAGTTTATATTCTTGTGCTGCCCAAGACACTCTTCTGAGATCTGTGGCCTCATGAACTGGAATGTCACTGTAGCAGAAAAAAATAAGTTGCAATTGACTTCTAACCATATTACTGAGCAGCTGTATGGGAAAAGTGGGTAAATGTTAATTGGATTACATTAGATTCAGTTTTTGTTCCATAGACCCAAAAAATGAGATGATTCTCGTGGGTGTGGAACATGTCAGAAAGTATAATACAATACTTACTACCTGATCACCTGATCATTAGTCAGGAGATTGTCGAGATAGGTGAATGCAATGCGGCAAACTGGAACAGCTAATATTTATAGAATTAACATGCTGTCAGAATGAAATACTGTTAGGCACTATTAATAAATTTATCGTACACAAAATACCTAATCTTGACTGTTGTGACCAAGTGCTGTCAAAACTGAAATCTAACAGACATTTTTACTTTTGCTGGCTTAACAGTCTCTGTTAAGATATTCATCAATAGAGTAGAAGGAGTTGCCTATCAAAAAGTCTTTCAAACTCTGTTTAAACCATACTTTATCCTTATTGGGGGGGGGGGGGGGGGGGCATTCCTCCCATTTTTCAAAGTTTATGTCTGATATATGTACAGAATATGCAACAAAATACTCACTGTAGACTTGTACATCATCTGACATGAGTTTCCTGATTTCACCTTGCATTTTTAGCTTTTATGATGAAGGACATGTTAAATATTGCAAAGTGTGGCAGATACAGCATGAATGCAAAAATATGCTACAGGTCATTCTTTTACCACAAACCTTTATTTGTCATTCTCATTCAATGGCTTTGCCTACTCTCCACCCAATTATTACCTTTCAACTTAATCTATACTTCAGGCTACACTACAGATCAGTGTCACCATAACCAAGAACCAGCATCATACTCTAACCAGGACAGACTGCATACAGACGTACAGGGTGACTGGTCAGTCGAGGAATATCTCTGAGTTCGTAATTTTATTCTGAAATTGTTCTTGTATGCACTTCAACCAAGCTACCAACACGAGTTCCTGAAGTATCGGCATGTGAAGCAAGACTGTCCTTCAGGATTAAAAAGCTCATTCCAGTAAAAGCTGCTGACAGCAGATGCCTTCGGCATGCTGAATAAAGTGGTGTACCCACACAACCGTGTTAACTAATAAGGAATGTGGAAATCAAGTCACATGTGGGTGCCAGAGGATCTTTGAGGGCAGAGTGCAGCTGCTCACCTCTTTCGTGTTTGAACCTCCATACATGACAGATACTCTCCCTCTTCCATGAATGGCTACTGGCCACACAAATGTAAATTGCCACCACTCACAGTTCCTATTCTCTTCATTTATTTCTCCACTCTTGTAGACTGGCCATCAACCTTTATCTGTGGCCCCAAGATGAGCCCTTCACCACCAAGAACACAGACCAGGTTTTCTTCATTTAACTCTTATTTCATCACCTAATGCACACCCATTCTGCTTCTCATCCTGTACACCTAACTGCATACACTGATGAACTTTACCACCCCCCCCCCCCAACTGATCCAGTATCAACCATTTTGTGTTACACAAAAGACTCCCTCCATATCTCAGAAATGAAATACCAGCAGAGTAGCAAAAGACAAAGTTACAACAAGTAGTCTCCACACCGTGGAGAGGGTAAAAAATTTTCTGGTTTGCATAAGTTCCCAAGTTTTTTTTATAAAGCTTGCTTACAGAAGTTCAGCATGCTGTTATCACTAATATAATTATTAAAACCTCAAATAATGGCAAATATCCAGAACATTTCAACTATTTCTAGTCTCACCAGTGCATAAGAAAGGAGACGGAATCTTCAGATAACTACCAACCTATATCACTTATATCTATAACAGCCAAAATAATAGAGCATTGCACACATAAAAAGATGAGCCAATATTTTGAATGTAATGATATACTTTGCTTCTCACAACACAAACTGAATGTGGCTGATGATAATTTGATTCTATTTATCCATGATAAGCAATTATATATGATGCACTGAAATATCAGAAAATAATATGCTGAACACAAAAAGTGAGAAAGTGTTACCTGTGTACAAACAAACAAAAAATGCATGTTCAATAAATATGGTCAACGAGATTACTTAGCCTTGTGACCTATGTCTTGGGGGTCAACCAGGAAATGATCACAGCACATTTTACCTATAAAGTTGTGAAAACACTTTAAAACTTCACATATTGGAAATACAAATTCGACATAATGGCCTGCTGACCTTTGTAATATTAGTCCCTAAACAATTCTTGCAATACATAAGCATTATACTGAATATTCTAGTATCTAGTGAATCAAACACATGAGACAATGATGATAAATATTCAACAAATGAAACATAACAACCAATACTCAAAACTTAATTATTCTAGTGAAGATCTATAATGCTACCAATCCTATTTTGAGATTACTACGGGCATGGTTATCATGAATCTTAAATCCAGTCCTGAATTATGACTAAATTGGCCGCAAACAGCCTTGTGAAACAAGGAGATACGGGAGTTTGTGGCAAGGAAGTTGTGCTGCTACGATAACTCTAATCTGTATAATTCAGAAAAGCAAATGTTGGAGGGAAGAACCCAGATCACATAGGTTTATTTATTTTATTGAAATCTAGCATGCTGGTCTCAGTAGCCACTGGGTGGTCAATTCTGCTCTTGTAATGGTTTGTCTGTGGCCTTTCATTATTGTGCACAGCTGATTGGTGCTCATGACCACACAAAATGTGCAGAAATTGCAGCAGAGCTGGAATATGACATGGCTGCTTTTTACGTGGCTCTGCCACTGATGGTATAGGATAAGCCTGTGACAGGACTAGAGTAGTATGTGCCAGGGGGGTGTATCAGACAGATATTGCATCCGAAGTTTTCCATTGGGATTTGAACCAAGTGGCAAGACATTGGGAAAAGGTGTGGCATAAGGATGGGCAAGTTTAAATATTTTTTAGGTTGGGTGGATGGCCGAAAACCAGTAATTACACTGTACACAGAAGCATTTTAGCTCATTCATCCTATGTGACTGTAATAATGAAATGTATTCTATGATTATATTTTATACTTTTGGTTACAAACAAATAATCCATTTCATTTAAGTATGGGCCACATACGACATAATTACCCTTATGGCACAATACTGTACAGATTGAAAGAATTACTTAGCACAAAACAGACCTACACTAACTGCCTGCAAGGATGATTTTGAAATGAGAGGGTAAGAGAATATATATCAATTGTGTCCTTTCACGAAATAAAGTTGGCTGATTGCATATTGTGATTCATCATTATCAGTTCGAGCGTGTAACATGCTTTTAATAATAATATCAGCAATATTATGCGGATTATTTTGTTTTTCCCAGCCCCTTCTCTAGTCCGCTCTCATCTGGCCCGATTACGTAGGTTTGAAATTCAGTACTTTTCTCGTCTGAGCTTCCAAGTAATAGTAATAGGAAGCAAAATGAACGATTAATAATCCATATTTTAGTCCAGTTGATGTTCAGTCACATTACAAAGGGTAAATTGCGTAGCCCATGCTACATGGATTGAAACACAGTATCACTTCATTTCTGTGACTGTGGTCATTTAATATCCTATCAGTTGTGAAAAGTGACCGAAATGTGATGTATATCAAGCCCAAAGGTCCTATTTCAACTGCTTATGTCACGTGCTGCTGACTTACAACGCAGCAATACATTCAAACCAGCTAATATAGCAGAGTTGTGTTTCACTTATATACATTTTTAGTTTTATATACAAAGTACGTTATTTATAGTTATACTTTAAAGCCGCCTTATCCACTGCTCTCACTGTACTTCGAAAATAATACAATTCGTCAACGTAATAGAACACAGCACTAACGTAAGCGACGCATTTCTTTTCCTTTATCATCTCAAAATATAGAAACATCCTTTTTTCCTTACTACTATAACCCTCACAGTTCTAGTTGATATTGAATAATACCTGTAAATGCAGAGTTTCACTAAGAACTTCCAAGCACTGGTGCTTCAAATCAGCAATAACGGAAGTATCACGGTCCTTCTTCTACTCGTTTTACACCCAAACTTTAAAATTTGTTTACAGCGGTACAACTTGTTTTGACTGAACGAAGTACCAAATGAGAAGAAATGAAATGCATAAACAGTCGAAAGATACTTCCATTAAATAGAGATATTTCTACTCTACGGTTACTTCAGTGGAATATCTGCCACTGGCTTTCTCAGAAATCAGGGCCGAAATGAAAATAATGACAGGCAAAACATTGCGAATAATAGCTTCGTATACCTGTTCTGTTCCATCGTTAGGGAGCCGGTTGAAAATACTTAATGGCTTAAGTTACCACCAAGTTTTTAAGAACGTGTTTAATCACACTATAAGTTTTGGAATAACGGTTTAAAAAACAAAGTTCTGACACAAACAGCAAATAACTCATCCCCACTCGATGGTATTCCAGATGAAGAGTAGCAACGTAAAAGCGTTGTAGTTCAAACAAAAATAAATTTATTTAGGCACCAAACTTTTGACGAAAATATAGTTTTCGCTTATGGAAAAATCACGAGTAGATATGAAGTTGGGACCTTATCAAATTTTTCTGAGACAATCTACGCATCAATACAAAAAGGAATGAATCAGATAAAACAATGTGGGAACATAGAATTTACTCCACAAGGGAAAGAACTGATTGACCCAGTGTAGTTCAAAAGCTAAATAATCTAAATGGAGCAGTTGCAAAAAAAACAGTATATTATTCCTTAATTTTAGAAGATTTTATAACTTGTAACGTTGAATAACTGTAATGTATGATTTTGTTGTTTTATACTTCCGTCCACTGTAGTATATGCTCAAATTTGTAGTTATTAACATATTTTATTCCTGTACACGTTATTTTAGTTTGTAATTATGAGCCTACCGTGTTTAGTTACGGGCAAGTGGGATAACTTTGTACCACGTTTTAACATTTTCTGAAAATTCTGGACACAAAATCAATTTCACAACGCAACAGACATTGTAACATTTTCCATCTATAGTTACTGAATGCCTGGAAAACCGAAAATGTGACTATGCCCTATTTGAGCAAAATTTCAATTTTAATGCCAGCACAAAATTACACAGTCATTCAGGATAACTTTAGACTAGTCTTTCAAAAAAAGAATTTTTCCTATATATAAAGTTCAATGCACAAATAGGCCAAGAAAAAAAAATACAAAACAACAGTAGGAAACTACCCGGCTCACAAAAGGACAAACAGAAATGGAGAAAGATTAATAGAACTATGCAAGGGTCATAACTTAAAATTAATGTCTACAAATTTCAAAAAACCTCCTAAGAAACAAAAAACATGGAAATCACCAAACACAAGTATTGGAGAGTTCCAGATAGATCACATAGCCATCACACACTATAATCAAAAAGAAATAATGAATGTGAGAGTTCGGAAAGGGGCAAACATTGTAACTGACCACTACTTATCGACAATCAAATTAAATTTCATACCACAAAGAAAGAAACAAATACAAAACAGGAAAACTCAAAAGATAGACGCAAACATCTTGAAAGAGAAAAGAGAAGAATTCTGTCAAAACATAGTTATATGTTCGGATAAATGGGAAGATATAAAAGAAGGAATGATAAGATCTGCTCAAGAAGTCGCAAAAATGAAAAAGAGAAAGAAACATGAATGGTGGGATGAGATATGTGAGGAAGCAATAGAACAAAGGATGAAGGCATGGAAGAAATGGCACTCAACCAAAAGTGATAAGGACTACCTGGAGTTCAAACAGCAAAGATCTTCTACAGCAAAACTCATTAGATCAGTAAAAAGACTATTTGAAAAGAACCAACTTACACAAATGGATGAAGATTTTAAGAGAAACAATAACAGATCCTTTTACAGCACATTCAGACAGAAACTACAAAAATATGTAGCACCAAATCTGTGTTTTAAAGATACCAGTGGAAAACTGGCAATGAATAATGAAGAAAATTGTGAAATATTAGCAAAATATTTTGAACAACTCCTCAACTGTCAGGAACCTGTTGAAAAATTACCAGCCAACACCCCAAACACAGTAAACAATAATTCTGAACCCCCATGCCTCATAGAAATCAGAGAAATCATTAAAAACCTTAAGAACAATAAAGCACCAGGGGAAGACATGATAATTGCAGAAATGTGGAAAAGTGTGGATAATACAACTCAAGAAAAACTGCTGGGAATAATCAATGAGATTTGGAGAACGGAACGTATACCGGAAGAATGGAAAACTGCATTAATGCACCCCATCTTCAAGAAAGGGGATAAAACCGATGCAAATAACTACAGAAGGATATCTTTACTTCCGGTAACGTATAAAATTCTATCTAAGGCCCTACAAAACAGATTGGAGAAACAACTTGATCAAGAAATTGGTGAATACCAAGCAGGCTTTAGGAAGGGAAGATCTTGTGTGGAGCAAATTTTAAACTTGAAGTTAATTATTAAATATAGACGATTAAGAGGAAAAGACATCTTTATCATGTTTGTTGACTTCAAGAAGGCGTACGACTCCGTTGACAGAACAACCTTGGTTAACATCCTTAGTGGAGCAGACAAGAAAACAGTCGCAATCGTCAAAGAAACACTTACGGATACCTATGCAAAGTAAAGTTCCGTGGTGAGGTATCCAGACCATTCAAAATCAGAACAGGATTAAGACAAGGAGATGGGTTGTCACCTACCCTATTCAACTGTGTGTTAGAAAAAGTTATTAGAGAGTGGAGGAAGAAAACGATTGAAGAAGGAATACAAAAAATCAGATTAGGAAGAATAAAGGATGGATTAGAAGTAGATTGTCTCGCTTTTGCTGATGACTTAGCGATTCTGGCAGGAAGTTTGGAAGAAGCAGTCAAACAGATCAATATTCTGAATGAAACAGCAGAAAAAGCAGGACTGAAAATCTCCTTTGAAAAGACTGAGTACCTAACCAATGTAAAAGAGGCACCGAACAATATGATTACTAAGTATGGCCAGATAAAGAAGGTTTCTAATTTCAAATAGTTAGGGGAAATCGTCCAGCCCAATGCTTCAGATAAAGAAGGAAATAAAACAAGAACAAGAAAAATGGAAATGGCATTCCAGCTAACAAAGAATGTGTACAACAAGAAGTCAGTATCAATTAACGCAAAAATAAGGCACTACAACACTGTGATTAAGCCAGAGTGTCTGCATGCATCTGAATGTTTAGCAATGAACACTAACAAGGAAATGGAAGCTATAGCAAAAAAGGAGCGAAAAATCATTAGAAGAGTACTTGGGCCGAGGTTTGAGAATGGGACTTGGAAGCTTAGAAGTAATAGAGAAGTGTATGACAAAATTGAGAAAGTGGGAGATACTATGAGGAAGAGAAGAGTAAGCTTTTACGCCCATTTGAAAAGAATGAATGATGAAAGGCTGACAAAGAAAATATTCATGTTTTTTGACAAGAACCCCAGAACCCAAATTACCTGGTTCAAAGAAGTCAAAGCAGACTTAGAGGAGATGGGTATAGGAGAAGATGATATAACCAACAGAGACTTAATGAGAGACAAAATTCAACATTTTGAAGGATTTGAAGTGAAGAAGAGAAGAACTGGAGGAACAGTGTGGACAGAAGACCGAAGGGAGCAGCACAGAGAGAGGATGAAGACATATTGGCAGAAGAGAAAAGAGGAGGAGCGCAATAGGAGAAATGTACATTGAAAAATAGTTGTTTAACGCGGTCCCTAGACGGCCAAAATCAGAAAAAAAAAAAATTCTGCATAAATTTAGATCATCCAGGAGGAAATCAAGTGTTAATGAGGAGGAAAAACAAACTTTGAATTCAGAAATATCACGATCTTTGTAACGCCTTGGCATTGCTCAACTTGAATCACTGTCTCCAGAAGCTCTCTTTACAGCTAACACAATTAAAGAATAATCACAAGCCTAAGAGCCTGTATGAAGTTGGAAGGAGAACTGAGATGATAACTAACTAGAAATCACAGAGTAATAAAGCTGTTTCTTTTAGTATAAAATAATGCAAGTATATGGAGCACTAGTCATTTGAAACAATTATGACAAGTGGTACAAAAATACCCTGACTGGTAAAAAGTTACTTTAATTGACTGTAATGTTCACACATATGGTTACCTATGATATTTCAATTCATTTTGTAAACATGAATTTTTCCATATCCAGGTAATTCTTTAGTTTATTGGATCAATGGAGTACGCATTGGGAGTGATTTAAAATGGAATGATCATATAATGTTGATCGTCGGTAAAGCAGATGCCAGACTGAGATTCATTGGAAGAATCCTAAGGAAATGCAATCCGAAAACAAAGGAAGTAGGTTACAGTACGCTTGTTCGCCCACTGCTTGAATACTGCTCAGCAGTGTGGGATCCGTACCAGATAGGGTTGATACAAGACATAGAGAAGATCCAACGGAGAGCAGCGTGCTTCGTTACAGGATCATTTAGTAATTGCGAAAGCGTTATGGAGATGATAGATAAACTCCAGTGGAAGACTCTGCAGGAGAGACGCTCAGTAGCTCGGTACGGGCTTTTGTCAAAGTTTCGAGAACATACCTTCACCGAAGAGTCAAGCAGTATATTGCTCCCTCCTACATATATCTCACGAAGAGACCATGAGGATAAAATCAGAGAGATTAGAGCCCACACAGAAGCATACCGACAATCCTTCTTTCCACGAACAGTACGAGACTGGAATAGAAGGGAGAACCGATAGAGGTACTGAAGGTACCCTCCGCCACACACCGTCAGGTGGCTTGCGGAGTATGGATGTAGATGCAGATGTAGAAATAAATAAATGTTTTCATGAGAAATAACAAAATACTTATCCCTTTTTCCAATAGATGAAACAGAAGTCACAAATATAATCAGATCACTGAAAAACAAAGATTCAGAGTGCAAATATGGAATACCTGTAGAAGTACAGTAATCAAACATTGTTCACAGTATCTAGCAAAGCCAGTGACATTCCTAGTAATGGATAAGACTCTTTTCCCAACATGTCTAAAAAGAGTAAAATACTCATTTTATACGGGTGGTGACAAGGAGAATCCTGGCAACATTAGACCTATAAAGATGACACCCATCTTATCAAAAAACCATGGAAAGAGCTATAAAAGTGAAGTTTTAAAATTTATAGAAAAACGAAATATCCAGGGTGAAGTGCAGCACAGATTTAAGAAAGGAAAGTCTACAACAACAGCAGCAGCAAACTGTATGACACACATAATCAGAGCATTAGAAGAACAGAAGAAAGTTTTTACCATGTTTCTGGACCTCAAAAAAGCCTTTGATGTGTATGACCCACAACACTGTTAGATAAACTGCAGAGATGTGCTGTCAGAAGGAATGCAGCTAGCTTAATAAAATCATTCATAGAAATAGAGAACAAAGTGTAGAATTAAGATACATGTTCAAAAACATGGTGGAAACTTATTACTACAATAAGAATAATATTATGGAAAAGATACATTGCTACTCACTGTATATAGGAGATGTTGAGGTGCAGACAGGCACAACGAAAAGACTGCTACACATTTGAGCTTCTTCTGAAGTAGAAAAACATGAACACTTGTAGTGACTGTAGCTGTCAGCACTGTGCTGTGTGTTGGGTATATGTTGTGACACATATATTTACAAACTTCGCACTTTCAGAAACAGTTTTCATGGCAGCCCCTGCATATACTGTGTTCAGGGACCCTTATTCAATTTTGACAAGGGAATAAAGTAGTTGTTGCCACAGAACCAGGATTTCATTTGTGCAATTTAACTATGATACTATGTGGGATTAACAACTGGATGAACAGTATCACAGCTCAATGGCTAAGGTGGTGACCCCAAAGTGACCTGCCTGTGTAACACTTGCATATGACATGATACCATCGAGGACAGTTAGTCCAGATGATGGAAGGCCCAGCAGTGACAAACCTCACCGTGCCAAGACTCATAGTTTGCATTGGTTGTAAGTCAGCTCGATGACCAGTATGTTGTGGAGCACTATGCCACCTGAAAGCCATTTTCAGGGCTGTTGTTAGGTATTTTGCTTCCACTAGGTGAGAACTGAAAAATGATGCTCCTTCTTTTTTTGCTTCGTTGAACTCCCTTATATGTCCCCCCTCCCCCCCCCCCCCCCCCCCCTCACCACCACCATCACCAACACTCAACAGCACAATAACGCTATTTTACTTCCAGTCATTAAATTAAGGTGACCAGTGACCAGACATCCTCATTTTCTGGGGATGGTCCTCAGTTTTCATGCTTCGACTTGAAATTAATTTTTTCCACCCTTTGCTCTCTAAAATTTTGCTGCCCTAAGTGACCACAACATCCTGTCTAATGGTAAAAATAGAGCTTAAGGCAAAGTTAATCAGAAGGGTATTAGATTCACAAGAAGAATACCTCTGTCAGGTTTTAATGCAAGAGGACATTGGGGACTGCAAACTATCCGAGTACTTGTGGCAATTGCAGAGCAAGGTTTACCATCTCCCATCAAGGAAATAATAACATCCCAGAAAATACGCGCTCAGATGCAGTGGCAGACCTGGCAGATGAAGGCCAAGATGCAACTTAGCCTAAGCCCATCAGTACAGTGACCACACAGTACATCAGCACATAAGCAACTGAACTGCACAAAGAGTATGACACACTGACAGTTGAAGTGGGCTTCTTGAACCACCACATCAGTCAGTTACAATCTCATTATGATGTAAATAGTGATTATGGTCAGACAAGTTACCAAAGGTGCTCACTTAGCAGACCATCACTTACCTCTTTGGCATCAGTGACCGAACAACACCAGGGAATCTGTTGGTATTGTGGTTCATTTTGGGGAACATACGTGCAACTGAATTATGTCCTGTGCTTACACAGATCTCAGTGGCAGTTGGACATTGACAATAGAGCCATTCACACTGTCAAGCTCACTGAAGTTGCAGATGGTGAGTATGTTGTGTATCTCCAGGATTTTCTGTCTTTGATTACTCCACCCAGCGCACCTAAGGAAGTAAAGCACAACACTATACATACACTACATCAAAACCACGGGCGGACCACCATTATCTTATAAACCATGTGGCTGTTTAGCAATATCTGATCTTTGCCATTGTATTTGGTTCCAAAGAAGTGCGGTGCATTGCAGCTGCACAGCAGTTAAGAGCATTTAATACCTAGACAGTACCAGATTGATACCCAGTGCCATTACTCTGCAACCACAACTATGCATTGACTGGCAACCGTCAATACAGTGTGTTTGACTGTGTCAAGATCTATGCACATACATCAGTAGCTGAACAAGACATCCCAAATATGGCCATAATAATCCCATCTGGCCTGTTTGAGAATGAGGTTGTGATGTTTGGCCTCTGGAAAGTTGCGCAAACTTGGCAGAGGTTCATAAATTCTGTGTTGCAAGGCCTGTTCTTATGTTTTGCCTACTTAGACAATATACCAGTATTCTCAGTATCACCAGAATAGCATTGCCAGTGCCTTGTGGAGGTATTCAGGTGGCTAGATCAATATGTTGTTGTACTGAATTCGGCAAAATGTATCTGGTCAACCTCGAATGAAATTCTTTGGCCACCACATTTATCCATCAGGCTCCTTACCACTATCTCACTGTGGAAGCTATTTTTGAGAACTCTCAGCTGTTCACATTCAAATAATTGCAGCATTTTCTTGAAATACTCAATTGGTTCTATTGCCACCTGCTGCATATCACAGAAATACAAGAACGTTTGACAGCTGCACTCATATATCCTAAATGTAAATGAAACACAGCAATTTTATAGACAGACTGCATGACTGCTGCATTCAAGAAGGACAAGCAAGGGCTATCAGACACTGTGTCACTAGTGTACCTAGAGCTGAATATAGTATTAGTGTCGGTAGTAGACATGAGTCAGATGGCAGTGGGTACAGTGTTGCAACAATGCAACAATAGTATGTGGCAACCTATGGCCTTTTTCTTGTGCAAATTATTGACATTGCAAGAAAAATGGAGCACGTAAGACTGTGAGTTGCTCACAATATGCAATGTGATTAAGTATTTTCATCTTCAGCTAGAAGCCTGAGATTTTACTATAATTACAGACAACAAGTTGCTTACATAAACCTTCCATCAGAACAGCCTCAATTGTTCACACAGAGAACAAAACCAGCTGATGTACATTGCACAGTTCAGCACCAGTAATCAATATATATCCAGAACTGAGAACATAATCACAGACTGGTGTTGGCATCATTTACACCATTCACTATGCTAAGCTTGCTGAAGTGCAACTAACTGACGAAGAACTACAAGATCTGTTGCAGGAAGTGATATCTTTGTTTGATGTATGATTAATTAATGTTACAGGAACCAATGTCAATCTATACTGTGATGTGACCAAGCAAAACTGTGTCCATATCTACCATCTAACTTTAGGAGAAGGGCATTTGGGTCCTTGCAGAACCTGTGTGGCCATGGCATGCAGCCAACAATATGCCTAGTCTTGACTTGTGTCATATGGCTGGGAATTCATAACGGCTGCCACAAGTGGACAAGATGCTGCATCCAGTACCATTGTAGCTAGGTTGATGGTCACATACATGCACCAACTGGTGACTTCTCGGATACCTTCACTCAATACATGGATGTCTATGTGGATGTCATGGGAGCTTTGCTTCTTTCAAATGGTCAACGCCACCTGTTAACCATGCTCAATCATTTCATGCAGTGGCCACAAGCAGCACCAGTGGATAATATTTTGGTGGAAACTTTGGCATACTTCTTCACACTTAACTGGGTGTCATGATTCAATTGCCCATTTCACATCACAGTGGACCATGGGAAACTATTCAAGTCAGATCTGTTCACCAAGTTCACAATAATGTGAGGTACAAGCCATCATAAAACAATGAGCTATGACTCAGCCAGCAGTGATTTCATTGAGAATTGGCACTGGTCACTCAAAACATTGCTGATGTGCCCCAGAACTGGGTGGACACAGTTTCTTCTGATAGTTTTGCTTGTATTTTGAAATGCCTACAAAACTGACCTGAACAACTCCTCTGCAGAACTGGTATATGTAGAGACATTGAGACTACCTGGCGAATTCATAGACATGATTACTGTACCCGTCTACCTTCTTCAGACAACTGAGAGATCACATGTCAAAAACCTGACCTCCAAAACCATCCAGACACGGAAACTCTTCTACATTCATCTGTAGCGATCTGAGGACACATTCACATGTCATGCTGCATGCTGACAGCATAAAACTGGCTCTTAAACTGCCATACATTGGGTTGCACTGAGTCCTCAAGAATGGAAACCACACACAGCTGTCACCATTGACAGAGTAAAACTAGCATATGCTTTCAGTGGGCCACCGCCCGCTGAGACTCCATGGATGTGGCCTTGCCCAGCACCCACTTCAGCAACAGCAGGACCAGTCATGTCATGACATCATCACCAGGTACCAATAGACTTAAAGATCTTGTCTATGTATCCGTTTCCTGGTGCATTACCTGGATGGTGCTCCGCTTCCATCAAGGGAGCTGTTGTAGTGACCGCACCTGTCAGCACTGTTTGTGCAGTGTGGTGCACATGCGTTGTGATGCATGTTTTTTGTACCAGCCACCAGGGGCATTGTGTTTCTATTCTATTCTCTCTGTTTCTTTTTTATTCTTAGGACTGTAGATTTATTTATTTGTATGCTCCATGCTATCTTTCTAGTTGCATGTATACAGAACAGTTTTGTTCATTTCTTGCAAGGACAACTATTCACATACAACTGTCTAATTTTGACCATAAAATGAAGCTGTTGTTGCTAAGACATCATTCATGGAAGTTAATCATAATACTATGGAGGATTAACAGTCAGATGAGCAATATCACAACCCAACAGCTAATCATTCATGAAAGCACAACTCACACACACATGCCCACTGTCTCTGGCCAATGATCTTAGTCTGCCTTTGACTTTTAAGTGGAAATTACGGAGAAGCACAAGGCTCAATACTTGGTCCACTAACATTTATATTGTACGAAAATGTATGCAAATGACACAGCCCTCTTTGTGAATAGTAGCTGAGTAAATGATTTAGACATAAGAACTACAATGGATGTAGGAACGGAAAGTGAATATTTAAGTGAAAACAATGCATGAATTAAAACCGAACAACTAGCGGAAATACTTGCAAAGAGAGCAACAAATGAAGAGGAACTAAATATAAGACTTAGGGACACATTGATTGAAATTTCCAGTAACAAGTGCTTGGGATTGATAATAGACTTGGGAAAATCATGCAGGAAAGATCTACTCAATTATAATCAACAGTGTATTTTTATTGAGGAAAATATCCCATGCAATTGATGTAGCTATACTATTAAAGACATATTATGGACTAATTCATCCACATTTATCATAGTGTATTATAAAATGGAGTAGGACAGCAAGTGTGCTTATAATCAGATTGCTCAAGCTGAAAGAGAAAGGAATCAGATTTACTGGAAGGCTGTCACCAAGAGAGCCCTGTAAAATCAAATTCAAAGAATTAAAAATTTTGGCAGTTTCTGTTATGCATCTGTACAAAACTATCATGTATCTCAAATTAGATT
This sequence comes from Schistocerca serialis cubense, assembly GCF_023864345.2. NCBI lineage: Eukaryota > Metazoa > Arthropoda > Insecta > Orthoptera > Acrididae > Schistocerca > Schistocerca serialis. The sequence continues at coordinate 52,452,211 of NC_064645.1, read as the reverse complement.
TTACACCAATGTTAAACATAACACTGCACAATTAAAGAACAAGTGTCAAAGATGATTATCACGTCAACAGCACCCGACTACAAACTAGCTGGTAAAACCCTACAAAAGCTGGATGGTTATTGTACGATAGACTAACATCCAGTTTAAAAAATACAAAAGCACTACCAGTCTTCAAAACAAAACTAAGCTATTACTTGTAAATACAATATTTGTACAGTGTTAAGGAATATTTTGAGACTAGTCCAATAAGACAATATCCTGAGAAATGTGCTACATATACTGTGTCAATAAAAAGTACATATGAAATTTGTCTTATGGCTGATGAAGTGAAATTGGATACTTATATCTAGTAAATTAAAACAGTAATAAAGTGTTTGTTTTGCCTATGTTTTCAATAATTATTGTACATTTATTTTAAAACAATGTTTGTGCTCAAATTGTAAGTGTCCATGTAACTATAAACTGTAAATTGCATTGATGTATTCATTACTACTCCAAACACCAATATAGTTCCAGAGTATCTTTTGTTGAGAACTGTCTAAAATCACAAATTTCCAATACAGTAGAAATGAGCTCCATGCACTCATCATTTAAATCCTGTTACCACAGGCAATGAAAATTTGCACACGCTTCCAACTACCTCACCTATCAGCAGTCAGCTGGCCTGTGGAAATACTCTACTGGCTCACTATAAAACCAGCTGGCCTGATAGTTAGAAAACCTAAAAGCTGTTTAGCTTACTGGCATCATTCACCTCCCACACCACCGTCCAAGAGCTTCAACAGAAGTTGCTCGATGGATCTGATCTCATTCTGCTTTCATTCATTCAACAGCACATGGCTTAAATTGTTTGTTTTGAGACATGAATAGTTAACAATATGACAGAATAATGGCTTTGTCTTCAACCTTTGTATTGCAGCAAGAATTTTTCTTAAGCATTACATGTAAGCTGAGTCATCAACTTGCTATACACAGATGATGAAGTGAATGACTACACTGTGAGCAACTGCAAGTCATAAAAACTAGAAGTGTGATGTAAATTTATGTACTAAATTACATATAACCACCACTTTTATTGAATAATCATCTTTAGTTTACTCCAAACTAGCAGTCCTTCATGTGTCTACAGGTGTGGATGGTAAACTTCCCAAGTTTATATTAGAAGGAAATAGAGCTCCCAACAAAAAGAACATTATAGTAGCTTTAAACAATGGAAAGTCCAGGATAGAATAATGACAATATTATAAAATGGATAGACTGTTACTCACCACATAATGGAGATGTTGAGTCACAGACAGGCATCCCAGAAAGACTGCTAAACAAGTACGCTTTCAGCTAAAAGGCATTCACACAAAAACAACTATATAGTGAGTAGCAATTTGTCCTTTTTATAATATTGTTATTATAGTAGCTTTAGTAGTGAATTGCATATTAGGAGCAGTCTGAATAATGCAACATCAAACGAGGTTAGTCTTGGGAAAATGGTGCAAGAATTTGAAACGGGAAAAGAGAACAAATAGTTACATTTAAAGAGAAGAAGACTGAAGAAGATACTGAGGCATTTATGATGATATACTGCACTATGATAGAAGAAGATTATGGGATACAGGCACAAATGGATTACATAAAGTACCGCAGTTTGAAACAGAGTATCGAACACACAACTGAAGAAAGGGAAATTACTCAAAAAATCAAAGGGACAGAAGCCACAGTGAAGAATAAATTAGCCATCCTACTAATGGAGAATAAGAAAGTATTTTTCAGGAAGCCAGGTGTTATCAAAGCACCACTATATAAAATAAAAATGAAATGACATCAACCACACTTTACAAAACTAACCTTATTAGATCACTGCTTATACTCAGTAGCAGAATTTTTACACCATACGAAGTACAGCAGATTTGAAGCAAAAATACACAAAAACTGCTAATGCTTTTAACGTAAGATCTAATAGAATTAATTTATTGGACCATTACAGTATATTTTGATGTAACATGTAACACGTGTGTATGTGTGTGTGTGTGGGGGGGGGGGGGGGGGGTTGTTGGTACCATAGAGATATCTATGACCCAATATAACAGCCCATTGTTTGTAGTGGACCTAAAGAATGGAGAAGTAAATACAGTGTTAGCTGCAAGGAAAGTGAATTGTATTTTTGAATCAGAAATGAATTGTACAGAGAATCTTCAGGAGCTCTTCCTGAAATTTAATAGGACTACAAGATGTAGCAGCCTGGACCTAACAGCAGATTATGATCAAATATGGTTACATGAGACCAATATAGGATGCTACCATTTGAACTGAACATGTAGGTAGTGCTTTCATCTGCATGCTACATAATGTTTTAGGGAATCAGCTGCTTGGATAAATCAGCACGTATGTCATCATGTAGGCATGAATTGCTTTGACTCACCAAGAATGGAAAACAGCTGTGGGCCCAGAAATCAGCACAGTGTAGGTGCAGAGCAGCCCCATCTCATCCCTCCAGCTACTGTTGGCAGCCACTGTGGGGAACAATGTACAACAATGCATAGGGGCATGTGGGGCATACCAGCCATACCATGATGGAGAACAAGGAGCATATCAGCAATGTCACTAATGAAAGTGTTTCAGTGTGTTAATGCTAGTGCACAAAAAGGGTATCTTCCGTGTATTGTGCATTCCTGTCAACTTACCTACTACTTTCTTTCAGTGAATGGATTGAAACTAAAGATGTTAGGTGACTGATAATATGTGTGTGTGTGTGTGTGTGTGTGTGTGTGTGTGTGTGTGTGTGTGTGTGTGTGTGTGTGTGTTGGGGCTTATGGGCACTCAATGTCGAGGTCATCAGCGCCCTGACACGCATTAAAGGGAACGAATTTGGACAGACCTAATAAAACTGAAACACACATGCAAAGAAAGCAGGAAAAGAAGGAAAATGCTACATAAGAAAGTAGAACGTAAGGAAAGGGAAAACATAGCAACAAGAATGCCACAGTAAATCTGTGAGTCACTAAATAATTTACATGTAATATCTAGTTGCATGCTTTAATGATTAATCTATTTTATTTTTAGAGACCTGAGATGCTCATGGGATATAAAATGTTCAAATAACTTACTGAAATGTAGCTGGATGACACCATCAATAACCACTAATATTTCAGCAAGATCATTCCCTGCCATTTGCATTAACTCTGTCCCTCCATTTTTTGACAAGGCAGAGCGCTGGATTACATGCAGAATTTAAAAAACAACAACATTTTCTATTTATAAGGTTATTTGTTAATTAATTTCAATCATATCCTTAGTAACACAATCCCAATAGCTGGAAATGCAGGACAGCTGGTGCTAAGACAATGTTCTGCAATGACAAATTTGCTTGGCTGTTGTAAGCATGTGTGATGCTTATGCTCAGTGCACCAGTCCCCCACACCCCTGATACTCTGATCAATATGTGACATGACACATCTACAAGCAGTAAACACTCACCTTGCACAAACCAAGATCATTTTTTTGCAATCTAAAAGGACCCTGGTCCTTCATGGTGATCAAGAAACACATTTCACATCATATTTCTGCAGAGTATGACCAATCCTATTTGAAATGCGTCCTGCATAAGGCAAAGAAGTGCCACTTCAGTATTATCATCACTCACGCAGTGCACAGTTGGTCAATAGTGCAACACACATCTGATCTGTCTTCCACCATAATGATATTGATGGAAGGTGACCTTGAGATGGGCTAACTCAACTGACAAACTCTCAGGGTCTGAGATGGACTGGGCTCTGTGAACCAAGTACCACTTGATGTGCTGGATGGTGACAGCTATCAGCCTGCAGATACAAGTCAGTGTGAGTAGGCTTCCTGCAAACAGAATGTCCCAACATAGCATCTACCTTCCTCCTGACCATCACATCAAGAAAGGGAAGCCAGCTATCCTTTTCCACCTTCATTATGAAACAAATATTTGAGTGGATTGAATTCAGGTGTTCTAAAAAGTCATTCAAAGTCTCACTGCTATGAGGGCAAAGCACATAAGTATTGTCTACTAGGTTTGTTAATTCAACACCAAACATAAGTTCAATCAACCTTAATGAGTCAGACATAGACACATGAGTGAAGAGAGAGAACACATCAAAACTTACTATAATGTCAAAGTCATTCAAATGAATTCACTCTAACTTAGGTAAGACATCTGCCGAGTTCTTAATGTGATAATCATACTGACCTCCTATGGGTCTCAACAGAGTAACAAGTTGTTTACTATATGATATGTTGGAGCACCAATGTTCCTCACAATTGGATGAAGAGTGAACGTTTCCTTGTGGATCTTAGAAAGGCCATGTAACATAGGGGGAACAGCACAATAAGAATTAAGACTTCTGATACTAGCCTGCAACAAGGAACTTTTCTTCAGGAGCTGTTAGTCTTTCTCTTAAAAAGTTTTGTGGGATCAGCACCAATCCTGTGATATGCTGAATTAGACAGTAACCATTGTATCCGCTGAAAGTAATACTGCTTACCCAACAGAATAACAGCATTGTCCTTGTCTGCAGGTAAAATAACAATATCCAGATCAAGTCTAAGTGAGACAAAGCAGCTCTCTCAGCTGCTGTGATATTACTCTTGGGTGGACGTGCCCAGTCAAAACATGACATGCCTCCCTCCTGGTCCCATCTGCAACATCATGAAATAGAATAAAAACAGCCTGTTCAACAGAACTAATAAAACCAACCACTGGCAAATGCCTTGGCATCAGTGCAAAGTTTAAACCTTGCCACAGTGTGGATAAAGTTGCATCATGAAAAGCTTTCCCCACGAGATTTTATATGGATGGAGTTGTGATGGAAAGCCCATTGTCACATCTTATTGCCAATTTATTCATGGAAGACTTCTAGGAACAGGCCTTGGGGTTGATGACTTTGAAAGCTGCATTTTTTTTTCAGGTATGTGCATGATACTTGTGTCAGTTGCTCTCATGGCAGTGAGAATTTGAACGACTTTTTACAACACCTGAATCCAATCCACCTGAATATTTGTTTCATGATGGAGGTTGAAAAGGATTGCTGTCTTCTCTTGCTTGATGTGTTGGTTAGGAGGAAGGTGGATGCTATGCTAAGCATGCCATTTACAAGAAGCCTACTCACAGTGACTTATATCTGCAGGCTGATAGTTGTCACCGTCCAGCACTATGTGAAGTGGTATTTGGTTCACAGGGACTAGTTCATATCAGACCCTGAAAGTTTGTCAGCTGAGTTAGCCCACCTCAAGGTCACCTTTCATCAGTACTGTTATAGTGGAAGACAGATCAGACATGCATTGCACTATTGACCAACTGTGCTGTGTCTGAGTGATGATAATACCAAGATGGCACAGAAGTCTATGGCCTTTTTGTCTTACGTAGGGAGCATTTCAAACAGGATCATTTGTGTTTTGTAGAAATATGATATGACACATGTGTTTTTTGACCACCATTGAGATCAGGGTCCTCTTAGATTGCATTGAGGATGATCTTGGTTTGCGTAATGTGAGTAAACCTGAAAACAACTGGAAGAGTAGTGTGTTCATCACTTGCGCCTCCGTACTGCATGTGATGATGCCATTGGTAGAGGATGACCTGGCAATCAGTCAGGGCTGATTGGAAAAGTCAGATGATGTGTTTCTCCCAGACTTGGAAGAAGGGAAGATGATGGTGGGATATACACGGTGAGTCACCTACTATTGCCACCTAGAATAAATCCAAAAGAATGATAGGAGCTGAAAAGTTTGTGGAACAAAAGTTGCATGGGACAACAGGGGCCATAATGTGACGTTGGTTTTTTGTTGCTAGGTGGGCTTGCTTTAGAGATATTAAAGTCAACTTTGTTTTTTTAAATAGGATGCTACAATTTGGTACTTATTTTCTGATAGTGGCTATCAAGAAATATCCAATGACATGTAACCGTAAAATCTTTGGAGGTCAACAAAGGTCACAAAGTTGGCATGAATGCGCAATTACATAAAGTGTTTGAAGTGATGACCAATAGTATCAAAGCAGTGCTGCAATCTTCTTATCATGGATTGAGTGGTATTCCTTATCACATCGGCACTTATCGAAGCACATACTCTGACAATTCTCTCTCACACATCTTCAGGTGCAGCTGGAATGTTTTTATAAACAGTGTCTTTTATGAACCCGCACTAGAAAAAATCCAGAGGCATCAAGTCTGGTGAATGAGCCAGCCATGACACATCTCCTCCGTGCCCAATCCAATGACTTGGGAATTGTCTCTGCAACTCATTTCTAGCCATCAGAAAAAAATGTGCTGGACACCCACATTCTGTTCTTGTTCCTAAAGGTATTTCTTCCAATAAAAGACCTAATATTTCTTGCATGAATGTGGTGTACTTCCTACCATTAAGATTTCCTTTGATGAAATAGGGGCCTATAATTCTGTGCTCCAGAATCCCACATCATATATTCATCTACTATGGTTTTCGGTGTGCAACTTGCTGCAGCCAATATGGATTTTCAGTTGCCCAATAATGCATGTTATGCAAATTAACATTTCCATGGTACCTGAATGTAGCCTCCTCAGTAAATAAAATCAAATTAATTAATGTGTCATCCCTCTGAATCTGAAGTTGAGTCCATCAGCAGAATTCAATGTGACGCATACACTCTGTACCAGTTAATTCTTTGTGAAGACTGATATGGTAAGGATGACGTTTATGGCAATTCAGAACACGGACAACACTACCCTGGCTCATGCCAGATTCCATTGCGATTTGACGCAAACTAACACAAGGATCTCGAACTACAGTGGCAAGAGTACCAATCTCCATTTCCTCGTTAGTAACTTTCCTTTGCCGGATATATTTCTGATGTGTTAAAGATCCAGTTGTTCTCAATTTATTATACACATATTTAAATGTACCGCATGTAGAGTGAGGACGCTGAGGATATCTGTCAGCGTATAAGTCTCTAGCTCTCACTGAATATCGTTGGCATCCTCCGTGAATGAGAAGCATATCAATTTGTTCTTTGAAGGAATACATCATTCACATTTGCTTGATTCGATGATACTAGTCTTACTGTGTTCCTATGAGTCTTGTATTGCAAAACTATTGAATGGTGTTTACATGTCAATGGTATGTTTGATGGATATGATGTATTTGACGAATATTTACTATTTGCTCGATATATGAGAGAGAATTGTCAGAGCAAGTGCTTCAATAAGTGCCAGTGTGATAAGGAATACCACTCAATCCATGATAAGAAGACTGCAGCCATGCATTGATACCAATTGTCATCACTTCGAACACCTTCCGTAAATGGATGTTCATGCCAACTTCTTGACCTTAGTTGACCTTCAAAGACCTTACTGTTACACATCATTGGATACATCTCGATAGCTGCTATCAGAAAATAAGTACCAAACTACAGCATCCCATTTAAAAAAAAAAACAAAGTTTACCTTCATATCTCTGATGTGACCCCCACCTATCAACAAAAAACCAATGGCATATTATGGCCTCCTTTGTCCATACAACATTCGTCCCACAAACTTTTCAGCTACTATCATACTTTCAGAGCTATTCTATGTGGCAATAGTTAGTGACTCACCCTGTATACACTAATAATGGAGGAACTGAGGTCCAAAAATCTGAAGGAATTTCAGAGCTTCATGAAAGTGGACATGGCTTGTTTTGACAAGTTGCTGTATATGATACAGGAAAGACTTCACTCAAATGACACAGTAATGTAAGAACCAGTTTCATCTAGTCAGAGGTAAGAATTAAACCATTTGTTTATTCATTTGTGAGTGGACTGTTTTCCCCATTACTGTCAGTTTCTCCTTCCTAGCACGCTGAAATAAAGCAAAATATGTAATCAAATCAAATATGAACTTTCAAATTTCATCAATTAAGGTGCTATGTACACAACTTGAGAACCATGTATGTCAAGTTATATGCATATTTCCTCAGGAATAGATGATTTTATTATGGTACATTGGGTTGTGAGTATCATACATGCACCGTTACATATGATCATCTGCATTAGGATGCTTTACGCATGTTTGGTCCATTCCATTTCTAAAATACAAAGCAATCAGTACAAAGAACACTTTTCACAAACAGTACATATAAAAGGAAGTCTGCTGGCAAAAATTATTGCTTTTGCATTTATGAAAATTAGCTCACTGAAAAATGTGCAAAAAATTTCAATATAATAACCTGTTGGCCACAGATGTCAGCTATAACAGTCACCATAAACAATAACTAGCAAAAAGAATACTCTTAATACACACTAAAGTGCATGTGTGAGTTATCACCATCTAGTGCGCCTACACGGATTCATGAGAGTTTAGAACTGATGTCAGTAACCACACACAGATAATGCACCTGCAAATTTTCTTGGTTCCACCCATTCTTCTGCCAGATGGCTGTCATTCTAGACCTGTACCATTTCTGGCAGATCATTTTTAAATACCCCCTTAAAGTAACTTTGCCTTAAAATTAGCTTTGAGGCACAGAGAAGTGGCACACAGTTAGTAGGCACACAGTTCGTAGGCCTAGCAGTTCTACCTTTTGCTACTTTTGAATTATTTCTAAGGCTAATATCAAGAAACAATGTATACTTTTGTAGTTACCCTGTGAAAAAGAGCAAGTTTCAGTGTAAAAAACAGTGCTTTGATACAACTTCTGGATGTGAAGAATTATTTACTTTAATTACCTGACTTTTCATACTGTTCTACTATCATCTCAAAGATTTTGTAAATGTGTGATGTCATGTATCTTGACACACTTTCCACCCCTCCCACAGTGGTATTCTGCCATCCACTGAACCTACACAATATACTCATCCATTTTTACACAACCACTGCTCAACAAGCCCCTTACCTATGGTTCATACACATGTAATAGACTTAGATGCAAGACCTGTCCCATGCATCCTCCCATCACCACCTACTTCAGTCCAGTCACTAAAACCACCTATTTCAACAAAGGCAGGGCTACCTGTGAAACCAGTGATGTGATCTACAAGCTAAGCTGCAACCACTGTGCTGCATTCTATGTAGGCATGATAACCACATGTGGCAACATTTTGTGGATTCTTAATTTCTCCAGTTGCCATTTTGTTGCGCTTATCTTGATGACATTTTAATTTCTTCTGCCTCTGCTGAAGAACATGAGCAGCACATTTCCCAGGTACTCTGAATACTCTTGGATAAGGCAGAAATGATGACAAATCACAGCTGTGTCTGACAGAAGTTACTTTCCTAGGTCACACCATGAACTCTAATGGCGTACGCTCTATGTCTGAACGCATCACTCACATTACAACACTGCCCATCACTTTTCGTGATCTCTGGCATTTCTTATGCATGATCAATTATTTCAGGCACCACATCCTTATGCCACCTCTCTTCAGATGCCCTTAACTATAAGGGGCAAGCATACCTCAGACGATCACCAAGACTCGTCGTCCCAAAATGTGACTCGAGCCTCTAATGACCTGAAAACAGCTCTAGCTGATGCAGTCACACTAGTTCATCCCAGTGCCGATGCCCCAATTTCAATCACTACTGATGTTAGCGATATCACTATTGGTGCTGTGCTGCAACAGCATAGAGGCAAGACCTCTCAGCCACTGTGCTTCTTTTCCAAAAGCTGTCTGCTTCTCAGTGTAAGTGGTCCACCTTTGACAGGGAACTTCTTGCTGTCTATGAAGCTGTATGCTATTTTCAAGAGGATATTGAGGCACATGACATCACTATTTACACGGGCACTGTCTCCTCATTGAAGCACTACATAATTCTGCCAGTGATCTCCAACCACACCAGTTTTGGCATATGGACTTCATCAATCAATATACGACAGACATCCATTTTAACAAAGCATGGATAACATTGTAGCAGACTAAATGTCACACATTTATACTATTCCAAGCCTCTTTGACCCAGCAGAACTGGAGGAACTACAAGCTACAGAACTTGAGGTGAAGTCACTAACTGCAGACTACCCCATCTCCCTGCGCATCCGACCATATTCTTTCCTTGACGCTGCACAACTGCTACTTTGCGGTACATCGACAAACACACCACAGCCACTTGTACCTCTTCCCCTTTGGCAGACCATCTTTTCTTCACTACAAGGATTACCTGACTTGAGCATCAGAACAACAGTATGGGTCATCACTCTGGCTGAATATTAGGAAAGACTGCCACGAGTGGGCTCGAGCATGCATATCATGTCAGTCTGCTAAGGTTCCTCGGCATGCCCTGCCACCTGTTGACTCTTTGAGAATCTGAAGTGGCATTTTGAACATGTACATATGGACCTTGTTGGTCCCCAACCCTCCTCTAATGCCCATTGCTACATTACAACCGCATAATGAGATGGATAGAAGCTATACCTTTGAATGATATCCCAACAGATACCATGGCTTGAACATTCATTACCTGCTGGCTCTCCCACTTTGGCTGCCCTTTATCCATCACCACAGATCAGTGCCACCAGTTCAAATCTTTGCTCTTTGACTGCTTGTGCATTCTGTGCAGTGCCTAGCAATTTGATATGACAGCTTATGACCCACAAAGTAATGGGTTGGTCAAACACTGACACTGAATGCTGAAAGCAGCATTAATGCATCACTCAGACTCTTGGTCCAACACCCTTCTGTAGGTTCTATTGAACACACATACAGCTTATAAAGGTGATTTGAAAGTCTCGCCGGCAGAAAACCTTTACAGTGAGACCCTTGTACTGCCTGCTACATTTGTCGAGGACTCTAATACTACTGACAACAAGGTACTGCCATCTCTACCCGAGCAAGTTCGCTCTCATATTGTGTACATGGGCATACCGCAACCCCAGGCGTGCACACACCCACCAGTTTTACTCCACAAAGACCTTTCAAGCTGTGACTTTATTATGTTATGATATGACACTGTTCACCCAGCCCTAGCTCTGCAATATTCAGGGCCTCACTGTGTTCTCAGCTCATCAGAAAATACAATGATGATAATGCTAAATGTCAAACCACAAATAATCTTCCTACAACAGGTTAAACCAGAGTGGGTTCCTGCCAGCCACAGCAGATGACAAGGACACAGAGCTCACCCCAAGTGCGGCCGAGATGAGTGACTAGATTCCTGGTGACTGTATTCAGTAGGCACTCCCATCTCACACTCCCTCCTCCCTCCTTCCTCCTCAAGGCAGTGTTTGTGAGGGTGTTCCTAGCAGTGAAAGTGTTGTGTGTGACAAATAAGTCATACCTTTCTTCTCACTGCCCATGCCTTCCACATAATATTTTTAATTTCACAGCTTACCTCTATGTTTCTAATGGCCAGATGGCAATGTGCCACACATAGGGGCTGTATAATTCACGTATCCAATGGTATGCAGAACTAAGTTAACATTTTTTTCAAAATTGTGTGTGTGGATTTTGAAACATACTTTGTAACATACTTGCAACATTTACATATATGAATATGGCATTATAACTTTGCTGAAACTAATAATCAGGATACGTATCAACTGTGAATTAGGCAGTAAAACTTCTATTTGGCAAGCTTCTTTACAAGAATTCACTTCTTTCTGATGATGAGTATGTTGTGTGATGTTGTAATTATAAGCTCAGTAATAACTCCATCCCCACACTGATTTGAGCCTTACATCCTGCACTAATGAAACTGTGTATGACTGATTACACTTGTCATTGAGAAATTGGAATTTGCAGTTAGGCATCAGTCGCTATAATTGGGCTATCCTATTCATTGTAACATTGTCCAATTTTCTTAATATGACAGGAAAATTTATGTCTAATGACCATTACATGTATCTGTGAATGATAGTAATCCACTGGCTTGCCTTTCAGGTGAATATGTTACTAAATTAAGATCTATCTCTAGGTTAAGTTTCTGAACAAGGCTACAAAAATCTGCACCAAAGCAAGTAACTAAAAGGCCTTCTGTTGCATGCCACCTGTGCTGTAGTAGCCATTGAATGTTGCTCCAATTCAACACTGTATTTTGGCCACAGATCTAATTTCCTTTCAAATCTTGGGAATGGTGGAGGCAGCATGAACATCTTTTGGGCTGGGTTAGCTTACAAGCTGGACAATTTGCAATATAAGTTGCTGCATCCTAGGCATGTTCTGTGACAAGACTAACTCTTGCACTGCCATATCCAGGTTCAAAGTTGCCTTGCTGGAATGCACAAGCATCAGATTAGAATGAAGTTAAAGATGTGGTGGGAACACCAAAATATTTCACTGGCAATAGTTAAAAAATATGAACTGTACAAAGCAGCAACAACTGCAGTGTAATTTATTTATCATGTTCAAATGTCATCCTTGCCAAAGCCATAGGCTATGGCAATAACTGTGTTTTAGGTACCTTTTATTGTAAGTAACTCAGGGTCAGACAAGGAGCACCTATTTATGGAAAAATCAATGTATCTTTTACTGCAATAGCTGCATAAAACTTCTGTGTCGAGCTATATTTTTAAGTATGTGTTGTTGAGAAGTCAAAAACTAGTTCCAAATTGGTCACTGCTACAGTATATAGAGCATCCTGAGATAGTTTAAATATTTCAGAATAAAATTCAGTTGTGTGTTGCAAATATATTTTTATAAGCAGATTAATTTTATTCTAAAATATAAACTACAGTTGCTGAAAAATAACACATGTGAATAAAGTAATTAATTTGAATGTATTTGTTAAACAGATTTTTTCATATTTCACTTAACAATAAAAATTGGGGCCCTTTAGTAACTGGAAGTTTTAATGTGAATCTCCTCCTGAATTCCCCTTCCTCCCTTCCGCACCATCAACACCAAAGAAAAAGTTCAATAATTCTACGCATACTTTTAAACTTGTTTCCATAGCTAGTATTCCCAGTACTTACTCCAGTACTCCATTTGACAATATTGTGGTAAAATCAAATGTGTCATGGTTGAAAAGTCTATAAATACGCAGAAATTTACCATCAACAATTTAATATTCTGTTAAGGGACACTAGGCTGCCACAGAAAACTAATAAGAAACAAGGAAGAATCTGTTGGGGCTTATAATAAGATATTTATTTTCAACATTTAATGAATATAGCATACAGAAAAATGTGAGTGAGTAATATCTGTGAATACACATAGCAACAAAGAAAAACAACATTAGTGGTCACACAAACACTGAAAAACATGCATTACACTTCTTTGAATTGGAACACTTTGCATCACAATAACTTTCACTACATGCACTTGTCACTCCAGTATTCCTCCCCCCCCCCCCCCCCCCCCCCCCCCCCCCACCCATGTCAATGATATCAACAGCTGAACTGCATAACAACTTGCTTGGTTTCATCCATTGAAGTGTTAACAACATTGTTGCTCAAAGGCAGCTGCAGTATGCCTGTGCTAGAATGTGGAGTGGGAAGCAGAATTGACATGTCTGTGTTGAATTGTCCAGGTGGTTTGTTGCAGCTGGTGTGTGTGGTGCAGTGAATGAGCTTTAATCTGTCATCTGAAATTGGAGTTGGAATTTCTTCAATATATAACTTAAACTGTTTGTCACTTCGACTGAGACTGTTGTAAGGCTCATTACAAGGTGGTTATAAAGGTTTACAACATGTTGGATGAAAGCCTGCTTGCATTTTAACAACTCAATGAAAACAAATGAATGATGAGATTGCTGAGCCCTCATTGCCAATGGACATCACTGCCGTATGTGTGATCACAGCTTAGTGATGAAGTCCAATGTTCAGTAACACCACTTGGAGTGCTACCGAAGAATTCACCCAGTATGCAGATCGGTTGTCCGTATGTCAGCTTGGCTACTGTTTCTCCAAAGTCCTGCTTTGTAGATGCCTACATGCCCTACAGAATGGTGAGTAGAGTTTCCATCCACTGTTGTAAATTATGACAACATAATAACGCCTTCACCTCTCTATGAAACCATTCCATCAGTCTGTTAGCTGCTTGGTGGTATGCTGTGGTTCTAATTCTCTTTGTGCCCAACAGTGTGGTGAGAGCCTTGAACAGGTATGAGTCAAATTGCCTGTCCTGATCTGTAGTGATTCATAAAGACACTCCAAAATAGGCAATCGACCTGCAGAAAAAGGTGGTAGCTACTGTCTCTGCTGTGGTAACTGCCATCAGAAAAAGCTCCAACATGTGTGCAAATTGATCAACTGTGGTAAGATAATAAGTAAAATCCTCATATGGTGGTAAAGGTCCTATTATATCTAGACGTACATGTTCAAAGCATTGATTAGGTAGTAGAAATGTACCGAGTGGTGCATAAACCTGACAAGTAATTTTATTGTGCTGATAGGGGGTGCACTGATGCACATTAAGTCTTGCAGTCTGAGCCTAAACTTGGCCATATAAAAGCTCATTTGAGCATTTTGGTAGTGTCACAGACCCCTGAATGAGACAGTTATGTAGTGAAGCAATGGCTTGTTGGCAGGAACCAATTGTCACAAAAGGATGTACTCTTAGCATTGACATGTCACACTATATCCACTATATCAGCTGCTGGGTATGCCATAATTATGCACTAGAAGGTTATGTATTGTATTGTATTGTATTGTATATTTATTGGTCCTGTGAATCATACACTGTACAGGGGTGCATAATGATATAGGACAAGTCAAATAATTTGCAATAAAGTTTAACAGAAAAAACTGTTGTATGGTTTTCAGTATATAGCAATATAACTCTAACATATGGGAATAACATTTCACAAATAAATTTTACATGCACACATTTCATACTTTTGGCCTTAATTATACAGACACACACCCATATGTAATAGACCACATATAATACATAGATAAATCTACATGTACACATTTCTTATTTTGGCCTTAATTGTATAAACTATTTAAATTTTTCACATATTTACATTGTAGATAAAAATTCATCAACAGTATAGTAGCAATTCTGTAGCAAGTAGTCACTCACTGCAGTTTTGAATTTATGCATGCCAGTTATGCTAAAACCTGTTGTAACTCTGGATCAAGTTGTTGCTCTGCTGCAGCTGCTTTGTAATCACTGGCACTTATGATCTCTTGGATGCAAGATAAGGCATTGGCCTGCACATTCCTTTGCCCACTGATGTGTATGATGTTGGTTGTGAATTGTCCAGTCTAATCTAATGGATGGAGCTGGTACAGAAAAGCTTTGTCAGGAACTGTTGAAATGCATACATGAAAGGCCTGTGATCAGTAATCAGGCTGAACTGTTGCACCTCTAGAATGTGTTGAAATTTTTAGTGGCAGCATATGCTGTGTATAGTTCATGATCAAACATGGACCAATTTTGTTGAGCCAGAGAAAGCTTCTTGCTAAAGAATGCTAACTGCTATCAACAATGATTCATCTGCTGTTGCAGCACTGCACCAACTGCTGTTGCGGGAGTGTCGACCATGACAGCAAGGGGTGCTTGCAGAACTGGATGTGGTGACAGTGTGCCATCATAGCAGATTTCAGTTTGGCAAAAGCTTTTACTGTCTCATCAGTCCACTCAACATTGCCACTGGATTTATGCACCCCATGTAGGAACTTGTTTGGGGGTGCCACTAAGCGAGCATGGTTCCGAACAAGGCAATGATAATAATTAATGACTCCCAGACACTGACATAACTTGGATATTGTTTCTGGCTGTAGTTAATTGACTACTGCATCAGCCCTCTCCTGTGGAGGATGTACTCAATGGGCATAAATGATGTGATCAAGAAACTGCACACTTTGCCAAATTAATGTACAAGCTGTGCACGTGGAGATGATTGAAAAGCTGGTGTGAATGTTCTAGATGTTCTGCCTCTGAACTGGACATTATTAACATATCATTGATGTAAATGAAGCAGAATTCAAAATTATGAGTCACTCCATCCAAAACTTTTAAAAGTCTGTGAGGCATTCATAGACCAAATGTCATCCTGATGAATTCAAAAAGTCCAAATGGTGTACACATAGCCGTTTTGGGAATGTCTTCCGGTGTGACCAGTATTTGGTTCGGCACACGCGCACTAGATCTATCATAGAGAAGACATTTGTTGTGCATTTTGTGTGTGGAGTCCTCAAAGTGCAGCACAGGGTATTAGCCAAGTATAGTCCAACTATTAAGTTGACAATAATCATTGCAGAGGTGCCATCTATTAGTGGCACTACATGGAGTGGCAAATCCCAGATGCAACTAGATGATTGGCAGATTTCCTGCACCAGCATGAACGCAAACTCTTGCTTCACTGCTCTGAACTTTTCAGCTTTCAAACGTTGTGGTCACACATGAATCAGCAAGCCTGGGCATTGTCAGAGTTGGTGCACTTTAGTATGTCACACTGGCGCAAGATGGGTGACTACCATGTAATTTCTAGAAACTGCTTAAGAAATGTAGTATATGGTAAATCTACAATTATCATTCATGCTCCAGCACAGTTGCTGTGACAAAATCAATCCTGGCTGCATAGACTGGTCATCATGTCCAGAAGACAGTAGTGTTGAAGATCTGGGAACAGCCTGAAAATGACAAGAATTCTGCTCCTAGTATCAAATGCACCACATCAGCGACTATGAACTGCCATTCAGATCTACACGGGAGACTCAGGTTTAGGGCTTATGTTACCTTTCCATTTGTCTGAATAGTGGAGCCATTGGCACTGAAGAGAAGGCAATTGTCATGACCGCAACCACAGTGAAGCAGGTGGGTGGCTGGATAATCTGAAATGTCTGCTCCTATGTCCACCAAGAGTGGTTGTTTCATGTACCGTTTGTTAACAAAAAGCTGAAAGCTGTTATCAGACAGTCAGTCACAGCCAGTACTGACTTCCCATTGTGTTTCCCATTTTGCTTGGTGGGCTGCGCTCTCTTGTCTCTTAAACAAATCATCTATGATACTAGCACAATTTTATAGATGATGGTGAGTAACTGCAACTCTTTGTTGTGCAGTAGCTTTGTCATTGGCTGGTACTCCCTTTCAAAACTGCAACTTGTGTAGTAAGTTCCACCAGCTGTGCTTGAAGAGATGCAAACATTACCATGGTGGTATTATTTGCTTGCAGGTCAACATCTGCCACACTCACAGATGGATGAACTTTAACAATGTTGTCAGCCATCTGAGCAAGCTCATCCAATCCTCTCTCACACACTGTGAATACTTTTTGTGTGTTCTATGCCAAATGTTTTGCAGAATGTCGACAACGACTGAACTATTCACCAATTTCCACAGATGATGTAGCAACAGTGCCAGTATGCAATGACCTAGTTCTTCCATCCACAGCAACTTTTCTAAAACCTTTGTTTCTGACTGTGAGCTGCACTCACTCAGTGCATTTTTAACTGTTGTATACTGCTCTATAGCTGGTAGCATGGCTAGAATATCCTGCACTTTAGTGCCATCTCTTCATTTAGTGCTGTGACAACATAACTGTATTTGACCTCATCAGCAGTAACGTGTGCCGGGACAAACAGGCTCTCCAGCTGCATGAAGCAAAGCATTGGATTTTGTTGCCAGAATGGAGGTGGCTTCATTGCAGTTTGTAATCTTACCCTCCCACACATCACCATTAAACTTTTCTTAGTGTCCTTGTTAGTTTCAAAAGCTTTGAGAAGCATAAGATATCTTCATTTTCTCTTGTTGTTGGTTGCAGTTCTCGCATCTAGGGGTACATTCTTGCAGGTGAAATTTTGACTTAGTGGGTTCCAGATGACTAAATAACTGATTTGCCTGTATTACTCTTGAATTTTATTCTTTGTCACATTTCTCAATATTACACTGTCTTTAAATTTTACGCTTTTATAACACCACTAACTACATTGTTAACGTCAATCATAAAAATATGTCTGTCTCCATCAGAGACATGTTTACTACTCCACTACTTACATTCTGCGATACTCAAAATATTCCGAAGAGTTTACAAAGCAAAAGAGTTTACAAAGCAAAAGAGCTTACAAACTTTCTTGACAAAAGAAGGAGCTTTACTAGATTATATCATTATTTTGTAAATGAATTTAATAATTAGCATTAGATTGTGCAATTAACAATAAGAATTTTAAATATGCCAGATATTTCATAATTTCAAATATTTCTAAAAGAAAAGTAGTTCAGCTGTATATATCAAATGTAACAAATTAATGTCTTTTTATATATTTTAGCTTAAAATATAATACATCATATACAAAATCATACGAAATTCATTTAGATGAACAGCTGGTATAATGACTGTTCACATATACAAGATTTGAAAGTATACACGATATCAGTTATTTCGATAAAAAAAGGTAATGTTAGAAAAGGGTTTCCCATTACAATATCCCGCTCACAAAATTTGGAAACAGTGTGTTTACAACATTTTGTGACAGACTAAAGGCTTGCCAAACAGTGTACAAAATGATGCCCAGGATAGCATTTGGATGTATAGAAGTATCTGATACATAACATACAACAGAAACACAAAAAAATATCTGCTATACACTTCATAATCTATGCATATATCAGCATATAGCATTCAGATTTTCAGATCTGTGGAACACACTGTCACAAAATAACTAATGCCAGATCAAAACTACAACATTACGCCATTAACCTTTTCAGGGTTGATGGCTCATATATGTCCCACTAACTTTGAGTGCCAGTTCGAGTGTCGAGATATATGTTAACCAGCTCTGCACTGTGCTGACATCTAGGGATGACTGTACTGAACCTGAGAAAAAATCGGGACTGTGCTGCAAAGGCAGGAGTGCTAGTTCTGCAAGGTTCGCAGAAGAGCTTCTGTAAAGTTTGGAAGGTAGGAGACGAGATACTGGCAGAAGTAACGCTGTGGGGATGGGCCGTGAGTCATGTTTTGGTAACTCAGTTGGCTGCCGGCATGGTAGCTCAGCGTGTTCAGTCAGAGAGCCGGTTGGCCTCTGTAATAAAAAACTGAGTGGAAGGATCAACCACCGACCTTGAACAGGATGTCTTGCGATGTCCACAATGACCAAACACAACGGGGAAAAAAAAAAAAAAAAAAAAAAAAAAAAAAAAAAAAAAAAAAGAAAAAAAAAAAAAAAAAAACGTTGGTAGAGCGAGTTCGAGTCTCGGCCCGGTACACAGTTTTAATCTGCCAGGAAGTTTCATATCAGCGCACTCTCCGCTGCAGAGTGAAAATCTCATTCTGAGAACAAAAGTTGTTTGCACTGCTTATGGTGTACCACTTTGTGCCACACCATGTTTTTCCAAGTTTCATGGAATGTAAAGTTTTGTAAGTATTGGTCATGTATCATGAAAACTGAAATGTAATGAATATATTTTTCACTGGCTCTACACAAATAAAAAGATTACATGTGTGTATAATTTTTAGTTATTTTATTCTCCACAAACTCCAGTTTATGGCTAAAAAAATAAAATTACAAAATCAGTCAGTCAGCAGAAAAGGTATCTCATGTTGGTTTATGGGACATGTGTGTCCCACTTCCTGTTGTGAAAAAATGGAGAACTTAAAAAATATTTTGGTGGTGAAAATATAATAATGGGACTGAAAAGAAAACGTTATCACCTTAATATTTTAAAAATCTGTAAAAAATGAATTTTATCGATGAAAGGGTTAACAATAGAAATAAATACAGAGATAATGTAAATTACTAGAATTATAAATTGTAAGTTAACATCCATACAACAAAATCTTCAAAAGAGAAGAGAAGTATACAACAATGAGTGAGCTGTCTCAAAACACACACACACACACACACACACACACACACACACACACACACACACACACAGTCTCCATGACCAGGTGTACCCAGAACAGAGCTAGATATGAGTCTGTCCACAACTGAAATTCCTATCAGATACAATATTACATTATTCAGGATAAATACAGGTAGACAGAGTCATAAATTAGCTTTGAATGAGTCATAAATTAGCTTTGAATGAGTCATAAATTGGCTTTGAATGATGACACAGTCCAGTAGTTTGAGTTCCAAAATCAGTGTATGGAAGCAGACATGTATTGTCTATACTAGTAAATGTCTCCACACTATTTGCTAATTGCCCATACAAACTAACCTACACACATAAAAGCCTAGAAGATTCATTTACAAAAGAAAAAAAAAAATACATACTGATTTAAAGTTACATAATATATTGGAAAGTCAATCCCCCTACTTGAAAAAAACATGCATTTATGCTGAATAACACTGCCTCTTTAGCAGTCTTGGCTAACAATTCACAAATACCAGTTACAACACAGATCCAATCGACAGATACTCGAGTGCATTACCCAGCACCCATGATCTTTTGCAAGCTGACTGGTCCAGCAGGATACAGACATGCAGCAGTGTGGGTAGGAGATCCACCGACATATTTCAGTTTCCCCCTTAGAGTTCTCATCACATGCTCCAGCAGATAGGTAACTCGCTGTCTAGCATTCACATCAAATTCTGAAACATCATTTTGTGTACTAAATATGCTGTTCAATACCTTCTTCACATCACACAAGATTTGCCCTCCTTAGTCATTTTTTAAAGTCAGTTATATCTGATATATGCCAGGTGAAATTAAAGTGTTCACATATGAAACATTAATAAACAGAGTTAAATACAAAAAAAATTGACTAATAAGGTATTACACATAGATATGCTCAGATACAAATCCCAATTTTTTTCTCAGTACAAATTATGAATATTGTCCCATTTCAAAACTGTAAAAAGATCTACTCATTTAATCCCATGGCATATACGTATCAAATTCTAAAGCACAGATCTATTACAGAACATAATTACATAGTGTATTATATATTTTTAACTCAGTTAACAGATAAGATAGAACTTTAAAATTCACATCATCTTACATACTAAATTTCAGACAAACAAAATGTGTGGCGTCGCTAGGTCACATTGACCAGACAAATTGCAATCTTTGGAATATTAACTGCTCTGACGAGCTCCCGTGTTTAATTCAGTCTGCCTCTGTACTTCAGTGTTCATGTGTATCTGTCTTTATGGTAAAATATATGTGTATATAGAAAACTTGGGAACTGTTTATTACCTATATTATGATCCATATCCAGAATTCCATATTGGTGACCCGGGACAAAAAAAGTTCTATGTCTTCCGTGACTTCCGCACCAGTTGTATAGAATCAACAGGTTTCACATCCAATGCTGTGGCTACATAACTGAACATTCTTTTTGAAGATTCGGAGGCCCAGCTTTAATGACGAAGTTCAAAGGGACCAAGATTTGCACACATGCTTTGATCCTCTATGCGCCATGGCATCGGTTACAGTAGTGCCGTGTGCAACACCGCCACTTGTGCACAAAACCCATGCAGTCAACTATTACCAAACTATGCCAGCCTCGCCTTTCTCACAAATCAGTAACAGACATTTTTATGCACCCAATTAGGCACAACAAACCAACGTATCAGTGGCCCAGTTTCATGACCACATGGGTGTGAGTGCACCCAACATAGCCTCTTCACCCAGCAATGTTGTACTATGACAGTGCAACCACCAAAAGGCTGCACCAGTGTTTTATGGTCCTACCACGAAGGGTGTGTGGCCAGTGTGTGCGGAAAACTCTTGTTGTTGCCACTTCAAGATCCAGGCACACGCCATGCTTGTGTAATAGGCATGTGACTTTCTACATCTACATCTACATCTACATCTACATTGATACTCCGCAAGCCACCCAACGGTGTGTGGCGGAGGGCACTTTACGTGCCACTGTCATTACCTCCTTTTCCTGTTCCAGTCGCGTATGGTTCGCGGGAAGAACGACTGCCTGAAAGCCTCCGTGCGCGCTCTAATCTCTCTAATTTTACATTCGTGATCTCCTCGGGAAGTATAAGTAGGGGGAAGCAATATATTCGATACCTCATCCAGAAACGCACCCTCTCGAAACCTGGCGAGCAAGCTACACCGCAATGCAGAGCGCCTCTCTTGCAGAGTCTGCCACTTGAGTTTATTAAACATCTCCGTAACGCTATCACGGTTATCAAATAACCCGGTGACGAAACGCGCCGCTATCCACTTCTACTTCACTACAGGATAAACTACTACTAACAGCGATGAACACTCCACCACCGGTTGCATGCAATCTATCCCTTCTAAACACCGTCTGTACCTTTGTAAAAATTTCGGCAGAATTTATCTCTGGCTTAAGCCAGCTTTCTGTACCTATAACGATTTCAGCTTCGGTGCTTTCTATCAGCGCTTGAAGTTCCGGTACTTTACCAACGCAGCTTCGACAGTTGACAATTACAATACCGATTGCTGCTTGGTCCCCGCATGTCCTGACTTTGCCCCGCACCCGTTGAGGCTGTTGCCCTTTCTGTACTTGCCCAAGGCCATCTAACCTAAAAAACCGCCCAGCCCACGCCACACAACCCCTGCTACCCGTGTAGCCGCTTGTTGCGTGTAGTGGACTCCTGACCTATCCAGCGGAACCCGAAACCCCACCACCCTATGGCGCAAGTCGAGGAATCTGCAGCCCACACGGTCGCAGAACCGTCTCAGCCTCTGATTCAGACCCTCCACTCGGCTCTGTACCAAAGGTCCGCAGTCAGTCCTGTCGACGATGCTGCAGATGGTGAGCTCTGCTTTCATCCCGCTAGCGAGACTGGCAGTCTTCACCAAATCAGATAGCCGCCGGAAGCCAGAGAGGATTTCCTCCGATCCATAGCGACACACATCATTGGTGCCGACATGAGCGACCACCTGCAGATGGGTGCACCCTGTACCCTTCATGGCATCCGGAAGGACCCTTTCCACATCTGGAATGACTCCCCCCGGTATGCACACGGAGTGCACATTGGTTTTCTTCCCCTCTCTTGCTGCCATTTCCCAAAGGGGCCCCATTACGCGCCTGACGTTGGAGCTCCCAACTACCAGTAAGCCCACCCTCTGCGACTGCCCGGATCTTGCAGACTGAGGGGCAACCTCTGGAACAGGACAAGCTGCCATGTCAGGCCGAAGATCAGTATCAGCCTGAGACAGAGCCTGAAACCGGTTCGTCAGACAAACTGGAGAGGCTTTCCGTTCAGCCCTCTGGAATGTCTTTCGCCCCCTGCCACACCTTGAAACGACCTCCCACTCTACCACAGGTGAGGGATCAGCCTCAATGCGGGCAGTATCCTGGGCAACCACAGTCTTAGTCCGATCAGGGGATGCGTGGGACGAGCTGGCCGTCCCCGACAAACCCCCATCCGGACCCCCACAGTGATGCCCATTGGCAACAGCCTCAAGCTGTGTGACCGAAGCCAACACTGCCTGAAGCTGGGAGCGAAGGGATGCCAACTCAGCCTGCATCCGAACACAGCAGTTGCAGTCCCTATCCATGCTAAAAACTGTTTTGCAAAGAACGTCTGAACTGATCTACAGAGAGCGCAAACAAATCGACAAAATTTAAACGGTTATTAAAATACAAGATTGCCTAGTAAATGCAGTAATTCTGCTACTTGCGCACTGCTGACACTGCTCGGCGGCGGAAGGAGACTAAGCGAAATTACACTATTCAGGTACTAAAACACGATGCTACACTCTCAAATACTATAATACGCCCGAAATTTATGAATTAAACAATGCAAGAACCAAAAACACGCAAAGAAATTAAGAATTAAACTATGTAACAAATGAGTGAGCTAGGAGTATACGACTTGCTGCTGCAGCTGCTTATCCAACGGCGGCAGGGAGCACACTGACTGCTACCAACCGACACTGGCCGTTCAAAACAAAACAGTCGACAGACGACTACGCGAATTTACACTATTCAGGTACTAAAACGCGATGCTACAACTCTCAAATACTATAATACGCCCGAAATTTATGAATTAAACAACGCAAGTACCAAAACCACGCAAAGAAATTAAGAATTAAACTATGTAACAAATGAGTGAGCTAGGAGTATACGACTTGCTGCTGCAGCTGCTTATCCAACGGCAGCAGGGAGCACACTGACTGCGACCAACCGACACTGGCCGTTCAAAACAAAACAATAGACAAACGACTACGCGAATTTACACTATTAAGGTACTAAAACGCGATGCTACAACTCTCAAATACTATAATACGCCCGAAATTTATGAATTAAACAATGCAAGTACCAAAAACACGCAAAGAAATTAAGAATTAAACTATGTAACAAATGAGTGAGCTAGGAGTATACGACTTGCTGCTGCAGCTGCTTATCCAACGGCGGCAGGGAGCACAGGGAGCAGGGAGACCCAGAAAATATTAGATACAGGCTCCCAGGTAGATGCTATTTTTCTTGACTTCCGGAAGGCGTTCAATACAGTTCCGCACTGTCGCCTGATAAACAAAGTAAGAGCCTACGGAATATCAGACCAGCTGTGTGGCTGGATTGAAGAGCTTTTAGCAAACAGAACACAGCATGTTGTTATCAACGGAGAGACGTCTACAGACGTTAAGGTAACCTCTGGCGTGCCACAGGGGAGTGTTATGGGACCATTGCTTTTCACAATATATATAAATGACTTAGTAGATAGTGCTGCCTTTTCCCACTCACGCTAATGGTTACACCTCATTGCACCCCACTCGTCCCAAAACTCCATGTCAGAATGTTACTCAGCCTCATGTGCAGTTCTCAGTCTCATCCGTCACTGACAGAACGACACACAATATAATTACCACTGCTGGCCCTCCTATCAGACATAAGGTTAGATGCCTCAACCCCATTAAGTTGTGCATGGCCTGGCAGCAAAGTAATGAACTTATGGAGGCAGGCATTCTACAGTCATTGGATAGCAATTGGCCTTCACCAATTCACCTCATCACCAAACACGATGGTTCTTTTTGAATGTGTGGTGATTACAGACGTTTAAATGCTCACACTGTCATGGACAATTACCCTCACAATCATTTCACTCATTTGTTATCGGGCGGCACAATCTTCAGTGTGAATGACTGCAAACATGCTTATCACCAGATTCCTGTAGCGCTGGAAGACATTCCAAAGACTGCGATCATCATGCTGTATGGTTTGTTCCAGTACAACTTCATGCCATTCAGTTTAAAGAATGTGGCACAAACGTGGCAACATTTCATTGACTTAATCTTTTGACGATTTGAGTTCTGCTTCTCATACCTGGATGACATACTCATTTTCAGCAAATCGACTGAAGACCACAAAGATCATTTGTCCCAGGTCCTCCAGACTTTGGCATCTAACGGTGTCGAGGTCAACAAAGAAAAATTCCAATTGCGTCAGTCTTCTGTGACATTTCTGGGTTACACTGTTTCTGCAGACGGAATACAGCCTCCCAAATCCTGCGTGCAGGCTATCATGTCATTGCCACCCCCACCTACATACAAAGAATTCAGACATTTCCTGGATGCTATAAATTACTACCACCGTCATCTACCTTCTGCCGTTGCCATGCAGGCTCCGCTGATGGACTTGCTCCCTGGCAAACAAACTTCGGGCGTTAAGCCAGTCCGTTGGACTGAACCCATGCTAGAGGCTTTCAGGATTCTTAAAACAGCTTTAGCTCACACAGTCATACTTGCCCACCCTGAGCCATCTGCTGATTTATTCCTCACTACATACACCTGCGACATTGCGGTCAGGGCAGTATTACAACAGAGCAATAGCGAGACAGTTTCACCACTTCATTTCTTCTCCAAAAAACTGTCTACAGCACAGAATAAATATTCTGCTTTTGATAGAGAGCTTCTGGCGGTGTAAGTAGCCGTCAAACATTTCCGCACTGACATCGAAGGCCTTCCTTTCTTCATTCTTACTGATCACAAACAGCTGGTGGATGCTTCTGCAACCCTCCAGAGGATTCTCCCCCCCCTCCCCCCCTACCCCCTGACGTTTCTGCCGCTTCAACCTGACCTGGTGTCTCAATTTACTACACATGTACACTACATCAAAGGCACAGAGAATCCCTGCTGATTTCCTCTCGTGGATCAATGCCATTTCAAGTATCGTCGATTTATCCGACCTTGCCGCTCTACAGGCGTCAGATGAGGACACTCAGGTTCTGCTCACGGGCCCACAGTCTTTGCTCCTGTTTACCGAGGCTAAGTTCCCTGGCATTTCAGGTATATGTGTGGATGGATATGTGTGTGTGTGCGAGTGTATACCCGTCCTTTTTTCCCCCTAAGGTAAGTCTTTCTGCTCCCGGGATTGGAATGACTCCTTACCCTCTCCCTTAAAACCCACATCCTTTCAACTTTCCCTCTCCTTCCCTCTTTCCTGATGAGGCAACAGTTTGTTGTGAAAGCTTGAATTTTGTGTGTATGTTGGTGTTTGTTTGTGTGTCTATCAACCTGCCAGCACTTTCGTTTGGTAAGTCACATCACCTTTGTTTTTAGATATAATCTTTATGGTAAAATATATGTGTATATAGAAAACTTGGGAACTGTTTATTACCTTTATTACAATCCATATCCAGAATCCCATACACAATTATATGGTTTTATAAATCTACAAACATAGTGAATATTTTCGTCTAGACTAAGGATCATTATGCATTCATGTTCATAGGGCTTGTCCGCTCTACTAAATGTTAACAGTACTTGACATTTTACGTATTGGTACTTGCTTTGCTTACCTGTATCTCCTCTTATCTTTACACCTACAATGGGCATTTCCACAAAATTTTTACTATATTTAACCTTGTCTCTAAATTGTTCAGATATACCACAAATCAGGCTACCTGTACCAATCAAACAGTTCCCTTCCAACTGGTCAGTCTTAATTTTAATGTAAGGACATCCAAATTCTGAATCATCATCTCTGCTCTTAGACACTTCATGTAAAAGATCATTTTCAACTTCATTAAATGTTACATCTACACGTTTTTGCAGGTTTTATCAACTTTACTAGTATCACAGCATTACTTTGGTTACACATGTTGTTAGGTAAAGATTGAACACACTGAATGGATTCCATAGCATGACTAACATCACTTATTACAGAAGGAACACATAATATATTACTGTCAAAATTACATTTCCTACTTAGGTCTTCTTTCACTCCATTCCACCAATTTGGATACAAATTTTGACTAACCACAGATAACTTACTCCAGAATGCACATTTGTCTACTTTACCATCAATTTCGTCCCAAACAAATTTCGAAAACTTTTCACCTTTATTATCTAAGCTCACAGAAAACTCATCTTTACTGTTTCGATCATTACTGTATTGACATTAATGAAAAACTGCTTTGACTGACTGGTATTCCATGACTCTAACTTACAGCATCACAAACATCACTTACCTTATCTGCATTGACAAATAACTCTGAATCTTCATTATTCTTAAACTCCACAAATACCTGATACTCATCATTATCATTATCATCATCACATTCTTCCAAAATTACTTCATCACCAATGTCATTATCAACACAAGTCTCGTCTCCATCAAAGTCACACACCTCACCTACATTCATTTGCAATAAGCTACCAGTCTCAGACTTACCAACCTCAGTCATTTCACAGCTCTCATTCACAACTACATCAAAAATACCACCTAATTCAGATCCAATACAATCACACCTGTTTTGCATACATCAATAACACTGCTTCCTGACCAAGAGAAGAAATCATTAGTACAAACTAAATCAAAATTCTCATTACTCTCACATTCTGGTTTGTGATTAGTATCTACATCACTTTAATTAAACATAGTATTCTAAAGCTTTCAATCAAAATATAAATGAGAAATCTGATATTCCTTCTGTTCAACTTCAGATACCTGTGCCACATTATTAATATTGTTATTATTGTCTAATTTTGAGTGTAATTTGGATGTTCTGTTCCTTGCCCCAAAACTGTGGACCTTCATTGAGGCAGACTGCCATTTCCCTCTCTGATTGTTTCTTCTTTTAAATTGCACATGGTTATCCCCATTATTCCTATTCTGCTGATGTTCAAAATTTTTGTCTTGTTTACCATTTTGATCCTGATAGAAGTTACCACTATCTCTGTTTCTGTAGTTATTACCATTGTGATCTCCATCATTTCGATTGTTATGGTACATGCTTCTTTCCACTGCCCTATCCAGCCTATCAACATATCATAGTCAAGGCAATCGTCAGGTCTGCATACCACATCCCACTGCATTCTCTCTGGTAATCTCCTTTTGAGTGCATGAATCAATGTCAGTTCGTCAAATGGTTTGGAGGTGTGTTAATTTCTTAAGTTGATTCATACAAAACTCTTTCAGAGTACCATTCCTATTCCTATAATATTGGACCATTCAGAAATTCACTTTTAATTCTCCCATGTTCAGCTTCTGGCCAAAATTTATTTAAAAAACTTTTTTCGAAACTTTCATATGTCTCCCACTGACTTAAATTTAGATTTACCCAAGACAGAGCTTCATCTTCAAGACATCTTTTAACAAATTTAATTTCTTGATCATCACTCATGCCTGACATAAAACTCTCTCTACAGTGGTGCAGAAAATCCACTGGATGTAAATTGTCTGATGGAAAACTTTTGATTGGAATGTTGGCTGCAATACCATTGTTTGAATACATATTGTTGTGAATGTATTTTTTTGTGAACCACTGAAATTTTTTGATCTAAAACATTTACAATAGCTAGCATACAGTTTTCAACATTTAAATTTTTTTTATCTAAACTGTTAAAGTTCTGTTCCATTTTTCCTCTACAGCCTTCTGTTGAACTCTGATGTCATTAGCATTCTTCGTCTGTCTACATCTACATCTACATATACATGGATACTCTGTAAATCACATTTAAGTGCCTGGCAGAGGGTTCATCCAACCACCTTCACAATTTTCTATTATTCCAATCTCGTATAGCGTGCGGAAAGAATGTACACCTATATCTTTCCTTACGAGCTCTGATTTCCCTTATTTTATCGTGGTGATCATTCCTCCCTATGTAGGTTGGTGCCAACAAAATATTTTCCCATTCAGAGGAAGAAGTTGGTGATTGGAATTTCGTGAGAAGGTTCCATCGCAACAAAAAATGCCTTTCTTTTAATGATGTCCAGCTCAAATTCTGTATCATTTCTGTGACACTCTCTCCCATATTTCGTGATAATACAAAACGTACTGCCTTTCTTTGAACTTTTTCAATGTACTCCATCAGTCCTTTCTGGTAAGGATCCCACACTGCCCAACAGTATTCTAAAAGAGGATGGACAAGCATAGTGTAGGTAGTCTCCTTTGTAGGTCTGTTACATTTTCTAAGTGTCCTGCCAATAAAACGCAGTCTTTGGTTAGCCTTTCCCACAACATTTTCTATGTGTTCCTTACAATTTAAGTTGTTCGTAATTGTAGTACTGAGGAATTTAGTTGAATTTACAGCTTTTAGATTAGACTGATTTATCATGTAACCAAAGTTTAACGAGTTCCTTTTAGCACTCATGTGGATGACCTCAAATTATTTTTTTTTTTTTTTTTTTTTTTTTTTTTTTTTTTTTTTTTTTTTTTTCTTTAGGGTCAACTGCCACTTTTTGCACCATTCAGATATCTTTTCT
This sequence comes from Schistocerca serialis cubense, assembly GCF_023864345.2. Lineage (NCBI taxonomy): Eukaryota > Metazoa > Arthropoda > Insecta > Orthoptera > Acrididae > Schistocerca > Schistocerca serialis. Next base: position 52,422,779 of record NC_064645.1, on the reverse strand, counting down.
ATATCGTTTTGCAGTTTGTTTTGATCTTCTGAGGACTTTATTAGTTGATAAATGACAGCATCATCTGCAAACAACCAAAGACGGCTGCTCAGATTGTCTCCCAAATTGTTTATATAGATAAGGAACAGCAAAGGACCTATAACACTACCTTGGGGAACATCAGAAATCACTTCTGTTTTACTTGATGACTTTCCATCAGTTACTATGAACTGTGACCTCTCCGACAGAAAATCAAAAATCCAGTCACATAACTCAGACAATATTCCATAAGCAGGCAATTTCACTACAAGCCGCTTGTGTAGTACAGCGTCAAAAGCCTTCCAGAAATCCAGAAATATGGAATCGATCTGAAATCCCTTGTCAATAGCACTCAATACTTCATTGTCTGTCATGCAGATTCACTCACTACCTCATTTTCCGAAACAATAAATTTACTTTCTAAGACATCAACTATTTCATTCGCACTTTTTAACCCAACTGACACCCTATTTTTTAGCTCTGAAACCTGATTTCTAAGTTGGTCTATTTGTTATTGTACCCTGTCCATTTTACTGTTGTTTTCAGTTCATATTTACACTAAATGATCATTGACTGCACTAAATTTGCTATTGTTATCTGTCCTCGTTTCCTCTAATTTTGCTAAAATCAACTACAAAATATCAGATTTAACTGTTTCTTTGCTGACTACACTTTCACTTAGTTCAAACATGTTCTGCCTCGATTATACAGCTTTCACTTCATCACTACTACCCTTCTCTATTCATTTCCTAGCAATCACACAAGTCCCTAAAAAAAAGTTAATTTCACAAATGGTTTGTACTTATCTGTTTTCTTATTGATGTCCCTCATCGTAGTTGTAGTCTTCTTTCAACTGATCCAAAGAGTTCACAAAGTGAAAGAGTTTACACACTTTCTTGACAAAAGAAGAAGATTTACTAAATTATATCATTATTTTGTAAATGAATCTAGAAATGAATTTAATAATTAGTATTAGATCGTGCAATTAATAATACGAATTTTAAATATGCCAGATATTTCGTAATTTCTAATATTTCTAAAAGAAAAGTAACAATTTCTTTTTATACATTTTAGCCTGAAATATAATACATCATACACAAAACCATATTAAATTCATTTAGTTAAACAGCTGATGTAGTGTTCACCTATACAAGAATTGAAAGTGTACTCAGTATCAGTTATTTCTATAAAAAAAAGGTAATGTTAAAAAAGGGCGTCCCATAACAAGTTGTTGGTACTGTCATTGGCTAAGTCTAGTATTTTATGTAAATCACATAGGAACTATGCAGTTCAGCTGTTACACAATTATGTTATGGTGTGGTTGAATCTCGATCACTTCATGCAGTGCAGTTGTTTCATGCTAATCATATTGTATCCAACACAGTTATCTTAAGGTCATGCCAGGGTCACCAATAAATGTAGGGTCTTATAAAACGTTCTTTATTTTCAAAACTTAACAAGCATAGCATACAGAAAAATATGAGTGATATCTCTGGACACACAGAGCAACAAGGAAAAATAAGAGAATTAACAACATTTTTGGTTACAAAAACACTGAATAACACGCATTACACATCTCTAACTTTGAACATTTTGCATCATGATAATTTTCACTGTGTGCTCTTATCACTTTAAATCCATTCAGGTGTTCATAACATGCAAGGAAGCCAGTATATCTTGCAGAACATCTAACTCTAAATGCAGTTTATTCACAACTGCGACAGTGACAGATTTTTAAAATGTCCAACCTTTGAATCATATAAATAAATGAATAATAATAAAAGCAGCTTACTAACTGTGTAAGAGTCCCATGCAACAACTTTTGGTGTGTTCTGTGGTGGATAGAAAGATTCAGCTACAATTTTATCCCTATCCTTCATGCATAATCCTGTCCAAACAATCATACGAACAGTTTCAGTTTCCATTTTGGTTTATCTGAGTTTCTTGTGTACTGTGACAAATACACCAAACCCATTTTCCTATTCCTTTGACACACACTTCCATTTCTCCCAGAAATCACACGGCTATAAATTTTGGATTTTAACCGGATGTCAGTACCTAGTATTATGAGAGCCCCACAGCTTCTTAGGAACATTCCAAGCTCTGTCACTTTGGTGCAAATACTTTGGAAGTTCCCAGAATGAAATTTTTCACTCTGCAGTTGAGTGTGTGCTAATATTAAACTTCCTGGCATATCAAAACTGTGTGTCAGACCAAAACTTGAACTTGGGACCTTTGTCTTTCATGTGCAAGGAAGTTAGGAGATGAGATACTCGTGGAAGTAATACTGTGCGGATGGATCATGAGTTTTGCTTGGGTAGCTCAGTCGGTAGAGCACTTCCTCATGAAAGGCAAAGATCCCGAGATCGAGTCAGTCCGGCACACAGTTTTAGTCTGCTTTGGCAGTTGTTAACCACAAGGAGTTTAATACTCTTGTCAGGGGGAGAGAAGGGGATTGAGGAATTCTTTGGATGTTGTGCCTAGACTTGTGTGTTCCTTACAGTTACTGTTATCTGGAAATGGATGGTGAATTGCCTAATCTAATAAACACACACAAAGTCAGCTGCCTGACAAGGGGAAGGCCTCAGACATGGCCAACCGATTCGGCTCAAATTTGGCAGGTCGCTTGTGTACAACCTAAAATGAAGGAATCTAAGATATTTTTGGTCAACACCCCCGCAATTTTGAGAAAATCACCCCTAAAGCTTATGATGAGCAATCGACTCAGAATTGGAGGGATCGATAGATAATTGTAAATAGAGCATGTTTCATCATCAGGTATGGGGTCCACAAATGCAAACTTTTCCAGATATCAAGGAAAGAAACTTTTACAGCTGCCGCTTCTGTACCCACATGGTAAATGCTTTTCGCCGACAATGCCACTAACGCAACGGCCGAGGTAACTGGCTGGGAATCAGAAAACCTGGGTTCAAATCTCGAATAAACCTAGCGGATGTTCTTCTTTTCATTTGTATTTTTCCACATCTCAATTAATAGGGATAGGAGGGCCAATAAGGTAAGTAAATCAATAAGGAATGATAATAATAAGGTAGGCAAACTAATTTTCCAAACACCGTGAGTTAGTAAAGTATTAAAGTTTTAAGCCTTGTCACATGAAAACAACTCCGAGTAAGAGTGCTACAAATTGCTCACAAGGGATCACAGATAGCCAACTGCGCAATGCTTGTTTACAGCGAGGCACGGGGCAGAATGCACGCGGGGAGAGTTATGTTGTCCTGGTTGCCTCTTCGTGATATCATAGTTGTGAACCTGCAAGAGTGAAGGTGTCCAGGACGAGCCTTATAGAAGTCAATCGGAAAGAGTTGTTTTCCGTCATTTGGCTGCCACAAACCTCGCGGATAGATGTAGTGATTTTTCCATCATTAAAGCGCTGAATGAAATACGTTTTGTGAATGAATACAGTGTTCTTATGTAAGTAACATATGACGAGTACTCAATGTAGTTTGTAGTAATTAGCTCATCTGTTTATGCCGTAGTACATAGTTATTGTTTGTTGTGTAATAGCTTTCAGGTGCATAATCTGAATAATGGAGGATGTACACCCTTCGACTAGAGCTGTAATATATACTTGGGAGCCTGTCACAGATGATGGCAAGCAGGAAGTTACCGACGCTGTGTTTTGGTTTGTAAAAGTGTTGCAAGACAGATGCATTATCAATGCACTACCAGAAGCAGGCAGTTCTGTTTCTCAGCGTCCCAAATTGATAGGAGCGACTATCGTCGAGCGATTTTTGGAGCTGACGAACAAAATGGCTTCTGTTGGTACTGAAGTACTATACCATGAAGACAAAGCAGAAGGTGATTCAGTGGAAGATATACTGACTAATGAATCGCAAAATGGTCATAACACTTTTGAAATCTCCACATCACTAAGAATAAGTGCTTCATCTGTTCCTGATTTGTATTACGAACCAGTTACTAAACGATTGAACTGCGGCGCTATACCCCTTGAAGTAAAAGTAAAGGTTGTAGCACTAGCCAGGAACTGTTCCCGATTAGTATTATGAACCGGTTACTAAACGATTGAACTGCGGCACTATACCCCTTGAAGTAAAAGTAAAGGTTGTAGCACTAGCCAGGAATCGTCCAAATTGGAACTTACAAACACTGCAAAAGAATGGAGCAACAACAGCCATGAAAATGAAGAAGGACTTGAAATTGTGGGAAAGTGGTGTCGTCAAAAGAGGGACAAGATACAACAAATACCAGGTGATAAATAAGGGGAAATTCGACTGATTTGTCGAATCTAGTTGTCGTAACGAGAATGTAACAACGAGAATACTTAAGGAGTGGGCTGCAGGTGCAGCGCTTCAATAAACGGCCAACAAGGATTTTACGTTTGCTGCATCATTATCTTGGGCAAGAAATTTCAAATCGGAGTATAAAATTCGCCAACAGTACGTCACTAAATACGTCTCTCATATGGAGGTACAAAATATAGAAGATATACAGAAAGTGGCGGCTCTTTTCAGCACACAAATGGCGTCACTTATGACCGGTTTTAATCATGATTACGTGATCAACACTGATCAAACAGGATGCGAGTATCGGGTGAACATTCGACGCACATTATCGCATAAGGGAGAAAAACGAACCCTTGTCGCAGTTGGTAGTAAAAACAAACTAACACATTTGTACACAGCACAATATGCCAACACAGCCTCTAGGAAAGTGTTGCCTAAGGTTTTTCTGTGTTTACAAGAAACGAATGTTACATTTGGTCCTTGGGTTATAGGAGAGGTCAATCGTTTAACCGACTCATTGAAAAATGTTTACATTACCTGCTCCAAATCCAGGAAACTGATGAACACTATTTACAGAACATTTCTTGAGAATGTTTTAAAACCATAAGTTTCTGATAACAAGTTTTGTATGATATTAGATTCCTGGAGTGGAAAAATTAATACTACAATATATGAGACAATGTTTATAGATGGAGAAGGTCAGCCAACGTGCACAGTAAAAGTAATACCACCAAACTGCAGACCTGTGTGCCACCTGTGTGATGTTTATTTCTATCGCCAGGTTAAAAACTTTATTTCAGGGCTTGAGAATTGCAGTGTGCTTCTGGAAACCCAGCAGGAATTGCACAACTGCACGGATGCAATAGATATTCACAGCATAATTCATAACCAACTTTCAGCACCGATTTTTCAGGCAATGATATCGTATGCATGGTATGCATCAAAATTAATTCCCAAAACAGACATATTTTTAAATGTAAACCAAGTTTGTTTTCCGCCACTCTTCGGAAGGAACAGTGTAGCTGTCAAAAGATTGCATTCATTAGATGTTCTTGGCGCCGTGAGTACATTTGTTTAGAATGTTTATATAGCAAGTACCATCCATGTAGTTGTTTGAAGAAAAGTGAGGACATGTAACAGTGATTGGAAGAGCCATTGTAAAGTGACCTGGAGTAACATTTTAGTTGTTTACTATCCCAAGAGGTTTGAGAAATTTTTTTGCCTACCTTATTATTATCATTCCTTATTGATTTACGTATGTTATTAACCCTCATATCCCTATCAACTGAGACATGGAAAAATACAAACGGAAAGAAGAACATCCGCTAAGGTTTCTTCGAGATTCGAACCCGAGCTCTCTGATTCTCAGGCAGTTACCTTGGCTGTTGCGCAATTTTTTTTTTTTTTTTTTTTTTAACTTCGTAACATTCCACACTAGCACAGGTGCTGTCGGTGAAAATCGTTTACCATGTGGGTACAGAAGCGACAGTTGTAAAAATTTCTTTCCTCGATTTCTGGAAAAGTTTGCGTTTGCGGACCCCATACCTGATGATGAAAAATGCCCTATTTACAATTATCTATTGATCCCGGCAATTTTGAGTTGATTACTTGTCATAACCTTTAGGGGTGATTTTCTCAAAAACGCGGGGTTGTTGACCCAAAATATCTTAGATTCGTTCGTTTAGATTGTACACATGCGACCTGTCAAATTTGAGCCAAATTGGTTGGCCGTGTCTGAGGCCTTCCTCTTGTGAGTATCAACCTCTGATGTGTAATGTCCTTTATTCCAAGGCAAATGCCTGCAACTGCAGCTACCTGATGAACACCAGAGGCCTGTGGTTAGCTGCAACCCAGTACCACAGCTGTCTAATGCTGGGATCATTGTATCAGCTGACATGGAACAATATCAGTCAAAACACTTGCTGGTACCTGCTGTGTATCATCTCAACAATACAAACTGACCAAAACGTGATGGTTATTGTTGATAGAAACTGCTGCAGGTTCCACAGAAACAAGCAGCGCCTACTATCCCACCTGTGGCACCCGTATTGTCATTGCAGGCACTATTTTGTGTCTGCCAAGCACATTTCCAACAAGCAGTGAAATGGTATTTAATACGTCATGCATGTATTTAAGTTGGTGCCCAGCTACTAACATGCAGTTCAATTTGCTGAGCCAAGCAGTTCTGCCACAGAGCCAAACCTGGGGTGACACCTCGCAGCAACAGTGCTGCGGCTGCAGCACTGACCTCAAAGATGCATCATAGTGGGTAGCTGTTGCTGCCGGGGCCTTCACCTCTTCCAATATTGGCATCTGCCATTAGACTTAACTATTGAGATTTTGCTCAGTAACTATCTTCAGCGACAGGTTCCTGATGTACTAAGAATTGTACTGATAAACTCTCAGTGGTTATTAATGTCTGATGTGGACATCGTTACTTCAAATGTTATTACTTCTACTGATGAACTAAACTAGGTCTATTATTCATTATTTATATCAGTTCAAGGAGATTGTTAATTTGTGTACTGTCAGTTTTCTTATTTTCCATCCCAGTAGACACTGGCTGTGAATTGTTCAATTTTGTGTGTATTTTGTTTTATCACTATCTGAGAATCTAAGATTATTATTCATTATTTATACCAGTTCAAGGAGATAATTAATTTGTGTGCTCTCAGTTCACTTATTCTCCATCTCAGTCGACAATGGCTGCAAATCGTTTCATTTTATGTGTAGTGGAACAAAGTGCCTTTTGTTTTATCATTGTCTGAGAATCTTATTTACATTTCTGAAATCTTGTAAGGACATGACAGTTCTGGTAATGAGGATGCAAAGTTACTAGTTTTAGGTCCCTTCATTAATAGCGCCGAAGTTGAGATTCTATCCGTGAACCAAAATGAGACTGTTATTAATTATCTATATCAGTTCAAGAAGATTGTTATCTTGTATGTTATCAGTTTACTTATTTTCTATCCCAGTGGAAAGTTGCTGTGAAGCATTGCATTTCATTTGTGTTGGAATAGCGTCTTTTGCTTTATCACTACCTGGGATTCCTATCTAAAGTTGAGAACTCTTATAAGGACACCACAGTTTTGGCATCAAGGATAACAGTGACAAATTTGGGAGAACTATAGCTTACATTCCCACTGAAGTAACAGATAATTTTCATTCTTCATTTCCATTCTGTTGCATAACATTCCAAGTATGATAATAATGTTTTCTCATTGGAGTAGGGCAACACAGCAATCAAACTGGTTGATGTGGCTATTTCAGGAAAAATGGGAGACTCTTCAGAAAAAGTTGACCCAGCCAGACACAGCCTCTCCCCAGGTGGTGACAATGCTGCCTCCACAAATTCAGGATTAAAAGGAGGAGTGGAAGCATACCCACTATTCATCAACCTCCAGCACAATGTTGGAATAGCACTGCCTGACCTCAGGGTGATGCTGCACCAACGTCTTCTTCACTAGTTTCCTCTGATGCTAAACCCTATCAAATTCTTCAGCTAAGCAACATCAATCCACATGTAGATCCTAGTACCCTACCATATGTCCTGTTAAAGGCCAAACTAAATGCCTATTAGGTGCATGTAAATTTTTTGTGCTCCTGTGCATAGTGTACATTCTGAGACGTCTTCCAGGATGTTACAGAACTCCTGAAAGTCCTTGCCACTTGTCAAATTCTCAATGTTTATATACACCATAACCATTTTGTGACAACTTTCATGATGCTACAGGAGTCACTGTCATCTCATCACTCTTGTCAAATTGCCAGTGCTCAAGTGCACAATAAACATTCACCAGTACTCCCTACCAGTTGTTAGTCCTCATAATCAAACTTGAAGTCCACAGCATTCAGCTGCCACATGGCCGATGTCTTGCCTTCAAATGGACAACAAATTTAGAATATCCCACAACAAGGTGCTCTCTGATTGTTGTTGTTGTTGTGGTCTTCAGCCCTGAGACTGGTTTGATGCAGCTCTCCGTGTTACTCTATCCTGTGCAAGCTTCTTCATCTCCCAATACCTACTGCAACCTACATCCTTCTGAATCTGCTTAGTGTATTCATCTCTTGGTCTCCCTCTACGATTTTTACCCTCCACGCTACCCTCCAATACTAAATTGGTGATCCATTGATGCCTCAAAACATGTCCTACCAACCGATCCCTTCTTCTAGTCAAGTTGTGCCACAAACTTCTCTTCTCCCCAATCCTATTCAATACCTCCTCATTAGTTATATGATCCACCCATCTATTCTTCAGCATTGTTCTGTAGCACCACATTTTGAAAGCTTCTATTCTCTTCGTGTCCAAACTATTTATCGTCCATGTTTCACTTCCATACATGGCTACACTCCATACAAATACTTTCAGAAACGACTTCCTGACACTTAAATCTGTACTCGATGTTAACAAATTTCCCTTCTTCAGAAACGCTTTCCTTGCCATTGCCAGTCTACATTTTATATCCTCTCTACTTCGACCATCATCAGTTATTTTGCTCCCCAAATAGCAAAACTCCTTTACAACTTTAAGTGTCTCATTTCCTAATCTGATTCCCTCAGCATCACCCAACTTAATTCGACTACTTTCCATTATCCTCATTTTGCTTTTGTTGATGTTCATCTTATATCCTCCTTTCAAGACACTGTCCATTCCGTTCAACTGCTCTTCCAAGTCCTTTGCTGTCTCTGACAGAATTACAATGTCATCGGCAAACCTCAAAGTTTTTATTTCTTCTCCATGGATTTTAATTCCAACTCCAAATTTTTCTTTTGTTTCCATTGCTGCATGCTCAATATACAGATTTAATAACATTGGGGAGAGGCTACAACCCTGTCTTACTCCCTTCCCAACCACTGCTTCCCTTTCATGTCCCTCGACTCATAACTGCCATCTGGTTTCTGTACAAATTGTAAATAGCCTTTTGCTCCCTGTATTTTATCCCTGCCACCTTCAGAATTTGGATGAGAGCATTCCAGTCAACATTGTCAAAAGCTTTCTCTAAGTCTACAAATGCTAGAAATGTAGGTTTGCCTTTCCTTAATCTAGCTTCTAAGATAAGTCGTACTGTCAGTATTGCCTCATGTGTTTCTATATTTCTACGGAATCCAAACTGATCTTCCCTGAGGTCCGCTTCTACCAGTTTTTCCATTCGTCTGTAAAGAATTTGCGTTAATATTTTGCATCCATGACTTATTAAACTGAATGTTCGGTAATTTTCACATCTGTCAGCACCTGATTTCTTTGGGATTGGAATTATTATATTCATCTTGAAGTCTGAGGGTATTTCACCTGTCTCATATATCTTGCTCACCAGATGGTAGAGTTTTGTCAGGACTGGCTCTCCCACGGCCGTCAGCAGTTCAAATGGAATGTTATCTACTCCGGGGGCCTTGTTTCAATGCAGGTCTTTCAGTGTTCTGTCAAACTCTTCACGCAGTACCGTATCTCCCATTTCATCTTCATCTACATACTCTTCCACTTCCATAATATTGTCCTCAAGTACATCACCCTTGTATAGACCCTCTATATACTCCTTCCACCTTTCTGCTTCCCTTCTTTGCTTAGAATTGTGTTTCCATCTGAGCTCTTTATATTCATACAAGTGGGTCTCTTTTCTCCAAAGGTCTCTAATTTTCCTGTAGGCAGTATCTATCTTACCCCTAGTGAGATAAGCATCTACATCCTTACATTTGTCCTCTAGCCTTCCCTGCTTAGCCATTTTGCACTTCCTGTCGATCTCATTTTTGAGATGTTTGTATTCCTTTTTTCCTGCTTCATTTACTGCATTTTTATATTTTCTCCTTTCATCAATTAAATTCAATATTTCTTCTGTTACCCAAGGATTTCTACTAGCCCTCGTCTTTTTAGCTACTTGATCCTCTGCTGCCTTCACTTCTTCATCTCTCAAAGCTACCCATTCTTCTTCTACTGTATTTCTTTCCCCCATTCGTGTCAATTGTTCCCTTATGCTCTCCCTGAATCTCTGTACAACCTCTGGTTTAGTCAGTTTATCCATGTCCCATCTCCTTAAAATCCCACCTTTTTGCAGTTTCTTGTTTTAATCTACAGTTCATAACCAGTAGATTGTGGTCAGAGTCCACATCTGCCCCTGGAAATGTCTTACAATTTAAAACCTGGTTCCTAAATCTCTGTCTTACCATTATATAATCTATCTGAAACCTGTCAGTATCTCCAGGATTCTTCCATGTATACAACCTTCTTTTATGATTCTTGAACCAAGTATTAGCTATGACTAAGTTGTGCTCTGTGCAAAATTCTACCAGGCGGCTTCCTCTTTTACTTCTTAGCCCCAATCCATATTCACCTACTACGTTTCCTTCTCTCCCTTTTCCTACTGACGAATTCCAGTCACCCATGACTATTAAATTTTCATCTCTCTTCACTATCTGAATAATTTCTTTTATTTCATCATACCTTTCTTCAATTTCTTCGTCATCTGCAGAGCTAGTTGGCATATAAACTTGTACTACTGTAGTAGGCGTGGTCTTCGTGTCTATCTTGGCCGCAATAATGCATTCACGATGCTGTTTGTAGTAGCTTACCTGCACTCCTATTTTTTTTTATTCATTATAAACCGACTACTGCATTACCTCTTTTTGATTTTGTATTTATAACCCTGTATTCGCCTGACCAAAAGTCTTGTTCCTCCTGCCACCAAATTTCACTAATTCCCACTATATATAACTTAAACCTATCCATTTCCCTTTTTAAATCTTCTTACCTACCTGCTCGATTAAGGGATCTGACATTCCATGCTCCGATCCATAGAATGCCAGTTTTCTTTCTCCTGATAACGACGTCCTCCTGAGTAGTCCCCGCCCGGAGATCCAAAAGGGGGACTATTTTACCTCCGGAATATTTTACCCAAGAGGACTCCATCATCATTAAACAATACAGTAAAGCTGCATGCTCTTGGGAATAATTATGGCTGCAGTTTTCCCTTGCTTTCAGCCGTTCGCAGTACCAGCACAGCAAGGCCTTTCTGGCTAGTGTTACAGGGCCAGATCAGTCAATCATCCAGACTGTTGCCCCTGCAACTACTGCAAAGGCTGCTGCCCCTCTTCAGGAACCACACGTTTGTCTGGCCTCTCAACAGATACCCCCTCCATTGTGGTTGCACCTATGGTACGGCTATCTGTATCACTGAGGCACGCAAGCCTCCCCACCAATGGCAAGGTCCAATAGTTCTTTGGGGGGGGGGGGGGGGGCCTCTGATAACTGTCTTAAACAAATGCAGTTCCTCTGTGGTGCCTTTGTAGGACACAAGACCCTTCCTGGACAGGTTATAATTGTTCACTTTCTGTCTTATTCTGAATTTCCTTCCTGTGCTCCACAATATGGAAGATGTGGAGGAACATTTTTTGATTGTAGTAACCAGTAACAACCACAGAAACGTACTTTGCAACATGACAACATAGTTTCCTTAACTTCTTCAGTTGCTGCCCACCAGATGGGCCAAGTACATTGTGTCCAGATTGGCACAGTTCTGATGGACAGATTCAAGGACATGTCCTTCAAGCTAGATGATCTTATTGCCAGCATTCCACAGCAAAATTTGATGCATCCCATCTCCATGCAGCAAGCTCCAGATCTGGCTATCACAGGATATCAAACTTTGGATACATCATCACTCCTTGATTGTTTCCTCATGGAAATTTAAATGCAGACAATGGCTATGCTGGGACGCACCTCCCTCCCCAATTTTGGTGACAAGATTTATCCTCCACAACAATGATACTGCACTTTTTTTTTTTTTTTGTATCTACTCTTGATGGTTCCCATCTGAGCCAGCCCGAGCTTTTGCTGCCATACCTGGTCTGTCCATGACATAATTCAGAAGGCTTTGCAAGACTTCAGATCCAGAATTCCAGGGACAGGGTTGCACTTGGCAAGAATAGTGAATAGTGTTTTATTCGTCTCATAACATACAATTTCTAATCATGTGATTAGTGTACAGGAGACACATAAAAAATGGATAATGCAACTTATGCCTAATTGGTACAAAGAATTTTAACATTAATATAAACTTATATTTTTCTTTCCTTCCTTTTGTGAAGGACAGCTTCATTTACTCACAAGACTATATGTAAATTTATCCTGCTCAAATGTTCAGATCATCCTTCATGAACTCCTCAACAGTGCAGTAGCAGTGTTTGACAAGTGTATCATATAGCTTTGTTTTCAGTGTCTTTAGGTTCATACTCGGAACATTCTTTCTTTTTAGCTTGTTATGAATTTTCATTGCCATATACTGAGGAGACTGTGCATATAGGTTTAAGCAATGAGTGGGAAGCATAAAATTGTCTTTGTTTCTCGTGTTATATGTGTGACTGAAACAGTTTTTCGCGAATAACTCTAAATTTCTGTGTAGAAAGATGATAATATCATAGATATATAAGGAGGGAACTGTTAATAACTGTTGTTTTTCAAATAGTGGGCGACATGATGTCCTTGGATGGGCAGTACACATGTTCCTTATTATTCTTTTCTGTAACTTTAGTATGTGCAATATGTTGCTTGAATTTCCCCAAAAAATAATATCATATCTTACAACTGATTGAAAGTAGCTGTGGTATGCAATTTTCCTTGTATTCATGTCTGTTGCACCAGCTAATATTTGCATAGCAAATGCAAAGCTACATAATTTGTTTAACAGGTTGTCAACATGAATATTCCAATTTAAATTTTTATCTAGGTTTAACCCTAAAAGCTTCACAGAATCCACCTCTTCTATATCTTGATTTTTATCAGTTATTTTAATTTCTTGTGGCTTTGACTGTTTTGTTCTGAATTGGACCATGTGGGTTTTGGGGATGTTCAATCTTAATCCATTCAGTTGGAACCATGTTTCTAGTTTGTCCATTGTGTTTTTTTGTGTAGAGAGGGATGTTTTCTGGCTCCTGGTTTTCAATTAATACAGATGTGTCATCTGCAAATAAAATCGATGGAGCATTTATATTGTACGGTAAACTATTTAAAAAAAAAGTCCTAGAATCAAGCCTTGAGGGACACCTTGGGCTACTGTTTTCCATTTTGAATAGTAATTTGCTACATTTGATGAGACAATCACTCATTGTTTCCTATTTGATAAGTATGAAGGATTCCAATTTGGAACATTATGTTTGATCCCATACTTGTCAAGTTTATAGATGAGTATTGCATGATTTTCAGAGTCAAAGGCTTTTGTGAGATCACAAAAGATTCCTGCAACTTTATTATGGTTGTCTAATGCTGTGCTGATCATGTCAATAAACTTGTTAATTGCGTCAATAGTACTTTTGCCATGCTGGAAACCAAATTGGTTTTCTGTAATAATAATATATTTCTCCATATAATTTTGAATCTGCATAGCAGCAGCATTTTCAAAGATTTTTGATAGGACTGGAAGGAGGGAGATGGGATGATAATTCCCCATATCCTCTCTTGACCCTTTTTTGAGCAACGGTTTTATTTCTGCATACTTCAGCACCTCTGGGAAGCTTCCTTGTTCAAAGGATTGGTTTATTATTTTAGATAGTTGGTATCTATTATTTTACACACAAATTTAAGTACTTTTGCTGGTTTTCCATCCCAACCTGCAGAATTTTTGTTTTTTAGTTTTAATATAATTTTTTCTACATCTATTGTTGAAACTGTTTTGAATTTTGTGAGGCATTCAGAATTATGATTTAGTCCAAAGGAACATACATTGTTCTAATAATCTGCAACTTTAACCTCTGGTTTCACTACATAAATGAAGAACTCATTGAAGCATTCTGAAATTTGAGCCGGATTTACAATGATCTCATCTTCAAGCTTAATTGTATTAATTCCATGTCTAGAGGCTTTGATACCTAATTAGCGTTTTACAACTGACCACACTGCCTTTGATTTATTCTCATGTTTTAAGATTAATTTATTATTTGTCATTTGCTTTGCTGCGTTGACAACTTTCTTAAATGCCCTTTTGTATTGTTTAACATATTCAATAAATTCAATTTTTTATTTTTTATTTTGCCTTAGTTCCTTATGTAGCTGCCTTTTTTTAGCACTGGAGATTTTTATTCCTTTAGTGATCCATTTTAATTTTGTCATTTTATTAAAATAAGTTTTTTGTGGAAACATTTCATTGAAAAAAACTTAGAAAATCCCTTAGAAATGATTCAAAATTTGCTGTGCATGAAATATTTTTATCAAAGTGCCATTCTGTCTCCTTCAGCTTATCGTGGAATAGAGTCAAAGTTTCTTGGTTGAAGATCATTTTACATAAGCTTTTTTACATGGGCTTCTTTACCTGCTCTGGGTAGCTCAATGAACAATGCTGAATGATCAGAAATTCATAGATCTAGGCAAAATTTATATCCATCTTCAAATACGTAATTCGTTAAAATATTGTCAATGCATGTAGCTGACTGAGCATTTTCTCTTGTAGATTCAGAAAAATTTAATTTGAAGCAATAATTTTTTATTAAGTCTGTAAATTTTAATACCTCACATGTTTCATTCAACACATTGATGTTGAAATCAGTAGCAACTACAATTTTTTTCCTCTTTTCTTTACTGAGGTATTCTAACAAACTCTGAAATTTACATAGGAAATGCTCAGTTGTCACCTTCCCTGGGATTCTATATACTGATATTATAATAACATTTAAGTCCTTTAACTCAACACAGCAACCCTCAAAAATACACTCTTCATTAAAAAATTTGAAGTCATATCTTACATGGTAATCTAAATCAGAATGAATGAATATGCATGAACCTCCTCTTGACTTATTTATCCTACAAAAGCTGGTAGCTAGCTTGAAGTTTTCAATTTTATTTAAGATTTTTATGGTATCACTACTAAGCCAGTGTTCATTTAAACAAATTACTTCGACATTTAGAAATTCAGATAAAAAAACTTGTAGCTCATCTAACTTAGAGCTTCTGTCGCATGAGTATTCAGCACTTAAACCATTTATATTACAATGCATTATATAGTTACTATTAAGATCATCAATTTTATTTTTTAAAGACCTAATATTTAATAATGAGCCATCCTCACAAAAGGGTAGGTCTGGATTCTTCTGTGCAGTCCATCAGCTTGCTCACTTGGCTTGTACATTTCTTTGTCACTTTGATATTGTGTACTTACATCCATAGTTACATTCTTGATGGCACTGGATCTGGATGGTGCTGAAGTGATTTCCCTGGTGCCAGCCATAAAAAAATCACTGTTCCTCTCTGGAGCTTTCCTTGTTCTGGAAGACACACGTACAGCAGCTTGTTTGTCTTCCAGTATTTTTGGAGCTTGCAAAAATTTGTGCTTCATTTCTTTTGGGTTTGAACCATTTCATAATTTGAGTTTGTTTCCCAGCTTGAATGTTACTTTCTGGCCTATTGGTTATAAACCATTTCGTGATTTGACACTGATTGATGGCTATATTGTTCGCTGCGTGAAAAGAATATTTTGTTTCTTGCGATCGATTTCCACTTGTCCTGGGTACTTCATTGCACTGTGAAATAAGAGTAAACATTTGTTCCGTAAGTACCTGCTTTCCCAATGCACTCAAATTAAGACTGTGAACTGTATGTAGCCTTCGCTCCAAATTGTTTATGTCAATAACATCTGCATTTACAAAGTGAGTACATATTTCACTGAAACTCTTGTTTGCGGCATGAATTTCACTGTTTACACATGACCACCTTGGTAAACCATGACGATGCGAGATATTTACAATGAGTACATTCGTGTGAGATAAATTATTGAGGCATTTTCTCAATTCTGTGCTAGCCTTGAACGATTCATTTCTATATACGTCATTTGATCCTCCGAGCAATACAACAAAGTCATCCTTACACAAACTAGTTACTTTACGTAATTTTGTAAGGTTTTTCAGCCACACATATGACATCGTATAAAATGACCTCGAGGTGCCTCATCCATACAAACACCCCTGTTGGTAATGAGATCTACCTCTTCCTGATGGTGCCACCATCTCTTCCAATGGGAGTGGAGGATTGCAGGATATTCGTCGTAAATCAAGACTGTTCCACCCAAGGCTATCACATGCAGCTACAGCTAAATGGCAAACATCCGACACCAGCAGGTTGCCACACTCCCGTATCACAGGCATCTACCACTGGAGTCACCACATGAGCTGACAGGCAATGTTATTGGTTGTTGATCAAAACATTAGCCACAGTTCACTGTATATTGTGTCAACAGTATGGCTGCCCAACGTGTACCAGTTATTTACAAGAAGACTCCAGCAGGTGTTACGGAAATGAGCTGTGCCCGCTTCACCACAGGTGGCACCTGCTTCACTGCTGATGGTGCAATATTCATGGGCACTACTTTGTGTCTGCCAATCACATTTCCAACAAGCAATGAACTGGTGACCATCCACCAGGAATGTATTTGAATGTATTTAAGACAGTGACCAGTCGCTTCCGTGCAGTTCACTTTGCTGAGCCAAACAGTTCTGTCACTGAACCAAATCTGAAGCTATACTTCACAGTAACACTGTTCCAGCCACCAACCTTGAATACACACCACAGCAGCCTCAATGAACAGTCACCGACACTGCTGGGGATTCCTCCTCTTCCAGCATTGTCCTCCCATGGACTCTGTGCTTCAAGATTAGTATACATTGCTGAACTTAACTATTGTGATATTGCTCAGGGACTATTAATAATGATAGGCATCCAGCTGGACTAAGAACTGTAGTGATAGGCATCTGATTGGACTAAGAACTGTACTGATAAACTCTTAGTAGTGATTGACATCTGATCTGGACATTAATTTGTGTGTTGTCAGTTTAATTATTTTCCATCCCAGTGGACATTGGCTGTGAGTCATTTCATTTTGTGTGTGTTGGAATTAAATTCTTTATTTTATCACTATCTGGCAATCTATCTAGAGTTGTGAGCTCCCATAAGGTCACAGCATTGTACACCACTGATTCATTGAGGGGGATGCTACAGTTCTTATCCCTATAGCACAAGTCCAAATTCTGTGAACAAGACTGGTCTTGATCCATCAAACTCTTTGAGTGCAGCAGCATAAACTCTATTTCTTCTAATATTTTGGCCATATACCTTTCATCCATCTTCAGAGTGACTGCAGGTACTGTACTCACTCTGCCCTTTTCACCACAGATATACAAGTGCCAGAGACACTGATTGGTGGCAAATATGCAAAAACAGAATTTGTGGTTATGTGGACAATCCATGCTGGGATATAATTGTACCACTATGAGTTGCACTGGAGTAATGTCTTTGTAAGTTTATTATAGGAAGTGCCAGATCCCATGATTTGACCAGTTTGGAACCAGTATCTCTGTTAATTAAATTCTTCACCAAATGAACTTCAAGTGCTTCTTTCACTGCAGGGCAAATACTAGAGCTCCAGTCTGTTGATTCAGTCTGTCAATTCACTCTGAAGATGGACGTAAGGCATACAACTGAAATATTAGGAGACACAGACATGCACTCCCAAAATTTAATGAATCAACTATTGTGCCATAAAAACATTAATCTGAATATCAAGACTGGTCCTCTCAACCTTCTCTTCCAGCCACTGGCATGATCCAAGTATGATTTTTGAGCTCAGAAGACAGGCATTGCTTGTTCTAACACATGCCATAGTCCTCAGTAGTTGCCAGAACAGCTTCTTTAACATGTTCAGTAAAGTCCCCATGCACACACACTGAGAAAAGACACATAGTATTCATCTGTCACTGGCATTTTCTTAAGGGGTAGCACTGTTTATCATATGTTTGGAGTGTGGATTCCTCGATTCTGCCACCTGGTTCTGATGTGACATCATGTAGTGTTTCCACATGAGATTTGTTTATAGATTCTTTGATGTTTTATAATGGTTGTCAATTAAATCATTAATGTCCTCCAACACATTGTGGTGAAGACTTAAAATTGACTTCACTTTACAGCTCGAATGGCCAAGTGGCATATTGCAACACCACAAAAAAAAGATGTAAATTCTCATTTTACTCTTTTTAAACAGTCTAATTTGAATAGTGTGATTGTTTATCATTATTTTGTTGTGGGTTCTTCTAACCTGATATGATAAGAACAAAGAGAATATTCATAAATTAAACTCTTCTGTTTCATAATGCTTGTATACTTAACAGAAAAAATACCTAATTCGTCAAAGTCATGGTATTTCACTTATCAGAGATAATGGTTCACTAAATTTATTACTAATACTGTAGGAAATTATTTATCCTATCTTGAATATGTTTTAATTATATCACTGTTTAAATATTGTGAATAAATTTTCCTTGATTGGCTGTAAAGGGATATCTGGATAAAATAAATATTGCAACTCACAGTAGATTCGAGTTATTTTGCATCACTGAGATCAGTTTTATTGCTATACATTACAATCATGCCAATATGAAATAGTGGATCACAACCAAGATCAAAACTGATGCATCCTGACAAAACAGTGGAAAAATTGACCTACAGCAACTTCTGCCTCTCTAGGATGCATCATCAGTCCAACATTAAATTGTACCTCGTTACAGCTCCATCTCAATCGATCACCCCATCCACTCTCTGTCATCCTTTAATGCAGATGCATCTAAGTTTAGAGGTAGATAGTTGTCTGTCTTCCTGAAAAGCGTCAAATACGGTAGTCAACTTGCATATATCACTGGTACCTCAACAGACATACAGTATAATGCTGCTGCGATGGGAGGGGGGGCTATCACTGGTATCTCAACAGACATATGGTATAATGCTGCTGCGATGGGGGAGGGGGAATTTACTGTTTCCCAGATTCCATTCGTCTCCATGTCAACATTTTCTCGGATTCCTCTTGGTGCCGCATACTTGTTCCCATGTACAAATTGTTCTGCACCAAACAGAAGATACGCAAGTACTTCCTCAATTTCCCCGCATTTTGGTCTACATTAGGTCAATTTACACCTATCCTCCCATCACTTTTCACAATTCTATCGATTTTATGTCAGTTCCATCCATGTGATCATGACATAACCTTTCGTTCTGTGTTCTAGAATTGCTTGTAAATGTAGTACGTGTCTTTATTTAGTTGAGAGGACATCGATTGTGCTGTGTGCATCTAGCAGGTGAAAGACAGATGGAACACATGTTTGCTGGTTCACTAGACATGAGAAACACTTTAGTTGACTTTGTAAATTATAAGGATGATTCAGAATCTGTTACATCACTGACATCGGTATTTGCGAGTGGAAATATCAGTTTCCTCTATTTTTTTCGAGTTCTCACATAAAGCTCTTCACAGACGGGATAAGTTTCTAGTTACTCTATGGTTTACAGCACTCTCCCCCTAACTAAAGTTTAGGGTTTCTAGAAATAATTTGCAGTCTGTATCAACAGAATTACGTCATGCAAACGATACTGCTATGCAAGAGATATTGCAATGTGCTTGATACCGAGAAGCATCATGAAAATGGTATGATATTCTAGCAAACCATGCAAAATTACTTATGTTCTTGTAATCTAAGAGTCTGGAGATGTGTGTAGAAAAGCAAGCAAGCAAGCAGGTCTGGACCAGAAACAGTAATGTGTTTGTGCCGAGGGGGATCGAGCCCGTCTTTGCACAACAGTTCTGAGAGTGACTTCGATCCACTGAGGGTGCACTGGTCACGCGTTGGGAGTGGATGACCACCCAACCTTGCAGGAAATATCTAGTGCTGCTTGTATACCTATGGTGCATGTGCTTATGCTGTTTGTCTTCGCGTTATATGTACAAATGATGTAAAAGGGGTGATTTTGTATGGCACGGGATACGAATTGTATGTTTACTACATCACACAGTATGCGGTGATATATTACTGGGTTGGAGTTCGGTTTCATGTTCTAATATTCAAGCTCCTGTCCTCAGTGGGAGAGCAGCATAATTGAGTAAGGGTCTTTACGTGTTTTTCGATATGTAGGGCACTAGGGCACTCTGCAAGGTTTAATTGTCGGTGCAATATGGCAATCTGTGTAAAATAGTTTTTTGCTTCTGCAAGTCTAGTCTGCAGAAAAAAAAAGGTGGACGGTGCTTCCACACCGGTGGCAACAGTAATTTGGTGGGTAAATTCAATAAGAGCCAATCATAATCATTCATTCACAAGACATCCTTTGTGCTGGGATATAGGAGTCTCTACATAGCGGTGAGAACGTTATTGGCATCCTTAAGCGTACCCTCACATTTTCCTTGTTGCTCTATCGATAATAATGTTGATTCAGTACACAAACCCACATCGGTGATGTCTTTCTAAGCATTACATACACGGGTGCGTATTCAATATCGTACATAGTGCCAGACACCCGTCCTTCATAACACTTGTTTGAGAGAATCTTGGCAGGATGCAACACCTTCCAGAAGTTCTGATTCAAAGACTTTGTCAGATAATTTCTTAGGACTGAGGAGAATCTAGACATATAGCCAGTGTGAGTGTAGGCATACTATAATTTTTTCGGGCACTGTACAGATATAAAAGATATCTGCACTATTTGTCTGAAATGCGTATATGTTACAGTGCAAAATTACTGTGACTTATGTCGTGGCATGATCAGAGAAAATGAGTGTGTGTCCTATCATGAGGAATGTATATATTCAGCACATTGATAACCACAAGGGTATGAGAGAGATTTTTATGTGGAAGATTATGTGTGCTATAGATACTGAGATTCATTCCAGAACCACAGCTGTCACGAGGAGACATTACCTGTACATTGATCAGTGTCAGTCTGTTGCAGCAATTGTAATATTGAACTGTAGTTACAGTGGCAAATATGTTCCTGGCTCCCAATATTCTTGTGAGTCTTTTATGTATTTGATGATTTTTAGACAACTTTTTTGGCGTTTAATTGCCAGTGCAATATGGCGATGTGTAGAAAATAGTTTTTTGCTGCTGAAAGTCTCGTCTCCAGAAAAAAAAGGCAGGCAGTGCTCCCACGCTGGCAGCAGCAGCACCAGTTTGACGGGTAAATTCAGTGACGGATGGGCTGTCCTGTTAGAATTGCTAGGAACAATGCACCCTGTGCTATTCTGGGAAGCATTTCAACATCTATCGGTGCTGGAACTGCACCTCAGTTATGCGTCATCGCACCAGCAATGGTGCCTAGGCAAACACGTATATCAACAGGAATTTCTTGGGTGTCAAGTATGGAAGGGATGCCGCCACCTCATGCTTGCAGATACCGATCAGACACCTGTGCATCGCTGGCCAGCTGACGGCCATGTCGCCACTTCATGGGGCCCGCCAAACTCCGGCGTCGGGTGGCCAGATGAGTTTTTCATTAGTGGTATTTTGTTTATACTGTATTCCATCAATTTCGCCGACCAATAGGATGCTGCAAATTAAGAAAAACTACCCCATGCATGTGAAGAATACCGATTTAATTAATTTGCATAACTTTTTATATCAACATGGTGCTGGCGGCACGATAGTTAAGGGGAGGATGTATGTGAGTTGCTGAAATGGAGCAGAACAGCAGGTTAAGTGCAGAACAATAGGTTAATTTGCATAATTTTTATGTAAACCCAATACAATAGCTTAAGGGGGTGGGTGACAAAGAAGCATGTGCCAGAAATGGCGTTCAAGAGCACGTAAAATTCGATAAGTGTACCAGAAAATGGTGGGAGGGCATAACTAATTACTTAATTTGGTATCAAAGGCGGTACAACAGTTTAAGTAAATGGGGGTGACATGGAAAACCACTTAGAACAATAGGTTAACTGCCAACAAAGGCCCAAACATCATGTTAAGACACCCAGAGTTCAGTGCTGAACATTACGTTATACAATTTGTTTTCCCCGCGTATATGCTTCTTACAAGACCTACATGTTTCCAAACACAGAGAATAATGAGCAAGAGAAATCCAATCCCACAAACTGAATTTTTTATAAATAAACAATATACCCTTGAATTTCCTGTTATGAGATCCTTCCTCTCCACCACCACCAGACCGCCATCTTGGATTACGTCACAAAAGGGACGACAGTGCCCTCTGGTGGCAGTACTGTGTACTAGGTCAGTTGGACTCTGGACCTTGGGGTGAACACACTTGATGGTGGTACTGTCACTAATTGTTTAAATAAAGACTGAAAATAAAGACTTATGTCCAGCACAGGCAGAGTCCTTTTCGTGCCAATCCCTGGGAGGAGGTGGTGGTCGGATGACCTATTCCCACCACTTTCTTAGGTTAATGGAGTTAGCTGTGGTGTGTTGCATTGTCCTGATGGAATTTGAACTTACCGTCATTTTCTGGGTGGGGGGAATAGGGGGTTTATCAGTAGGTGAGAGGTTAATTAATTTATCAATTTAATGAAGTAGTCAATCAAATTGATAAGAGTGAAGGGAACTATTCCAATAACTCAGACCTGAAGGTGTACCTGTAGCAGCAGAGGGAGGGGGGCGGGGGGACGGGCAGGGGGACAACAGGATAAGTGCCTGTCAATCAAAAGGAAATGGGGGTGACATGGAAAACCACTTAACAGAACAATAGGTTAAGGACCTGTCAATCGAAGGAGAACAATAGATTTGCCCGAGTGCATACCAGCCCCAGATGTAGGCAACCAACACTAACAAAATGTGCCACAGTGAACTTAGTCCCACTACTTCTGCATAAAAACAGTCCTGTGCGTCCCGCTACATGTCAGAGATATGTGACCTGTTGATTGATGCTTATAGAACGGTGAGCATGCGGAAATAGTCTCGTGTGATATACCTGGGTATGCTCTGCATTGCTTACGTACAGTATCTAATGAGTCCTGTAACCCTGGAGTGGTGGACGCATGAGAAATATTAGTAGTAGGACAATTTGTTTTGTTGACGTCCACCTACAGACTTCCGGAGTCGTGGAAACAGTTTGGAAAATTGGTGGACTGATGTTGTGGGGCGCATTTCTGCTGACACGCCGACGGAACCAACACCATGATGTTTGTTTATGTGTGTTTATTTTTGTTTCCAAAAGCCACCACTGTGGCTTGCAATTTCCTCACACACTCCTTCAGTTGTTCTACTTTGCTTAGGGACATGGCTTGTGCTATATCCGAGATGGGACCATATTGTTCAGCTTTACTGGTAGTCCTTGGTTCAGAGCCTTGAGCCATGACCATCTGTTTGACAGCATTACAATCTTTATGCTCTGAATATTCAGCTATCGTCTTGGCTTTACTGGCCAAGACTCCCAAACAAAGGTAATTTGATATGTGCTGCTAAGACAGTGCTACTTGTTGGTGGTAGCTGCCTGAGCTATAGTAACAGAAGGGAAGCCTTAGGCAAAAAATCATTACCAGTTAGTGATTTTAGTTGTACTAACATTTGTTTCGCCGATATGTGACTGGTCAGCATTTCCTGTAAAAGTTGGTGCCATCTGTTCTAAGGAATACTTCTTGATTCAATCTCTACTAAAATCTGATAACTCTGTGTGAACTTAACAAGTCCTCTGCTTGCATAACTTGTGTCTCATCCAAATGTGCCACCACACAGTGAAACTTACAGAATGAAGCTAAGACATCATGTTGCAAAAATATGCTCTCTGCATGCCTAAACCATAGGTGTGGTCAATATTGGAACAAAGCCAACACTGGGACACTTGATATCAAATTGGTAAGCTAATTAATTAAATTGATCAATTAAACCACCACTCACCCTCCCCTTAACCAGTTGTTATGCCAATTTATTTATGAACCCATGGAAGTTGATTTATAACCCCCCTGGGAATAATCTGTCCTGAGAATCCCCTCACCCCTCCCCTTGCTCCTCCTCCACCCTTCTGGGAGAAGGGGCACTTTTGTCACTCCTTCCCAGTCCAGTTCTGAGCTTCCTTTCCACTCTCCTGGTAAATCCCCCAGCCCTTCCTCCCTCCCTCCCTCCCCCTCCCATCTCCATTTGGAAATCGGAGGAAAAAAGCCCCAATCTGTGCTTGAGAGGAAGGATCTCAGGACATGAAATTCAGATCAATGTCAATAGCAATATACTGTTCAATTCAATTTGTATATTTTTTATTTAATCACTTTTCAGGAAACAGGGCTCCTCCCCTCCCCAACTTTCGAATTGGTGGGGAAAAGGCTTGAGAGAAAGATGTTGTCTTTATTTTTGGTGGAAAATGTGTTCAATTGACAAGATGTTGAGAGAGAAGTTTAATGTGCGTATTACCTAGTAGCATACAGCTGAGGACTGCACCCATAGCCTCCTACAGGAGGAATGGAAGGAGGTGATAACAGATGAGCGTAGGGGTAACACTTTTCAACAAATAATGGTGATGCACTTCGCAACTCAAGAATGTCGCCTGTACTGGCACTACTCGTGTTTCTTGAAATGCCTGGTCAATCCACAGGGCAGGAGACAAATTTGTCCTATTCCACCACGCAGACAGAGTGAAACAGAGGTGTTCACCTTGGTGTATGGTTCTTGACTGAACTAGGTCACAGAGGGCACTCAAACAGGTTTTTCTCCCACCACTTCCATCGGGAACCAATACAAACACAGCATTCACCTCCTCCCCCACCTGAAAACTGGCAGGAGCCAGTATGAACACAGGAATGCTACATCCAGTCATCTCATTGTGATGTGCGGGGGATAAAAGACAGATGCTATCTCAGTTGCAGTCAGTGGAAGAACCATGAAGTGTCAACAGAAGCAAGATCCTCATCCGCCTCTGTTTCGCAGATGCGGTGTAAAAGTAAGTACATCTGATGTAGTTCCATGGCCTTGTTCAACTCCATGTCTTTGTTTAGGGATTCTTATTGTTTCTTCTTCTTCTTCTTCTTCCTCTTCCTCTTCTGTGTTCACCAGCCTCCAGCATATCTGGACTGGCAGTGAGTTCTGCCATGTCTTGACCATCAGTAACCATGGCCAGCTCATGGGGACCTACAGTAACTTGTAGCCTGTCAGGGCCAGCACCAGCACTACCATGGGATATTGTAGTGCAGCTGACCAACATATTGGAACAGGACAACGACCTGCTTTCATTGATTTTTGTGACAAAGAAACTAAGCCAGTCCCCAGCTCTCAGGAGAATTACGCTCAGGGCCTACACCACACAGTGCAAGTCAGTACTGGTCTCTGACATATGCACCATCCCAGTACATTCCAGTATTACTGCAAGGACAGAGTGTTCATGTGGTGGATGAGAAGCTGCCAGTTCCTCCCAGTGCTCTACTGCTTCTCACTTGAAGTCATAATTTAACAGCTAGTGGTTCAAAGTGCTTAAATATTTGTATAAAAGCATCAGTGGACAGTGACTGGCATGCTGTGTTAGAGACTGAAATTGCATTGAGAAGTGTTAATGTGTGGCTTATAGATTCGTTATGGGATGAACTGAGTCATTCAGAACCCTACATCAACCAACAGATGACCAAGTATTGTTGATCTCTTCCACCCCCAGACATTTACTGTGCTGGCCTGACACTATCTATAACATCACTGTACAATGGCACAGCACTCATTGCGAGATCTGGAGATTGATCTATTTACCTGTAACACTCTACCACTACAAACTTTTTCAGCGTGAGGATGGTGCCAACCCTTGTGTTGGAAATACTACCACTGGCTGCTGTTTATTCAAACCTTCAGAGGAGGTCAGGTATCCAAGTAGAGAAGGAATTAGCATATTTCATCAAAATATAAGAGTATTAGAGATAAAGTTAGTGAACTGCTTATAGATGTTTATTCTGACATTATTGGTGTATTGGAGAACCACTTAAATAATTTAACAATTCAGCGGCTTCCTTTATCAGGATACAGATTAGCTGGCTGTTTTTTCAAGGAGTTTCTTGTGGAATGGAGGAGTGGCCATATGGTATTCTATTTGAGTCCATAGAAGTATCACGGCACTTCACTGAACAGATATTTGGATGTTGTGCAGGGGAAATTGAATTTAGTGAAACTAAACTTCTAATTGCTGTTGTTTATAGGTCCTCCAACTCTCACTTCACAGCATTTCTGCACAAGCTAGAGAGGGTTCTTGGTTCACTCTATAGGAAGTACCAAAAGTTAATTATATGTGGTGACTTCAATATTAATTTTGTACATGATTTTTCAAGAAAAAGGATGCTGGTAGATCTCCTAAACTAATATGATCTGATGCAGACTTTTTTCCAAACAGGTTGCAGGGGAACAGTAGCACAGGCATAGACAATATTTTTATTCATTCTTCATTACTAGGTGGGCATTCTCTTAGTAAATGGGTGAATGGCCTTTCAGACAACAATCCACAAATTTTAACACTACAAGGCTTTTGTACTCAAGGAAATCTAACATATAATTAAAACTACACTACTGGCCATTAAAACTGCTACAACAAGAAGAAATGCAGATGATAAACGGGTATTCATTGGACAAATATACTATACTAGACCTGACATGTGATTACATTTTCACGCAATTTGGGTGCATAGATCCTGAGAAATCAGTACCCAGAACAACCACTTCTGGCCACAATAACAGCTTTGATACGCCTGGGCATTGAGTCAAACAGAGCTTGGATGGTGTGTACAGGCACAGCTGCCCATGCAGCTTCAACATGATACCACAGTTCATCAAGAGTAGTGACTGGCGTATTGTGACAAGCCAGTTGCTTGGCCACCATTGACCAGATGTTTTCAGTTGGTAAGATATCTGGAGAATGTGCTGGCCAGGGCAGCAGTCAAACATTTTCTGTATCTGGAAAGGCCCGTACAGGACCTGCAACACACGGTTGTGCATTATCCTGCTGAAATGTTGGGTTTCACATGGATCGAATGAAGGGTAGAGCCACAGGTTGTAACACATCTGAAATGTAACGTCCACTGTTCAAAGTGCCGTCAACGCGAACAAGAGGTGACCGAGACGTGTAACCAATGGCACCCCATACCATCATGCCAAGTGATAGGCCAGTACGGCAATGACAAATACACACTTCCAATGTGCATTCACCGTGATGTTGCCAAACACCTATGCGACCATCATGGTGCTGTAAAGAGAACCTGGATTCATCCGAAAAAATGACATTTTGCCATTTGTGTACCCAGGTTTGTCGTTGAGTACACCATCGCAGGTGCTCCTGTCTGAGATGCAGCGTCAAGGGTAACCGCAGCCATGGTCTCCGAGCTGATAGTCCATGCTGCTGTAAATGTCATCGAACTGTTCGTGCAGATGGTTGTTGACTTGCAAACATCCACATCTGTTGACTCAGGGATCGAGACGTGGCTGCACGATCCGTTACAGCCATGCAGATAAGATGCCTGTCATCTCGACTGCTAGTGATACGAGGCTGTTGGGATCCAGCACGGCATTCTGTATTACCCTCCTGAACCCACCGATTCCATATTCTGCTAACAGTCATTGGATCTCGCCAATGCAAGCAGCAATGTCGCGATACGATAAACCGCAATCGCGATAGGCTACGATCCGATCTTTATCAAAGTCGGAAACATGATGGTATGCATTTCTCCTCCTTACACGAGGCTTCACAACAATGTTTCACCAGGCAACGCCAGTCAACTGCTGTTTGTGTATGAGAAATCAGTTGGAAACTTTCCTCATGTCAGCACGTTGTAGGTGTCGCCACCGGTGCCAGCCTTGTGTGAATGCTCTGAAAAGCTAATCATTTGCATATCACAGCATCTTCTTCCTGTCAGTTAAATTTTGCATCTGTAGCACATCATCTTCATGGTGTAGCAATTTTAATGGCCAGCAGTGTATGTAGGAAAGCAAATCCAGTGGCAATAGAGTTTTTTAAACCTCGTTAAGGAGCAAGAGTGGCAGGATGTTTGTAGTGCTGATAACACAGATGATAAATATAATTCTTTCCTTAACACATTTCTCATGCTCTTTGAGAGTTGCTTTCCATTAGAACATTGTAAACGGAGTACTAGTAGTAAAAGGCAGCCTGGGTGGCTGACTAGTGGGATAAGGATATGTAGAACAGAGCAGGAGTTATATCAAAATGTTAGAAGCAGTCACAATCAAGCTACAGTAGCCCAGTAGAAACAGTTTTGAAAGGTGCTTAAAAATGTTATTAGGAAGGCAAAGACTATGTGGTATGCAAATAGAATAGCTAATTCACAGGATAAAATTAAAACCACATGGTCAGTTGTGAAGGAAGTGTATGTTCAGCAGCACAAGGTTGACGATGTAATGTCAGTTTATATTAAAAATATTTTTGCTACCGAAAAGTCAGATATATGTACAGTATTTAACAATCATCTTCTGAGCATTGCTGGGGAATATAAAAAAGATTGAGTTTCTACAGGGAATCATATAACTCTTGGAAAACACCTTTCTGAGACTGATGTCTGGAATACTCCTCTGTGATACTGACAAGGGGGAGATTGAGTCTATAATTAAATCACTGAAGACTAAGGACTCTCATGTCTATGATGGAGTGCCTAGCAGAATATTAAAGTACTGTGTTGCACATGTTAGCCCCATATTTAGTCATTTTTGTAATCTTTCCTTTATGAATGGTCAGTTTCCTGAATGATTAAAGTACTCAGTAGCAAAGCTGCTTTATAAAAAGGAAAAGTTATTGAATGTGCTGTGTACATAAGGATAATTGATCATTTTATTTCATATAATTTGCTATCACATGTACAGTTCAATTTTAGAAGTAGTTTAACAACTAAAAATGCTGTATTCTCTTTTCTCTGTGATGCACTGGATGGATTAAAGAAAAGGTTTCGAATGCTAGGCATCTTTTTTGCTTTAACTAAGATGTTTAATTGTGCTGATTACAAAATATTGCTGCAGGAGTTGGACCATTATGGAATATGGTGAGTAGCAAACAATTGGTTCACTTCTTACTGTAAGAGCAGACACCAGAAAGTGCTGAGAATGGCTGTGATGTGGGGTCTGAATGGGGTACAGTCAAATGGGGGTTGCCCCAGAGATCAGTGTTTGGGCCACTCCTGTTCCTTATTTATATAAATGGTATGTCCTCCAATATTTTGATAATTCTAAAATATTTCTGTTTGCTGATGACACTAGCTTGATAGTAAAAGATATTGTGTGCAACAATGACTCTGTTTCAAATAGCGCAGTTCATGTCATAAGTTCATGGCTTGTAGAAAATAAACAAATGGTAAATCACAGTAAGACTCAGTCGTTACAGTTTCTAACACAGAATTCAACAAAACCCGATGTTTTAATTTCACAGAATGAGCATATAATTAGTTCAAATTTGTAGGTATTCAGATAGATAGTAAACTGTCATGGAAAGCCCTTGTACAGAATCTTGTTCAAAGACTTAATGCTGCCATTTTTACTATTCAAACGGTATCTGAAGTGAGTGACCGTTTGACTTGAAAATTAGTCTACTTTGCTTATTTTCATTCGCTTATATCGTGTGGTATTATATTTTGGGGTAACTTTTTCCATTCTTGAAGCACATTTTTGGCTCAGAAACGGGCAGTTCAGGCAATAAGTGGTGCAATTTCATGAACCTCTTGTCGACCCCTGTTTACTAGTCTGGGTCTTCTAACATTGG
The DNA here is from genome assembly GCF_023864345.2 of Schistocerca serialis cubense. Lineage (NCBI taxonomy): Eukaryota > Metazoa > Arthropoda > Insecta > Orthoptera > Acrididae > Schistocerca > Schistocerca serialis. The sequence goes on along the minus strand of NC_064645.1, from coordinate 52,393,040 downwards.
CGTCTCAATATATTCTTTGCTGTCATTTCTTGTTAACAATATCACCTTATTCCCAAGAGTTAGCAGCTTTCACTTAGTTAATACTAGACGAAAACCCAGTCTGTATTTTGATTGTACTTAACTCTTGTGCAGAAAGGTGAGCAGTATACTGCTGCATCTTAGCAGTAACCAACGCACTTTCAAATCAAAACTGAAGAGTTTTCTCATGGACCACTCCCATTCTGTTGAGTTACTTGAAAAATTAAGCTGATTCCTATGGTATATTGTTGATTGCATTTACGTAAACTTAAGGCTTGAAATTTTTGGGTTCATAAGCTTTTTATTTTATCTGTTATTACTTTTATGTTGTAATTTCGAGTACTGACACATTCCATGACCTTTGATATTTGCTACTCAATTTGGTCCTACAGAACTACACAAGTAAATAAATAAATAAAACAAATAAAATAAATAAACTGTGTGTGAAGACTTGTGAACTATCATCCTACGTATAGTGTGCATGCAGATGATTTAGCATGCTGCACATGTGTCAAAAGACTAAGCAATAGGAAACCCCATCAGTTTGAGAGAAAAACACACTAAATACACTCCTGGAAATTGAAATAAGAACACCGTGAATTCATTGTCCCAGGAAGGGGAAACTTTATTGACACATTCCTGGGGTCAGATACATCACATGATCACACTGACAGAACCACAGCCACATAGACACAGGCAACAGAGCATGCACAATGTCGGCACTAGTACAGTGTATATCCACCTTTCGCAGCAATGCAGGCTGCTATTCTCCCATGGAGACGATCGTAGAGATGCTGGATGTAGTCCTGTGGAACGGCTTGCCATGCCATTTCCACCTGGCGCCTCAGTTGGACCAGCGTTCGTGCTGGACGTGCAGACCGCGTGAGACGACGCTTCATCCAGTCCCAAACATGCTCAATGGGGGACAGATCCGGAGATCTTGCTGGCCAGGGTAGTTGACGTACACCTTCTAGAGCACGTTGGGTGGCACGGGATACATGCGGACGTGCATTGTCCTGTTGAAACAGCAAGTTCCCTTGCCGGTCTAGGAATGGTAGAACGATGGGTTCGATGACGGTTTGGATGTACCGTGCACTATTCAGTGTCCCCTCAATGATCACCAGTGGTGTACGGCCAGTGTAGGAGATCGCTCCCCACACCATGGGTGTTGGCCCTGTGTGCCTCGGTCATATGCAGTCCTGATTGTGGCGCTCACCTGCACAGCGCCAAACACGCATACGACCATCATTGGCACCAAGGCAGAAGCGACTCTCATCGCTGAAGACGACACGTCTCCATTCGTCCCTCCATTCACGCCTGTCGCGACACCACTGGAGGCGGGCTGCACGATGTTGGGGCGTGAGGGGAAGACGGCCTAACGGTGTGCGGGACCGTAGCCCAGCTTCATGGAGACGGATGCGAATGGTCCTTGCCGATACCCCAGGAGCAACAGTGTCCCTAATTTGCTGGGAAGTGGCGGTGCGGTCCCCTACGGCACTGCGTAGGATCCTACGGTCTTGGCGTGCATCCGTGCGTCGCTGCGGTCTGGTCCCAGGTCGACGGGCACGTGCACCTTCTGCCGACTACTGGCGACAACATCGATGTATGGTGGAGACCTGACACCCCACGTGTTGAGCAATTCGGCAGTACGTCCACCCGGCCTCCCGCATGCCCACTATACGCCCTCGCTCAAAGTCCGTCAACTGCACATACGGTTCACGTCCATGCTGTCGTGGCATGCTACCAGTGTTAAAGACTGCGATGGAGCTCCGTATGCCACGGCAAACTGGCTGACACTGACGGCGGCGGTGCACAAATGCTGCGCAGCTAGCGCCATTCGACGGCCAACACCGCGGTTCCTGGTGTGTCCGCTGTGCCGTGCGTGTGATCATTGCTTGTACAGCCCTCTCGCAGTGTCCGGAGCAAGTATGGTGGGTCTGACACACCGGTGTCAATGTGTTCTTTTTTCCATTTCCAGGAGTGTACATAAGATATCTTCATTTGCTATTAGTGTGCAGGTGTGAAGATTTTTTTTATGTAGTGCATGCATCCTGTACATGACTGTCAATTAAAAATATGTATATTACCACAAATTACATTTTCGTTTTGTTCATACCTCTCATAATAATGTTACTGCTAACAGCATTTCCACTGCAATGTCTACAATACTGCAGCTGTACCACATGTCATCACCAGTCAACATCTTCAGTCGTTATTAAACTGAACAATAGATGAAACTTTTCATATGTATACAGGGTTATTACAAATGATTGAAGCGATCTCACAGCTCTACAATAACTTTATTATTTGAGATATTTTCACAATGCTTTGCACACACATACAAAAACTCAAAAAGTTTTTTTAGGCATTCACAAATGTTCGATATGTGCCCCTTTAGTGATTCAGCAGACATCAAGCCGATACTCAAGTTCCTCCCACACTCGGCGCAGCATGTCCCCATCAATGAGTTCGAAAGCTTTGTTGATGCGAGCTCGCAGTTCTGGCACGTTTCTTGGTAGAGGAGGTTTAAACACTGAATCTTTCACATAACCCCACAGAAAGAAATCGCATGGAGTTAAGTCGGGAGAGCGTGGACGCCATGACATTAATTGCTGATCATGATCTCCACCACGACCGATCCATCGGTTTTCCAATCTCCTGTTTAAGAAATGCCGAACATCATGATGGAAGTGCGGTGGAGCACCATCCTGTTGAAAGATGAAGTCGGCGCTGTCGGTCTCCAGTTGTGGCATGAGCCAATTTTCCAGCATGTCCAGATACACGTGTCCTGTAACATTTTTTTCGCAGAAGAAAAAGGGGCCGTAAACTTTAAACCGTGAGATTGCACAATACATGTTAACTTTTGGTCTTGTTGTCTTTTAGCAGTTGGTGGATCTTTGTTGAACTTCCTTCTGAAGTGTCGTTGCACTGTTATGACTGACTGATGTGAGTGCATTTTAAGCACGACATACGCTTTCTCGGCTCCTGTTGCCATTTTGTCTCACTGCGCTCTCGAGCGCTCTGGTAGCAGAAACCTGAAGTGCGGCTTCAGCCGAGCAAAACTTTATGAGTTTTTCTACGTATCTGTAGTGTGTCGTGACCATATGTCAATGAATGGAGCTACAGTGAATTTATGAAATCGCTTCAATCATTTGTAATAGCCCTGTACATATCATGTAGCTTAGATGACGACGAATTTCCATAAAAACCCACTGCATATCAAAACCTGATTTAGTCGGTACCATTGTGGGGTGGATGATACACAAGGACATTGTTTTAAATGATGGTGCAGAAGGAGACAAGAATATGAAGAAGAATGGGATACTCCTACCTTATAACATACAAACAATAATTATAGGTTATTCCAGCTGTGGCATGATAATGTTCTCGTGTGTCTGCTAACATACCCAGAAGGAGTCCACTTTGAGCATGTATGTGTATTTTCAGAAACACTGGTTCAGACTAAGTATCAGTTACTGCAAAAGCAACTTCAAAGTGGTGTAACTTACAAAACATTCAGTCAAAGCAGCCATATCCCTCCACCAGAAAAAGTACAGCCAAACACCATGTTCACATTTAATGATGTTGCTGTGGAATACCAAAATCAAATTCTATAATATTTTGGTTCTGGTCGTCATATGGTTGTTGATGCATTTTATTTGAGTCAGACATATTCCAGAATCCCGAAACAGTTGGTGAGGGATAATGCAAATCTCATTACAGCTTTCAGACTAGGCAATTTGAATCTAAATCATATTTACCAGGGGCATGTAGGAACTGATGTCATTCAATGATATTGCAGAGAGATGCACAGATTGCTGTAATCACACACAGTACAGGTTTCTTGTTATTGATAAATCAAGAAAATTGTATGACAGTAGGTATAGATGGAATTCCAGGAGTTTCTTTATATATAGCCATGAAAAAAGTGGTGAGTATGTTAGTTTGCATCACACCATGAACAAGTTGGCACTTATGTCAGGCACTCAGCCTGAGAGGATGGATCTATACATGGATGGACAATTTCAGTCTCTCAAATGTAAAATTAAGGAGCTAGAGATGCATGCCCAGACCCTTCTGAGACTGATCAACGAATTAGGTGTCATGTTTAAGGAACTAGATACTTACACCCGGACCATTCTGAGCAAGAAAGCAGATGACTTAGCTGGAAGTGTTGATGGAATTGGATGGAATATATATAATATGCACTCTGTAAAGGAGTCTGCTTAATACATAACAAGGTGTCAACTAAAGGTATGGTCCTCATGCTGTGCAAGAAATGTTACAACTGCTAATGTTGGGACATTTGGATTGAGAGTGGACACTGAGATAAAACTTCAAACCAGTTACTGAATTTCTTCATGAACTCTCAGCGAAACTAGACAATGACAGTGGCATTGCTTATTTCATTAACCATCACAGCAATGCTAGGATAGATAAAATATTGGTGTTAATTGTAAAAAACCATACATGTTAGGTACACAGCCTAAAAAAAAAGACAATACAGATAGGTGACAGGGAATTTCAAAGAACAATTGGTCTAATGAACCTCATTTTATTAAATCGTTCAAAAATTGTAAATTATTCATCCAAAGATCTGGAGATGTAGGGTGAAATACAGCAACTGACTGGTGTACATAGGAAAGTGGGAAACTGCCACACTGCAAAATAAAGATCCATTATAAAACCTATATTAAATGCTAAATATAGCACTGGTGATGGTATTGACATCCTGCATAAGTCAGCAATCGAGCTCCACAGAATACATACTATGAAGATCCCAATGAGCTAACAGATCGACTGCGACTGCTCATGGCATCAGCTGCTGATGGTAATATTGCTCTTCCTAAAGAGGTTGTTTCAATAATCTCTGAGCTTAGATGGGGAGGTATAATTGAATAAGTGTACAGACAGTAGTTTCAGAACTGCAGAAACCAGCACCTAAAAGATACCCTCGTAGGCATGTTATGATTAAAAGTTTTGACAACTTATGTTAGGCTGATCTTCTAGATGTGAGGGAATATTCACGAGCGGATAATGGCTTCTAATACATTTTAATAGTTATTGATATACACTCCAAATTTGCCTCGGCATTACCAGTTAAAATAAAAATTGAGGTTCTGCCACAGAGGTATTTTAGCATTTGGTCCAGACAAGGACAAATTGATGCTCAGACAACCTCCAAACTAATAATGTTGGAGAGTTTTACAATAGATATATCATGACCATGACTCAGAGTTCCCTCACCTGAAGGCAAATATCATAGAAATTCTGAACAGAGCAATAAAAGGTCAAACGGATGCATTTCAATCTTTGCAGCTCTTTCAAATGGATAGATATCCTCCCAGAAATAATTGCAAGTTATAATTGAACCAAACACACTACAATAAAAATGAGACCAATCAATATGTGATAATGGACTCATACATACGATATACCATCGTATTGAAATGCTTGATTCATGTAAACGGAAAGTTAATGTGGTTGATTTGGTTGTTGTTGTTGTTGTTGTCTTCAGTCCTGAGACTGGTTTGATGCAGCTCTCCATGCTACTCTATCCTGTGCAAGCTTCTTCATCTCCCAGTACTTACTGCAACCTACATCCTTCTGAATCTGCTTAATGTATTCATCTCTTGGTTTCACTCTACGATTTTTACCCTCCACGCTGCCCTCCAATGCTAAATTTGTGATCCTTTGACGCCTCAGAACATGTCCTACCAACCAGTCCCTTCTTCTTGTCAAGTTGTGCCACAAACTCCTCTTCTCCCCAATTCTATTCAATACTTCCTCATTAGTTATGTGATCTACCCATCTAATCTTCAGCATTCTTCTGTAGCACCACATTTCGAAAGCTTCTATTCTCTTCTTGTCCAAACTATTTATTGTCCATGTTTCACTTCCATACATGGCTACACTCCATACAAATACTTTCAGAAACGACTTCCTGACACTTAAATCTATACTCAATGATAACTGCCATTGCCAGTCTACATTTTATATCCTCTCTACTTCGACCATCATCAGTTATTTTGCTCCCCAAATAGCAAAACTCCTTTACTACTTTAAGTGTCTCATTTCCTAATCTAATTCCCTCAGCATCACCCGACTTAATTCGACTACATTCCATTATCCTCGTTTTGCTTTTGTTGATGTTCATCATAAATTTGACATGCATCAGGTTCTATTTCCACAATTTATTTTCCACTATTAATTCCTGGATGAAGTTTGTTAGCCACTGAGATATTCGCATTGCTGTTGTGTCACTCAAATCAGCACAGTACTCCACTCTCCATTGGTTAAACCAGTTGGAGGGAAGTGATACTGATGATCGTTCTTTTAAAGTCAGAGTAAACGACATTGCATCTGATCCTCGACTGATGAGTGGATGTTCTTAATACACGCCTTGACCCCCCCCCCCCCCCCCCAAATATCTACAATATCTATCACAATTCCATATTATCCAGATACCCACATGCTCTTCGGTAATGTACCCTGTATAAACACACTTGGAAGGCTGATTTTTTCCTAACGGACTTGAGCTGATCTGTATTTGTAAATGGTCTATCCTATAATATAGCTAATGGGATTTTTTTATTTATTTATAGAGAGACCTAGTTCTTTTTTGCATGCTTTCAGGAATAGTCTTCTTCTGGTGGCTGTTGCTTCGGTCATGTCTACATTTTATGTCCTCTGTACTTCGACCATCATCAGTTATTTTGCTCCCCAAATAGCAAAACTCCTTTACTACTTTAAGTGTCTCATTTTCTAATCTAATTCCCTCAGCATCACCCGACTTAATTTGACTACTTTCCATTATCCTCATTTTGCTTTTGTTGATGTTCATCTTATATCCTCCTTTCAAGACACTGTCCATCCCGTTCAACTGCTCTTCTAAGTCCTTTGCTGTCTCTGACAGAATTACAATGTCATCGGCGAACCTCAATGTTTTTATTTCTTCTCCATGGGCTTTAATACCTACTCTGAATTTTTCTTTTGTTTCCTTTACTGCTTGCTCAATATACAGATTGAATAACATCGGGTACGGGCTACAACCCTGTCTCACTCCCTTCCCAACCACTGCTTCCCTTTCATGCCCCTCGACTCATAACTGCCATCTGGTTTCTGTACAAATTGTAAATAGCCTTTCGCTCCCTGTATTTTACCCCTGCCACCTTCAGAATTTGGAAGAGAGTATTCCAGTTAACATTGTCAAAAGCTTTCTCTAAGTCTCCAAATGCTAGAAATGTAGGTTTGCCTTTCTTTAATCTGTTTTCTAAGATAAGTCGTAGGGTCAGTATTGCCTCACATGTTCCAACATTTCTGTGGAATCCAAGCTGATCTTCGCCGTGGTCGGCTTCTACCAGTTTTTCCATTCACATGTAAAGAATTCGCATTAGTATTTTGCAGCTGTGACTTACTAAACTGATAGTTCGGTAATTTTCACATCTGTCAACACCTGCTTTCTTTGGGATTGGAGTTATTATATTCTTTTTGAAGTCTGAGGGTATTTCGCCTGTCTCATACATCTTGCTCACCAGATGGTAGAGTTTTGTCAGGACTGGCTCTCCCAAGGCCGTCAGTAGTTCTAATGGAATGTTGTCTACTCCCGGGGCCTTGTTTTGACTCAGGTCTTTCAGTGCTCTGTCAAACTCTTCACGCAGTATCGTATCTCCCATTTCATCTTCATCTACATCCTCTTCCATTTCCATAATATTGTCCTCAAGTACATCACCCTTGTGTAGACTCTATATATACTCCTTCCACCTTTCTGCTTTCCCTTCTTTGCTTAGAACTGGATTTCCATCTGAGCTCCTGATATTCATACAAGTGGGTCTCTTTTCTCCAAAGGTCTTTAATTTTCCTGTATGCAGTATCTATCTTACCCCTAGTGAGATAAGCCTCTACATCCTTACATTTGTCCTCTAGCCATCCCTGCTTAGCCATTTTGCACTTCCTGTAGATCTCATTTTTGAGACGTTTGTATTCCTTTTTGCCAGCTTCACTTACTGCATTTTTGTATTTTCTCATTTCATCAATTAAATTCAGTATCTCTTCTGTTACCCAAGGATTTCTAGTAGCCCTCGTTTTTTTACCTACTTGATCCTCTGCTGCCTTCACTACTTCATCCCTCAGAGCTACCCATTCTTCTTCTACTGTATTTTCCCCCCCATTCCTGTCAATTGTTCCCTTATGCTCTCCCTGAAACTCTGTACAACCTCTGGTTTAGTCAGTTTATCCATGTCCCATCTCCTTAAATTCCCACCTTTTTGCAGTTTCTTCAGTTTTAATCTACAGTTCATAACCAAAAGATTGTGGTCAGAGTCCACATCTGCCCCTGGAAATGTCTTACAATTTAAAACTGGTTCCTAAATCTCTGTCTTACCATTATATAATCTATCTGATACCTTCTAGTATCTCCAGGATGATTTGGTAGATAGCTCAAAACACAAGGCAACATTTGAAAAGTCACTCCTTACAAACTGGTCAGGTGAGATATTCACAGTTTCCAAAGTGCAGAGAGCAAAGCCCAGAACTTACGTCTTAAAGGAAGCAGTGGCACTGAAATTTCAGGATGCTTTTACACACAGGAAAGGCAAAAGAGCTCAGAGCCACATGTGCTTCTCATAGAGCATGTCCTAATGCACAAAGGTGCAACACAAAACACTGGACTGACATTGACGATTTGCTCTATAACAGGTGCACATAACACAGACAACACAGCAGCATAATATGCATGATACAAGACACGTTATAGGAGGTGATGGTGTTCTCGACAAACTTCCAGTCCAACTGCACATTCCTGGGTATAACCACTGAAAACCTGGTACAAGGCTTCAAAAATGGTCAGCTCATGGTGATAAGGGGACCAAGCTGCTTGATAAGTTGTGTTTAGAACACGACATTGCATACGCAAAACAAAGATCGCCCAGGATCAAATTTTAACTGATAAAGACAAGCCAATATCTGCAGGAAAGGATACTGGTATAGATAGGGCAGCACATTGTAACATTTGAAGTTGATAAAACCATGCATGGTAAAATTAAGTTTGGCTTGGGTGTGAATTTCAAGGAAGTTATGAACGCCGAAAGCCATGCACTGAAGAAGGTAACAATGAAGAAGAAGAAGAAGAAGAATCCAGGACAGGAGTGTTTAAAAAACTGTATCCTGACACTGATGTGTGCAGCTAAAAGCACACTGGAGCATAAAGGACCAGTTCAAGCACCCCGGATTCTGTCGATACTCAAGACATCTGGCAGATTTATTCCCTTCCTCATTCCTGTCCTCATAAGTCTCTCAGTGATGGGGTGCTGTGGCTGTTACCAAAACAGTCAAGAACACACAGAACTCCCACAAGCAGATAGAGGAAACAAGATGACATAACCACATGACCAAAGCAACAGCCACCAGAAGAAGACTATTCCTGAAAGCATGCAAGAAAGAACTAGGCCTCTCTATAAATAAATAAAAAAATCCCATTAGCTATATAATAGGATAGACCATTTACAAATACAGATCAGCTCAAGTCCATTACGAAAAAATCAGCCTTCCAAGTGTGTTTATACAGGGTAGATTACTGAAGAACATGTGGATATTTGGAGAATATGGAATTGTGAATTTAGATATTGTAGATATTGCTGGGGGTCAAGGCGTGTATTAAGAACATCCACTCATCAGTCGAGGATCAGATGCAATGTCGTTTACTCTGACTTTAAAAGAACGATCATCAGTATCACTTCCCTCCAACTGGTTTAACCAATGGAGAGTGGAGTACTGTGCTGATTTGAGTGACACAACAGCAATGCGAATATCACAGAGGCTAACAAACTTCACCTAGGAATTAATAGTGGAAAATAAATTGTGGAAATAGAACTTGATGCATGTCAAATTTATGATCTAAACAACATTTTAAAATGGTCTGGGAAAGAGATTGTGCTACATGCAAACATCAGCACATTTAAATCTGAAATAAAGACACTGAATGCAACAATTGACTAAAAGGAAAGATTCAGTAAGAGGGCCACTGGGTTTCACAAAAGGACAGGTTTTGAAGAAGGACCCTAATAAATTTTACGGATCTGACCAGTCAGTGGATATAGTTCCTGTCAGCACAATCTGTTTGAAGGATAACATTGAATCAAACTCCTATCTCAACAATATATTGATTCATGCAATTTACGGATTATTCCTATCAGTTGGAACAGGGTAAAAGATCATTGAGACCCCTGTTTACGTCCCAGTAACAATACAGACATTGGACTATCCAAGGCTCCATATTGTGGACTAGGATAACCAACTCGTAGACTTTTGAGGCACAATGACGTCGGGTTCGATATAATTAGCAAAATTGAATATGACAAACATATTATATGGCAGGAATACTTCTCACATAAACCTTATCCCTTAACCACATTTAATAATAATGCTGAAATTTGGAGTGTCGCCAAATACTAAGATGCTTTAACCCTCCCATGTGAGAGTTTCATATATCTTGATGGATCATTTACGAAAAGGGATGGTATTGCTACAGTGTCATCGAACTTTAAATTTACCGGTAATATTGTATTTCAAGAGATATGATTTGAACTGAATAGGGTCGAGCTTGACTATATATGCAATGTAGGCACAGCGTCAACTCTTAAAAGGTGTGTTTCTGTTTTCTCCCTTGTATTTTAATGATTTATCAAATGCTGAATGGTTCATACACGAGGCAGTGTGTAGAACAGTAGAAGAGTACAATAGACTTACTGCACATAAATCTCTAAAATTGCTTGTAGGGTACTTTGAGGACATGCAGTGATCTGTTCTAAATGCTAAACAGGAACTTACTCTGATATAGAGTGCAACGAATAACCAGTCTTATATTCAAGGGGCCCAAAAGAAGAACGAGGTCACCATCAGTAAAATAATATGGAAAATGCCACATATCACTGTATTAGATGAGCAGAGTTTGAAGTTCTTAAAAGGTTCAAATGCCAGGGTATTTCTACCATCTTCTTCCCATTCATGGGAGGTTTTTGAGTACCCAGTGCTACAGACAGCGAGTAGACAAACATGGGCTACTAAAACCTCTGCTCAATTGGAGACACTCAGATTCATTAAACTTGCTTTTCAGGCCAATAGAAGAGGTAATATTGCAAATAATTCCACCAAATTTGACAATTTCATGTTAACTACTGCCAGAGTCTACCTGAACTCTGACATCTACATGTATAATAATGTACACCTGCAGTGTAATGAGAATGTATACAGCCTAGCATATGACTTGTATGCAAGGTTCCATGATTCTTAGTGTGAAAGAGAGGAAGGATATGTACTTAGCTCACAGAAATTCAAGGAACTGCCACCAATCATCGTAACAGACTGCTGAAAACAGAATGAGATAATTAAATGTGGACCTTTAGATGTACATATTGAATTTGACTCTTCAGCAAATTTCCCAGAACACACTGCAGTGTATGCTCTAGTTGTACATGTTCATGTGATTAACTATTGTCCGCTCACCAGTGTTGTGCAAAGAGCTGTATAAGTGAACAGGTGCTGTGCCATATTCAAAGCATTTCACAATGGCACCTCAAGGCATGCACATCATTGCAGTCGCTCAGGGTTTCAATGCTGGTCAGTGTAGACAGTTCATTTTCAAAGATGTGGCATTCATAGTGTACACAGAAGATGCTGGTATTATTCGACCACACAAATACCATCATCTGTGTCAAATTAGAGGAGGAGATCATAAGGATGTGTTGAACCTTCAAGTTTGCTGCCATTCAAGACCTGGGATTCTATGGGCTCCTGCTTTCCATTGGCTCAAGAAGAAGAAGAAGAAGAAGAAGAAGAAGAAGAAGAAGAAGAAGTGTGAAAATAGTGTCGGCTTATGAAAATGTAAAGATAGTTTTAAGTTGGATGAAAAATAAAGAAATTGTTACCTCACTGTCTGCGTATGATTTCTTTCCACCCTGCTCGCACCTTGATACTACATCTGCTATTTTTTTCAAGTGCTGATGATATAATTTTCTCTTTCTCTTTTTTCTCTTTCTCAAGCAGACATGATCATATGCTTCCTGATCTCATAAAGCCAATTCGTGCTGCATCATAGGTGTAATCCCATGCAACCATTCTATATATTTTGTTATCTTCCATGATAAGCTTCACCCTCATGTTCTGAACTGGATAGGTTTTTTTGTAAATAACAACAAAGACTTATTGTAACAAATTTCTTCATTTATTCAACTCTTACATATGCAATTTGATTCCTGAGATACAATTTGGTTGCAATATTCAATCCAGAGAAACATTTTTTACAAAATAACAAAAAAATTCACTAGCTGAAATATTTACATTTTCAGATGTATAAGTCTACATTAAAAACCAATGTAGAGATACTTTTATTCTTACACTACAACTAAATTCCTCAGTCTCAACAGCAGCAATTTAATGGTTGTTACACAACAACTTTTATAGACCATGAGCATTGTACACATACATCTTCACTCAAAAACTAATCAGAATTGGACAGCTGGCAACAGATGAAAGTTAAGTAAACAATTACATTTACATGCCATGCAAGGTGAATATTTGTGTCATACAATTTTTTTGTCAATGCACATGGTGCTTAGATATTTTACAAGTACAATTCCTGTTGATGAACCCCCTCCCCCCTCTCATTCAGAGTCCCCTACCCTCTCGCTGCATGTGGATAGTCCGAGTATGGGAGAATTTCAGTTCCGCAATCACAAATGACCCTTTTTATCATCATGAGGCGACAGTCCAATTTTAGACTGCAGCACAGTTTACATCTGGTGTCCTCTCAATCAAACGCTAGTTTGCCCTACCATATGTGACAGCTGCAGTGCAGCACAGTACACACTGCTGTACAGACAGTGCAAGTAGTCTTTGATAGAGAGGGCTCTCAATGCTGTACTATGCACACCCTAAGCCCAACCCTGGGTGGCACCTCCCAAGGTGTACGTTTTTGCTCACCGACCTACAAAATCTACAATCTGTGACCCATTTGCCTCGTCTCATTAGGCTGATGACCTCCTTGATCTGTGGAACTAAACTATAAGGATTATCGGCCGTGTATGAAGACGTTTTTAATTATTTTTGCAAACTCATAATCAAAGCAGTATATGCAGAATTTGGATAGGTCTAGTGCTCACATTGTAAATTCTCCTTAGTTTGCGAAAGATTGAATAATTCATTAATTTAAAAAGGATTTATCTCAAAGTCACACATCCTGTAAGCCCTAAGTGTTGTATTCAAATCAATAAACTCCTTCAATCAGGGGGATTGGTTGAAGGAGATAGCCCAGGTGATTCTAGCCAGTTTCATCCACAATCTGAGGCACTGCAGGAGAGTATGGTAGTAAATAATGTACTCACCTTATTCCCCATTATTATCATCAACTTGCACATGGAGCTTCTTTGTGGAAATAGCTCCTCCAGACACAGTGGCAAATTGGCATGTGTGCCATGCAGACTAACAGGGTATGTGAATTTTGCCTCCACCACATACCCCACATCAGACTCAGCCACCTTACCATAGATTTTTCCACCTAATTCCTTGCATCCTTCTTTGGGCACCCATCAAAACTCACCACTTGGTACTGATTGTTGCACGGCATGCCTGTAAAGGTTCTTGACATCCAAATACGTGATGTAACTCTAATCAAGGGATGTGTTGAACCTGTCACTCATACATGGATTATTTGCCATGATGTGACTATGGACACATTGACAAAGTCTCCCACGGATACCTCATTCAAAGAGGCACTGCATTTAATTGCAGGATACCATGGGCAATTCACAACCTTGAGGAACTCCGTTTACAGAACAGGAAGGCGCACTTTCAGAAACCCTGCAGGGTTAGGGTACCCCTCTGATCGATACTCAATCCTAGTGAATGAGATTCACTCCTCAAAGGCACCCACAAGCGCCGAGTATTCTAATTGCAGTATGGAGTTACTAATCAGACGTCCTTCACTAAAAAGATGGAGGAGGGAACTGATCCTAGCCACAAGATTATTACTATTACTATAACTAGAACTAGACGACGAATATGCTGCTGTTGCTTCTGCTAGCTCTGATGAGGAGCAGTTCAGGTGAGAACTTGGGCGACAAGGAGATTGCGCACTATGATCAGCCTGGCTGTGGCTGCAGAGATGGTTGTTGCCACAACCCTTAGCCCATTGCCGGAAGGAAGGTGGCCTATGGGTGCCAGAGCATAGCTGGTACAGGGGAGGGGGAAGCTACAATTGCTGCGGCTTCCTGCACCATGACGAGTGATGTCTTACATGGCTGTGCATGTCACACAGGACCTCATCTGGATGGTTGTTTCTTTGTCGCCCTCTATACCCATGGCCCGATGTATTGTGGTGAGGCACCTGCTGGCAGGAGAAGAATAATGAAAAGAACTTAAGTATAATGTTCTAGACATTGCTTGCTGCTGCTGCTGCTGCTGCTGCAAGTAAATCATTATAAGCAGTTATTATACGTAAGCACTGTGAATATGTGTATAAATTACCTATATTGTTCTGACTCCGTGACATACTCCTCAGGTCATTGGGAATCACCTCTGGCATCTCCTCACACTGGTGCAGCTCCGTATCCATTTCCTCCACCCATTCTGGTATATCTTCATTCTCACCTGAACCACCATGGCTCCACTGATCCAACTCCCTTGCAGCGTCTACGTATTGATTTAATAAAATAAAAATGTGTACACACACAAAACTAAGAATTATTTTTAGAATGTACACTCACACAATAGTTGCGATGGGGAGGGTATCACAATCTCTACTCTTCCCTGCTCTTCTTCCTCAAAATCATCTACAACAACAAAGAATATGTATCAGACAACAACATTCCAGCTGATCTACAATTTGATAGATATACACTGAAAGAATATGATGAAGACGTATTCAACACTACAAAATTCTTAGTGACAAATGTAAAAAAAAGAAATATTTACATTTATCGATTTGAATATGTACTTACTCAGTAATTCTCCTTGCCTAGGGTGTTTGCCACTGGCGCTGCTGCTATTTTCTGCTGCTGACCACTTCATGGTAGATGCACTACCAAAAACTCTACACACTAAACAAGGACACCAGAACATAGTCCGAGACTAGAGCACAATGAGGACAACTGGGGGTTGGATAAGCTTTATATACCTTTACTGACTCAACATTAGCCAATAGGATAGCAGTATTTGCGGACAACACCTTAGCCTACGGGGTTGAGGTGTAGATGTTACAACAATAAGAAGTGACCAGTGAAGGGAGAGTGGAGGTAGTTTCCCAGGTATTGAATGTCAATGGATTCCGCCATCCTCTGCTTTGTCTGACATGAAGTATGTACTTGAGATAGTGCACGTCTCCTGGGACCAAACACAGTCACTGATTCCCCGGCATAAAATATCAAGAGATGCCACCATCCGATGCGTTGTTCGGGGTTGTGAGGTCAAAGGAGACCAACATCCGGTATCAAGCATTTCTCAGGGATTAAGACGCAGGCTGGCTGTGTGGTTCCGATGGCGACACTCGCAGCGCCCTCTGACCGACCGTATTGTGCAGTACTACTCGCTACTAAGTATGCATTGGCCTGCCTTCGTGATCGTGTGTGTTGTGTGGAACCCGTGAAGGAGGGTGCTTGTGTTCTTAAACATCGGTGCATCCAAGACCTCTGATATATTTAGCACTATGGCGATTCCTTTTCCGAAATTTAATTACTTGGTTTGCAAAATGTATGCGTGATTCTAATGTGTATGTGCATTGCATTATGATCCATTGTTTACGAGTGGTGGTGAGTAGTGGTATTTTAACTACAATTTCAATGTGGAATTAGAGCAGTGAGGCATCTCCCATCAGTTGTGATAGCATATATTGAACCATGATCAAAGTGTGTTTGAAGCACCAGGGCTGTAGGGTAATTGTCAGTCCAGTTTTCCAGAATATTCTTCCAGCAGCGATTGTAGGACAGTTTTGAGTGTTGTGGACTAGGAGCACACAGCAATGTCTCATTACAAAAAATCTATGTTTGCTTGGGTGTACAAGGTAGCTGTTTTATCACCTTAAAGTTTGTTGCCTTAGTATGTTGGAGGGAAACTTTCAGGGTGTATGTCAGATGCTGAAGGGGGTCGCTGCAGGATAATACCCTCTAATTTATTATTTTGTGTTCGATATGCCAGATGCCTTATGGTACTATACACGTTCAGTATGGGAAACATAATTAACATGCAAATGTAACAAAACATTATTCATTATAAATTTAGTTATATATATTACAGTACTTATAAACCAGTAGGGCATACATGTTGTAATCTGTCAAAAGAATTAATAAGTGAACAGAAACATTTAAATTACAAAGCCAACAAATGGCACAGTCTGTAAGTCTACGCAGATCTTCTAGTGAACCGTCACAAGAAATATGAATTTGACACTCGATTATGTGCTGCATCATCTGTATTTTACTTCAGTCACAGTGAGGATCGTTCATGTAGCCCCATTTAGCCATCAGTTCATTGCACTGTCCAACACCAGTTCTCATTCTGTTTAGTGCCACCCAGGTTCTCCGAGGGATGTTGAGGCCAGGAACATGATCGGCTGGGTTCTTAATGAGGTGTCCATTGTTAACATTTGCTTGTTGCCAAAGGTGTTTCCATTCTGCTAGGGTGTCCAGATTGTTCGAAGAATGGTTCCACAAGGGGTTTCTTGACTTTAATCACGTTGGGCTCTGCAGATCAGAGTGTATTGGCAGTGTGGTGTCAGCAGCAATTTTTTGCATTCCTCTTTGGATTACGTGTTGTCTACAGAGTGTGGGAGGTTCAATGTTTGACAGTAGGTTTCACTGTTCCAGTTATTGTTCACAAGGTGTCATTTTGGCGAACATCTGCTTTATTGACATGTGAACTGCTGGCCTATACAGGTACACAGTATTCTGCAACGCTGTTGTCTAGAGCTAAGGAGGAGGTGCAAAGTGTTATAGCATTACTTCCCCAGGTAGAGCCTGCGAGTTTCTGGATGATATTGACTCTGTCTCTGAATTTTTGGCTGACATCCTGCAGGTGTTCTTTGAATGTTAGGCTGCAGTTCAGTTTAACATCCAGGTATTTTTGTGCTTTTTCATGTCTTATATTCTGGCCTCCTGTATTCAAGTGGAGCTTCTTGTCTGCTTGTTTGTTATTCAGGTGCATCACTGTGCTTACTGTTTTTGATGTATTATGGTTCAGATGCCAGGTCCTGTATTAGTTATGAAGCTGCACCAAGTCAGAATTTAGGCCTGATTCCAATTGTTCAAATGGCTCGCCATGCAAAGCAATAGCCAGATCATCAGCATACGCAAACTTCCGTGATTTGAGTTCTGGCATATCAGAAATGTACAATTTAAACAATAAAGGAGGTAGCACAGAACCTTGTGGCAGTCCATTATTGAGGATTCGGGCTTTGCTTGTTTTTCTGTGAAGACATACTCTGTACTTCCTTGTGGATAGGATATTATAAAAGGACTTTAATGACTTCTTACATTTGATTACTGCAGCAAGCGTATACATTAATCCTTTAAACCAACTGTGTCGCACGCAGCTGAGAGATCTATAAATTCTACACCAGTCTTTTTTTGTTCTGAAAGCCATGTTCAATATGTGTGGTTAGTACCAGGACTTGATCGCAGCAGCTCCTCTTCGACCAGAAACCAGCTTGCTCCATGGGTATTGCTGCATCTATTAGGTGGGTCACTCTTTTTAGGGGGATTTTCTCAAGAAGTTTGTACATCACACACAGCGGAGAGATAGGTCTGTAGCTCTTTGGATCTCTCTCGTCCTTTCCAGGCTTCAAGATAATAGTTATCTTTGACTCCTTCCATTTGTTTGGGATGTTTCCAGTCTCAAGTATGGCGAAGAAAAATTTGCAGAGCCATGTGCGTGTTCTTGGGCCTAGGTTCTTTAGAAACTCTGGTAGTATTCCATCAGGTCTGGCCGCTTTCCTTGATTTGATGTCATTTATTGCAGTTATCAACTCTTCTCCAGAGATAGTGCTCACAATATCTGACTGTTCTGTGCAGTTATTCAGTGCTTCAGCCATACGTTTTTTAAGGTCCTTCTTCTGTTATGTAGGGACGAGGATCTTTGAGTTTTCAAGTATAAATGAGCTTATTTTATTAGGATTAACAGCACTCTGTTTGGAGCTAGGATGTACAGCATCCCCTAATTTTCTGAGAAGGTCCCACTTTTATGGCTAGAATGGATGAAAAAATGGCTCTGAGCACTATGGGACTTAACATCTATGGTCATCAGTCCCCTAGAATTTAGAACTACTTAAACCTAAGGAACTACTTAAACCTAAGGACATCACACACATCCATGCCCGAGGCAAGATTCGAACCAGCGACAATAGCGGTCACACAGTTCCAGACTGAAGCGCCTAGAACCGCACGGCCACACTGGCCGGCCTGGAATGGGTGAAGTCAAGCTGCTCAACTAGCTCATGCTTCCTTCTTTCTTTGTCAAGAAGCTCGGTCAGTGAGTCTGCAGTTTGGAGATTTCCAGTGTTGTTGTATTCCTGAAGAAGAGGTTCACTTTGTTTGGTAAAGCTTGGTATGTATTCTCTTCTAGCTCCATGTGGGATAGTCTCTTGAGCTGTTTGCAGCAGCACTTTAGTAAACCGTTCAACCGTTAGTAAACCGTTCAGACTTGGAGGAATTCTGGTCACAGTTTGTTCCGCGCGAGATTGGAATTTGTCCCATTGTGCCTTACAAAGGTTCCAGCAGGGATTGGTGGGCTGTCTATGATTGGCAACTACAGGCCAAGCTCCACAATGACTGGTGAATGTTGGCTTTTCGGCAGGCGTGTCAAAACAGTTTACTTTGCTTGCATTGGGATCCTGTCATTACAGGTCATCACAAAACAGAGATCTGGCGAAGTTGAAGTATTCCGTGCATTCGACATAAGTGTGGCCTTGTCCTTAGCATCGTATATGAGATGGATATTGTTGACATCAGTCCACTCTGCTAGCTGGAGACCCTCTAAAATAAATACAGACACCACCTCACCTACCTACAGAACAGTACAGGTGGATGAGGGCAGAATGCTGCGTTCCCACCAATTTTGAACACCCACTGTGAACTAGCTCAGTTGAGTACCATACACCAACATGAGCCCAATGGTTCATTCTGTATGGGGTAGTGGAATAGGACAAAGTTGCCTCCTGCACTGTGGATTGACCAGCCATTTCAAAAAACATGAGCAACACCAGTGCAGGTGATAGTCTCCGAGTTGTAAAATGTATCACCATTATTTGTTGAAAAGTATTCCCCCTCTGCTCATCCATTATCACCTCCTTCCATTCCTCATGTAGTAACCTATGGACGCAGGCCTCACTTACAGGTAACACTCATACTAAACTATTCTCTAAACAGCTTCTCAATTGAACACATTTCGCATCAAAAATAAAGACAGCATCATCCTCTCCAGTCTTTTGCCCACCAATTCACAAGTTGGGGAGGCGAGGGGAGGAGCCCTGTCGCCTGCAAACTGGTTAAATAAAGAATTTTAAAACTGATTATTATTGACAATGATTTGAATCTCGTGTCATTAGGTCCTTCCTCTCCAGCACAGAATGAGTCTATTCCTCCAATTTCCAGATGGAGAGGGGGGCGAGAGGGGGAGGGAAGGCGAGGGCTGGTGATTCCCCTGGAGAGTGGAAAACAGGTTCAGAACTCAACTGGGAAAGGATGACAAAAGGTGTCCCTCTTCCCAGAGGGGTGGGGCAAGAAGGAGGAGGAGGAGGAGGAGGAGGAAGATTTATGTCCCAGGGAGGTCATAAATCAACCAGAGAGTGGGAGGGGTGGTTTAATTGACCAATTTAATTAATTAGCATATCAGTTTGATATCGAAAGTGTCCCAGGATCAGCTTTGTCCAAATACTGTGGGCTTTCATCCAGAAAGTGGGAAGTTTAACATTTCCAAATTTCCTATCTTGAACTGTAGAGACTGTAGGTTCATTTGAAGAACTTGGCTCTGTTGTGGTGTTCTGTGTAGCTACATCCTAAGACTCCTGCTGTGGCTCCAACTTGATTGTAGCACTATTGGTATATTATATCTCTTAAAAAAGTAATGTAACTATTTATTTAGAGGAGACACTCTCCTAGTAGATTTGTTTGTCCTTTGATTTATCGTGATCTGTTACTGATTTTCAGTGAAGTTAGTTTTTACGTTTAGCTTTCAAAAAAAAAAAAAAAAAATACAAAAGAGATATAATAAGCAAAATAATGAATTTCGTAGATTGCCAATTACGTATTGTATCTGGTTTTACCGAGCGCCAGGCTCCCTACAAATTACTGTAAATGCAATAGCGTAGTATTACTCAGCTCTGAAATTATTACTATCATAGAAAATAGACAAGTTTTAATAAAATTATTTCTCTGGATTCCTTCAATTAATCTCACTGAGCATTTTAACATAATTTCTTCCGCTCTGGCTATCAGATATTGTGGTGTGAAAAATATTTTTAAATGTACCGCGTAATGGCGGCTAATTGTTAACAGTCAGAGATCACTGTTACTCGCTCCGCAGCAGCTGGAAACATGCTAAATAATTTTCATTAAATACTCTTTTCATAAGATAAATGTGGCGTAGGTTCTTGAAATAACACACGGATATCACTTTATACACTATATTCTTACTAGGACACAGTTTACACCATTAAATATTTGCAATTACGTTACGACAGCAACAAATGCTAGCGCAGCACAATAGCTTGCGTACCTTATTCCAGCTAACACCAGAACGAACAGAACAAAACAGACTAGATAGAAGAATGAACATTGCATTGTGTTTTATACTCTTACAAAGATGATAATACTTCTTTTAATTTACACATTATAATCTCATACAATAAAAATAATGTCTTTTCTGCATCTATCGATCTATATTGTATATTTTTACAGTTAGTGTTATTATCTTTCGCAGATAAATCGATGTTTGCAATTCATTTTGAGTCACATACATTCATTTTTATTTATGTTTCACCTCGATAATGGTGAATATTGCAAAAGGGACACTACAGGTACGGTTAATCATGTTCTAGTTGTTCGTGGTGTTATTTTATGTATCTGTCTTAAGTGAATAGAATTGATGGCGATAAAGAATAAGCTGCACACTTGCAAGATAACATATACATTTACACAGTTACAAACACGGAGAGTTAGCACCAAATTGTATCGAGAGAGAGCACCAGGAGAAAGGAGTACATACATACAGAGATAACACACTGAAACATATCAATGCCCCCATGTCCACTGATCGAAATCAGTGCAGCTACAAGAGCTTACATATACACAAAAGCAAATATATGTACGATGGTTCTCGTTATGCTTGCATTGCGATATTTTCCTTTCCTTGTACCTAACGTCTGCTATACGAAAAATTGCAGCCAAACATGACGCATATATTTACCATAATGTCGAAACTCTAAAGGTAAAGTAGTTATATCAGTTTTCCCCCATGTTTTACAACTGTTTTATCAGTAAATAAACAACTGTTTACACGTCCTTTGCGTTCGCCGCCATTTTACGATTGTAAAGTGACACCAATGCCAGTCTCGTAACTTTTGTCTGTGTACAAATGGTATGAAAATCTAGATATTCCTATTCCTAAAGACGCAGGAGTGTAGTTTGCAATTTTTGACTAGGAACGCACGTTTAATACAATAGGAACAGTATCAAAGCCGCTAAAAAATATAAATGGAGTGCACAAGAGCAATAAAATAATCCATCGGTACTAAAATTAGGCACAAGACGCATATATTGTCACATATCGAAATTTATGCTGGTACCATGGTTACTTGTGGCGTCTTGACTGAGACATCTACGCGTTACGTATGTCACATGCAAGTTCCTTCAAGAGGTACCTGTACACAGTTCACTTGCAGGCCTCTGGTCCTGCGTTAGTACATTTAAGTCTTGAGTGTGTAGTGTGAGAGGAGTCGCTGTCCTCCCCTTGTTTCCACTCTCAGTATTTAGACCAGAGACAACCTTTCTGATTCATAAACAGTTTATTCCGTATTACTCTACAGGTGCTATTCAGCAACATCCAACAACTGCACAAGGTGTCATCGAGCTGCGTCCGTTGGCTGGACGAGACACACGTCTGCTAGCTGCAGAGTCTCCGGGATACCTGCTGGCCACTTACAACAGCCCACCCGTTTACCTGCGCGCACAAATGATCTGGCCAGTCCACTTCCAGTTGCAAGGTTTCCCGAAAGGGAGCAGATTGTATCGGACAGTCCGATCTGCCTAGTTTTCAAATTGCCGCTAGATGGCTCTTACAGTGGCAGTTGAATTATGGAACTCAACAGAACCTGTTCCATCGAAAAATACCGCAGATGGTAGTCTCATATCCATTCCTGAAATACTTCTAGATAGTGTCATTAGTGTCCACTGGAAGATTAACAAAAGTGGTCAGCGGGGCTGACTGCCTTGTGGAAGATGTTGGTTCGATTCCCGGTTCTGACAGGGATTGTTCCTCGGTAGGAAGACTGGTGCGGTGTGTACCAGCCTCGTGAGGCTTAGGAGCTGCTTGGCCGAGTGGTAGCGGCCCCAGGTCACGACAACGGGGAGAGTGGTGTGCTTACTCCACATCTTTGGAGTTAACATTTACATACTGACACTGGGGTCTAAATAACGGTACTTTAAGCGCAACATACTTATTTTCTGGGTTATTTCGATGACTGATAATTTTTAGAGAGATGATGCTGCAGCTCTACCAGTTACATATTTGACTTCACGCCCATTTCTCTACAATTTTTTCATCGTCGTACATCACTTATTTCAACATTGTTCAGTTTCTAAGTTAACGTTGGATGTACGGCATTGAAACATGAAAAACGTTAAATTCACAGTAAGACACATAAATGAGTATATTTTATTATACAAGTTTCGCAACGAGCGATCAGCGTAAAGGCACTTGTTTTTGACATGATGTGCTGCATGGGTAGTTGTTGTATCATAGACAAAAATTTATTCGTTTAGCGCATGCAACAGCATTAACTTAAAACAAACAGTGTCAAGAGCATCCACAGACATACATTGCTAGACTGGCAATGCCGTATACAGTATCATCGTTGTCACTGAAACCAGCAGTTTAGAACTGCAATATGGTGGCGAATGCAAGGACGTAAAAACAGTTGTTTATTTACTAATAAAACAGTCGTAAGAAATGGGAATAAACTGATGCAACTACGTTACCTTTAGAGTTTTGTCATGATGGTCAATGCATGCGACATGTTTGGCTGTAATTTTTCGTAAAACAGACGCAAGACACAAGGTAAGGAACATATCTCCATGCAAGGATAACTAGAAACATCTTACTTATTTTTGATTTTCTACTGATGTGAGTCTAAATGATTAAATTACAGTTTACCAGATCCGAAATACTGGCAGTGGTTAAATATTTTAAGTATGTTTTAAGGGGTTTAATACTGCAGTATTAACAGATTTAACTTAATGATGTGCTCGTAACTAGTTTTCATCAACTCGTGCTTTTCGTCGAATAGTGTGCTCGTTATGAAAGTGCCCCTTTAAGTAGGATGTGCTATTTGTCGTTGATAAGTGTGTTTGTTCATTTGAGTTGGTACAAAATCTACAGGAAATACAGAAGCGTCCGATCTTACCCGTCGGCTTTGACCCATGACGTCACAAATACCGCGGAAACGACTATAAACAATTCCAATATGGCGGATATAAAAACATCGCATACGTATTGTAAACACTGAAATACACAAGTTTCACAAAAAGCCTAATGACTGTAACGGGACAAGCGTGGGAAATTAGGGGTTTTTGGGTGCGGAGAAACTAAATATACAGAAATGTAGCCACCAACCGCCATTCAAAACCACGCAAAACAACGAAATAAATCAACATCACAAAACTGACCAAATACCAAAAAACACATTCCTATCCATAATCGGACACTTCCCTTAACCTATATAGCTCAACAGAACCTACCGATCACATCCCCCAATAGAAAACTAAGAAACGAAAGCTTCCCTTACACCTACATACATCGGCATTTATGCAGTTTAGCAGGTACGGAAAAAATTTTTCATTTTTTTTTCAAAATTTGATCATCATGTGTCGTTATGCGGTGGGGGGAGTCTGCAGTGCCCCCCCATCCCCCCACAGGCTTCATTAGTGTCAAATCAATATTTTCGAATCATAGGCGGCCGCTGCCGCGGCCGCATTCCAAAAAAAAACTCCCAACCTAACCTCAAGTGGGCTACGCTACAGATCAATATGTTCATCAAATTGCTTCATATTACGTATACATGTTCATTAGTGTCAAATCAATATTTTCGAATCATAGGCGGCCGCTGCCGCGGCCGCATTCCAAAAAAAAAACTCCCAACCTAACCTCAAGTGGGCTACGCTACAGATCAATATGTTCATCAAATTGCTTCATATTACGTATACATGTTCATTAGTGTCAAATCAATATTTTCGAATCATAGGCGGCCGCTGCCGCGGCCGCATTCCAAAAAAAAACTCCCAACCTAACCTCGTATTCAGGGCTACGCTACAGATCAATGTGTAGGTCCCTTACGTCACGGGTCAAAGCCGACGCGTGAGATCGGATGTTTCCAACCTATACCCAATACACAAAACATACATAAATAACCAAAAAAAAAAAACGGAACTTACCTCAAAAAAGTTCCAGCTCCACAAACTAGATTGGCCACCACAATCACACACAAATGCACACACGCACGCACGCACACACACACACACACACACACATACAAAAACACACACACACACACCAACGAAAAAATACTGAACTAAAATAAAAACCCAACCCACCCAAACGTCAACCCCCTCCCCCACAACTCCAAAATACAACACACAAACACTATACAACAAAATAAACCACCCACCCACCTACCCAGCCCACCCTAACTAACCACTTTCGGTCTATACATTTTACCCACAGCCCTTAAAAAAACCCGAAGAATGCAATAGCCCTCTGGGACACTCTTCCGCCAACAGTACTCATCTAAATGAGACTGAAAGTTGGAAGAGCGCCTCTTCCCCCTCCCAAGAACTGACTTAACCGCTCCCCACATCCCCTCAATTGTGTTAGTGCAAGCCCCAGTATCATAATTCTTAAACTCTAGACTGTGGTTCACTACTAAATGATTAAATCCCCTCTCACCCAACCCCCTATATGAAGAAAACGCATCTGAAACTACTGTGGACCCCGGCTCTACATACTCCTCAATTAACCCCACTAATTCAGGCTTCGACCTCCCCTCCACAACCCTAAAAACACATTCAGTACCCCCACCCCCCTGAACAACAGCCCCCCACACCCAAAGACCAGCCACAGACTTCCCCCTCCCATACTTACTTTTACCAAACTGCGACTCATCCACCTCCACAAGCACCCCATGCCCACCCAACTTACCCCTGTACTTAATAAATTCGGAACACACCTCACGACAAAAGGAATACCAGTCTAAAACAGTCCTCTCACTCACACCAGTCTCAAACGCGCAAAAACTCTGCCCGCAACTATAACAAAAATAATACGTAATAAGCACAATCTCACGCATGGCCAATCTAGACTTCTCGAACCAGGTACCACGCCTTACAGAACGCCATACGCCATCTTTCCGGCAACACCACATGTATCCGTCCCTGGTCCGAGAGTCCGGAACTTTAACCAATTTCATAGATTCACGGCACACACCGCACTTCACGACCTCGGCAATTAAGCCAAATAGCTGAAGAAATTTAATCAGCTCTAAAGCTGTCTCCCCCATCATCGCCCTCAACCGAACACTGTTAAGGCGGTCTTTCATATCCATTCCTGAACAAAAAACCACAACCAAATACACTCAATAACAAACTCACCCGACGTACAGCAATGAGCATTAAATTAACCATTAACTCACTAATAGAAATTCCGCTTCAAATCCAACACCTGAGCAACAGAAAACTGACCCCACCACACGAAACAAACGAAACAAACGAAAACCATGAACACACCACCAGAGAGCACGACAAACAAAAACAAGACATCTACAAACACGCCACAATCGCAAATCAAACTCCGCGCCGTAATGACGTCACACACCACAACACGCTTACGTCACGGGTCAAAGCCGACGGGTAAGATCGGACGCTTCTGTTGACCCAGTCTACAGTTTGCTTTAGACGTATATATATATATATATATATATATATATATATATATATATATATATATATAACTTTACGCTCTTCTCATAACACAACTGTAAATTGTATGTGTTGAACTCAACTAGTATGTAAATACACTCATACTCATAAATTAAGGATAATGCTGATACATGGTGAAACAGCGCTCTGGTGGGCGGTTTGCGGGTTTAAATCACCTCGGGGTATGACTATGTGGTGCATTTGACCTGCGGTCGTCGCAGAGTGGCGCTGGCAGCAGTCCACATACGCAGAGGTGTGTTGGTGCATGTCAGAATACGGTGCAGCGAGTAAGTGTGCAGATGTTTTCAGACGTGCTAATGGCGACTGTGTGTTGAAAATGGCTCAAAGAACATATATTGATGATGTTATGAGGGGTAGAATACTAGGGCGACTGGAGGCTGGTCAAACACAGCAGATCATAGCACGGGCCCTCCGTGTGCCACAAAGTGTGATCTCAAGATTATGGCAACGATTTCAGCAGACAGGGAACGTGTCCAGTCGCTACAGTAAGGGACGTCCACAGTGTACAACACCACAAGAAGACCGATATCTCACCATCAGTGCCCGCAGACGGCCACGGAGTACTGCAGGTAGCCTTGCTCGGGACTTTACCACAGCCACTGGAACAGTTGTCTCTAGACACACAGTCTACAGACGACTGAACAGACTTGTTTATTCGTCCAGAGACCTGCAAGGTGCATTCCACTGACTCCTGGTCACAGGAGAGCCCGTAGAGCCTGGTGTCAAGAAGTCAGTACATGGTCAGTGGAACAGTGGTCCCAGGTTATGTTCACGGATGAGTCCAGGTATAATCTGAACAGTGAATCTCGTCGGGTTTTCACCTGGCGTGAACTAGGAACCATATATTAACTCCTTAATGTCCTTGAAAGGGACCTGTATGGAGATCGTCATTTGATGGTGTGGGGTGGGATTATGATTGGTGCATGTACACCCCTGCATGCCTTTGACAGAGGAACTGTAACAGGTCAGGCGTATCGGGACTTCATTTTGCATCAGTATGTCTGCTTTTTCAGGGGTGCAGTGGGTCCCACTTTCCTCTTGATGGATGATAATGCATGGCCCCACCAGGCTGCCATCGTGGAGGAGAACCTTGGAACGGAATATATTAGGCGAATGGAGTAGCCTGCCTGTTCTACAGACCTAAACCCCATCGACCATGTCTAGGATGCTCTCGGTCGACATCGCTGCACGTCTACAAACCCCTAGGACACTTCAGGAGCTCCGACAGGCACTGGTGCAAGAATGGGAGGCTATACCCCAGCAGCTGCTCGACCACTTGATCCAGAGTATGCCAACGCGTTGTGCGGCCTGTGTATGTGTGCATGGTGATCATATCCCATATTGATATCGGGGTACATACGCAGGAAACAGTGGCGTTTTGTAGCACATGTTTTGGGACGGTTTTCTCAACTTATCACCAATACTGTGGACTTATAGATCAGTGTTATGTCTGTTACCTATGTGCCTATGCTATTAGCGCCAGTTTTGTGTAGTGACACGTTGAGTGGCACCACATTGTGCAATTATCCATAGTTTATGAGCATGAGTGTATTTGCTCGACTGCAGAAATCCTTTAAACCAGCCAGTAAAGCTTCAAACGCCATTTCGTGTCAGAAAATCGTGTTACTACCACGCACAAACGTCCTGATGCCGCCATCTTACCTCACCAAACGTCAGGCCTCAGTAAAAGCTATGTCTCTGCCAGTCTAGTTAATGTGTGTGTGTGTGTGTGTGTGTGTGTGAACATCATTAATGTTCTGTTAACTTCTTTGAAAATACTGGTCTTTCTTTTTCTCTCTGTGACGTTTTGTGTGCGGTAGCGTCAGTGCCGTTCTGGTTTGGTTGTGGCAGTGGCAGCCAAGGGGAGAGGTTTTGTAAGATCTGTCGTGTTACATACCACTCCACTGGAATGATGTTTATCCCTAAGTGTTCTTACCGACGAATGATACACGCAAGTGAAAACCATAAAACAAGTTACTTTAGAGGAGAGCACAAATATTGTTCACATTTGTTATTTTATTTGAATGTGGAGAACAATGCCGAGTGACGTTGCGTAGGCTGTCTTCAGGATGAGACGGTGACCGCAGTAACTTTGCGAGGTGCCAATATACGATCCCCTACAAACGCTGGCCTACTCTGGAGAAGTACAAAGTCCTCTGAGAATATACAGCTCTGACAATAGTTAAGACAAGTGAGATGTTTGTGAAATGTCAAAGATTCGTTCGTTTTTCTTTTTAGGGGGGCAGACGTGTATCTAAGGCTTTCATGTTCGAAAATATGATTTGAAGTTTGATGTAATTCAGTGGATGTTGTCTACATTTGAGGACAACAGAGATTATACATACGAAAGATGTTCGAAACAATTATTCAAGCGAAATACGAGGTGGAATATTACTTTTTTTATGAGGAGGAAACAGTCTTGCGAATCCGCTTTCAAAGTTATGTCCAAGCAAAACAAGTCGTAAAGAAGACCAATATTAAATCTTCAATAAAGAAATCGCGTCCAACCCAACCGAAAGACTATATTTGTGGCGCTGTAGTGCAGGACACAAAGTTATTATTGCTGGAAGAAATATAAAAAGAGTGACGACATTGATTATTAAATGGGATTTTTTGAGAGGAACAAACCATTTTAAGTGAAGGAATGTAGTGAAATGGTGCAGTTGCTCTAGACAATCAAATAAATAATTCTCTCTGAAACCAACGTATTTCAGAGAACGATATGAAAATTCCCTTGATCACTGCTCTGTAGTTTGCGACCGAACCGCCGAATCTTTCCATCAGTAAATGGGATATGTTCTCAACTGACTCAGTTGTTTTAACCCCTCCACTGACAGAATGACCCGCTTCCTACTTCCGTATGTATAAAGCCAATACGGACTTGTAGCTGTCACGCCTTTGCGCTTACTGCTACGTATTTTAACCGTAAATAGCTCAGCCCTAATGGTAAGAGTTAGTAGTGAATTCACGTTATTGATCTTTGAAGACAGCACAGCTGCCACAAGCTCAGCTCACTTTTACTCCACTCCTACCCTCGCCATTACACCACATTAACTAGGTGCTATATAGACCTTGCTAAATTCACTTGCGTATACATTTCTGACCGTTACTCGCCAGTATTTACCTATTGGATTAGTACACTCCTACCCGGACTATTTCTCAAAGAGCTGTGATGATTGAACGGGTTCGATGCACGGCCTACAGTGCCCTACAGTTCACACGGTAACACTGCCTACCTGACCCACTTAACTTGGTAGTGAGCTTATGTATCCAATCACCACTGCTAGCAGCAGTAGATAACCCTATCAGCACGACGAGAGCAGCAGACTTACCGTCGAATCCTCCTGAAAATACTTATAACTACGGTCGCCAGCTCTGAAGGAGCAAAAGAATAAATCAATTTTTTGGCTCGTTTCAAAGTGAAACGGCTTGAGTTGAATTTAAACTTAATTCTGAATATTACTATTTCTGATCATTCTAGGTGATTCTACAAAGCAAATACTCTCTCAATTTCTGTGAGTTGATTTGGTAATTACCACCAAGACAATTTAAGCAACTTAGGTTAACAAACTTCTACCCTTCAACTTATTTAATGATTTTGGGATATTACTCTTTGGACAATTGCTATAGAATTAGTTAAGTGACTTTACTTGAAAGGTTACTCAGAAAAATTTAAGTAACTATAAATAGGCGACTCATTCTGGTGTGACCATTGCTCTTTTCAACATTCTTATACGCTAAATTATTCTACAACCAAAAGAATTGTAAATGAAAGAGGCGATGGTGGCCTCAGTCTGATTTCACTACACTATGTTTCAGGTTACTACACTTTACAAGGAACAACATGCGTCGTAATTTTGCTCATTACTATATTCTGTCTTCTGCACTTGCACAAAAGAAAACTGGTATTCTCCTTTTACATGTATACAAAGTTCGACTTAACAATTTCAAGCAGTCTTGCCTTGGGTAGACGTGTCGGTGCTGGTGGTGATATGCATGTGGCTAACGCAGCTCTTCCTCTTCACGCCTCGTGCCCTTAATGGCGGCTGGAACTACGAGCTGTAGCACTCGTATAAGCTACTGCGCGTCCGCCATAAAATCTGGGCGCAGGAACTCTTACACTCAGCCCCAGTGGCATAGAGACGGCTTCGACAACCATTCGTCGCGTTCCACTCCACAAACGGCGACGATATTCGCCTCTTCGCTGTTGCACAATTACTTTTGCGTGAGCACAGTTACGCACGTCCGCTCACGTCAACACTCCCCAGGCCATTCCATTGTTCAGTCCCTGTGTCTCCAGCTACCTCTAGCTACGCTCGTATCACCAAGAGTGGGGGCGTTCCCCTACCACCTTTTCACCGAAATCATTTAGTATTTAAGAATATTTATATTTATTACCCTGGAGTTCATACCAGTCATAATAATTTACTACTAGCGCTTTATAACATTAAATCATACAGTAATAGCTTATAAATACCAAGAAAAAGAATACATTTGACTCCGAGAGTTCTGTGCATTGTCTGAGACAGCGCTAATTCCCAGTTTCGCCAATAGATGGCATCAGGGTGCACTCCCTGGCAGTCTCACACCAGCGCGCCCGTTTCCGACGCGCGGGCTCCAAATTACTGTCAGCCCACCATCATTTCAGTTCCGTTACACATTCCCCACTTCTTATTGAAGTATCTAACAGTGATAATTCAATAAGAAGTCTCTCCTATAATGAATCTGAAATTTTCGTTAAGCTTTTTACCAAGGGTTTTCCCTTTCTTACTGATACACCTCGGTACTTATATTACTTATTTAAAATTAAACACCAATTCTTTCTATCTTTCCTGCTAAACATTACATAAATGATTTACATATATTCTTTACAATTTTCTTACATCTAAACACAGTACACTTTAAACATCTTTTTTACAAAAATTTTAAATACACTTCTTTTATCTCAGGCAAGTAAAACACACGTTAAGCGCCTATTACTTTATAGCCCGTCCTCTTCACTTTACCTCCTCACTTTTCTACCTCTCCCACAACACTTATTTACACATCTATTAAGGCTTTCTTAGAAGCTCAGTCTTTCCCAGTCTGTTTAGTCTCTACTTAAACTAGAAGTTTCAGTAGAATACTGCAACATATTTTAGTGAACATTTACCTTTCACACAGAACAAAAGAAACAAAACTATTTACATATTGGTTTACTTTAATATTTATTTATATATTTATTTTCAATCTGGTAGAATTCGTGGCTCATACCTTTTGAGATCCACTATGTTTCTTACTCCCAGGCGTTTGCCTGTTAATGGGTACTCTAAATAATAAGCATTCACATTGGGTATGGACACTATTTTAAATGGTCCATTATATATATATTTAAATTTGCTGATCTCGTTATTAATTTCACTTGACTTTTCATGTGTTTTTACAAGAACGAGATCACCTATTTTGAATTTAGGATTCCTTACTTTTTCGTCATGACGACGAATTCTCGCATCTGCTTGTTTTCTCATCTTGTCTTTTACTAAGTTCTTTTTACTATCATAATCTAATTCAACTCTATCTGGAAATTCTAGTAGGTCTTCTACTAGACTTTTACTTCTCGTCTTTTTCAGGATTTCTTCTGGAGTAAATCCAGTGCTCTCGTTTGTTAATGAATTCATGATTTCTTCGAATTCACTCACATACATGCCCCACTTCTTGTGGTTACTATGGCAGTACGTCCTAAATAACCGACCTATCTCACGCATATATCTTTCTGTCGGATTGCTTGATGGGTGATAAGCTGAGATATGGACCACTTCTACCTGTTTCTCAGTTATCCCATCCTTCCACATTTTTGAGCAAAACTGAACACCATTATCTGATAGTATTCTCTTTGGCTTCCCTACTTTCACAAAATAATCACACACCATTTTATCATACACAGCTCTGGCAGTAGCTTTTCTCAAGGGATATAGCTTTATATACTTTGAGAAAAGTTCAACTGCTACAAATATGTACACAAAACCCCCCATGGTTTTCGGTAATGGTCCAAAGATATCTACTGCTACTATTTCTAATACTTCATCAGGTTTTATTGATTGCATGGGCCCTTGATTAGTCGCATTTGTTACTTTCGCCTTTTCGCATAGATCACAAGATCTTATCCTCTGTGCTACCCTTCGTGCCATGTTGTTAAATGTAATGCATTCATCTAACTTATCGGTACACTTCCGTGCACCACAATGGCCATATGCCAAGTGAACATAATCTATCAGCACTTCAGTGTGTCGTTCCGGCCAACATACTCTCCACTTCCCTGGATTATTTAATCTTTGAAGATACAGTACATCTTTATGTATTTTATATGAAGCCCTTATGTTAGTTGCGTCCGGATTGTCAAACTTGACCTTTACCGACTTGAGTGCATCATCATCACTTTGATATCTTCGCATATTCCGACATATTTCCCTAATTTTTTCTCTTCCTTCCGCTTTTTTGAAGTAATTCACCTCAAAAACATCTTCCCTATTCTTTACACTTTCTAGTGCCTCACATCCTTCCGGTAATCTCGACAAAGCATCCGGTACTGCATGTTCTTTCCCTTTAACATACTTGATCTCTATATCAAATTGTTGTAAAAACAGCGCCCATCTGGTCAACCTGTTATGTAACAATCTGCAGTCCTTCAAAAATATTAAAGCTTTGTGGTCTGTATGGACCACAGTCTTATGTCCCCATAAGAAAAGTTGAAATTTCCTAAAACCCCATACTATAGCTAAAGCCTCCTTCTCTGAAACCGTATAGTTTCTTTCGTACTTAGACATTGTTCTACTCGCAAATGCTATTTGTCTATGAGTTTTTTCCCCATCTATCATTACCTCCTGAAATATGGATACTCCCAATCCATAATCTGAACTATCTGTTGCCATGTGGAACGGTTCACACAGGTCAGGGTGCCATAACTTTATGTTTTTAGCCAAATTGTCTTTTAGCCGGTTGAATGCTGTTTCACATTCCTTAGTCCACATATACACACTGTTCTTCTTAAGTAGGTTGTTCAGATGTGGGCTATTGAACACCTGATCATCCACATACTTACGATAAAAGGAACAAAGTCCTATAAATGACTTTAGTTGTTTTTTATTCTTGGGAGCCGGACAATTTCTTATTGCTTTGACTTTATCGGGATCCTTTCCAATTCCCTCTGGTGTTACTATGTGACCTAAAAACTTTATTTCTTTCTTCACAAACTCGCATTTTTTCAGGTTCAGGGTCA
This sequence comes from Schistocerca serialis cubense, assembly GCF_023864345.2. Lineage (NCBI taxonomy): Eukaryota > Metazoa > Arthropoda > Insecta > Orthoptera > Acrididae > Schistocerca > Schistocerca serialis. Next base: position 52,359,518 of record NC_064645.1, on the reverse strand, counting down.
TTCCTCCTTTAATTAAAGCTTTGAACACCCTGTCGCATAACTCCATGTGCTCTTCCCATGTCCTTGTAGCAATTAACAGATCATCTACATAAACCGTGATTAGCGAACTAAGTTCACTCCCTAAAATTTTGTCTAAAGCCCGAATGAACACTGAAACGGAAGTATTTAGGCCAAATGGTACCACTGTGAAATGGTAGCATTTGCCATTGAATAAAAATGCCGTGTACTTCCTAGACTCCTCACTTAATGGGATTTGCCAGTATCCTGCAGTTAGGTCTAAACTAGTCATGTACTTTACACCATTAAACTTCTGCAATAAATTATCTATGTTCTCTGGACGATCCAACTCCCTCTTCACTACTTTATTCAGAGTACGAGCATCTATCACTATTCGTACACTTCCATCCTTCTTACCTACTATCACCAGTGGGTTATTATATGGGCTAGAACTCCGTTCAATGACCCCACATGAAACCATTTTATCTATTTCTTTTTGAACTGCTTCTTTCTTAGACAAGGGTACATTATATGGTGGTTTAAAGAAAGGTTCATGCTCCTCTACCTTCATGCAGTACTCATAATTTATCACTCGTCCCGGTTTGTCTGAAAATACCTCCTGATTTTCTTTCAGAATTTGCCATAGATCCTCCCTTTGTGCATCAGATAGTCCTTCCGTTTTATCCACTACATTTCGAAGGAGTGTCTCCTTATTTCCATCTTCAACTATCTGCCTCACCAGACACCAATCGAATTTTTGACCTATTCCTGAATCATGATCATCTCTAAATTCTACCCATCTCAGCTGGTTCTCTTCCATTACTCTAGATGATTCAAATGGTATTTCTAATACCGCACTATCAACTTTACAAACTATTATCCCTTTGTCACAATCTATAATTACTTTCTGTTTTATTAACCAGTCAATGCCTAAAATGATCTCGGCACTGAGCTCTGGAACTACTAAAAATGCATTCGAAAATTGCTTGTTTTTTATCTTAAATTCCATCATCACTTGATGTTTAACAGGTTTACTACATTTCCCTGTCGCCCCTATCACTTTAACACCTGTTACTGGCATCATGACTACTCCTCGTTGCTCTTTGATCACCTCAAAAAATGTGTGCGAAATAGCACTTATTTGAGCACCCGTATCCAACAATACATATAAATCGTACCCACATACATTAATGGGCAGGATTGTTTGCATCCTATTGTCCTCTTTCATACTTTCTTTATCTTCCCATAATAAATCCTTTTCCACCGCCAAGTCTTGCCATATTATTTTTCCGGTTTTTATACTGACCATTCCATCTGGAGGTTTCTTTCTCCTTTTCATCCTAAATTCTTTCACCACTTTCTCCAATAGTCCTTCGTCTAGGCTCTTTGATGCTATCTCGTTCTCATTCGAATCTGTCATGCCTGAACTCTCGGTTGCGGGATCGGAAACTTCCTCTACTTCTTTTTCTCCCTGGATGCTTTCTGATGATTCTGACGATAATTCCTCCTCCTTAGAAATATGACCTTCTTCGGATTCAAATAATTCTTGCAAATTATAATCCATTTCTCTACTTTCCCTTTGTTGGATAGTACATTCGCCACTCTTACTTTCATTACTTTCCCCTACTAATGGAATTCCAGTCTCACTCAACTCATTTGCTTCAGTACTACAGGGATCACAACACTCTCTCTCTTGGTTAGATACACTTTCTCTAATTTCTTTAAAAGAATCTTCATCACAGTCATGTACTCTTGCTGTCACTAGGTACACATCATAATCGGTATGGCTCTCTAACACTGTCATATTCGGGTCCAAATTAATCACTTGAGTGGAAGATCTTTCTAATTGTGCTGGCTGGCTTTTGAGCTGATGTACATATTCTGCATACGAGGTAATTTCTGAATCGGCATGCGTCTCTGCACTATGCCCCTTTTTCTTATCCACCCTTTCCTCTTTAATTACTTCTCGATGCGATTCGTCGACTATTCGTACGAACCTTTTACCATACGTCACATCACTCCTACCTTGCCCCTGCCTCTCTGCACAGTTGCCATCCCTACCGACAAACAACGCCTTCTCTGACTCTTCCTTCATCAATTCGTCACTCTGACCTCGAATTGTACTTATTTCATTCACGTGAGCCTTCACATCCGACCGATATTCTTTTCCTACTTCATTTCCCTTAATAATTCCCCCCTGCTCTCTCTCCTCTGTTTGTATCCCTGCATTATACTTCGCAAAGTTTCGTTTATGTAACTGCTCTTCAGGCGAACGACGCACTATCCTGCTATAGTACTGAATACTCCGATCTTCCCTATATTTGGGCCATTTCTTTCTTTCCGCGCGCGTTAGGCCCTTGACCTGCACGGTATTTAGTTTTCCTGATTTTGATAATGCATCCCGTTTCCCTGATAGTGTCCTCTCCCTCGCTGAGAGTTACCTCCTCGACCTCTTCCTCTCATCATGTTAATTTGCGGTTCATTCCTACCACCTTTTACTATTCCATTCTGATTTCTGAAACCTCGAAACTCTCTAGTTTCACGCCACCTATCTTCATTCTCGATTTTTTCTAAAAATTCATCGAATGTTCGATGAGTGCCTCCTACATAACGCTTTGAATCGTCAGGTAGCTTTTTCCACAACTCCCACACTATCTCCGATTCTGATCTACGATCTTTAAGATACTCCAAACGCTTGAACCATCCTTCACAGTATTCTTTCATGAGCCCACGCCCATGTTCTGGCATTCTGGCGACAACGAATTCTCTCCACAACCTATCCCTCTGTTGTGTGCCCCAGAATTCCTCAAGGAACTTTTCTTTGAAGTCTGTAAACTTCAAATTGTCGATATCCAAATTCAATCCCCAACGTTTAGCATGACCTGCTAAAGCGTCTATTACTAAATTAATTTTTTCTTTATCCGACATGTCTGTTGGTAAGACACGTTCACAATTTTTTATAAAATACATTGGATGCCATCCACCTTGTTTCTTTTGAGGATCATATTTTTCCTCCCTACTCAGTATTTCCGATTTTTGCATTACCAATGGGATACCACTACAGTTAAGAAACGTCTGATTCTGAACTTGCTGACTTAACAATTTTATCTCATTACGCAGTGTATTTTCCTGCTCCTGCACACATGCATCAAAACTCAACATGGTATTGCGCAGTGTTTCAATATCAGCTGCTGTTTCTTTAACAATCTCTTTCTTTATAACTGGTACTATCACCTGTAATTTACTTTCAATTATTGGTTCTAATTTTTCACTAACCAAAGGTTCCACTGATTTCTCTATTCTCTGAATTTCGGTATCAAATCTTTTCTCTATTTCTGTGACTTTTCTCTGAACATTTGTTATTTCAGCCCTAATGCTATTTACTGATTTGTTTACCTCTGTGATACGCTGGCTTTGCGTATTCAAAATATCTAAATTGGCTTTTATTTTACCAGATAGGTTTTCATCCAGTTGGGATATATGACTAGCCATTTCTGCTTTCAAACTAGCATTCCCTTCTCGAATTTGCGCCATCATACTATTTAACAAACTTGTTAATTCCATATCCTCTCCCTTGTGACTTGGATTCACAGATACATTGGGTTCACTTTTCACTAGCTTTGGTTTCACTTCCCGTTCCTCCTGTTTTGTGGGTGTGGATTCATCTATAGGATTTTCCAACCTTACAACAGTATCTATGGTCCCTAATTCTGGGTCTGACCTTGTAATGTTTTCGTCTTGCTTGTTACTATTCGACTCCATCTTATGCTGCTGTATTTCGTGCCTAATAGAAATGTTTATTAAACCAAGTATTACTTGTTTAACTCCTACTATTGGACTTTCTTTTGCTGCTTTGCAGGTTGTCGTCTTGAACTTACCAATTGTGGTATATTTGTCTACAACAGAATTTAAAATTTAAAATTTTCTTGAAACTACAAGTTTATATAAAACACTTTTATTGCAGCCATTATTCTACAAACTTGGTAAAGTCCTGTCACGGTCGCCACATGCGACCGAACCGCCGAATCTTTCCATCAGTAAATGGGATATGTTCTCAACTGACTCAGTTGTTTTAACCCCTCCACTGACAGAATGACCCGCTTCCTACTTCCGTATGTATAAAGCCAATACGGACTTGTAGCTGTCACGCCTTTGCGCTTACTGCTACGTATTTTAACCGTAAATAGCTCAGCCCTAATGGTAAGAGTTAGTAGTGAATTCACGTTATTGATCTTTGAAGACAGCACAGCTGCCACAAGCTCAGCTCACTTTTACTCCACTCCTACCCTCGCCATTACACCACATTAACTAGGTGCTATATAGACCTTGCTAAATTCACTTGCGTATACATTTCTGACCGTTACTCGCCAGTATTTACCTATTGGATTAGTACACTCCTACCCGGACTATTTCTCAAAGAGCTGTGATGATTGAACGGGTTCGATGCACGGCCTACAGTGCCCTACAGTTCACACGGTAACACTGCCTACCTGACCCACTTAACTTGGTAGTGAGCTTATGTATCCAATCACCACTGCTAGCAGCAGTAGATAACCCTATCAGCACGACGAGAGCAGCAGACTTACCGTCGAATCCTCCTGAAAATACTTATAACTACGGTCGCCAGCTCTGAAGGAGCAAAAGAATAAATCAATTTTTTGGCTCGTTTCAAAGTGAAACGGCTTGAGTTGAATTTAAACTTAATTCTGAATATTACTATTTCTGATCATTCTAGGTGATTCTACAAAGCAAATACTCTCTCAATTTCTGTGAGTTGATTTGGTAATTACCACCAAGACAATTTAAGCAACTTAGGTTAACAAACTTCTACCCTTCAACTTATTTAATGATTTTGGGATATTACTCTTTGGACAATTGCTATAGAATTAGTTAAGTGACTTTACTTGAAAGGTTACTCAGAAAAATTTAAGTAACTATAAATAGGCGACTCATTCTGGTGTGACCATTGCTCTTTTCAACATTCTTATACGCTAAATTATTCTACAACCAAAAGAATTGTAAATGAAAGAGGCGATGGTGGCCTCAGTCTGATTTCACTACACTATGTTTCAGGTTACTACACTTTACAAGGAACAACATGCGTCGTAATTTTGCTCATTACTATATTCTGTCTTCTGCACTTGCACAAAAGAAAACTGGTATTCTCCTTTTACATGTATACAAAGTTCGACTTAACAATTTCAAGCAGTCTTGCCTTGGGTAGACGTGTCGGTGCTGGTGGTGATATGCATGTGGCTAACGCAGCTCTTCCTCTTCACGCCTCGTGCCCTTAATGGCGGCTGGAACTACGAGCTGTAGCACTCGTATAAGCTACTGCGCGTCCGCCATAAAATCTGGGCGCAGGAACTCTTACACTCAGCCCCAGTGGCATAGAGACGGCTTCGACAACCATTCGTCGCGTTCCACTCCACAAACGGCGACGATATTCGCCTCTTCGCTGTTGCACAATTACTTTTGCGTGAGCACAGTTACGCACGTCCGCTCACGTCAACACTCCCCAGGCCATTCCATTGTTCAGTCCCTGTGTCTCCAGCTACCTCTAGCTACGCTCGTATCACCAAGAGTGGGGGCGTTCCCCTACCACCTTTTCACCGAAATCATTTAGTATTTAAGAATATTTATATTTATTGCCCTGGAGTTCATACCAGTCATAATAATTTACTACTAGCGCTTTATAACATTAAATCATACAGTAATAGCTTATAAATACCAAGAAAAAGAATACATTTGACTCCGAGAGTTCTGTGCATTGTCTGAGACAGCGCTAATTCCCAGTTTCGCCAATAGATGGCATCAGGGTGCACTCCCTGGCAGTCTCACACCAGCGCGCCCGTTTCCGACGCGCGGGCTCCAAATTACTGTCAGCCCACCATCATTTCAGTTCCGTTACAAGTTGCAGATCTGGATTAGCATTGCCAGTGACTGTTTTCGTTTCACCGTTTGTTTTTCTGCTTTTCCTAAGTAGTTGGTGGCGGTTTCGAAGACCTGAAAGCTTACAAGCTTGATGCGGGAGGTACGTGTCCTCTTAGGAGAAATTTGCCACTACGAGACTGTTGAATTTGGGCAGGAACCCGGCCACCGGTAGACAGGCTCGCCTTGTTCCTCAGCTCGATCTCCACACGTTGTGTTGAAAGAAATCTGGAATTCCTCAAAAAAGACTGTTAGCCTGATGGGAGATTTGCATGCAGGCATGGCTTCCCTCAGTGCGTGTGAATGTTCGTTAGGAGGGACACAGAGTAACATTCAGTTTAAACTGTGAGGATGCGGCCTTCTGATTGCGTCATACTACGATTTTCGGGAGGGCCAATGTGCAAAGTTTTCCATTCGTCAATTTGAGAATCATGTCTGTAAGCGGGAGAAGCCTCCTCGCTCCAGCTGTGTCTCAGAGACAGGCTGAAGCATAATTAGATAGAAAAGAGTAGGCGATCCCTTTACGCTCTTACGTGTGTTTCATTCGTCGGAACTCAATTTCCGCGCTGAATGGACAGCGGTTTCTAGTTATGCAAGCAGGACAGACGAGTTTCGGATGGCTCTTTGAGCCCACACTTCGTTTTAGGCATTTGAAGAGCAAACACTTCGCTTTAGGTCTAAACTTTGCTTTAGAGTACACTTGGTTTTAGACCCTAATAAGCTACACACTTGAGGTTAGGATAGGAGAGATGACTGATGAGACCAGCCTTGATGCTACTGGAAGCATGGCTGTACTTAAGCACTAAGAAGAGAGAAGAGAGAGAGCAGGAATGATATCCTCCAGCCGCCATGCCGCCAGCTACCTTATTCACGCTCAGTGTGCATCGTCGCACCCGACAACGTCGTTCAGACGCGAAGTTAAGTCGCTCCCTTCAGCGAACGTAGTCTGTGACCTTAAGGTCATACATCCAGCTTGTTGCTCTCAACGCAGGTATAGCAATTCCATGATGTTCACTCCTATTTTTCCGCGCACTTTCCTACATCTTATGAACAATTTATGCGGTCAATGTTCGTGTCCACGAATTATTAACGTAACTGTGTTTTATCTTCCCTATCCACCTGTGCCAAGCTTACATACTTTAACATTATAATCCCTTGTCCGCTTCTCAATGGTTGTTTATAAATGTCAGTGGGCAAATGTCATGCCTAAAGACAATGAATGTAATTGTTACAGTGACCGTTTGTTTCCCTTCATAACTATAAGCTCCCTCCTCCCAATAATATGTCTAAGCGAGTGACGTGGAACCCATTTGTTTCGTGCTTAATTGAGCCACTCCTATTAATATTCGTTTAAATAAGACTTTTCCGTTGCACAACAGTATGCTCCTTTTAAATTAATTTGCATGAACATCTGGGGCTGGTTCCTCACTTTGCTGGTCACCAGAGTTCGGTATTTTTCATCCTAGGGCGTATGGTCTTATGACAACGACATCTATACGTGCACTGAAAACCAGATATTGAGAACAGTTATACAGTCGATGGGATACAGTTAAAATCGATGGCATTATATAAACGAAGAAGACTGCTAAGAAAGCAATACATATGTTTTTGGGTTGGATCCGCCTCTAGCGAAACGATTTTGTTTTTTTTATCACAGACATGTCTCACTGCAGTTGCAGCATCATCAGTGGGTTTTTTATTTTATGGCCGTTAAACATAAGGAATGTTCTTTACTGTTTATATATATGTAAATATTAGTTTTTAAATCGTAATTACAGATTTTTGAACAGCAGGGACAACAACAAAATTGTGTTTTTCTAAAGGTGGACCCCACCCAAAAACATATGCATTGTTCAAGCAAACGCAGACAAAAGAGCTTTAGCCTCAAGATGATTATTAAGAGCGCAGTTTGGGAGATTGTCACCTGGTAGCTTTTACGAACAAAGACTGTTTTCAGTGGGTGATCGACGACTTCGCAGCAGCTAGCAGCACATGCAGCAGTTGCTGTACAACATTACCACTTCACAGAGTTATGGCAGTGCAGTTATTTTACATCATGATGCTACGTGCTGCAGAACAATCTGGTGTATTTATACTAAATGCTCTTTTTGTGATATTAAGTGTCAAGTGAAGAATGAGTTGTGTTTTATAGAACTTTTCTAAAAAAGTCTTGAAAACCATTGTGGATTGGAGAAGAGTGGTGCATGTATTATTAAGTGTATGCAAATGCTAACTGGAAATATAAAAGAGAATTTGAAACGATTTTTGAAAAACTTCAGTGCACCATTTAAGGCAGAACAAGAACAACTTCGGGGATATTAAAAACCACCTAAGTCCAACGTTAAAGCTAGAGTAGAAATTCAGTACAAAGGAACGGTATTTTAGTTACGTATAACCGGTATTTTTCGATATTTGTTTGGTCTCAATTATAGCAGATATTTTATTTCATACTAATAACCGAATAAGAACGCTGTAATATCAATTAGCCATAGCAGCAATGCAGAGGCTTTTCGTTTTTCAATAAATCTTTTCAAAACGGAGTAATTTTTATTCGTAAAATTTGCATCGGTTTGAAATATTGCGTTCTTATAGAATATAGGAAAAGCGATGAGTGCTTCTTTAATAACATACCGACAGAAACGAACAACAAACACATTGCGTAAGAACTGCCATGTGTCGTGGCTTAAGGTATGCCTGTACGTGCGGTGTACAAGACTTGCCTCCGCGTGGTCTGCATGGCAGGTTCTCACTATCGCTGCCGGACATCCGCTGTATTGCAGAAGTGTGCCTATCCTAGTCTAGAAATATTTTTACGAAGTGACGTAGCAATGACGTACAGTGTTTCATTGAAGATTAAGGCCACTTCTATGAAGTAATAAAAGAGGGGGGAAATTGTGGTAAAACTAATAAATTAAAAACTAACAGTTCATTCTTTAGCATACAATAAAAATAGAAAGTAACTGATCTGCTGCCTGTTTCTATATAATATACCTTTATCTGTCTGTAGCCCTTGAAAACCGACAAAGTAATACGAAAAATTGAGTTCTTCAATCTCCGTTTTCAACCTTTAACACTGACCTCGTAATGCCCAAATAATGGTATGATCGCCGATTACAACATGATTTTTAAACAGTTTCAAAAAATACGGATCAATAGGAGAACCCCTTGTCAATTTTTGTGATTTTCAACCACTTACCACTTTTCGAAAAATCGTCAAACAGTGGACAAACTAAGTTTTCTTTGATTTATCTATTTAATATTTTAAACTGGCGTAGAAAAACAGCGAAACAACCGAAAACCGGTTTTAGCCATCCCTAGGTCAAGTACGCATGTGCTAATGCGGTAGCATCCGTATGTGTATTCAGTGTTTACGTTCTTTAGTCCCGTGGTAAAACAATAATCGACTTGGTATGTTTCGGAACGAGAAAGGATGACCTACTAGGATTGTACGGAGTATAATTAGACAAAGATACGGATAAGTTCATTTAAAACAATTTAAAAATAAGAAGACAAAATCTGTGTCAAGTCCTTGGCTACAAACTGAAATCATGAAATGCTTGTACATACTGTAAATTACCAATGCAAATAATAATATTAAACTTATAAATGTAGAGTATCCACGAAACCTTTAAAATTATTCTAAATAGAAATGAAAATTCCCGATTCGTTGGGGGCATTCTCGTAAATTACACAGAACACAACAGCACGAAAATCGATAGAACGCGAGTTGTTTGCGAATGTAGGAGAGATGTGTCTCAGTGTGTAGACAGTAAGAATGAAATATTCGTGTTAGCACACGTAATAAAACTGCGAACGCTCACGTGAATGATAATCACAAATGGTAAGTTTGCAGCGACACAGTAAAGCGAAACGTATATAGCGAAATGCTTACTTGCGTTCTGTGGTTAGGGACAGTGAAATGCTGAGCAAATCCAATGGTAAATAACGCAGCGGATGTACTCTTCAAATAAAGTGATGCACTTCGCCGATCACAACGATTGAGGACGTAAGTTACAATTGCTACTCTGGCAGGCCTCATTAAACCAGACGGAAGACTGATGACTCAAAAAAATGCATTTCCATACAAATGTGTCCACAGCCATTCGTAAAATCCTTTTAAATCACGTAGTTTAACTGCTTTGCGAGTTTTAATATTTCAGATCTGTGAATCAGGATTCATCAGACATTGTTTGGAAGCAAAACGGCCGATAGCTCATCGCTTCGGGTCGTTTTACCATTACGTACATACAAAGTAGAACCTTTGCATTATTTTTCTAAGAAATCCGATTTCAGACTTTTTGCCACTTTGTGCATGGGGGTCAATATAATCTATATGGAAGTCAATACAATCTATTTTCACTGTCAATGCTTCAACCAGTGTCGACGTACAATAACCACCAGGGGCTGATACATCGAGAGGACATCAAAATAGCGATGACAGAAGTAACATAGTAAAGTTTATGAAAGTTAACCAAATGGCAATAAGTTTAGTGACGCGTGTTAAACTAGCAACCGCACTTGCGATGTGTCTTTCCGGGGGCCAATCTTTCTGAACTGCTATGCATGCATTCCCGTTACAGCTAAATACTTTCTTCCAAATTCTATTCTGCCAGTAATGAAAGATGCGTTACAAAGAACTAGATCAACAATTAAAATGTCTAGACGTATATATTGTGGAGAAGTCAGCGTTTCAGATGTCATGGCACATGCCTCTAACCCATGCCAAAAGAACAAACTGATGCATTTTGGAGCAGTGCAATGCCTTCTGGTATTACGGGGGTCGTCAATAAAAGATATCTTGCGGGACATCAGAAAGCTCTTCCATGCATGTCTCACCACGAGCTGTTTCACGTGGAATGGCGATTTCCACGAACAGCTGGAAGGCGTCGCCATGGGTAGTCCTCTCAGTCCAGTGGTGGCCATCTTCTTCATGGAACAATTCGAAGCACAGGCACTGGACTCGGCGACTTGCAAACCTAAGGTGTGGTACAGGTACGTCGATGATACTTTCGTGGTGTGGAGCCATGGTGAAGAACAGCTCGGTGACTTCCTAAGACACTTGAACACCCTCCATGCCAACATAACATTTACCATGGAAGTAGAAAAGGACAAGAAACTGCCATTTCTAGATGTGCTGGTCACAAGGGACGGCGAAAACCTGGGACACAGCGTGTATCGAAAACCGACACACACGGACCAATACCTGCACAAACTATCAAACCACCACCCGAGCCAGAAAAGGCATGATTAGTACGCTCGTAACGAGAGCAGGACGAATATGTGAGCCGCAACACCTCAAACGAGAAATGCAACACCTGGAAACTGTCTTGAGGAGCAATGGGTACTCCACAAATTATATTAGAAGTGTAACAAAGCGAAACACTCGGCGAAATAAGGAACCAGAAAAAGAAATGTCGGCTACGGCCTTTCTGTCGTACATTCCCAGAGTGACGGACAGAATCGGCCGTATATTGCGCAAACATGGCATAAAGACGATTTTCAAACCGACAAGGAAGATCAAAGAGTGTCTTAGATCGGCGAAGGAGAAAACAGACCCACTTGCAATGTCGGGAATATACCGTATACCATGCACATGCGGAAAAGTTTATGTCGGAATGACTGGACGATCCATTAACACCAGGATCAAAGAGCATAAGCGACATTGTAGGTTGGGGCAGGTGGAGAAATCGGCCGTCGCAGAGCACCACGCACTGAATGAGACCGACCACGTAATAAAATTCGCCGACACGGAAGTTCTGGCTGTAGAGAAGCACTATCACACGCGCTTGTTCAGAGAAGCTGTAGAAATCCAAAAACACGCGAACAGTTTGAACAAGAAAGAGGAAAGCCTTAAGGTAAACGGATCCTGGCTTCCCGTACTGCAGCGAACGACCGTCACAGGTAGCAAGAGGAGAACCGCACCGGAAATGACAGCGGAGAAGCCCTCGGACGTTGGCGCGGCAGGTAGATATACAGTCTGCGGCCGCGATCTCGGCTCCAGTTCACCACCGGCAATGGAGGGTGAAGCTTTGACAATGCCAGCCACTCGTGCTGGCGAAACGTCAGAAAAATCATTAGATGAACGTCGGCCGAAGAACCCGAGACAGAAGCCAAAGGGCAGTTTGTCAACAAGTGGCCACGAAAGCCTTAACAATTTTGAGCCACAGAATAATTCTCCGTTTCATTGTGCATTCACAGATGTTCTTCTGGCGACTCCCACAGTGGCCAGGGTGTCAGTATATTAAAAGCTTTGGAAAGCCCCCAAAGGCTTCGTTGTACTAACTTGTTTCTTCATGCTGCAAACATCACATGAACAATAAATAGTGCGGTAAAAGGAGAAAAGTAGACTCTGCTCATCTTTTCGAGAAGAGGGCGGCACGCACTAGAAGAGCTTGTACACTAAGCTAGAGTCCTTACATATGCACTATAAAGAAGTTGCTGCTTTGCTGACGGAAAAAAAATTCTGCTAATAGATTACAGGGAGATGATAATGAGCTTGCAGGAAGAACTGTAGATGTCCTGAAACCTTTTGAAGAGTTCACAGATGAATTAGCATGCAAAAAAGAGCCTGCAATGTAGTTAGTTCTTCTTTGGTTTTACAAACATCAACAAATTGCAGTATCAATGACAATGACTGTGAGGTTAGTTTAGTTAGTGCAGCACAATTTCGTCATGAAGCTAGGAAAGGATAGATAGATAGATTATTAACTAGCGTATTTGATGTCTACTAACTGATATATATTATTCGACAGGATGTACAAAGAATTAAAAATCGAGCCCTGCTTTTTCTGTGTGCAAAGATTGTAATTACTTCCAAACTTAAAATTCCTGCGTTCCTTTGGCCGTCTTTCCGTGACCTCAGTACGCTTGACATAAATGAGAATCAGTACATTCCTAGGAGTGTGTGAGAAATGTGTGCAAGTCACGTAGGTATAACATGCAATCATTAACGTAATCGTTTCTGTATAGTTAGTACATAGTGATGTATAGCCAAACGGAGGTATTATAAGTGGTATTATATTTTATCAACGTAAAACACATTTTTTCCGGGTACCCTTCATGATTTCCACGTATTTTGTGCAGCTTCTTTGTCTTTTGTTCATTAACACAGAGCGTTCAGGTGCAGTGTCATCGCTGCCCACAAAGAGGGATAGTTTCAAAGACAGGAAGAATAACAAATCTCCCACAGCAGATCCCTGTATTTTTATGCGTCTGTGGATGAACGCTTAAAAGTGGTTAAGCAAACGTGGAAAAGACCTACCAGGGCTGGCTGCAGTTTCAAGACGCATTTCATGTATCCCAAAAACAGCAGCAAAGCTGACATGCTATTAACAAATCGCCACAGCCAATAAAATCCAGAACGGTAATCAACAGAAAACTATAATTTTTTCCTCTAGCAAACAAGTGAATAGAATGAAATGTTACCGTTATAAATGCGTAATGCCGTTCGTATGACGGCCACCCGCTACATTTCAGTTGCAGTATTTATTTACTGTGCATGTAGTTTACTATAAATGACAAGCAGAATAAATCTTCTGTTTAGAAACGACTCCTTTCCTTTTTCAGTGATTGTACTGAAATATTAAATTATAATCTTTGTACTGTATTAAGTTAACTGTGTAACGAAAGCATCCTTGGAAACGTTACATTTTTATTAAAAAAGAGATAGTGCGTGGTGTGGGAAGAGAGAGAGAGAGAGAGAGGTGCTGGATTCTTGCAGTGCGGAGAGGCGTGCAAGGTGAGACGTAGGAATAGGTGATACCGAACGGTTAAAACATATACCGGTATTTCAGTTCTGAATAACCGGTATGTTTCGGTATTTGTTTGGCCTTGGTTATAACAGGCGTTTTTTAATTTTTACAAATAACCAGATAAAAAACCGAACTATCAATTAGCCACAGCAGCACTGCTAAAATTTTTGGTTTTGAAATAAACCTTTTTTAAAAACAAGTAATATGTATTCATAAAATTATCATTGCTATGAAATGTTGCCCTTTAATTGAAAATAGGAAAAGCGATCAGTGCCACTTTAATAACGAAGTCGACAGAAACGAGCAACAAACACATGGCAAAAGAATTGGTACAGCGTTGCTGAACAGTAGTCAGGCCTGGATCTTTGTGGTGTTGAGGGCGGGGAGGGAGGGGAGCAAGTCACGCACGTTGGTCTATCGACTGTTCAAACGATTTTGAAACGCATCCCTGTTGATTTTTGAACATTTTTAATACATTCTAAGTTGATTTCTGAACGGATCATATGTTGATTCTTGAATGCGTGCATAGTGTGCATGACGTCTCTGCCAGGGAAATCCCCAACACACGCAGAAATAAAAAACTTTCCCATAGACAAAAGGCGACCGAACTACACGAATAAGCCGATTCAACCCAAACGGTTGAATACTAATCGCTGGTTTGTTTATGTGGTTGATTGTGTGTGTCAATGATAAGCGTTGGTATAATTACTAGCGAAATCCATAGATTAAGACTACCAGAGTGGAAATAAACGACTAGCAGTAATAACAGGTAGGAAAGATTACATTTTATCTTCTCGTCGTACCCAAGAAAATGAAATTTTGACAGAAAACTTTTGCCAGAACGCTATACTACTAGCGGCGAGTGGTACAGCCCCCCGTTAGCAGCAGCGTAAGTCCAGCCCTCGGAATGTGGCGGAAAACGCTTTGTAGAACACGTAACATCGCCTAATCGGAGAATAATCGCGGGATAATTGAACAGGTGATCTGGAGGGGTAGGTGAAGTTAACCGAAGAAAAAGTTCTGAGAATGGCAGGAACAGTTACAGGATTAGTGATGACTACATTTTTTGTTAAAACGAGGAACGAGAAGAAACGAGGACATCACACAAATCATGTGGAAGAATTGACGATTCCAAATGCATGTAAAAATTTCGTACTACTACTACTTATCGATCTCAAGCTTGAGAAACTGTAACATATGAATGAAACGTGAAACTAGTACCTAACATAAAGCTTTTTGCTTGTAGTAGGCCTAATAGGCGTTTGATATTGATACTTCTGTTATTTATGTAGTTGAGGTAGATGAAAGTGATCATTTGTGCCAAAATGATCTCTCTTATTTGGCGTGTGTTACAATTACTGTAATATTAGAATGGCCTATTTTGTTTTATGTAGCGGACAGTGACAAGATAGACGTAATCAGATCAAGAAACCACACCAATCTTGGGTACTATTCGTATTAACAGCTTTTTCAGTATTAGATAACGACATTTTGATTTTTCAAGTAGCAAAACGTATGACGAACTTTGATGAGGTAATAATTCTTTCGCAGAAAGAAAAGCACACCGTGTAAAACTGTAGCGAGATTAGAGAGGAAAAAAAAAAAAATGCTGGGCCCTAAGGATTGAAGGAATGTGTACTGTCTTGTTTGTCCCTTGTTTTTACTGCTTTTATGTTTCCTATATTTAATTTTATGTCACACAAAAGAGAAAGTAATAGGTAATAAAGAGTGCAGATTTTCCGAAGAGTTCTTATTCTCCCAGTCATGAATAATCCCACCCAGTGTTAATTGTTAGGTTTTTTTGAAAATGGGGAGGGTGGGTTAGGATGGGATGTCAAACCGGCTGACTGAGAGCAGGAGAGGCGCCACAGGACATTTTAATTTTCACTGTCCTGATTACAGATTTGGTGGCTTCCATTACAAAAGACAAATGTTTGAATTCCACGGAGCGAAATACAGTGGCGTACTATAGAAGAATGCTGGGGGTGAAGAGGGGTAGGGGTAACATTGCACTTTGGCACGCTTAAGACCAAATAACATGTCTCACATATCCTCGAACATAGGTGTTTTATATATCAAGCTCTCCTAAAAAAGATGTGCGCAACGAAATGAACACATCCTTTGAAAAATCAATTTTTTTAAAAGTTTTGACGTCCTATCTCAAACGCTCGCGGGGGAGGGGGGTGGGGCGCCACTATCAAGTTTTTGCCCTGGTTCGGAAATATCGTAGATCCGCGGCTGACATTACTGTAACTGCTAGTCGAGAAGCGTGTACCTGGCAGCGGGCAGGACACGTCCTACCCGCTCTACACAGTAGTTTATCGTTGACGTCGTGGGCTACAGGGTGGCACCATCCCTCGTCTCGAAGTATTTTAAGGAATGCAGTATCAGTGAATCACAATGTTCCATTTGCTTTAAAAAGTTAAAAACGGGAGCAACCACAACAAACTTGTGACATTATATAAGGAGAAACCGTAAAAGTTAACAATTCGTTCAATAGTTTAAGGTAAAAATAGAAAGTAGCTTATCAGCTGCCTGTGTCTACATAACATGTCTTTACCTGCTTGTAGACAAATTAACAGGAACAATAGAGCTCTTCGAACTGAGTTTTCACCCTTTAGCACAGACTATTCATGTTGTTGTTGTTGTGGTCTTCAGTCCTGAGACTGGTTTGATGCAGCTCTCCATGCTACTCTATCCTGTGCAAGCTTCTTCATCTCCCAGTACCTACTGCAACCTACATCCTTCTGAATCTGTTTAGTGTATTCATCTCTTGGTCTCCCTCTACGATTTTTACCCTCCATGCTGCCCTCTCTCAGTACTAAATTTGTGATCCCCTGATGCCTCAGAACATGTCCTACCAACCGGTCCCTTCTTCTTGTCATGTTCTGCCACAAACTCCTCTTCTCCCACCTCCTCATTAGTTATGTGATCTACCCATCTAATCTTCAGCATTCTTCTGTAGCACCACATTTCCAAAGCTTCTATTCTTTTCTTGTCCAAACTATTTATCGTCCATGTTTCACTTCCATACATGGCTACACTCCATACAAATACTTTCAGAAACGACTTCCTGACACTTAAATCTATACTCGATGTTAACAAATTTCTCTTCGTCAGAAACACTTTCCTTGCCATTGCCAGTCTACATTTTATATCCTCTCTACTTCGACCATCATCAGTTATTTTGCTCCCCAAATAGCAAAACTCCTTTACTACTTTAAGTGTCTCATTTCCTAATCTAATTCCCTCAGCATCACCCGACTTAATTCGACTACATTCCATTATCCTCGTTTTGCTTTTGTTGATGTTCATCTTATATCCTCCTTTCAAGACCCTGTCCATTCCGTTCAACTGCTCTTCCAAGCCCTTTGCTGTCTCTGACAGAATTACAATGTCATCGGCGAACCTCAAAGTTTTTATTTCTTCTCCATGGATTTTAATACCTACTCCGAATTTTTCTTTTGTTTCCTTTACTGCTTGCTCAATATACAGAATGAATAACATCGGGGAGATGCTACAACACTGTCTCACTCCCTTCCCAACCACTATTCATAATGCCCAAATAGTGGTGTGATCCTCGGTTACAACATGATTTTTGAACAGAGTTTCAAAAAATTATAATAAATAGGAGAACACTGGTGGTTTTTTTTTTGTAGTACTTAAACATTTTTCGAGAAAAGCAGCGAATGACAGACGGATTAAGTTTTCTTCTATTTGCCTGTTTAATTTAATATTTTGTTTGTGTGAAACTGAGGAAGTCAAGATTTTTCATCCCTGTTCGATTTCTTCGTTTATTTCAGAATGAAAAGAAGAGAAAATCGGCTGTTTCAGAAACCGGTTATTTCGAGCGCCTTTAAGAGTCACGTTGGACTGGCGTTGAAAAAACCGATATTACCGAAAACTGCTTGTTTCAGCAATAAGCGCCATCCCTAGGGGGCCGCCAACGAGGACCGGCCTCCACGTAGGCCCAGCCGCTGGCGGTTCCGTCCCCCCTTCAGCAGGTGGAGGAGTAACACGTGGCAGGGCCACAATGTGTTATATCCAGGATAGGGTTCGAAGGTGGATCCGCCACGTGTTACGTCCGGAGATGTATTCTATTTCCGAAGGTGGATCCACCAATGGGAGGACGGGGTCAGGTTTATGGGAGCCACCTGCGACATACACACACACACACACACACACACACACACACACACACACACAGACAAAGACATCCAGAAAATAGAGCAAATGCACTGCAACTGTAGAATAAGTGCTTCGAAGTGTCGAGATGCATTTGAGTACAGTGCTATACCACATCACCCGACTAATGTGCCGTTCTACCTCGTATGTAAGAATGATACCCACGAAGGATTGTCTCGCGCTGTCCAACGGACATCTGTCGCGTGATTAGGGTGGTCACGGGCCATCGCCGTACATCTATAGAGCATAGAAGGCTGTGTGATAGGCTCAGCGGGACGGCTTGTATGGTTGTTATGGATGGAGAATCTACACAGTCTTGTTACAAATATTGGTAACACAAATTATATCGAAGATGTTATGAGTTTAAATGTGCTTACATCCGCTGCAGAACCGTTTTGTGGAGAGTATTTCGCTATTTTCAGATCTATGGCACTGTCGAAAATAACGCACTGGTGGTTGAAATCGAGACTTCGTGATTGCTAATATTCATCCAGAGTCTCTGTGTATATGTGTGTAGAACTGCCAGAGGTGGATGGCTGCAGTTCGGACGCATAACTTGCTAACTGTTCGTCTATAAATGACGCTGCTGGAGAGATGCGCTCTGTAGGTAGAGAGAGAGAGAGAGAGAGAGAGAGAAGGGAAACTCTCATCGCCCAAGATGCTAGCTCTAGTGCACACACTGTCACCTGACGAATAACGTATTACTGGGGTAATGAAAAGAAACACTCAAAAGCTACAGTTCGTAGATATCCTGACAGACTTGTGGCTACGTATCAGAGTTCGAAAGTATAAACAGAGATAACGAAGCATATCTGGCAATCAAAAATAACACAAACTGTGGTGTCACCGCCAGACACCACACTTGCTAGGTGGTAGTTTTAAATCGGCCGCGGTCCATTAGTACATATCGGACCCGCGTGTCGCCACTGTGTGATCGCAGACCGAGCGCCACCACAAGGCAGGTCTCGAGATACGGACTAGCACTCGCCCCAGTTGTACGGACGACGTAGCTAGCGATGCACACTGACGAAGCCTCGCTCATTTGCAGAGCAGATAGTTAGAATAGCCTTCAGCTAAGTCAATGGCTACGACCTAGCAAGGCGCCATTAGTAACATTGCATGTATCTAAAGAGTCTCACTTGTATCGCCACAATCTCCAGATGTACCAAAAGGATGGATTAAAGTTAAGTATTCCAGAAGCTACGTACTTTTCTTTATAGCATTCATTACGTATCCTGTTTCAGACCTCACGCCATCCTGCTTTAGCTTAGCGCGTGCCTTTCGGCTTCTTCTCATTGTGTCTAGGCTGTCTTGTCTAGACACAACACAAACATATGGAAAAAAAATCTGAGCAGCAACAGAAATCAACTCTGTACATAAGTCAACTCCCCGTTGCGGACCTCTACACGATGGAGTGGAAATCAGATGGACATGTAGAACTGTTTCCAGACTCCGAGTTTCCTTCAAATGCAGCACTACATGATCTACAAATAATCTCTCTGATGGGTAGGAGCAGTACACGGAACTGTTTCCAGTCTTCGACTTTCCAATACATCCACCATCTGCAGTACTTGTTGAGCTTCATATTGGTCCGAAGCAACTATTACTGTACTTTTTATGATAGTCCTATCCAAAATGCATGCTTGTAGATAATCGGAAAGAATTTAGTAGTAGAAGATTCTGTGAAGTTTGGATGGTAGGAGACGAGGTACTGGCATAATTGAAGCTGTAAGGACAGATCGTGAGTCGTGCTTCGGTAGCTCAGATGGTAGAGCACTTGCCCGCGAAAGGCGAAGGTCCCGAGTTCGAGTCTCGGTCCGGCACACAGTTTTAATCTGCCAAGAAGTTTCAATTTCTTAGTGGGTTGGTGTAGAAGACATGCAAATATTCTCGTAGAAAAGCGAGCAACACATCGATATCTCAGCAATATGACTATAAACATACGTAAAACAGTCGAAGAAACATGAACAGTGACATAAAACCGGTAAAATTAGTGGAAAATCTAGTGTAATGACGAAAATTGATGTGAAATTCGCAAAATAGAGGGAAAAAAGAAGAAATATCTAAAATCGCGAAAACCTAGCAAAATTGCAGAAATTGACTGAGACTACGTAAAATTAGAGACAAAATACCATGAAATGATTACTGGCCGAAATCAATAACACTGCGTGTTCTGGAGAGTGGACTGATGCTATATATACATACCTTAGTGGAAAGAGAATGCGTTATAGAGACATGGTGTCAAGGCGAAGCAGCCATATTATTCTGCAGATGAGCAATATGACTTATACCGGACCATTATTTCAGCGTGCAAGAGGAAGGTTACCAGGGGAGGTGGCAAAGTGCGGTAAGACATCTCCTCTGACCACTAATCGTGGTGTTTATTTCCTCATAAGATGTCGCTGTTTCTCCGTATGAATTTTGAGCTACCAACGTTCGTTTTATAGGATCGTTGTGAACATTTCATAATTTCTGAACGACAATTGGGCTTGAACTTCGTAAACAGCAGGCGTCGTACACGTCTAGAAACCTACGTAGTGTTTGTGTTACAAAGAATCGATGTTTCCTTTGGTGTGCAAGGTAGTTGCTTGATGACCTTAGACTTTGTCATCATAGTTTATCGAAGAGAAACTTGCAGGGAGAATTATGCCAAGCCCTGGAAATATATTTCTTACATTCGAATATTAACAGCGTACATTCCACACGGCGCATTATAGCGAATTTGAGTGGAGAGCCGTGTAGTCCTCGGAATGTGTTTATGTTCCATGATCAGTTCTCTCTTTCTGACACCTTCTTCATATGGAACAATATTTCAGAATAGTTAGCTCAAGTGATTTACGTAAAATGTTTCACCCTCCTTTTTTATGTCACTGCCAGGGGTTTGTGAAACTGGGAGTAGATTTGCTTGACAGTTATCCTGTTTGCAGAGTTAGTGCAGTATGGTATGTAATTTCACATGTCAAACACCCTGTTACGCATTTGTCTTTTTCTCATAAGACACGTTTTTCATTGCTGGCGATCATTTTATGGGATTGATGCGTGCATAGCATCATTTGTGAACCATAATCGGATGTAAACAGTGGGAGCTATACAACTCTGGAAAGCTATATTTTGTACGTATCACGAAGTATCTATGTTTTTCTCTGGTGTAGAACGAAGCAGTTTTATCATTTTAAAGTTTGTCATAGTAGTGAGTGAGATGGAAAACTTGCAGGGAGGATGTATGTCAGATGTATGTCCTGCATTAACAGTATTAAGTGTTGCAATCCGCATGACTAATATTTCGGAAACAACATGGCTTCACCATTATACTGTGTTTAATTGCAGATATGTGTAGTCTTAAGAATTTTATGTTCTGTGAACATTTCTATTTTGCCAATACCTTCCTGGTATTGTCCCCAGGTACTACAACAATACTTCACAATTGACAGCACAGTTGATTTACGTAAAATGCTTCAACCTCTGTCCGTCTGGAGCTCCGTCTACATAAACCATCTGTTATATCACCACAACACTTTCATTTATACTATGCACCAATAAGAGGGCTAACCACCTCGACATGCACACAGTTGGAGAATCTTGGACACTTGGATGAGTGCTGGTGCGGAGCAGTCTTCACTGAACAGCAGTTGCAGACTCAGCTCGATCTGTTCCTTCGCGAGATGTGGAATGTAGCGGGTACAGTAAAGTCCTCTTTCTGGTCAATTGCAAATTAAATCGGCGACTGTGTCGCAGGCAGGGTTTGTCAAGGACGATGCGGGGAGCTCTTTCAATTTCCAACTTTATCCTATGAATGCGACAATAGTCTGTGACTCCCATCCACATTGCGGGAGATGGCCGGTCGTAATCGTAAATTACGCACTATGATCGAAGTGCTAGAAAAATGTAGGTAACCTAACTGCGTCAGTACAGGACACTGGCTGCTTTTCTTTGGTGTAAATGTCTGAGAATTAATCATGACTGGACATACTGCACAGTCATTTATCTACATTAGCAAACTAGCAAATGACACTCGCAGTGAACGGTGGTTTAGTGATGATAGAGAAATTGGGAAGCATGCTGCCATGTCATTGGTTGGCGTTGAAATTACGGAAAAACTGGTAAAACTGCTAAAATTGATCGCACTGTCAACTGTGGCGCTTATTACTGTACATTGCCCCATATCGATGGTGTCTTTTCCACCGTATTCGTCCACTGGTACGCTGTTGATTAGCACATAATAATAATCACGTACGTGGGTGCAATATGAGGAATCAATGCTCTCGGTCTCTTCGAAACGGAATACCGACACATCTACTACCTGTGGAAGATGAAATTAAATGTAGAGGACAGCTGTTTGGAAACGCTCCACAATGCCGCAAACTCTTCTAGTTCCCATATGTTGCGATGTCTTCAACATTTCTGTCAATAAGAAGCACCGGCTCTGTCTTATATTGAAGGCATGCTGTGTGTTGAGGGAGCAACATAGTTTACACCATGCAGTGTCCAGCTTTCTGTAAGCGCCAATGGATCGAGAAGTGTTAATATCAGTTTAGCACGTGACACAGACCTCAAAGTCATGATAGAAAAACAACACATGGCCGTGTACACAGCTGTAGTCATACGCTGTTCTGCCGTGTTGCAGCAACTACACAACAGCTTACGAAACAAAACAAAAGAGCCCACTGCTTGTGACTGACAGTCAGTGTGGTATTCCTCCAGTACAAGCGACTTCTATCACTGGTCGCCTGCTCCATTGGGCCAATAGTTGTTGTATATTTTATGGGGTCACCACATATGGTCTACGTCAACACACAGAGCGTATTTGTTTCCTGATATATCAGAAAACGTTAAAATGTTTTTGAAATGTCTACTACATGATATTAGTGAAGTTTGTATACAATAGTTCGTAATTTTACTCCGTAGGATGTTACAAAAATAACGAGAGGAGAGAGAGGGGGGGGGGGGGGGGGAGATACTGTGTTGCCATCAAAGACTCGGACCCCATTACACTGTCATATTTCTAGCGCGATAATCGTAGGAACATGATAATGGAGATTAGGGTAACGTAAAGAGTGACATTTATAGGCCGTCATTCGATATCGCTGAATTTTATGTGTTATGCACGGTTGTGAATTTCGTCCTGTTCGTCAGTGTGCTATTTTTCTCTTTGTGATAGCTCTCTACCTGTCACCCTTCTATATAATGGAACAGTGCTGTCGGAACGTGATGGGATTTCGAGAGAATTACGAGATGTCTGTGACTTGGCGGGGGACATCTCTTACTGATGGAAATGATGTGGATTTAAATGCTATATGTCGAAGACTGGGAAATTCGTAAGAATACAGTAGGCGAGCGATAGTATGACGAAAGGAGAGTTGAGAGGTGAGCTCTATATTGCTTCTCCTAAGTGGTGTGGGCAAACCTATTATATTCGTCTTGCGAAGTGACTACAGTGAGATAATTAGGAGCTAATATGAAGATTTTTACCGAGAGACAATGAGCAGCAGAAGTTCTGTCTTTTATATCTCGGTATATGAATTTTGTGTGACTGTAAATGGGTGGACTGACATCTTAGTAGGCAGACTATATTTACACTTACATCTACGTGCTTACTTCAGAAGCCGTCATGCGGTGTGTTGCGGAGTGTACCGTGTACCACTATTAGTCATTCCACTCGCAAAGAGAGTGAAGGAAAATGTCTGCCTATTTGCCTTCTTATGAGCGCTATTTTCTGTTATCTTGTCTTCGCGGTCCTTACGCGAAATGTATGTTGGCAGTGGTAGAATCCTTCTGCGGTCAGCTTCAGTTGGCGGGTCTCGACAGCGTTCCTCGAAAAGAAAATTGTCTTCTGTCCAGGGATTCCCATTTGAGCTACCTGGCGAGTGTAATCCGACCGCTGAAAAGGAATTACTCGCTATGCAAAGTGACTCTCATGACCAATTTAATTAAGTAACTTATCAATTTGATACCAATCACGTGCCACCTGGCAGGTGGAAGCGGTCGCTAGGGTGCCACGTATGTGACTTGGAGTGGTAATCAGGGTTTTCTCGTTGTGGCGATATCTTTTAACGAAATTTCAATCTCCCACCTACACAGGGAGAGGTGAGCATCGTAATAAAGTCAGATGTATTACCGAATTTATAAAGTCATAAGTAGTATAAACCTGATTTTTACAACTTCTCTGAGCGCTTACCTCAAGACACTTCGTTTGTGGCGAAGCATCTGATTATTTTAAGAGAGTTCGAAAGAGAGGACTCATCTTGTGGCAGACTCCGTCATGAGTCAGAAATGGGTTTATTATTCTAATCCTGTGATGCAGGACGTAACAGATATTCAGCTGATTAGAACAGATATTTCTACCTGATGAGAGAATACGTAGAGGAAATGTAGCTATGCCATACTGTTACAGGATTTTCACAACAAGTACAGATATTTCAGCCGATTTCTTCTGTCTTCGAAAATAACTCATATAAAAGGGAGAAATCTACATTCCGCTTGAGAAATTCGAGGTAAATGGACAACATCCCATTCTCGGACTGGGTAAGGTAGATTTTTTTTTTTAAACAGGGGGTCTATGTAGTGGTCACGAGGAGTCAGCGACTGGTAGTCACTGATTAGCTCAGCCTGTGAAGGGCAATTAGGTACAAAGAATGCGCCGACCTGTCTGCTGTTTGCCCGCTGTAGCGCGGGCTAGCGAAGTGACCAGTGTGCTGGGTGGACGGCGACAGAAGCGGGCGTGCGTGTTGCGTGAGAAGATCCAGTATGACTGGTGTTTGCGGTGGACTGTTATTCCCCCCATGTAAACTGATCGGTTGACTGCGTGGTGACAGTCTCTCCGACCTCTGGTAGGGCCAGCATGTGGATGTCAGGGATGGGCGTGCAGTTGCCGGCATAGCCAGTACGTGTGCGGGTATCCCCTGACTAGGGCCTGCGAGACTGTGTGGTGTCCCTCCCAGTGGCGGACGGCGCGACTGCAGCTCCCGGCAGTACGTGGATGGTGTGCTCTTCGCGATCGCGAGTTTGTGTGATCGGTTGGATTTTTTTAAATCTGGTATGTTTAATGGAAATGTTGCGATGGAGGAGAGCGCTTGTAATCTCCTACGTTGGTGCATACAAGATCACAGATATATTTAGCACTACTGGCCATTAAAATTGCTACACCACGAAGATGACGTACTACAGACGCGAAATTTAACCGACAGGAAGAAGATGCTGTGGTATGCAAATGATTAGCTTTTCAGAGCATTCACACAAGGTTGGAGCCGATGGCGACACTTACAACGTGCTGACATGAGGAAAGTTTCCAACCGATTTCTCATACACAAACAGCAGTTGACCGGCGTTGTCTGGTGAAACGTTGTTGTGATGCCTCGTGTAAGGAGGAGAAATGCGTACCATCACGTTTCCGACTTTGATAAAGGTCGGATTGCAGCCTATCGCGATTGCTGTTTATCGTATCGCGGCATTGCTCCTCGCGTTGGTCGAGATCGAATGACTGTTAGCAGAATATAAAATCAGTGGATTCAGGAGGGTAATACGTTTCGCCATGTTACTCTTTAAGTCTCCTATTTTATCGCCTGTTTTTATTATTTATTCTCTTCATCTTTCTAACAAAGTCTGTAGGCTGAAGAGCGGCATATTAAGCTGCTGCCAGCCCGCCCCCTTCGGGGGGGAATCGAAATTCAATAAAGGAAAAGAAAGGGGGGGGGGGGAGGGTAATACGCAACGCCGTGCTGGATCCCAATGGCCTCGTATCAGTAGCAGTCGAGATGACAGGCATCTTATCCGCATGGCTGTAACGGATCGTGCAGCCACGTCTCGATCCCTGAGTCAACCGATGGGGACGTTTGCAAGACAACAGCCATTTGCACGAACAGTTCGACGACGTTTGCAGCAGCATGGACTATCAGCTCGCAGACCGTGGCTGCGGTTGCCCTTGACGCTGCATCACAGACAGGAGCGCCTACGATGGTGTACTCAACGACGAACCTGGGTGCACGAATGGCAAAACGTCATTTTTTCGGATGAATCCAGGTTCTGTTTACAGCATCATGATGGTCGCATTCGTGTTTGGCGACATCGCGGTGAACGCACATTGGAAGCGTGTATTCGTCATCGCCATACTGGCATATCACCAGGTGTGATGGTCTGGGGTGCCTTTGGTTACACGTCTCGGTCACCTCTTGTTTGCATTGACGGCACTTTGAACAGTGGACGTTACATTTCAGACGGGTTACGACCTGTGGCTCTACCCTTTATTCGATCCCTGCGAAACCCTAAATTTCAGCAGGATAATGCACGACCGCATGTTGCAAGTCCTGTACGGGCCTTTCTGGATACAGGAAATGTTCGACTGCTGCCCTGGCCAGCACATTGTGCAGATCTCTCACCAATTGAAAACGTCTGGTCAGTGGTGGCCGAGCAACTGGCTCGTCATATTACGCCAGTCACTACTCTTGATGAACTGTGGTATCGTGTTCAAGCTGCATGGGCAGCTGTACCTGTACACGCCATCCAAGCTCTGTTTGACTCAGTGCCCAGGCGTATCAAGGCTAACGTTATTACGGCCAGAGGTGGTTGTTCTGGGTACTGATTTCTCAGGATCTATGCACCCAAATTGCGTGAAAATGTAATCACATGTCAGTTCTAGTATAATATATTTGTCCAATGAATACCCGTTTATCATCTGCATTTCTTCTTGGTGTAGCAATTTTAATGGGCAGTAGTGTAGCACTACGATCTATTTGTGGCGGAAATGTATTTACTTGATTTACATAATATTTGTGTGTGGCAATCAAATGTTGAAAATATGTTTTTATTATCAAGAAGGATCATTGTAAGATGGTGGTGAGTGTTTTAAGCTATCTATTTGACTCCTATAAACTGTTAAACAATTAATTTGATAGGGTAGTGCAAATGGACCATTTCCCTCTATTTTTGATATCGAAATTGCGTCAGGTCTCCCTTTGTCCCCAACATTAGCCAACAGGAACGCAGTACTCTGACGAAAGAGGAAAAACTTTGTCTGCATGTCTGGAGACGTTGGTTCACACAGACAAACAGGGAGCGACTTCTTGAGAGAGACAGAGACAGGAAGCAAGTCTGGAATTTCTCAATCAACAGAATGTTGTTTGGAGCTACGAGATCAAACGAGGCCGACATCCATTCTGTGGTCGGTGGTATTCGTATTGTGATCTGTGATTAGAACATCGAGCGGTTTTTTACCTTTGTGGCTGTGCCTGGACGATAAACACACATAGACCCCAGTTGGAGGCTGCTATACTGCACTTAATTTCATTCCTTGGTGCTCACAGTTATTACGTCGTCGGAAGTGGGCGTGGGAAATGCAGATGTGAGCTCAACCCAAGTGGGGGAGCTCTGTATCCAGCAAACTGATTAAATAAAGAATATGCATCAGTACATTAATGAAATTGATTTGAATTTCGTGTTGTGAGATCGATTTAATTAATTAGCCGATTAATTTGAAGCATGCTTGTGGCAGAGAGAGGGCAGTATAGTGTTTGAGGATTTCCCAGAGAGGTGGAGGAGGAGGAGAGGGAGGGGAAAGGACGGAGGCTCTCTCAGAACTATCCCCAGGGGATCATAAATCAACCCTCAGGGGGTCACAAACCACTTAGTGGAAAAATAGGTTAAGGGGAGTGTGACAGAGTTATAAATCAATCAAGTTAGTCCCTGAAAGTCTGGTTGTCCCTGAATGTGCGCAACTTGCACTGTGCTCATAACCACCTTACCCCACTGCTCTTGGGCTGTGCTTGGTGCTCAACAGACTGGGCAGGTCTCAGTTCCTGGAGAGATACAAACCAGGCCAGCCTGTAAGGAGCCGAGTCTGAAGGACCTCACGCAGTCGCTATGGTGTGGTACCAGAAACACAAGTCAGTGCAGATGGTACAGACCTGTGGACAGCAGCCTGATGGAGTGGCTGCTATTTTCATGTGAACAGGACTGCAGTGGAGGTGAGGAACGGCTGCAGTAGGTTACATGGAGCACAGTCAGAGAGGCTTTGCAATTAGTGTTGATATTCTGACGACCTTGATTTTAAACTGAGACACAGTGTTATGTATTGCATGGTTATAATTAAACTTTCCCTATTTAACGTTACAACACGGAAAATCATTACTGTAAGAGTACCAAATTTGGTAACATTAATGTCTAAACTGTGAGGTTTATGATTTCCATGCATCACAGCAGCACCATCCGGTCGCAACTACGGCCAACAGGTGTCGTGATCGGTCATCATGATTCATAGTCTCACACATGTGACCAGTCACAGTGCACTTGTTGACATGTCAACATGAGCTTGGACAAAAGGAGCAGGGCTTTATTAGTGAACCTCTACTATCAGAGCAACAGTAACGCTGCAGCTGCACTTGGAGAATATCGCTGGCTGAAAGGATTATCGAAAGGTCCTCTTTCTCCACTTGCTGTGCAGAGCATGATGAAGAATTTCAAGGACCAAAGACGTGCAGTGTGACTGGCCAGCATTACTGCGATATGCTTCGCCAGTACGTCATACCCGCCGTACAGGAGAGAGACGCATTGAACTCAACAGTTTTCATGCAAGATGGTGCCCCACCGCACATCGCTTGTGAAGTTCACCTGATTCTCCGAAACACATTTGGAAACGATAGAATTATTAGCCGATCGTTTCCAAATGCTTGGCTGACACGATCACCTGATCTCACTCCCTGTGGTTCGTGGTTGTGGGGCTACCTGAAGGACAGGGCTTACCAGGGGAACATTCACACACGTGCTGATCTGAAGCGCAGCATATCAAGAGAGGTACCCAGAATACCTACAGACATGCTTCGTTGTGCTGTGCGGAATGCAGTCCTACGCTTTCAGACTCTTCTGTACACTGATGGGCGCCATATTGAGCCCCTTTTGTAGCAGTAAAGGTACCGGTATGTAATGGTATGATGTACCGTAGCAGCACATTAAAAGTATTTCAATTGAATTGAGTATGCATTATTCCTCTTCCCCATGTCCTCGACATTAATGCTATCAAGTTTTGGTACTCGTTCGGTAAATAGTTTCCGTGTTGTAACGTGATAAATGGGGATAGTTTAATTGTAATCACCCGGTACAACTATGTAAAGCTGTATTAAGTGGTGTCAATTGTAATCCACGGCTATATCGAAATTTGTGAGCTTTCTGTGATGGTTTGTGAACTGAATACGAGCTGTGTGATAGTAAATGTTGTGTCATGAAACAAGCCTGTAATGTCAGTACGCACTGGGCACGTGACTATTCTGATGAAATGAGAATTGAAATTGTTTTTCTTGCAACGTTGGGACATGATTTTGTTGTTATCAAAATAGCAGCTCACTTAAGCGTAGTGAAAACTGATATATTATGTGACTGATGTACCATATGTATAACTGGATTACTAATCATTTTGACATAAACATGGGTAGTTGGTTAGTGTAGTGCGTAGCGGATATCTTTGTGATTTGGTGCAATTAGCAGTAACAGAGTAGTTGGTATCCTAGCTAAGTTGAATATTTTCTAGTATAACGATTTGCTAGTGTCACAAATACTGAGGGTCGAGGGCTGTATGCTGTTGCTTGTTCTGTTGTATTTGGTGGCCAATTGTAGGACCAGATTATTTATTCTACATCGGATATCGCTTTTTAAGAGAGGATAACTTTGTTTTATTATTCAATCCCTACTAAGGTTTATTTGGGCTACAAAGAATTTGTTTTACGAGTGTTTTCTACATTGAAGAGCCAAACAAGCTGGTACACCCGCCTAATATCGTGCAGGGACCCCGCGAGCACGCAGAAGTGCCGCAACACGACGTGGAATGGACTCGACTATTGTCTGAACAAGTGCTGGAGGGAACTGACACCATGAATCCTGCAGGCCTGTCCGTAAGAGTATGAGGGGATGGAGATCTCTTCTGAACAGCAAGTTGCAAGGCATTGAAGATGTGCTTTAGCGGACGTGTTTAAACTCAGAAGAGTGTTTCAGGAGCCACTGTGTAGTAATTCTGGAAGTTTGAGGTGTCTCATTGTCCTGCGGGAATGGCCCAAATCCGTCGGAACGCACAATGGACGTGAATGGATGCAGGTGATCAGACAGGATACTTACATACATGTCACCTGTCAGAGTCGTATCTAGAAGTATAAGGGGTCCCTTGTCACTCCAACTGCACACCATTACAGAGCCTTCACCGGCGTGGACAGTCCCCTGCTGACGTGCAGAGTCTACGGATCCATACGGTTGTCTGTATACCCGTACACGTCCATCCACTCGATGCAATTTGCAACGAGACTCGTCCGATCAGCCAACATGTTACCAGCCATCAACAGTCCGATATCGGTGTTAACGGGTCCAGGCGAGGTGTAAAGCTTTGTGTCGTGCAGTCATCGAGAGTACACGCGTGGGCCTTCGGCTCCGAAAGCCCATATCGATGATGTTCCGTTGAATGGTCGGCATGCTGACACTTGCTGATGGCCGAGAATTCAAAAATCTGCAGCAATTTGCGGAAAGGTTGCACTTCTGTCACATTGAACGATCTTCTTCAGTCGTCATTGATCCCATTCTTAGGCAAGATCTTTTTCTGGCCGCGGCGATGTCCGATATTTGATGTTTTATGGGATTCCTGATATCCACGGTACACTGGTGAAATGGTCGTAAGGGAAAATCCCCACTTCATCGCTATCTCGGTGATGCTGTGTCCCATCGCTCGTGCGCCGCCTATAAAACCACGTTCAAATTCACTTAAATATTGATAAACTGCCATTGTACCAGCAGTAACCGGTCTAACAACTGTGCCAGACACTTGTGGTCTTATGTAGGCGTTGCCGATCGCAACGCCGTATGCTGCCCCCGTTTACACATCTCTGTATTTGAATACGCATGCCTATATCAGTTTCTTTGGCGTTCAGTGTGTTTTGTATACTGACACTTTGCTTCTTTAATAAACTGTTATTGAAATAATGACCATGTCTGCACAACCCCAATCCGAATACCATACCACCTATACCCCAAGTAACAGAGTGAGTGTTTACTTTTACTTCCATTACGTGCAATGCCTAAAGGGCATGTCAGTCGAATAGGTAGAGTACTAGGCTCTGGCCCTTGGGGTCCTGGGTTCAATCCCGAGTAGGGGCGAGAAGCCCCAGACCCACTCATCCTGCTGCCAAAACGAGTACTGGAATTCTCTGCCAGTGTTAAACCGAAGCCTTGACGAGGGGTTCGCCATCTCCCTCCCCCTCCCAGTGGTACGGCGCTCTACCTTCAGTCGTGACAATAGTCTAGTGCAGTGATTCCGGAAGTGGTTTTTCCAGGAACCTAGGGGGTTCCGTTGAAGAATCACCAGGATTCCGCGAAATTGCATTTATCATTGAATCGTTCGTTTATTTTAAGCTATTATACAGGGTAGTCGATTGATAGTGACCGGGCCAAATATCTCACGAAATAAGCATCAAACTAAAAAACTACAAAGAACGAACTTTTCTAGCTTGAAAGGGGAAACCAGATGGCGCTATGGTTGGCCTGCTACATGGAGCTGCCATACGTCAAACGGTTATCAATTGCGTTATTTAAAACAGGAACCCCCATTTTTAGTACATATTCTTGTAGTACGTAAAGAAATATGAATGTTTTAGTTGGAGCACTTTTTTCGCTTTGTGATAGATCGCGCTGTAATAGTCACAAACATATGGCTCACAATTTTAGACGAACAGTTGGTAACAGGTAGGTTTTTTAAATTAAAATACAGAACGTAGGTACGTTTGAACATTTTATTTCGGTTGTTGCAATGTGATACGTTTACCATTGTGAACTTATCATTTCTGAGAACGCATGCTGTTACAGGGTGATTACCTGTAAATACCACATTAATGCAATAAATGCTCAAAATGATGTCCGTCAACCTCAATGCATTTGGCAATACGTGTAACGACATTCCTCTCAACAGCGAGTAGTTCGCCTTCCGTAATGTTCGCACATGGACTGACGCATGTTGTCAGGCGTTGTCGGTGGATCGCGATAGCAAATATCCTCCAACTTTCCCCACAGAAAGAAATCCGGGGACGTCAGATCCGGTGAACGTGAGGGCCATGGTATGGTGCTTCGACGACCAATCCACCTGTTATGAAATATGCTATTCAGTACCGCTTCAACCGCACGCGATCTATGTGCCGGACATCCATGATGTTGGACGTACATCGCCATTCTGTCATGCAGTGAAACATCTTGTAGTAACATCGGTAGAGCATTACGTAGGAAATCAGCATACATTGCACCGTTTAGATTGCCATCGATAAAATGGGGGCCAATTATCCTTCCTCCCATAATGCTGCACCATACATTAACCCGCCAAGGTCGCTGATGTTCCACTTGTCGCAGCCATCGTGGATTTTCCGTTGCCCAATAGTGCATGTTATGCCGGTTTACGTTACCGTTGTTGGTGAATGACGCTTCGTCGCTAAATAGAACGCGTGCAAAAAATCTGTCATCGTCCCGTAATTTCTCTTGCGCCCAGTGGCACAACTGTACACGACGTTCAAAGTCGTCGCCATGCTGTTCCTGGTGCATAGAAATATGGTACGGGTGCAATCGATGTTGATGTAGCATTCCCGACACCGACGTTTTTGAGATTCCCGATTCTCGCGCAATTTGTCTGCTACTGATGTGCGGATTAGCCACGACAGCAGCTAAAACACCTAGTTGGGTATCATCATTTGTTGCAGGTCGTGGTTGACGTTTCACAAGTGGCTGAACACTTCCTGTTTCCTCAAATAAGTTTACTGTCAGGCGAACGGTCCGGACACTTGGATGATGTCGTCCAGGATACCGAGCAGCATACGTAGCACACGCCCGTTGAGCATTTTGATCACAATAGCCATACATCAACACGATATCGACCTTTTGCGCAATTGGCAAACGGTCCGTTCTAACACGGGTAATGTATCACGAAGCAAATACCATCCGGACTGGCGGAATGTTACATGATACTACGTACTTATAACTCCATAGTTACGAAAATTATTGTGGAATAGCGTAAAAATGTTTTGAGAAGAAAGCACGTTCGTAGTCTGCGAAAATTCAGCCCCTGTGTTGGGCTCGGGTGCGGCGCGCAGTGCGGGGAACGCCGTCCAGTGGACGGCTGCCGCCCGCCCCCAGCTCGACATTCAGCTTCTGCATTTCATCCGTTTCACGACGACAGCTGACGTATCGCTTGATCCAGAAGCAAAAGATTCGGCGCGTATATCACAGTGAGAGTGGGATTAATAATTAAACTATGTACGTATGTACTGCTATGTATGTACTGCTATGTGTGTGCTGCTTCTCAGTTCACATCGACCCAAACGAGTGTTTTTACGTATATTTTTCTTTTTTCAGTTAAAATTCAATTTCCCGTTGATAATAATTGTTACAGCCATTTATTATTTCTTTAATATGAGAGTGCGCAGAACATGGCATCAAAATTAACAGGAAACAGAAGACAAAATAAAGGAGAAAAATCGTCAAAAAAGAGAAGATTCGATTACTTTTATTTATCCTTCGGTTGAGGCCTCATTTGTTAAAAAATATTATTAGATAGTTCTCTGGTGACAGCAAAGCTAAAACCACACTTTGATACAAATGATGAAAAACTCAAGGAAGAAGATATCAGTTTTTTTTTTTTTTCAAAAACATAGAGAGACATATGAAACAACAGTATCCAAACTGCATAAATTTGTAAATACCGATAATGAAAATGCTACTGAAGCGTCGTTCCTCCAAAGTTCGGGGATAGGTCGATCTGGAAAGCCACGTATAACTGCAGAGAACGTTATTAAACCATGAATGTTAGGAACAGTTAGCTCTTTGCAGTGCAACTTGGTGAAAACACTGATGTATCTGATTTATTCAACATTACTTGTATTTGTGAGATACAACTTCAGTACACATATCGAAGAAAATTTACTGCTCTGCTAATCTTCGGAAATCAATAAAACTAGAGAAAAAATATGAGAACGCATTACATAAATAAACACAGCACTGGCTGGAAAAAACATACTGCCATACACTACCCGATCAAATGTTCTCGGACACGCCTATGCAATGCCAATGCTGATTTGACCGATCCGATAGATACAGTATGTGGTGAGGCGGCGCAGCAACAGTAGGCATAATAAAAGGAACTGTATCAAATATTAAAAATATTGCGCCACGATGCAACAGCAGTCATTAAATTTTGCCTCGTTATGCTCTTGTAGGAAACAAAATGCCATTTGACTTGCGGGTCCTTGATGAAACCGTGAAGATCGTCTATTGCGTTAAAAGTGATCCTCTGCAGCCAAGATTGTTCACAAACGTTTGCGAAGAAATGGGCAGTCTGTATGAATCACTCTTTCTTGCACACTGAAATCCGATGGCTTTCCAGAGGCAAAGATTTAGTTAGTCTCTATGAACTCTGTGACGAGCTGAAAGTTTTCAAATGGGGCAAAATATGTCAGGGTCCCTTACCCTTTTCTGTTTATCGCATGGTCGACAACGGCTTATAAAATTAGCCTATCTTGCTGAAATTTTTTCGAAGGTCAACGAAATTACTACATTTTTACTGTGAATATCAACGACGATATTTATCGTGAGACAAAAACTATCAGCCTCTAAAAAGAAAATAAAGTTGTGAATTTCCTGCGTAAAAGAGGATAGTACTGA
Organism: Schistocerca serialis cubense; assembly: GCF_023864345.2. Lineage (NCBI taxonomy): Eukaryota > Metazoa > Arthropoda > Insecta > Orthoptera > Acrididae > Schistocerca > Schistocerca serialis. Next base: position 52,324,995 of record NC_064645.1, on the reverse strand, counting down.
GTGTTTTCTGCAAGAAAACATATTGGAATTACCAGTCGAAATGAGAAATATCATCACTGGCCATTTGTTAAACCTGTTGAACTTTTCGTCAGATTACTTTCCACATACTGATATTGACATAAATTGGTTACGAAATCCATTTACCATTAAAAGTCAGTCTGCAGTGCTAACCGTCATGGAGTACGAAGCACTCATTGATCTTCCGCACTAAAACACACATTTGAATCTGTGTCACTGAATGATTTTTCGGTTGGTCTTAAGAATCAGTACCCTGAAGTAGCCATAAAGACTGTCTTAATTTTGCCACCTTTTGTCGCAACGTATCCTTGTGAAACAGGCTTTCCAACCTATACTTACACAAGATATAAATATAGATCGAGAATGGATGCCGCCATAGACAGCCGTGGGATATAAAACAGAACTTTAAAAAAATTGTGATACAGTTCCATGCCTCACATTAAAAGTTATTGTAAACTGCGAAGAATGGAATTGTGTCACTGAGCAAATTTTTCTAATAAAACTCGTTGTTCTTATTCTAAATTGCAAAGTCTTTCGTTTATAATAATTTGGTGTGGAGTTCCAAAAGGTAAAAGAGCCTTGTTCAGTGTTCCGTTGGCTTATAAGTTTAGGAACCGCTGGCCTAGTGATAGGTTACGCCACACGCTTTAACTTTTAACTTACATTTGGTGTCTGAAGAAAGAGCTTGCCAATAAATACACAGAGTGTGCAACTAATGACGCTGATGCCAAATTCTATAGCAGTTTATTAACGGTAGTTGTCATTTTGCGAAAGTGAAGTGCGACTTTAGTTAGAGGGATCCGCCTCTGTAGCTCAGTGCAGAGCCCCAGCTTCTACTCCCGGCACTACCAAGCGTTCTTCCTTGGCCAGAGGATTGGTACGGGGCGCTCCCAGCCTCATGAGGGTAACTGAGGAGCTGCCTGCACGAGAAGTAGCGGCTCCGAGGTCAAGAAAGCGGATGACGAGCAGGAGACCGGCGCGCTGACCCTGTGTCTCCCCACAGTGCAATCAGCGGCTCCATCGGCAGAGGACGGAGCGGCGGTCGGTCGGTCTCGTTGGCTCACGACGGACAGAAATCGGAGCCTTTTATTTAGAAGGAAAATCTGTTACCAGCTCAACAAACCAAGTAACAGACATACACTGATCAGCCAGAACACTATGACCAACTATTTAATAGCCGGTATGTCCACCTTTGACACCGATAACAGCGGCTTGGAAGCAAGGAGGCCTTGGTAGGTCGCTAGAGAGAGAGTTGCCACCACATCTGCACACACAAGTCGCCTAATTCCCGTAAGTTCCGCGGAGGGGGGGGGGGGGGAGGGGGGGCGGGGGTTAAGCTCTGACGCCACTTCCAGTCACATACAGGATGTGTTCGATCGGGTTCAGATCTGGTGAGGTGAGGCCCAGCACATCAATTGGAACTCGCCACTCTGCTCCTCGAACCACTGCATCACACTCCTGGCCTTGTGACATGGCGCATCATCTTCTTGAAAAACGCCATTGCTGTCGGAAAATATGATCGTCACGAAGTGGTATACGTGGTCTGCAACCAGAGTACGATACTTCTTGGCCGTCATGGTGCCTTGCACGAGCTCCACTGGACCCACGTGAATGTTCCCCAGAGCATAATGGAGCCGCCGCCAGCTTGTCTCTGTCCCGCTGTACAGGTGTGAAGGAGCTATTCCCTGGATGACCACGGATTCGCGCCTTGCCCTCGGCACGATGAAGAACGTACTGGGATTCATCAGACCTTGCGGAGCTCTGTCACTGCGCCAGAGTCCAGTGCCACTGGTCACGTACCCATTTCAGTCGTAGTTGCCAATGTCACCGTGTTAACATTGGCTCTTGCACGTGTCGTCAGCCGCGGAGGCCATCGTTCGGAGTGTCCGGTGCATTGCGTCTTCAGAAACGCTTGTACTCTGCCTGGCATTAAAGTTACTTCCACAACACTTCTCCATCTGTCCTGTTTTAACAGTCTACCCAACGTATGACATCAGATATGTGTGATGCGGGGTGGCTGCCCAATCACGCGACATCTGGACGTAGTTCCACCTTGGTTTCGCCACGTCTTGAAGGCACTCACCATAATATTTCTCGAAAACCAGACAAGTCGTCCAGTTTCCGAAATGCTCCTGTCGAGCCTTCAAGCCACTGGCATCTGCCTTCGGTCAAGCTGAGATGGATCGCGCGCGTCCCCCATTCTACACATGGACAGCGCGCTCATTGACACTACGTGCACCGTGCGTGTCTCTGACTAGCAGTCATTCCTCGCCAGGTGACGCTGGGGGCCGGCCAGGGTGGCCGTGCGGTTCTAGGCTCTACAGTCTGGAACCGTGCGACCGCGAATCCTGCCTCGGGCATGGATGTTTGTGATATCCTTAGGTTAGTTAGGTTTAAGTAGTTCTAAGTTCTAGGGGACTGATGACCTCAGATGTTAAGTCCCATAGTGCTCAGAGCCATTTGAACCATTTTTTTGACGCTGCTGTCGCCTGGTCGGTTTTATATCGATAGCAAGTCGGTCGTCATAATGTTGTGGCTCATCAGTGCATGAGAAACATCAATAGAGATGGAGCGCATTTGTGCTTGCACTGATGGCACAGATACGATATGTTACTGAAAGCAGATGTACTTTATTCTTGTATTTCATATTTTGAATGATTGTGTGTACTCGGAAACCGTTGCTTGTTTACCTACCTTCACATCAGATAGCTGAGTCATAGTTCTATTTTCTTTCGCACAGAGTGGAAAATGGCTTCCGTCCCATGGGAACACTGTTTTACGTACTTATGTATCTTGAGGAAAAACAACGTAGTGGCCGTGAAAAATCCTAGTACTACAGGTAATAAAAACAACTCGATTCTTAAGAGGAGTCTATATTGTCCTCCGGCCTCCCTTAACGGTATGTGTAGGCATACTGCAGTTTTCAACATTTTGTGTGTTCTCTTCTACGCTTTCCGCTTCTACAGTTACTTCCTGTTCTTCCTCTGCATGTGGAGTTGAGCACGATGGTCCATTGCAATCACGATTTCGTGAGGCATCACTGTCTTGCAACGGTCGCTCGTCTCGAAACTTATTCTTGCTGCCTTCATTGTTTTGTAGAGAGTCTTCGTCGAATTCTAGTTCACCAATATGTTGAGAAGCTAAGGTCAGTTCTTCTGAGAGTTCGCTGATTGGCCCCCATTCGAACTCTGTAGGATCGTTCAAGATAAACACTTGCAAACTTCCCACAAAGGAGCGTGCGCCATCTCGATTGTTGTGTCGATCACTTATCTGCAGATCCGGACTTTGTTCACTTTCCTCTAGTCGCTGTTCTGATCGTTCACCACTGAAACGCATCCCGCTGTTTCGAGTATCTTTACCATTCAGAGACTCTCGATCAGATGATGTAGGTTGTTCATTTGCGTGTGGTGCTAAGCTAGAGACCTCCGAGTGGTCATACTGTGGGGCGTTCCGTTTCGAATTTAATACCATTTTCGCCATATGCATCCGTAGTTTTTCTATCTCCCGGTCATCTTCTGCTAGTGTCAGATGATGACCGCCGTCTCGCAGTTCGTCCTGATCTTGTAGCCTACCTGTTTCACAATCTTCAATCAACCTTTCGTCCTCTAGTAAGACTTCTTCTGGCGTATCTTTCACTTTTCTGTTTTTCACGTTCGGTGTGAAGACGATC